>NC_088793.1:73230707-73852136 GCF_011386835.1 Chrysemys picta bellii | reverse complement strand
AATACACTACTGTAATCTACCAGGAAAACTTGGATATTAGAATACTGGAATTGGTGAGCTGCTGTTCTCCCCGTTGTTAAGGAACTAAGTAAAAATCTCTCTTCTTGTAGCGAAATGACACGAATGAAGAAAAACCTACTTAGAGACCTGAAAATAGCAGAAGTCATTGGGAAGAATAGTATGAGAAGCAGGATTCATGGCCTCAACAGTGTGCCCTCTTCCTATGATGTGGTGGCAGCTCCATGGATACTAAAGAAAACAGCCTTCTCATTTAAACAAGAGATGCGTTGCTTTCAGTGAAGAGTCTGCTGTTCTGAAATTTATTACACTCTCTCCCCATCAGAACCTGACTTTGTTGACCTCTAAGGCATGCATTATTGTTTAGGCTTTCCCCACAGGGGTGGTTTGTATGGAAGAACTACAGTTGAGGTATATTGGGATCCTCTTTTAGAAATATTAAGCCATTTGAATTTTTATAAAAATGTTTATTTAAAAAAAAAAAAACAAGCAATTTGCCAATAGAGAAATCATTAGGGAACTGTTTACAGAACAAACTCTAAAAAACACAGGAATTCACAAATGTTGCAGTATTAATTTGTGCATTCCCAATTCTGTTGGTCAATATCTCCCATTCAAACTGCAGGACAATTAGGAGGAACATAATGTCTAAAAATACATTTAAAGAATGCTTCAGTAAACTTGATTGGAATGTATCTACTGTCAGTATAAACTTGGTAGTTTTATACTTTGAGGTGCATTACAATTACCATGCAAATCAGACACAACTAATACTGTACAAGTTATTGCTCTGACCACTTATGCAATTGGCAGCCAGCTGTGAGCCACGTTTGGTTGATAATGATGATTAGAGCTGGACAAACTATTTGAAGCACATTAAATTATTCAACAACTGTTTTTTTTAAAACTATCTATAAAGAGATTTTGATTTTTACAAATCTGTTCCCTGTTCACTTGCTTGAGGTACACTTTAACATAGGTCAGCCTTTGGATTGCTTGCAAGTTATTCATTTTGACTGTGGGTTAGACTATTCATTATTTGTTTTATGTGATAGGCCAATGGTGGTATTCTTGCTTCCTGCTTGGATGACCAAAACTTTTCTTAAAAGGAAGGAAAACAAAGATTTCGTAACGGCTTCATAAACATTTCCAGCACAACCACAGGCCCATGAGTATTTGGGAGAGTTCTGATTTCTATGAACATTCTTGTGATTAAAAAAAAAATCACTGATATGAATGTTAGCAGAAACTGAATTAAAAAGTTAAATTAAAAAATACCCATCTTTAGGAATCACATAATTTTCATAAAAAACAATGTATTTTCCAGTTATGTACACAGGTGTAAACCAGGAGCGACTTTGGTGAAGCTAGTAGTGGACAGCAGGTAAGAGAAGAGAAATGTAAACTGTATCATGGATTTTTATTTATTTATTTTTAAATTGAGTAATAGGTGGCATATGAGACTTGACAAAACAAAAATCTGTGTAGTCCTAAGAAAAACCTGTTCTATGATCTGCTCTATCTATTTGCCAGGACAGGATTCTTCCCTATAATTCATTTTCTAGTTTAGGTCATTTTGTTTTTTTCAGAAAGCTATTATATCAGGTCTCCTTTAGATGAAAACCTCATATCCTGTAGTATCTAATCCATGGCCTAAAAATTATAACTAATAAAAATGAAGTTTTTGGTCATTGAAGAGAGAACCCTATAACTAGTAAACACCAATATTCCATTCTAATTAGTGAACCATAAAATAAACATTGAAAAAAATAGGTAACACAGACTGGCATCTGTGTTGTTGTCTCCTGTCTAAAATTCATGACAAGACAGAAACAATAAGTCAGGGCCAGCACTGGGTGAGAGGAGACAGAGGATCAAGTGCATGTAAGAAGAAGTTTTGTGGGGGTAGGAGTCATGAGGGTGGGACAGAAGGCTGGAGAACAGATTTTTGCAGAAGGCAAGAAAATTATGCAATAGAGAGGGAGATTGGGGTTGTTGGAAGTAGTGAAGTGATTGTGGATGTTTCAAAAAAGTAGAATTAAAACCATAGTGAGGGCGCAAATTGGACAGCAGTTGGCCCAGATACCAAAGTGACTGTGATACCACACTCAGGGTTGGTTAAAGTGAAGGCCACAACTTTTATTAACTATGGCATAACACAGTGATGGTAGGAAGAGCCAGGCAGTTACTGATGCCTGAGCTATTGGTTAGGTGTTAGCAGGGCCGGCTCCAGGCACCAGCCTGGCAAGAGGTGCTTGGGGCGGCCGCTCCAGAGAGGGGTGGCAGGTCCAGCTATTCGGCGGCAATTCGGTGGACGGTCCCTCACTCCCGCTCGGAGCGAAGGACCTCCTGCTGAATTGCCACCGCAGATCACGATCGCGGCTTTTTTTTTTTTTTTTTTTTTTTTTTTTTTTGTGCTGCTTAGGGAGGCCAAAACCCTGGAGCCGGCCCTGGGTGTTAGATTTCCCAATTTTACATTCTGTGGTTTGGCATGATTCAGCTGCCTCTAGATCAGCCAATGTATTGCAGCTTTTGTGAGTGAGGGCCTTTGGGGAGACATTCACACTTAGGAAAGTTCTTCTGATATTTTAATAGTTTTATTAGCAGAATTAGTTATATCACAAACACTACAATAAAACAAAGTAGCTAGAGATAATGCAGAATGTTAAACATGTGCATAATCACACCAGACTATGCTGGGGAACCCTGTAGTAGACAAGATGGACCAAGATGGAGGTGTTGCCTTATATATTAAAAATGTACACACTTGGACTGAGGTAGAGATGGACATAGGAGACGGAAGTGTTGAGAGTCTCTGGGTTAGGCTAAAAGGGGCAAATAACAAGGGAGATGTCATGCTAGGAGTCTACTACAGGCCACCTAACCAGGTGGAAGAGGTGGATGAGGCTTTTTTCAAGCAACTAACAAAATCATCCAAAGCCCAAGATTTGGTGGTGATGGGGGACTTCAACTATCCGGATATATGTTGGGAAAATAACACAGCGGGGCACAGACTATCCAACAAATTCTTGGACTGCATTGGAGACAACTTTTTATTTCAGAAGGTTGAAAAAGCTACTAGGGGGGAAGCTGTTCTAGACTTGATTTTAACAAATAGGGAGGAACTCGTTGAGAATGTGAAAGTAGAAGGCAGCCTGGGTGAAAGTGATCATGAAATCATAGAGTTTGCAATTCTAAGGAAGGGTAGAAGGGAGAACAGCAAAATAGAGACAATGGATTTCAGGAAGGCAGATTTTGGGAAGCTCCGAGAGCTGATAGGTAAGGTCCCATGGGAATCAAGACTGAGGGGAAAAACAACTGAGGAGAGTTGGCAATTTTTCAAAGGGACACTATTAAGGGCCCAAAAGCAAGCTATTCCGCTGGTTAGGAAAGATAGAAAATGTGGCAAAAGACCACCTTGGCTTAACCACGAGATCTTGCACGATCTAAAAAATAAAAAGGAGTCATATAAAAAATGGAAACTAGGACAGATTACAAAGGATGAATATAGGCAAACAACACAGGAATGCAGGGGCAAGATTAGAAAGGCAAAGGCACAAAATGAGCTCAAACTAGCTACGGGAATAAAAGGAAACAAGAAGACTTTTTATCAATACATTAGAAGCAAGAGGAAGACCAAAGACAGGGTAGGCCCACTGCTTAGTGAAGAGGGAGAAACAGTAACAGGAAACTTGGAAATGGCAGAGATGCTTAATGACTTCTTTGTTTCGGTCTTCACCGAGAAGTCTGAAGGAATGCCTAACATAGTGAATACTAATGGGAAGGGGGTAGGTTTAGCGGATAAAATAAAAAAAGAACAAGTTAAAAATCACTTCGAAAAGTTAGATGCCTGCAAGTCACCCGGGCCTGATGAAATGCATCCTAGAATACTCAAGGAGCTAATAGAGGAGGTATCTGAGCCTCTAGCTATTATCTTTGGAAAGTCATGGGAGACGGGAGAGATTCCAGAAGACTGGAAAAGGGCAAATATAGTGCCCATCTATAAAAAGGGAAATAAAAACAACCCAGGAAACTACAGACCAGTTAGTTTAACTTCTGTGCCAGGGAAGATAATGGAGCAAGTAATTAAGGAAATCATCTGCAAACACTTGGAAGGTGGTAAGGTGATAGGGAACAGCCAGCATGGATTTGTGAAGAACAAATCGTGTCAAACCAATCTGATAGCTTTCTTTGATAGGATAACGAGCCTTGTGGATAAGGGTGAAGCGGTGGATGTGGTATACCTAGACTTTAGTAAGGCATTTGATACGGTCTTGCATGATATTCTTATCGATAAACTAGGCAAATACAATTTAGATGGGGCTACTATAAGGTGGGTGCATAACTGGCTGGATAACCGTACTCAGAGAGTTGTTATTAATGGTTCCCAATCCTGCTGGAAAGGCGTAACGAGTGGGGTACCGCAGGGGTCTGTTTTGGGACCGGCTCTGTTCAATATCTTCATCAATGACTTAGATATTGGCATAGAAAGTACGCTTATTAAGTTTGCGGATGATACCAAACTGGGAGGGATTGCAACTACTTTGGAGGACAGGGTCATAATTCAAAATGATCTGGACAAATTGGAGAAATGGTCTGAGTTAAACAGGATGAAGTTTAACAAAGACAAATGCAAAGTGCTCCACTTAGGAAGAAAAAATCCATTTCACACATACAGAATGGGAAAAGACTGTCTAGGTAGGAGTACGACAGAAAGGGATCTAGGGGTTATAGTGGACCACAAGCTAAATATGAGTCAACAGTGTGATGCTGTTGCAAAAAAAGCAAACATGATTCTGGGATGTATTAACAGGTGTGTTGTGAGCAAGACACGAGAAGTCATTCTTCCGCTCTACTCTGCTCTGGTTAGGCCTCAGCTGGAGTATTGTGTCCAGTTCTGGGCGCCGCATTTTAAAAAAGATGTGGAGAAATTGGAAAGGGTCCAAAGAAGAGCAACAAGAATGATTAAAGGTCTTGAGAACATGACCTATGAAGGAAGGCTGAAAGAATTGGGTTTGTTTAGTTTGGAAAAGAGAAGACTGAGAGGGGACATGATAGCAGTTTACAGGTATCTAAAAGGGTGTCATAAGGAGGAGGGAGAGAACTTGTTCACCTTAGCCTCTAAGGATAGAACCAGAAACAATGGGTTTAAACTGCAGCAAGGGAGGTCTAGGTTGGACATTAGGAAAAAGTTCCTAACTGTCAGGGTGGTTAAACACTGGAACAAATTGCCTAGGGAGGTTGTGGAATCTCCGTCTCTGGAGATATTTAAGAGTAGGTTAGATAAATGTCTATCAGGGATGGTCTAGACAGTATTTGGTCCTGCCATGCGGGCAGGGGACTGGACTCGATGACCTCTCGAGGTCCCTTCCAGTCCTATAATCTATGAATCTATAAGATTGCTCCTTGGCCCTTTTCTCACCCTACTAATCTTGGGGTGCCCTTCTCCCCAAGGTTGCTAAGCCTTTTACTTCAAGCTTATTAACATATACACTAATTAATCACTATGGCATTTCTGCAGTTGGACATCTGTTGATAAGCTGGTATAAATTGCCATATTGTGGTTACCTACCAGCAATTTAGCAGCACTTGCTTATAACAGCAGTCTGCTTTGTGACATCTTGTGTTGCAAGGTCATTTACTGGTTAGCTGCTTATGTCAAATCTTTTATGCCTTAGTTAGTTTGGCTAAGCTATTGTTTTATAGGCTTGAGGCCTATAGGCTTACTGCCTTAATCCGTATCTGTATTTTATGCCCATACAGCTATAACAAAATAGCTGGCTACACTGCTCCCCCACAAATATCTGGCAGGATAAGTCCTCTGAAGTTCTCAATCAAATAACTACAAACACATAGCAATCCTGAAGAGGAGGTTTCTCTCTAGCCCCCTCCTGTGAAATCCAAACAGGGACTCGTAGTTCTCTCTTTACCCTTTCGCCATGTGAAGAATGTTGATTCAAAGATCGGGTGCTTCTTTCTCCATGAGGCAAAGAATCCTCCTCCTGCCCTGTAATGCGCATCAAGGGCACAGCCAGTTGCTGTCTGGACAGCAGTGTTAACATTGCTTCCCCCCCCCTGCCCCCCAATCCCACGCTATCTAAATACATCTGCCCTGGACAGGTGCCATACAATTGCAACAGATAACTATCAAAACTACAATACCCCCTTAGTAGCCAAATTTCCCATATGCTCTAAGGAAGGCACCCACACCACTAGCTGACAGTTTGTGATGTGGCAAAAATCTTCTCCAGTCCCTTAAAAGACTGGCCAATGCCACGTGCCCCAAAGGGAATGAACAGAACCAGGTAATTATCAAGTGATCCATCCCCTGTCACCCATTCCCAGCTTTTGGCAACCAGAGGCTAGGGACACCATCCCTGCCCATACTGGCTAATAGCCATTGATGGACTTATCCTCCATGAATTTATCTAGTTCTTTTTTGAACCCTGTTATAGTCTTGGCCTTCACAATATCCTCTGGCAAAGAGTTCCAAAGGTTGACTATGCGTTGTGTGAAGAAATGTTGACTTGGACTGATATATAATTCAATTAGACAGAAACTTCAATATCCAAAAAAGAAAAATAGCAAGTCATTAGTATGATTTCAAATTTTGGCATAAGAAAGAGCAAGCTCGTTATGAGTGCATTGATGCTTCTCTGCTGAGATGACTGTAGCTGAGTTTCAGAATGAAATACAAAGATTAGGTGCAAGTGTCTAACACTGTAAAAGTAAAGTGAAATGTGTCTGTAGTGGAGAGAAAGGGACTACAGATATCGTAGAGATAATAACATTTTTCAGACTGTATCTGAACACCCAGAAACCAAATTCATAACAGAAAAGCATCAGTTATCTTTCACCTAATATCACAGTTGATGGACGACCTCTAAAAGCACATGTATTGCTTCAGTTATGTGGTTATTAGGGGGTCCATTGTGTGTGTGCATGTATGTGTGTGTAAAATAAAATCTCTCTGAAGAATTTGCTGGAGCTCTGAAGTAGACTGGCTATAGTTCAGAGACATGTGACATGATTGATAAAGTATGGACAAGATGAAAGTGTTTCAAAAATGACAAGCCGTCAGACCAGACCCTCGGCTGGCATAAACCAGGATAGTGTCACTGACTTCAGTCACCCAGTTTACACCAGCTGAGACTCCGATTCACTGTTTTCTATAGTCTTTGCTTTGGCAAACTGCTAACTATAGTTGCAACAGCTGGCCAGTGATAGAAACACATCAGCAGCAGACAAACTGTGATGCTATTGGCATGTGTCCTGTACTTTAGGAATGAAGTATACCCAGCAACTGGGTGCTTTAGCAGCTGGTCAGACAAAGGATATTGTTCAGGCTTCCAGCAGCTAACTGAACATTCTGACGATACATTTTGTAAAGAAGGTGACAGTCTCAAAAAGAGGTTTCTAATTGTTGTTGAAGGGATCAGCACGTATCCAGAGCAAACGTTGTTGGAACAATATTGTGGCATACAAAAGCTGTGAGTAGGATTGGTACTATGTTGAGTAAGTAAAAAATGTGTATAGATCCTTTCATTCATACTCAAAGCTTGATTTTTAAAGAGGCTTTGATACAACCTCTTTTTTTTTTTTGTTTCTTTTTTTCTTTTTGGTGACAAACACCAGTCATATTATTTAGGTATCTAAGTATCCAAGTGTGCCTGTAAATAAGGCACTTTAAGGGGTTGTCTACACAGGGAAATTAACCAGAATAGCTATTTCAGAATAGATCCCCATCTGGACAGCCTTTTTCTGATTTAGCCTAATCCATTGGAAAATGGATTTAAAAAATGGTATTCTGGAGTAAGAATGCCCATATGGGGAAGTATTCTAGAATAGCCATAACATTTTAAATTCTCACACTATCTTAATGCAAAATAATTTTCAAGTGTAGCGATCTAATTGTTAAGATGTGCCTGGAATTAAATGAGGTAACAAAATGTGCATTCAGCTAATTGCACACACCAAAATAAAGAGAAAATTGCTGCTGAAAATATGACACTTCAGTATTCTGTTTTCAAAACAGTTAAATATTTAGTTGAATAAAAGTACGGTAAATCTATCTATATCAGTAGTTCCTAAGCAGGCCACTTGCAGCCCAATCAACACACAGGTGCGGCCCATGTGCCATCTTGCTAAAAAAATGTAAAGACTGCTGTGCGGATTGCCTCAGGCCAGAGCCAAATGAGGGGGAGACAGCAATACGGAGCCCTGCTGGAACACTTCGCGCCCTGTCTTGCGGGATGAGCATGCTCCGGGCTGCAGCTCTCCCTGTATCCACCCAGCCCTGGACTGCCTGCAGCAGACATCACCCACCTACCTGGAGCTCACAGCCAGAGCAGGAAGCTGCTCTGTAAGGCCCATCTCTGGGGGAAGAGCTGGTGCGGCTCAGAAATTTGTCCAGTCGCTTGGGCTTCCCAGTTAGGGTCCCCCCTGGCTCGGTGGCTGGGATCACCCCTGCTGCTGACTCTCTGGGAGCAGGCATGGAGGGACATGTGCATGACTGGGCAGCCACAGCAGGCTTGCATTTTTTTTTACCTACAGGCTTCTGGTCATTGTAATCTCATGGAATGGATTTCCATAACTGTGGGACAGACACCTATGAAGTTCAATAAATGAAGGTGGGTTTAATAATATTAAATGTTGTTTATGATTTATACAGAAAGTGTGTGTCTGTCTGTGTATCTATGATGGCCACCATCTTGAACTGGGAACTTCCAGAGCTAAAAGCATCACTGTCCAACATTAAACAGTGTTAAACAAGGTCTGGTATTTGATATACAAAGATCTCAGCCTGCTTAACACCATGGCAAACACCATTAAACATCCTTTTAACCTTTTATTAAAGATATAGAAAACAAGGAAAAACAGTTAAAGCATTTGAAATGTAAAGTATTTTATAAGACTGTCATTTTAGCGACATCCTTTGTTCCTTTCCCTTTAGAGGAAGACAGATTTTGAAGGAAAAACTTCCTTGTGTTTGACAGTCTCTTAGATGGTATTCCAGATAGTAATAACTGTCCTTTTTGGTAAAAGCAAAGGTAGCTGAGGTGGGCTTGAGTGGTGGTTGTTGCTCTTAAAGTTTGATCTAATTTCATCCCAGGTGGTTTGGGATTCAGATGGAGCCCGTAGAGGTGATTGCCATCTGGGTCCTCTCTCTGGTCTGGTCAGGACAGCTTTCAGGATTTCAATGAAGAAGGTCTGGGGTCCCAGGAGATGGTGGGGGTAGCAGCCATGATGGTGAAGCTCACTCCAATACCCAATATCTCACCTCCCCCCCCCACCAAGTCTCTTTCTTTTAGGACCCACAAAGCGAATGGTGGGTGGAATATCCCAACCCCTCATTATTTTGTCCATCAGTTAGGCCTTGTTTCTAAAACACTAATTTTGGTTCACTGATTTCTGGTTCCACATTTGTTTACTAAGCATGATCTTAACACAATCCTTGAATTATATCATTAGACTTTTTTGTTTGTATTAATTATCTCCTTTTCATACCTTTTCCCATCAACATTTTTATTATAGGTTATTGAGATATTTCATAATCTTTTTACAGTTGAGTTCAATTAGGGTACATTTATATGTCCACTTATCACAACAGACTGTAACAATGAATCCTCTGCAGATTGGGCACAGATCTCTAATGTACGCTTACTAGTTGGTTCTATGTATGTATATATAAAGCAGGGCTGGTTGCACCATGTATGATTAAGGTTGCCAAACACTTCCCATTATAGGACTCTGGCTTCAGTTGCTTATAATTTTACAAAACTTTAACTGTTTGGGCTGAAATTGTCCACATTGGGGCATCTGCCCTAAGGCTAGGGTAAACTATTGTTGTCCCTTTTGACATGAAGAGCTAGTCAAAGTTTGGGGCCCTGTGGATGTTGCAGCTGGGAGTAGAAATCAGTGGTAGTCAGGTATTTCTTCAATATAGTTTTGTTTAGTTACAAAGCGCTGTGTTTCTGAATGCAGATGGAATCAAATACCAGGGAACAGCTTCTTTTGCTCACAGCACGAAGAACACTCTTTTCAGTCTGCACACTGACCCAAAAACTCTACTCAAGTTTCTTCCACACTTAGTCACCATGCTTTCAGCTGCTCCTTCATGCTATCTCTCTGTCTTTCTTGTCTGTTCTCAGTTTCTTTATGTTCTGTCTTCCACACATTCACACACCTACCCAAAATAATACTCAGCCAAAAGCTCCTGGGCAGGGTCACATACTCTTTTTGTTTTAGCTGGGGCTTATGCTTGCATTTATGTTAACTGAAGGGTGAGTTCACACAGTCAACCTCAATCCCATAACAAGGTTTCACACAGCTCATAACAATACGCTGTTTTACTATTTAAAAAAGAAAATTGGCAACCTTTTCCTTTGACAAGCTCTAGTGCCCCTTTGCTTTGGAGCATAGACTTGAAATTTGGCAAATTTGGATTGGTCTTTATATCAGAGATCTGCCTTTTCTCATCCCTGTGAAAATCCATCCAAATTTGCCCAAGTTATAATCTTTCACAAATTGCAGTTCACATGCGATTGGTGGAGATTTGGTAGAGTTTCTCAGCGGAATTCCCTGAAGATTTTGTCCTCACCGGGCATCCTGAAGTCCAGGGATGAGCAGACTATCCCTGAAAATTCAGGCTGAAATTACAGCTCTGGGCTACTGCAGGCCAGGCCAGGGCCAGACACTGCAGATGAGAGCAGGGAGATCTCCTTTGGTCTCAGGGATCCCTTGCTGGGCTCAGGCAGCATGGACATAGAAATCTCCTAGGAGTTGGGGGAGATTGGGATTGGCTGGACAAGGATCTGGGACTGGGAACTGTGGAGGGGAGTATGGGACTGGATGGTCAAGGAGACTGGTACTGGAAGCTGATGGGGCAATGATGGGGACTGGGAACCAGTGGGAGGGAAGACTGAGATCAGATGAGGAACACAATTATGCGGTAGAACTGTCACTGACTGGACAAAGATAAATGGGCAAGGAGCTAATGGGTTGTGTATTAATGAGAATGGCTGGGCAAGGAGAGTGGAGTGAGGCAAGGACAATGGGACTGAGAGTGTGGAGAGACATGGACTGGGAATCTGGATGGTGTGACTAGGATATGATAGACAAGAAGACTAAGGGATGGGATGAGAAGCTATAGAGACTGGGACTGACTAGATGAGGTGAATGAGATTTGGACAAGGAGCCAGGTGTGGGGAAGAGACAAAACTGGGACACAAACAGGTTGGAAGGGACAGGGCAGAATGGTTTGAGCTTGGGGTGAATGGAGAGAAGTTTGTGCTCACAAAGCACACTTCCCTCCAGAGCCTGGAATGGAATTCAAGATTCCTTAATCTAACCACTCCTCCAGGTCAGCAAATATCTGTGAAACTCATGGTCAAAGTGTTCTATTCATTCCCCTCTAATTTTGGATCATATAGAGCAGCGGCCCATCAGGGTAATCTGCTGGTGGGCCGCAACATAGTTTGTTTACATCGACATCACATAGGCTGCAGGTTGCCCACCACTGATATTGAGGATGGCAACCTACTATTGGTATCAGTTACTCAATTAGTTGAAGTGGCAGAGATCTGTGTGGTGGATTTAAATGCTCCAGTCCTGCTGATGCCCCATGTAAATATTGATATACTTCACATTATGGAATTTCTGTCTTTTTCAGTTTACTTAAAAAAAAATCCTAGGAAATTACACACATATAAAATTGTGTTAAAAGAACATTATTAAGGTTGCCAAATCACACACTCAAAAATGAGGAAATGTCAGAATTAATGTTGCCTGTGAATCTTAATTCCTCCCCGCCCCCACCTTGTGTGTATGAATTAGGATAAAGTCCTTAATTAGCTGATCATATATACTATTTTTTCCATAGGACCTCTGCCTCATTCAATTCACATGATGGATGGCAACCTTAATTCTGGCATTTCCTACTTTTTGAATGCTTGACTTTGCAACCATAATAATGTTCTTTTTATGTCATGTTGTTGTTTGTAGTATAATATAGGGAGAGGGAGAAAACATTCTGTATATGAGCCTGCAAATTGGCATACCTAATATCCTGATCTATTTCAAAACTCCCATATCCCATTTCACACACACTAAAAATGTAATTGAAGAAATGTAACAATATATTAGGTCCTGAAGAGGAACAAAGGGTTTGCCTATACAGCAATTAAACACCCACAGCTCGCCCATGTCAGTTCACTCGAGCTTGCAGGACTTGGGCTGTAAAATTGTGGAGTAGTAGTTTGGGCTTGGGGTGGAGTCATGGTTGCTTAATTGGTGTGTAGACATACCCAAAGACTTAGTTTACCAAATCTTCAGAAATTGAATTTGGGCAGAGGCTGCAAAGCAGATGAATTACTACAGCTTTGATGATTTGACAGGTGACACAATTCTGTCAAAGACAATGCTGAACTAATGTCCCAGCATGGTGTTGGGCATGACATCTTGCTGCTAATAGTGACAGCCTTCATATAAGGTGTAAAACTCAGGTCCTGACTTATCCTCTTTTGAAAGTTTCCTTGACATTTTTCTTAACAGTAGAAGTGGTAATTTCAGTGTCTTGGCCGAATTCTAATTTGGGTAATTAGTTGTTCTTCCTGGCTAAAAAAATCTCTAAGTGGTTAAATGTGGATAAGGTAGTCAATCTTTGAGATTATTGTGCACTTTTATGGTGCACTGTTGCCATTTTTGCCTCCTGTGTTGGTTGTATTTTAGTGGTTTGTGGAAGTGATTCCTGTACACTGTCTTTTGTGAAGTACTTTTGGATAATTTGGGATTAATGACACTAGAAATATTAACTATTATTACATGTAGAAAATGGATAAAATAACAAATATGGAGGATTTCTAATCTTTTTTGAGAAACCTTAAAATATATAATCATATAAATAAATCAAATTAATTTCTTTCATTCACAGAGAGCACAAGTAGATAATAATAGTATATATTATCACCCCAAAGCAGCAAGCTAGCCTTCATTATGGCATTTCTTTGTTCTAAGAATTGCCATGTAAAATCATAATTGTTGAAAAACTGATGACAAATTTTTGATAGCAGCAACTCCTACTGACCTCACTTAAGAGAAATTTTTGTTGGAAATCTTTTGTTTGTTTGTTTCTGTTTTTTTTCTGGGCATAAAATGACTAATGGTTGTCCTAAGAAATAATGCCAAATCTGTTTAACTGAAATACAATTTCATGAAGTCACAAACAGCAAACAAAGGATGATCTCACCCACTTTATCTGTTCTACACATACTGAAAACAAGGTGAGTGGTTAGGAGAAAATATCCATGTCTGTAACATGGCACATGGGCATAACAACAAATGGTAGGTTATTGATCAGAAATAATATCTAGTTAACAAGACTTTAAAAACCACAAAGTAGTGGTTTCAGCTTTCCAGGATTTAATGAGTATTGGGAAGAGTTTACAAGCAGTTTGAAAGCAGGTGTTATGTTTCAAAATAAAACTGACTAAACATGATCACAATGACTTGCTTGATGACTCCTAGGCTCTGTCTTGTGGAGGGTGTGGGGGGAAGGGTGTGATATGATGGAAAAGCCCCGTTAAGATACATACTAACACATTGGAAGATATGTTAGCTGTCCAGGATAAAACCAAAGGCCTTCAATCATATTAAGCTAACATGTTTGAGAAACACACCCTTTGTGCCCATCAAGACATTCCCCTAGAGTCTTACAACATTCCTTGAATTTGATATAAAGTGGCTGAACATGCATGCATTTTTTTGCTTATGAAATTGAAGGGGTTTAAAGCTTGATGATCCCTTCACAATTGAATAAACATTGGAGTGTGAAAAAAGCCATCATACACAAAGTGTTTTGCGACTATCAGTCAATGCAGAAAGTGACAAAAAGCTGATAGCTTTTTCTGGATATTCTTTGATAGCTATGCATAATATTTAGACAATGAAACTGATTAAACTTCACTTATACTTTTTTGTTAGGATAATCTTTACATTTGATAATGGATTTCATAATTCCATTTTCCTACAAGGAAGTTTAATTTTGCCATCTCTGCTTCTAGGCTCCCCCCAAAAATAGCAGAGTTGGAAACAAGGGGGAAAGGTCATGAATACATAAAAAGTCCACAGAGAATCTGCATTTAATGTAATATTTCCTGTGCTTAGTGCTATTTTTGGGATTACAGATTTTTAAATTGTTCAATGGAGAAAGGCAGATAAATTTAGTGCAAATGTCCAAGTGGTGGACAGAGATTGGATTCATAGCCAAAGCTACTCCGAAAGTCTTGGATCTGAAAAATAAAGCTATAACTCTCAAAAGAAGAGGTCTTGCTAAATCTCTAGTAGTGTTCATAAGGCTTCCAGTTAACTCAGAAATACTATAAAAATCTCATAGTATTTGTACTGGCTTCCACTCAAAGACAGAAACCAGACATTTCAGAATTATGAAAAAAAAATACAAAACGATGGTGAAAAGTAATCTCCAAACTTTACTAATCTCTAGAGGGGTTTGGTTCTAGCTTTTGGTAAAAAATTTGTTGTTAATCCTTGTTTTATCCTAAGGAGTTTGTTTCCAGGGATAAATGCCACATATGAATCTATGTATCCCACCAATTTTTAGTGGCCAATCCTCCACAATAACTAATAGGTTACAACCTCCTTGGCATCCAGAGGGCCTGAAATAATATCATTGACTAAGAGAGAGAAAAAGCCCTTCATGATTTGGGCCCCCTGAGCCTGAAGGCTAAATAGCTATTTTTAGCACTGTAGCATGAGTCCCAGTCTGTTGATCCAAGTTCTGACACTCATTGCCATGTTTATTTTTGCCTTGCTTTATGCAAGTAGCTGAAATCAGCCAGAAAACACCAGTTAGTGTTTCTCTCAAAGGTAGGGTAATGGATTTCTGAATGATCCATCAGACCCCACATTTGTTGATCTTCCAAACACGTTGCAAATTCTGCTTATTTACCTAGGTTTTTAGCATGGAACTGGGGGTGTGGTACAAATGGGGAAGGATTTAGCTTGTGCAGGCCAGAGACTCCTTTAGTTCTGATATTGTATCAATGTTGCTTTTGTAAGAACTTGTTTATATAATTGAATTGTTTATGCACCTGAGTTTTGTAGAGAAGGAGTCTGAGTAAACTGTAATAAATTAAAATAAATGTTCAGGATTTGATATGTAAATCTTAGTGATTTTTTGCTACAAGTAGATTTTTTTGCCTCTCTAAAAATTTGACAGTTTAAGAGTAGCTTGTACATTAGAATACATGGCTAACACAATAATATGGAAAATAATTTAAAAGGATATATTTCTAAGGGACTGCATATCTACTTTAGTAGAACGTTCCAGTTCCTATCATACAGGCCAATGAGGATCATTAAACACCAATGGATCTCCAAGTCCTTCAAAGTCAGTGACTTTGTAGACTTCATTTTGGATCTCATTTTCCTTTTATATGAGGTCTGCAGGGCAAAAAAGTGAAATGAACTGTGAAAATCATAATCATTGCTTTTACTACTGCTATTTGGCTATAAAAATACCATTATAGGTCATGTTTAGTTACTGTCATAGAACTTGTTGTGTATCTGTGGGAATGCAGCCATATACACACATAGGGAGTAATACATGTTTATAAACACACATGCACACATACTCTGTGCAACTTATCTCATGTGATATGTGATACGTTGAATAAGACATGTGATAAATGTATTTAATGCTCATCTTTGAACTCATCACCTGCCTTCTGCCCATTAATCTACCTTCCCAAGATGTATTATTCTGCTCCTCTGAGCGGCTACAAACAGATGCAATTAAAAAAAAAATCAGATAAACGTTTTCTCCTACACCCAAATGTGAAATTTCCCCCCTCCCAAACATTTTCACCTGCCTGAGGCTAAGCATGGACAACATTCAGTCCTGGGCTGTCCAATATCAATGTCATAATGGCAGTTTGCATGCATGTGCATGTAAACTAAGTGGAAATGTTATTCAATAGATGATTTCAATGTTCTATTGCATCTCCTCTTGCATGCATAACAAGGCTGAGTATTCTATTTTTTAAAATGTGGGAGCAAGTACAGTATGATTTATGAGTTGTATATCAAACGATTCAAGGCTGTGAAGGATCCCTAACTTGTGTCATACAATTTGTAAAGGTACATGTGGAACCTCTCACCCATGAACCTTTGAAAAAATGTACTTTGTAGGCTTTTATTTTGTTTAGAGTGAATTTAGTGAGTTTGAAATAAACCACTGTGGGTTTGGCTGCAGTAGCTACATTTCCAAGCCCAACAGACTGAAATTGCCTCCGATGCTTTTCTTAAATTTGGAGACTCTAGGAACACACAAAACCTATGGCTAGTGATCACAGATACAAATCACAAGTACAAAGTCTTATCTGCACTACAAGTTTTATTAAAGCAATAAATAAAATTACAATTACCCATGCATATAGAAATCTACAAAAAACCCTAAGCTATAATTATAACCGTAGTCATACTCACATTCTCAAAGATATTCTAGGGTACAATGGACCTTTCAATAGATGATCATCGTTAGAGGGATGGTTCCTGTTGGGGTTTCTTGTTGGGTCGTTCCTTGGGTCTTCCCATTTTTACCCAACCAGGGAACCCTCTTTTTCTTATATGTACTTCCACACCCCATGAATATTGGGGTACTCCATTTTTCATAGGCTGTTCATAGTTCCTCTTATTTTCATTAGCATATATGCATAACCTGTAACCTGTGGTCAAGACAGACATTCAAAGCTGTTACAATCAGGTGTCTCCTGTCTTGGACAATATATTGTGATCTGTTGCAATCCATTTTTCCATAAAATCACCTATTGGCATCACTTATGCAGTAAGCTTGTGACCTTGTTGGCACAGGGTTATTCCTAGGTCACCCATTCATGTCAAGCGTTCTTATGCCTATGGCCTGGTATGGCTAATCTTAAAATCTTACAGGTCTCACCCTGTAGGCTTTGCATTTCAGCCATGGTTTACTTATATTACTTATATACCTAATACACACTCATCACTCCTAAATACTTACCAATACATATTTCTATAATCCTACAATTTAAATCTATTTAGCATATATAGATCATATATGAAATAGCATATAAATTGACCTAACATCACGTAATACAATGATAAATGGATGATAAATTAACTAATTGGCTGGCTACAACCTCTTGCCTATCTATCTGTCTATCTATCTACACACACACACACACACACACACACACGTATGTTGTACATGAAGGCAAAGCTAATTTTGCTGTGAAATGAAGACATTAGTGAAGGTGCACAGTAAATGTGTGTGTGTGTGTGTGTAAATTAGCTTTGCCTTCATGTACATGTTCTTCTCTAGCTATTCAATTAACAATATTAAGCCCTGATCATGCAAATACAGTGAATTCCATTGGACTACTCATGCGCAAAGTTACTACCTGTGTGTTTGTAGGATCAGAGCTGTAGAGTTCAGGGGTCCATCCATATCATTTACTTTTCAGAATCAGGGCATTAGTGAATAACCTTTAATGTAATATCCATGCACAGAGCGAGTGAGATTTTCAATTGGACATAACTTAGTCAAATCAATAACAATGTTCAAGGGGACACTCAAAGGCAGTTTTTCACAATGATGGCTGTATCCATGTCAAATTACAACTTTCCTTCCCAACCCATTTTAATGCTAGACCTAAGTAAAGGGAGAAGTATATTTTTTACTCTTCTGTACTCAAAAAGTCTGAACCATTTTGTTCAATTAAAAAATTGTTCACCGCAGCCACCAACAACAAACAGTTCAAGCAGAGACTAACTCTGATTTAAACAAAAAAAAAAAAGAAAAGTGAAAGTTTGGAGAAAAGACAATATTTGCTGAAAATAGAACTAAAATGGAAATGATTTTGTTATTTACAAAGGGTCTGATCCAAAATCCATTGAAATCAATGGGAGTCTTTGCTGACTTCAGTGGGCTTTGGATCAGGCTTAAACAGTGGTCATTTTGTGCCTGGCATAATATTATATTAAAGCTGACCCTAATTGTTCCATTAACTTTTCTATTCTAAATTCCAATTCCAAAGGGTTTATAACTGCCAATAAAAAGTAGCTCTGTAATGATTCTTAGCATGTATGTTCTTATACAAGGACTGGACCATCTTATTCTTATATTTTCAGTTTTTGCTCTTTTTCCTGTTTTCTTCCTCCTTGTATCCCTAGCTCCCACGAAAGCAGCTGCTTAGAATGTTAGGAAGGGACTACTTCCCTTTATATATATCTCCTTAGCAGACTATCTTCTGATAAAGTCTAAATTTGACACATTCAGTATATCTGGTCAAATGAAAGGGTCCTTAATGTTCTTTGGTAACATGCAGCTGCCTAAATATTCTGGCCTTTACTCTCTTTTGTTGGTTTACCCAGAGGACTCTATAAAGAGATCATATACAGAAGTATCAAACAAAACAAAACAAATATATATATATATATACACACAACCCTCCCACCCCATCCTCTCAGTATCTAATGACCTGAGAAATGCTATTTGAAAAACTAATGACCTAGGAATGCCTCTAAATCTGAGAGCATCCAGCATAGAATATAGGCCTTAAACTGGACATGTAACTACTGATCCACATAGAAGATTAAATCAGAACAGTGATTTTTTTTTTTAAATCTATAAGTAAAAAAAGGCTCTGCGGTGATCCCTCCCACTTCAAGCATTTTTCCTATAGCTCACTGAAATCGGCAGCTGACGCAGCTTCCTACAAATGCTTTCTATAGTCTCCTCTTGTTTTGGTGTCAGCATGGGTTAGTCCTTCCCCATATTAAAGGAACTCAGAATAGTACAATTTAATAACAATTCAGATATTGATGGATTGGTGTAAAGCATTATGTCATGAACTTTCAATGGGGCTATTATTTTAATCCAGGTCAAGGATATACTTCATAATCAGAATTATAGATGTTTAATACCAAATCTTTCTCTACTGTCATTTTGAAGCTATTAATCTTGAATAGTACAAAACATCTTTCATAATCATAAAATGTTCAGGCCCAGAATAACTGAAAATAGCCTCATTACTGGCTCAGAATTATATTGTAAGGTGTCAGCAAATATGAAAATAAATTTAATTTTCATGAGGTCTAAGGAGAATACAAATGATTGATTTTCCATTCTGCAGTCAATATGTTATTGACAGATCTATGTCTAAATTACAAAAAAAAGAGCAGAAATCAATGACCATGGGGCAAAGATCAAATCAATAGCTGAAACTCTCATTAATGCAGGGAATGACAGTTTTACTCACTTTGTCAGAAAAAAACCCAGCCTTTATGTCCTTTTTCATTGAGAACAGAGGGGCAGAGGTCAAATATGCATAATGAATGTGAATCTACAATTTCTTTAGATCAAAAAACTCTTGAAGCTCTGAAATTCATTTTTAAACAGATATATGATCCCTAGTGTAAAGTCCAACAGACATCATTAGAAATTATGGATGAGCAGTTACAATGCTGTTAGGGACTGCAAACCTGCTTTTACATATTGTACCAGTGTGTAGTTCTATGCTGCAGTACAAAACAATATTGTTAAATTTTCTGTTTTCACAATCAACCAATTGCATTTGTTTTCATGCTATAATTGTTATATCTTTAAGTGCAATAAAGAGCACTTTCTTTGTGGTTTCCAAAAACATATTGCTAAGAGCACCATTTGTGCCACCAATGGCATCAAAGGATAAAAAACTTTTGAAAATATGTATTCTCTCCAGATGCTTTGATTAAAATTCAGTGTATTAAATTCTAACTGTTGCCAGCAAAATGGTTTGTAGGGAAAAATTCTGTGCATTTTTTGTAAACAGGCATGACCCTTGACCCATAACTTTTTTTTTTTGGACTTGAATGTAAGAAAAGAATAAAGGTTCCTAGTAACTTTTATAAAAATAACTTTCTATTGAGGTTTTCACAAATGAAGAAAGATGGGAACTCAAGGGTAAAATTAACATAGTATAACATACTGAATGAGGCCAGCCATGCAGTGTAGCTCAGTACGGTGTGATGATATTAAATAGCTTGTTCTTGCCCTTATATTAAACCCATACCATTCCAACATGTGAATCATAGAAATTTGAAATGGCAATGACCAGGTAGAATGGTCATCATACTTTATCTTAAAGGTAAAATTTATAAATTGTTTATATAGTGTTAATAAATGATTAGTAGATGATCAGTCTATTATTATAAATTGTTATACAATCCAACATGTAAATAGGTTACTTGTAATCATATATACAAACTTCTCCTGATGTGTTTTTCACTGTATCTGTCTGTAACATTCTTATAATATTTATTAACCTTTTATAAACTATTTATAATTATAATGTTCTCTCAATAACTATAGTGTACCCTCATGCCTGAGTCTATGATTTGTGGCCCACGTCTGATTGCAAGAGCTAAAGGATTCTCATGCTTGTTCGTCATAAATCAGACCAACACAAAACTTAAGAAATGCAACAAAATATTTTGCAAAAATATAAAAAATCTGCACCATCTGAGCAAGTTACAATCTCACCTGGGACTGAAGTGTTGGACAGTCCTGCTCAGCAAGCTTCTTGAGAGAGGAGCAATGTCTTTGTATATGTCTGGAAGCTCTGTAACGCATTGTAGGTACTCTTCAAATATTGATGATTGGCAATCAGTTAACCACAGGAGATAAGTTTTTGCAAGCTATGAAGGCGGCAGGGATAGTTCAGTTGTTTGAGCATTAGCCTGCTAAACCCAGGGTTCTGAATTCAATCCTTGAGGGGGCCATTTAGGGATGTTGGGATTAGTCCAGCTTTGAGTAGGGGGTTGGACTAGATGACCTCCTGAGGTCCCTTCCAACCCTGATATTCTATGAAATAATCGTCATATCATACACTCTAAGCATTCTATTGTTAGTCCACGTACATTTATATATAAACAGGTGGGCATAAAATATAAAGTCTAATTCAGGTGAGCACAACCTGAATAGTGTTGACTGTCCCCAAATCTTTTAGACTTCATTAAGGTGGGAGGGTGATCATCACACTTCAGAAGTAGTCAGCACTTTGCAAGATCTCCTAGGACCTCTAAGCCCTAGAAATGGTCCAAAGTATTATACTTTTTTCTAGTGTTTGAATTTTAAAATTCCTTAGTTTTCATGGAAATATCCATTTTTGATAAAGGGACAAAATTCCTTAAAAAATTCAATCAGCCTGACAGGTGGGTGATAGTAATGGAGACCAGAGAGCAAATGGTAAGTGGCAAGGGAAGATTATGCTTGTGAAGAACTCCTGTCAAAGAGGGAGGTGAGAGAAGGCTCTGTAGGGAATGCAACCTGGGTGGGAACAGTGGTGGTTGTGGTCAGGGCAGCTTCTAAACCAAGGGGTTTTTGAATCCAGCTGATTAGAAAACCTAGAAGATTAGTTCCAGACAATAAGGTCTGAATAACGCACCAAGTGTAGGTGTGTGTGAACACGGACTGTCATTCTGGGCTCACCTCTGATTACTTTATAAACAAGGAACACAAGTGTTAGGGATGGGCAAACTACGGTAAAATGAAAAAAAAAACCCATGTTTTTTGCACTTTATTTGAAGTTCAAGTTCTGCTAAGTGTTTACAGCACAGGGAAGTGTGGGTACATCTCAAAACTACCGCTCTGTACTCTGAATAAATCTACCTATGCCTTTAAACAATGGTCGAGATGGCTGGTTCCTATATATGTGTGTGGGGAGATGGGAACAGGGAATGTACACATTGAGTTTAAATACTGTCTAATAAAAACCCACTGAGTATACATTTTAATGTTTTTTTTTTTAAAGCCACCATTTTCATGTATTTTAATCAGTTTAAACTGAACCAATAATCACTGCAAGCATTAGGATCCCAAAACCTCCAGTGCCAGCTGAAACCAACAGCTTCAGTTTCACTTCCAGCCTCAGGCTGAGCCGCTGCATCTCTTCTGTGTGGAAGCTTTGAAGAAGCCGCTGCTCAGGCCGAAGCCGATCTGAACAACTCAAGGGAGAAATGGTAGTTTGAAAAATAAAACTTCCCATTCTACTCACAGGCAAGTTTTGACTTATATTTAGTTGTGACTAGAATAGAGAGGACTCTTCCCCCCCCCCCCCCCCCCCCCGGAAGGCCTCAATGTTTCCCCTGAGTTGTTCACGGCAACTTCAGCTCACAGCTAGGGTTTTAAGGAAGTCTTCACACAGCAAACGCCACTGCTTGGGCTAAAGCTGAAACAAAACTTGTAAATTTCAGTAGACACTGAAGGCTCTGGGATCCTAAGGCTCATATGGCCTACAATTTCTTTCTTTCTTTCTTTCTTTCTTTCTTTCTTTCTTTCTTTCTTTCTTTCTTTTTCTTTCATAGCTTTGGAAATTGAAGTCTATTTATCCACAAAGAGGTAGTGGCAGTGGAACTATACCTCTCAATTCACCTAGAGGAGATCTCCTCAAAAGGATACAGAATAGATATCAGTGGTAATTGTAGAATTAGTGTTTATTCTAAAGAGACTTGTAATGCTTTGTTTGTTCACATGGGTATAACCTCTAGGTATCAGCTCCACTTCATAATAATTCCTAACCAGAGAGATTTAGGCATAATCAGGTTTCAAAAGGGGCAGCGGGGAGAGACGAAATAGCCTTTGCCCTAAGCTCTGTCAGGAAACCAAAATTCACCTACTTGTAGCACCAAGATGAGATTCCTCTACCAGTAGATAGTACAAATCTTCATAATGTGATTGTCCATCTTATTTTGTGCATGATTTCATCAACAGTGAGATAGTTGACAATCGAATACCATTGCATAGGGTAAATTTTTCCTCCATGTTGCCTCACCTGCCTTTTGGGGCATAATTGAGAAGGCCCATTCTCTCTTCCTTCCATGTTGCAGCACAAAGGGAAAGATGCAGCCATGAGAGAGGTGAAGGAAAAGGCAAAAACTGCATCTTAGGCTGGACTAAGCAGACATTAGTTTCATAAAGAAAAAATGGGCCATGAACACTTAAGAAATGAAGCAGGCTTGGAACATTGTATTAATATTATTTCTGGTACATTGTACAATCAGTTCTATCATATGTATAATCAATTCCATCATATTTAGTAAAACTGTCATATGCTGCCTGCACAGCCATTAATAACAATTTGTTTTATAGATTGAAATGATCAACTGGTGTAAACACAAAATCACTTTGACATTGATTTTTTGATTTATTTACAGCAGCTCATCAAGCCTGAGTAATCCTCTGAGAGCATGAGGAAGTGCAGGGTTGCTGGGGTTTTGTTTTTATGTATTGTTCCATTGACTGAAGAAAAGACAGTTATAGAAAGTGAAATTCAAGACCTCTGAGAGGTACTTGACTTTCTTGTCAGCTTTGAATAATGTTTCCCATTTTAGTGTTCTTTTTGAATACTGTAGATCAGTATGTTTCAACTTGAGGGCTCAGACTCTGAGTAACAGTTCTTACCTTGCTTCCCTTCGTGCACCAGATAGCATATTGAGAGAAATACAGGCACTGACTTTTCGAAGAGCCGGGGGGGTGCTTGATCCCTGGCTCTACCCCAGGCCCCGCCCCCACTCCACCCCTTCCCCCAGGGCCCCACCACCCTACCTCTTCCCGCCCAGTTCCGAACCCTCCCCCAAGCGTGCTGCATCCTCGCTCCTCCCTCCCAGCCTCCCTGCATGCTGTGAAACAGCTGATTGCGCCAGGCGGGAGGCACAGGGAGAGAGGGGGAGGCGCTGATCCGCGGGGCCCTCCAGCAGATGGGAGGCGGGGGGAGCTGATAGGGGAACAGCTATGGGAGCTCAGCACCCACTACTTTTTCCCTGTGAGTGCTCCAGCCCTGGAGCACGCACGCAGTGGGTGCCTATGTTGAGAGGTTACTTGAGCATGGTGTACAAATACCTTCCCAGGGAGAAAATGCTGGGTACCAACGGGGTCTTCAGTCTGGTGGAGAAAGGCATACCAAGAACCAATGCCTGGAAGTCAAAGCCAGACAAATTCAAATCAGAAATAAGGCATACATTTTTAACAGTGATGGGGATTAACCATTGGAACAAACAACCAAAGAAGTGGTGCATTCTCTACCTTTTCTTGACGTCAGATCAAGGCTGGAAGATATGCTTTAGTCAAATAGAAGTTACTGGGCTCAAGGATGAAGCTACTGGATGAAATTCTATGGCCTGTCTTGTGCAGGAGAAAAAAAACCTACACAATCCAGGTTTTAATATCTATGAACCAATCTGCACCATCCCTTTACTGGGTTCAGATTACTTCTCCCATTGTATTAACTCAGCTGCTATGGCTGGAGCATTGGGGGGAGGAGGGGGGAGATTACAGGTGTGATGCTGCGTATAAAAAAAAGTGACCATTTATAAATATCACTGTTACACAATTTCCATAAATCTTATACAAAGTGTATCATGTAAGGTGTCAATGGAAAAGTGATGAATTGCTAAGTATGATTATCCCATTTATATCCCGTTTATATGCTGTATCATCTTTGTATCTGAAATTATGAATATTGGTCATTTACTTGTATCTTACACACGTTGTATTCCTGGGTAACACTCCCCAGATAGCTGTCTAGCCTTGATGTAAATTTTATGTGTTGATGGCCCATCAAGGACACTCAGCTCGCACAATGGGCCATTGAAGATAATCATCCCATCCAGGTGGCTCTTCCTGAGAATTCTTCAGTCAGCAAGAGGCCGTTGGCCACCCTCTCTGAGTCACCAAACCATGTAAAGACACGTGATATGCCCATGTCACCCTGGATTCCATCTTGGTCCAGTAACTTTCCACAAACAGGGCTGTGGACTTTGTTTGGGATAATAAAATTCCATGCACATGGCAGAGGATGTAAAAATACACCTGAAACATCTCCATTTTGTCTTCGGTTATTGCTTCATTTCTCTGGACTAGATTTCTAACAAGAAATTTCCTTTAAACAAGGACTGATGACCCCCAATCTGTGTGGGTGATTCCAGAGAAACTTTTGCAAACCAGCAATCTAGTCCAGCACTGCTACAAACCTGCCATAAGTACTTTGCAATCATTTGTAGGTATGTGATCTATTAATCATTTATAACTCTCTTCTTTTTTTTAGTTATTAAATATTGTTAGTTTCCTAAGGATTGGATGACAACATGATATTTTGGTAAAATCTGAGATTCATATTGATCAGAGGATATGTGACTCATCCTCTGGGATTAGTAAGAACTTCACTCATAGTGAACTAGCCCCTCACCATATTAGACCTGTTTATCTGGATAATCCTATCTGGATAAACCAGTGTGGTACTCCAGAAGCTCTTTTGTTACTGACTTGGTGAATCGAATTACAGAATAAACCACCAGTCTGGAGGATTGTCTGCCCTATTCCTTGCAGTCTGACCTGAGTGTGGCATTCTCAGTGTGGCCCATCCCAAGCACCTGGTAACAGGCCCATCTCAGGCACCTACTCCCTATCCATCTGTCCAGGGAGGAGGTGGAAGACCTGCACTCTCTCACTGTACACAGACTATTGATCCAAGTAGGCCACACAGGGGGATGGAGAGGTACTGACTCCCATTTATTCCATTATATGTTGTCAAAAAGGGCCATTTACACTCTGGCCTAAATTATTAATAAATCATAACTGTGAAATTGCAGCCCCTCTGAGTTTAGCCATTATCCTGTTTCAAGATTTTTTTTAAATTAGTAAGAGCAGTGCACTGAAGTTGATACCTATGATCTAGAGCATTTAAAAATAGAGTCACAGCCTCTCTGTGATTTTTATCTTCTTCAATCAGGAGAATCAGATAAAAGGATCTACATCTTTAATTGCTGATGTTCCAGACAGACTATTCACTGAAAGGATTTTTTACATTAACCAGATAAAAGTGGTTTTAAATTAGTTGTTAGGCTCGAACACTGGATACTTTTGAAAGCCATTAGCAAAGCAAGTAACTATCTTTATGAATGTTAGTCCCCCAGAATGCCAGGAAATTAGGATTCAGTTTGATGCATTACTTCTCAAAACTTTTTCTTAAATGTATCAGCTTAAAATAGACAAAAGTCAACTTTATATTTTGGTCAAAAGTGTTCATTTTAGACACTGACACGATGCCACAAATGAACTGTATTTTAAAACTACAAATGATGCAATCACTTTAATGTATACTTATTTCCCAAATGTACTGTAGATTTTCAGAACAATCAACTAATTATTATACAGTCATTCATGTGACTCTCTTTTTAACAGTCGATGTTGTCCACACTGACTTTATTATATTAGTTTTTAAAAAGGGTCAAAGTAGGGTAAACCTTCAATCATCGTTCTTGAAGGGCTTGATCTAAAGCCTTTTGAAATCAGTGGGAAATCTCCTATGGGCTTAGGTGCTAAACTTCCAGATATGTTTCAATTTGAACAGTATCATATACAGTTCAAAGTTCATATACACGTTATTAATACTGGACAGCATTTAAGGAAAACAGGAGCTCCAAACCTGGGTTCACAACTGGAAAACAAACCTGTCATTCGAAATACACAGAGGGAGTAAACTTTCAGTGAAGTGCATGGTGGATTAAATATGCAGCACTTGTTAATAATATTAGGAGTGGTGTTCCTAATCCACTACACAAGATGCTGAAAATGTCATTAAATATTGTACCGTACGGTCGCTCATGGTTGTTAAAATTTCAAACCGGCAGGCATTTTAATTCTAATGTGCGATATAAAATGAGCATGTATGAGCTGGCAGGTCTGAGTCTAAAAATGGACCACAAGAAACATGCAGAAGAAATAAATATATTTCAGCATTCATGTACTAAGCATTTCCTTTTCTTTTCTTTCTGGAAGCTTAGACACCATTGTGATTGGAGCACAAGAAATACATACATGCATAGATAGGCAAACCTATATTGTGTAGGTAAACCTGTTTTATTTTAGCAAGAGCTAAGCACTTCCCCTGTTCTCAGTTCCCTGTCATTTCATTTCACTGACACATTTATTATTATAGTTAATTTGTATTACAGTAACATCTAGATATCAGGGCCTCTTCTTGCTTAGTACACATAGCAAGAGCCATTCGGCTCTCAAGAGCTTACAATCTAAGTAGATAAAATAGGCAAAAGAAATATTATCCCCAGTTTACACATAAGGAACTGATATGCAGAAAGAAAGTGACTTGCCCAAAGTCACACAGGAAGTTTGAGTCAGAGGCAGGAATTGAAGCCAAAATTCCTGAAACCCACTAACATGCTTTACCCATAAGAGCATCCTTCCCCTTTAACAATTTAGATTAAAAAAAAAGATGGCCTTAAACAGAGCCACCTTGATCATCCTTAGCAGGGCTGACTGAAATAGTTTCAATTCCAATATTCATCAAAATTGAGAGGCAGGGAAAAAGGGTAGGAGAGATAGGAAAATTTCAATGATATTTTTTGAAAATTTGACTAATTTTCAGACTATTAATTTTTTTTCGGAATTCCATACACAGAAGTGGAACATTTAAAAATACGCTTGTGTGTATATGTGTAAAAGAGGTGTTGTGTTTGGGGGTTTTATTGTTGTTGTGGATTTTTTTTCTGATCAACTCTTAACATTTTAAGAGGACTGAAAAAATCCTTTTAATTGCTCTTCTACCCCACCAAATACGGCAGGTTCCTGACCACTGTGATCATACTCACTGTGATTAGAGCCAGTGTTGGCTGCTTTGAGGAGGGCTATGATAATACCCTAAAACATAACAGGCTAATAATGAAAGCTCACATTCAGGCAAGGCAACTTACATCAACCTAATTATATTAGCATCTACACTACAGTTTTGCTCCCACCGAAGTAAGTCTCCTGCTATGCTGACATAATAATTCGACTTCCGTGAAAGGCATAGCACTTAGGTTGATGTAGTTAAGTTGAGGCAAATTCATTGTAGACACTACATTACTTACGTTAACTTTGATGGCCTCCTGGAGGTGTACCACAATGCCCTGCCATGACCACTCTGGTCAGTGTTTTGAACTCCATTTACCAGTGCCAGGTACACAGGAACACCACTCTCCCCTTTTAAAGTCCCGCAAATTTTGGAACTTCCATTTCCTGTTTGCTCGGTGTGGAGAGCACACCTAGCAACTGCCAAGCAGAATGTGCCAGCTCCATGCTCCAAACGTACCCCTGCCTGGAGTACACCAGAGGTGATGCATCTCCTGGGTCTGTGGGGGAGAAGATGCTGTGCAGGCACAGCTCTGATCCAATCGTAGATATGTAGACACCTATGAGCAGATCACTCTGGGAATGGGGGAGAAGGGCTACAAGAGGGACCTGAAGCAGTGCCGCATGAAACTGAAGGATTTGTGGCAGGCATACAGGGAGGGAAACAGTAGCTCTGGTGTGGCACCACTGACATGCCACTTTTACAAGGAGCTACGGCGGATCCACCACCAACCCCAAGGGCCCTGTGGATACATTGGAGGAGTTGGAGCCATGGGCCACCACAGGCAACCCTGAGGATGAGGTGTTGGATGAGGAGGAGGAGGATGAGAATGAGGGACAGGCGACTGGGTGATCCATTGTAACCCCAGAGCAATCCAGCCAGTCGCAACACTCCGGCATAGGCATGTGTGATGCTGGGAAAGGAACCTCTGGTAGGTATGTAGTTTGCATTGATATTGCACGGACACATCTTCTCATTTACTATTTTTTACAAGAGGTAGTGAAATAACCAGTGGAGGTAAAGTTGCTATCTGCTTTTCGTTGCCTGGCACAGTTAGGCAAGGGGACCCTGGAGAACAGTTTGTTTATGCACACTAGGATGTCCAATGAATCCTCCATTGAGATCTCGAGGAAAGTTTCCTGGAGGTATCCTGCAATCCATTGCTGAAGGTTTCTGGGGAGGGCTGTCTTATTTCTTCCACTATAGTAGGACACTTCCCCCGCCACTCAGCAATTAATTTGGCTAGCATCATTGCAGCACAGAGGCTAGCAGCATATGGACCTGGTCTGCAGCCAGCCGCGTGCAGGAACTGTTCCCTTTCCACCTCCATTACCCTCAGGAGTGAGATATCACCTAATGTCACTCTGCCTGGGGGAAATGGTGCTAGTATTCAGTTCAGCTGCCCAATCTAAAACCACTAGTGCCTGTGAGACCCTGCCCCTGGGCTTGTGCCATCTCACCCCCTTCCCAATCATAGAATCATAGAATATCCTGGTTGGAAGAGACCTCGGGAGGCCATCTAGTCCAACCCCCTGCTCAAAGCAGGACCAATCCCCAATTAAATAATCCCAGCCAGGGATTTGTCAAGCCTGATCTTAAAAACCTCTAAGGAAGGAGATTCCACCACCTCCCAAGGTAACCCATTCCAGTGCTTCATCACCCTCCTAGTGAAAAAGATTTTCCTATTATCTAACCTAAACCTCCCCCACTGCAACTTGAAACCATTACTCCTTGTTCTGTCATCTGGTACCACTGAGAACAGTCTAGATCCATCCTCTTTGGAATCCCCTTTCAGGTAGTTGAAAGCAGCTATCAAATCCCCTTCATTCTTCTCTTCTGCAGACTAAACAATCCCAGTTCCCTCCGCCTCTCCTCATAAGTCATGTGCTCCAGCCCCCTAATAATTTTTGTTGCCCTCCACTGGACTCTTTCCAATTTTTCCATATCCTTCTTGTAGTGTGGGGCCCAAAACTGGACACAGCACTCCAGATGAAGCCTCACCAATGCCAAATAGAGAGGAATGATCACATCCCTCAATCTGCTGGCAATGCTCCTACTAATACAGCCCAAAATGCCGTTAGCCTTCTTGGCAACAAGGGCACATTGTTGACTCATCTCCAGCTTCTTGTCCACTGTAACCCCTAGGTCCTTTTCTGCAGAACATGTAGCAGTGCATGGGATTCTTCCATTCTAAGTGCAGGATTCTGCACTTGTCCTTGTTGAACCTCATCAGATTTCTTTTAGCCCAAGCCTCTAATTTGTCTAGGTCCCTCTGTATCCTATCCCTACCCTCCAGAATATCTATCACTCCTCTCAGTTTAGTGTCATCTGCAAACTTTATGAGGGTGCAGTCCACACCATCCTCCAGATCATTAATGAAGGTATTGAACAAAACTGGCCCCAGGACCGACCCTTGGGGCACTCCGCTTGATACCGGATACTAAGTAGACATGGAGCCATTGATCACTACCCGTTGAGCCCGATGAGCTAGCCAGCTTTCTATCCATCTTATAGTCCATTCATCCAGCCCATACTCCTTTAACTTGCTGGCAAGAATACTGTGGGAGATGGTATCAAAAGCTTTGCAATCCTCCAGGCCATATTCACCATGGCTGGGACTGCCACCACGGTCTATGAATAACTGGCTGAAATGAAAATGTACTGCTTGTAACTTGCATGGATTCAGGGGAGTGATTTTAATATAGTAAGTTTCCATATACCTTGAGTATGCACTCGCAATGGTACCTCTGGGCATTGTATCTTTTGCAGCTGCAATTATGTCCCCCACACCAGCTGAGTGGCTGAGCCAGGTAAGGAGAAGAAAGAAGAGGATGCGGGATGACATATTTGCAGAGATCATGCAAGCCTCTGGAGCAGCAGACACTGAGCATAGGGCATGGAGGATCCCTGAGCCAAACAGTTCCTCTTTGAGTTCTTCTTGTAGCCCTGGTATCAGACTGTTCAAAATAAGCAGCCAGACAATCCACCTCCACCCTGGCAGAAACTTCTCCCCCTTTGCCTCATGGATATTATGAAGTGCATGAAGCTATAACCATGGGGATATTTTTTTCACTAAACTCTAATCATGTGAATAGACAGTGCCAGCAACCTCTTAAATGGTCAAAGGCACATTCAATTCTGCACCTGCTGAACCTGTTGTTGAAGTATTCCTTGGTGCTGTCAAGGTGTCTGGTGTACAGCTTCATCAGCCATGGGAGTTGGGTCTCCCAGGATCACTATGGGCATTTCAACATCTCCAATAGTGATTTTGTGGTTCAGAAAGAAAGTCCCTGTTTGCAGCTTTCTGAACAGACTTGTGTTGTTAAAGATATGTGCATCATGCAACTTCCTGGACCATCCCACATCGATGTCAGTAAAACATCCTCAGTGATCCACCAGTGCTTGCAGCACTATAGAAAATTACCTCTTTTTATTGATATAGTCTTTGGCAAGGTGATCTGGTGCTAAGATAGGGATATGCACACCATCTATCATCCCACTGCAGTTCTGGAACCCCATTGCAGCAAAACCAGTCACTATTCTGTACACTGCCCAGAGTCGGTCCTTTTTAGCAGGCAATTAATAGCCCTGCATACTTGGGTCACAACAACCTCCAACTCCAAAATGGTTCCCAACTGATCAGTAGCAGTCTGGCATTGCAAGCTTCCACACAGAGATCACCACTCACTCCTCTACCATCACGGTAGCTCTCAATTGGTGTCACTGTGCTGGAGGGCTAAGGCGAGTTCTGCACACAGTTCCAGGAAAGTGGCCTTTTGGATCTGAAAGTTCTGCAGCCACTGCTCGTCATCCCAAGCGACCACACCAGTAAATGCTTGCTTCTCGAGCTCCACCATGTTCAATTGTTCTGTGACTGCCAACATCAACTGGGAATTGTTTCTTTCCATGCCTTCCAGCAAGGCTACTGCAAAGGAATTCTCATATTCCGTAAGGTGGCTCATCTGGTGGCTCTGGAAATACTGCAGGATCAGGTGCTGTTTGCAAGGCATATCAAAATAGCACAGAGCTATGCAGGATCCATGCTTCTCACAGAGTTGGCAGATGTGTGGGTTTGCTGAATTTTTGAAAAGAGGCATGAAACAGTATTGGATGTAGATAAAATTATGGGATGGAGAAAACTGCATCACGGAACCTTCACGCCATGTTCTCAGTCACCCTGTGTGATTTCGCCCCCATACGGCATTGCGAACCCTTACCAAAACACTCTGCACTAGATGGTGGCTAGTTGCACTGTTGTCTGAATTAATGCAAGCGTTGATAGTGAGAACACGCACCTCCAACACAATGAGTGTAGTGTGGACATGCACAACCAAAGGATAAATGGACACAAGTCAGATATTAGGAATGGCAATATACAAAAATCTGTAGAAGAACATTTCAACCTCCCTGGACACACAATTTAAAGGTAATCATCCTGCAAAAAAAAAAAACTTCAGGCCCAGACTCCAAAGAGAAACTGCTGAACTTCAGTTCATTTGCAAATTTGAAACCATCAGATGAGGAATAAACAAAGACTGTGAATGGCTAGCCAACTACAAAAGCAGTTTCTCTCCCTAGGTGTTCACACCTCAACTGCTAGAAGAGGGCCTCATCCTCCCTGATTGAACTAACCTCGTTATCTCTAGACTGATTCTTGCCTGCATATTTATACCTGCCTCTGGAAATTTCCACCACATGCGTCTGACAAAGTGGGTATTCACCCACGAAAGCTTATGCTCCAATACTTCTGTTAGTCTATAAGTTGCCACAGGACTCTTTTTTCACTTTTTACAGATCCAGACTAACACGGCTACCCCTCTGATACTTGACAACCAACTTAATTACTGAGGCAGTTGTATGCCAACGTAAATTAGGTTGACTTAATTTTGTAGTGTAGACATACCCTTGGTGTCCGGCTGCAGGATAAGTAAAGACTGTATATCATTGCCAACATCTTAAAAATATTGCAATTGTCCAAATAAGGCATGGTCTGCAGACCATTCAACCCCAAAGTTACTAGATGGTTCTGAGCATATATTCTGTGGAATTTTAGCACTTAGATAGCATTATACAAATAATTACTAATTACTTGCACAATCCCCTATGAGATTAATAATTATTATTCCCATTTCATTGATGCAAATGTGACATTGGCAGACCAGATGCCAGACTGGTTTCCAGCTATGCATTGGTCAGTGTTCAGTTGAGGCCTAGAGGCCTTTGCATGAGCTGGCACCTAGCCTGCCAGTGTCACAGAGGACACTAAGGGCCTGATCCTGCATTGAAATAAATACAGGCAATACAAACATTGGAGCTACATAGAGCCCCACTGAAGTCAATCTTTCTTAATGTGAAAGTCAAGATTAGCCCTGATGTTCTGAGTCACCCAAATAGTGGAGCTGGGGACCATAAGAGGATTATAACCATAGTTTTGGCAGATACTGTTGTCTAGATAGTTCCAAGCACTCACCCTGCTTTTGTAAAATGAATTCTAATCACTTCCAAAGTGTATGTATATGAGATGTACCTAACTTGTTTTGATTTAGTACCTGATCCAGTGCCTATGGAAATCAGTGGAGCTCTTTCTATTGACTTCAATGGGCTTTGGATCAGGGCTTAAAGTCTCAGCTGAAATAAATGGTACATCTCAGATGCTTAAAGTTTGGTATCTTGTTGCATCGAGGCCTCAAAATGCAGAACAAATAAAAAAGGAACACATTTTGTAAATACTGGAGAGGTAAACCTACAATTTTCCTGCCCGTTGTTATTATGGATTCTCCTCAGTATTTCAGATTCATATTCACTTCCATTCTACACAAACTTGGTGTGACTTTTATTATATTACATTATTTAGCTAAGAAGTTTTAAATCACACTGAAGTTCTAGGAAATATTATCATTGCAATGTATGTACTCCTGTACCCTATCTTTTAAAACTTCATAAATTATTATTTTTAGATCTTTCATTTTGGATTTTTGTCCCTATGTTGTCCCTCATTGGGAGCTTAGCAGCTTATTTTAGGAGTTTCTGCATCTTGAAGCTGTGCATTGACATTTTAAATGTGTCTCCTACTTGCCAAGGTAATCCACTCACAAGTTGGCAGGCTTGGCCCCGCAAGGTGCTGTGCTGAGCACACTCAACTCTCATTTACTTCATTAGAAGTTGAAGATATTCAGCACCACACTGGATTGGGCCTTATTTTTGTTTAATTCTATTCTTTATAACTTTCAAGCCTTTCAGACACACTTACTTCTAATCAGCACACAATTTCCAGATGTGTTAATTGGGTGTCAGTCTTTCTGATATCTGAATACCAGTCCAGCTCCTCAGAGCAACTACACAAATTTATCAAGGCAGGTTGATACAAATACTCACTGATGAGAGACAGAGTCCAGAAAGTTAATCATATTGTTTTCTCTGCAGGCTTTAGAAATAAAGAAGATAAGATCTGACATTTTATTAATCTTCTAAATGCTGTCTGTGTTTAATTCAATATATATCTTTATGGATGCACAGTAATGTATGTTTCAGAGAAGCTTTCTTACAATTGGGATTGACATGCTGTGCATTCAAGTTTTGTGTGTTTCCTTATCTCTGATACAGAATGTATGTGGTATGTTTCTCTGATTTCAAGCTCTATTTATTTAGTATAAAACTCTGAAAAAATAATACCATCCGGCTGCTTTTAACCCTAATTGCGGGAAAGAGGTTTGGTGTAGTCTTACAGAGTCATATGTGCTAATTGTTCTGAATGCCCTAGTACAGTACTGAGTGTCATCATCTGCTGCTTCTGTGTTACCAGATTTGCCCGTTACTTTGGGGTATGCTCATTTATTAGGGTTACTCTTCTGCAGGGGGGGGGAGTTCTGTTATTCTATCAATGTACTGCTTATGTCACTTGTGTGCTCATAAGGAGCTCTACTTCTCCCTGCTGCAAGTTTCCTCCCAATGGAGCTATCCTGCAGGACCTAAGTTCCCCAGGGCTGGGTTCTTACAGCCCCAGAGTAAGCCGAACACACACACACACACACACACACATTAACAGAGCGCGTCTGAGAGGACCAGGTTAATCAGCACTCCCAAGCTGACCCCTTATATGTCCCTGGACTCAGCAGGCTGGGTCAAAAGCATCTCCAAGCTGTCACCCTCATATGCCATGGGCACCACACTGGAATAGAGTATGCCTGAACAGGCTGGGTCGAGCAGCACTTCCAAGCTGCCACCCTCATATGCCCCAAGTTCGGCATGGCCCTATCCCCACTTTCATGTTACAATTGTTCTGGTAGTAACCCACTTGATGAGCAAACCCCACAGGATATTTGGGTGCTGCAGGGACCTTTAGCTTAGGTACGAGGACCGTTGCTGCAGAGCAAATGGGGAAACCAGAAAACACTCATGAGGGGGAGAGAGAAAGAGAGAGAAAGGCAACCAGCTTAACCATGAAAGTTATTTATTGCCAGATAATAACCAAACAAACAAATCAGTTATAATATTAAATCTAACTTTAAATTTGATTACAAAAGTCAGGTTTAGAAAACTATAACTGATCACACAAGTCAGGGTCAGAAGGCTGTACCTAGAGAGAGAGAGAGAGAGAGAGAGAGAGAGAGAGAGAACTGGGTTCTCACAACTCTGTGGAGCTTGAATCGACTGGAGTTCCCAGGTGGTGGTGGTAGCTGAGGGTCTGGAGCACTGGAGACAGGCAAAGCCCCCAGCACGATCAGTCAGGAGAAGATGAAGTCCCAATGGAACTGATGCAGATTTTCGATCCAGGCATCAGAGCACTTACTTGAGCCTGGGTAGAGGTTTTTGTAAGGAAAAAACAAAGGATTTATTATAAGAATTGGTCTGATAACTAACTACTGAGCTGGGTGTGTGAAGGTGTGGGTTCATTAATATCTGGAGCAGAGATTCACCATCGTGCAGTGCTTCCCTGCTTTTCTGGTCCCAGAGTTCAGTGCGGTTCTTGCCTTAGAATCTCTGTTCTCCATTCTGTATGCTAATGGAGATGCCTCCCTGTCCCATCTTTGATGCAAATGAGACTAGGGGAGTTTCCTTAATCCTGTTACTCTTGTCTGGAGGGGTTTAGGTGGGTCTCCCACTGCCTTTTCATTGCTTTTTGTAAGTCTTTCTTTTGATCAGCTTTGGTTCAAGCAGAGGCTAGGGGTGGGGTGGGGGGGGAAAGGTTTTTTGTGCATCAGATAGGCTGCGCCCTGGTTCCCCAAGAACACAGAGCTGATAGGTAACATCTGTGAACCAGTGGAAGGGGACAGAAATGTAAAGAAGGAAGGGAAGTAAAGAGATGGAGAAAAAATATAGTAATCATTTTACTCATGAAGTGCCATCCACATCTGCCAAAGTGTTCAGGGAAGTGCAACAGGAGAAAAAGCAAAAAGACCACATTAAAAGAACATGAAGGTTAGATGGTTAAATGCTAATAACACAAAATGTGCCAAAGTTTAAATTGTATGCATAAGCTTAACTCTTTCTTCTGGTGCATATTCATGACTGCATGATTATGTACTATTTCTCAAATGACACAAAATATAGTATTAGACACTTCTTTCTGCAATTTTAGAGGCATATATATATACATTTTGTAGTACTGTGTGCTACTCGCAAGATGCCAGAAAGACGGAGCCTGTAAAATCTTTCCACAATGAATGAGGCAGGATGAAAAATGTGCCATGAATGAGGCAGAGCTCCTGTGCGACAGCTAATTCAGTGATATGCAGACCTTATAAAATGTGTGTGGCCTGGTGCCCATTTTATAATGCATGTATCCCTGTCGCACAAGATGAACAAAGAATTGATTCTGTGCCTACATATACGTGTTACACCAGATACACTCTGAGCATTGTTAATATGTGCTAAGACAAACCCTAACAACGCACATGCTCAAAGTGCAGTTTTCAAAGGCTCCTAACTCCATCAGGTCCAAACCAGTCCAGAAAACTGGATGGCTTTCCTCAAAGAAAGTTGTTTCCATACTAAATTTAACCTGTCTACCCCCTTCAATACTAGAGATGTTCCAAGAAATTTTTAAAATATATAGATAATAGAATATCACTCTGTTCCTAATCTCAAATGACAACTATTTTTGTTCTCAAATTTCCCCCAGCTAAAACAATTCACGGGAGAATTGAAAATTCCAGCCCCAAATTTGGAAGTTTTGATCAACTGATTGTGGGAGCTTAGAACTGACACATATGAGAAATCTTTCAAATTACTAATGCTCTGATTATAATATAATAGTAAAATATAATAGTAATATAATAGTAAAAGCCCACCCTCCTAAAAAGTCCCAGAGGCCTAAAAAAGGTGGGTGAGGTGTATAAAGTGACAAGGGGAAGGTAATATCAGTGGTATTGGGAACTGTATGTTTTCAGTGGTTTAGTTCAGAGACATGAAGTCTGGGGAGGTGCACTCGAGACCCTTCCTGCCCCCTCCCCCCCCCACATGGTCTAGAGACAGTTGGAACTGGTCACTGACTAAAGAGTATCTCTTTGAAGCTTTTACAGCCCAGAGTGATTCCTGAATATTATAGTAACTATCTGGTCATTAGTGATCATAAGAAAAACACCATTAAAAGGGCAAAAAAGATTTATGATGCTCTTAGGAAGTATATATATAGAGAGAGACTTTAAAACTCAACAGTGCATCTTAAATTCAAGCTTTTAGAGGTCGCCTGCATAAAGAAATGAAAAACCATGGTGCTGAACTTTGAGAAAGCTGTAAATGACAGCGAAGTAATGTTGGATACTTTGTTAACTAAGGGCTTCATCCAGCAAGATACTGGTGCCCTCAATTCCCCTTCACTTTAATAGGAATAAGGGGTATGCAACAGTTTCTTGGAAGTTCTTGGAATTTTGCAGTATCAATCCCTAAGTAGTGGAAAATACAGTAGGAAGATAGATATATATATATATACACCGAGAACATGAAACAATGGATGTTACCATACACACTATAAGGAGAGTGATCAGTTCCTTATAGTGTGTATAGTAACACCCATTGTTTCATGTTCTCTGTGTATATGTATATCTTCCTACTGTATTTTCCACTACATGCATCCGATGAAGTGGGCTGTAGCCCGTGAAAGCTTATGCTCAAATAAATTTATTAGTCTCTAAGGTGCCACAAGTACTCCTGTTTTTTTTTTGCGGATACGGAGTAACACGGCTGCTACTCTGAATCCCTAAGTATAATTGTACAATCACCACATCTTTTGGTCACAATTGGAGCTGGTCCAAAAAAATAGAAGAAAAAAAATGTCCATACTTTTCCCCAGAATTTTGTCACCATATTTTCCATCAATGTTTTCCAATGAGCTCTAGCTACAATCATGTGAGATCACAAGGTCAGTAATATATCATCTGAAATACCTCTGTACTAGGCCCAACACATGGTTTTGCATGCAAATAGGATAGTTGAAAGTGATACCAAGATTTTAAATCTGTTTCGGGACCATTTTAGCAAAATTTTCCCCCTCCCTGCTTTTTGTTGTCCCAAAATTTCAGAATTAATTTTTTTTAATCTGCTCTATAGCTGAATATTGAGGGGCAAATTTTTAAAGGTGTACTCTCTGTGTTATGAAAATTGCCTGCAATTACTTAATTAAAATTTTATTATTCAAGCCTCAACAATCTTTTGGACAGTGTACAAAACAAATAATTACACTTCCTGGCCCCAAAAATTTATAGTTCATGGTCCCAGTCCAACAGAGTATTTGAGCATGCATTTAGCATTAACCATGTGAGTTTTCTCGCTGACTTTAGTGGGTATACTCATGTGTTTAAAGTTAGGTATGTCCTTCTGTGCTTTGATGGATCAGGCTCTAAAAGATAGAGATAGAGATAATCAGAAGTACTGGGAGATTTAGATTAGATTGTTAGGTTAGATAATGTCCCACTCTTCTTCTCCTATGTAATGTTGATATGGAAAAGTGATCTGGGCTGGATGAGTGCTTCTGAATGTCATAGAAGAAGCGAATCTTAGGATGTGTCTATGTAACACTGACAAACCCCAGTCATCGGCAGGTGGGATTGAACCTGGGATCTCTGGAGCTAAATGCATGAGCCTCTATTGCATGAGCTAAAAGCCATATGGCTGTTAGCTAAGGCTGTAGAACAGACTCATTAATCTCTTTTTAAGTGGTCTCGGTGCCACTAGCTGGGACAGAACAACACACCTAGGAGGTGTGTGAGTTATATCTACACAGCAAAAAAAAACCCATGGCAGCAAGTCTGAGAGCCTGTGTCAACTGAGGTAAAAGTATCCTTGCAGAGGTAAAAGGAGCAGTGCAAGCACATAAGAATGGCCATACTGGGTCAGACTAATGGTCCATCTAACCAGTATCCTGTCTTGTGACAGTGGCTAATGCCAGGTGCTTCAGAGGGAATGAGCAAACAGGGCAATTATCAAGTGATCCGTGCCTTGTCATCCACTTTTGGCAAACAGAGGCTAGAAACACTCAGAGCACAGTGTTGTATCCCTTCCTATCCTATGTAGATGTGTGGGCTCAGGTGGAGCCTGGGCTCTGAATCCTGGCAAGGGGGAGGGTCTCAAGCCCAGGCTCCAGCTCAAGCCTGAGCATCTACACTACTGTTTTCACCCCCACAGCGTGAGCCCTGCTAGCCCAAATCAGTTGACTGAGGCTCTGAGAATCACAGCCACATTCTACCCCTTCCCCTCTAGGAGGGATTTGAACGAGGCGAGGGAGGGCACAGTGCACCAGGTTTGAGGCAACAGTCATTTCATACATTGTCGGAGCAGAGAAGAATATATGGAAATGGAAGGGAAATAAATAAATACATTATGTAGTGAGTCTGGTATGTTTGATAGAACTGAGGGTCAAGGAATACTTAATAAGGAACAAATTACTGGTACACTCAGTGGCAAGACAAATGTGTTCCACCTGGATTGTTGGGCAGCCCTCAAGCAGTTAATATTTTCTCATGTCTCCAGTGAAGAGATTGCTTGCTTTAGGAACAGACCACTCAAGTGTTACAGGATTAGAAAGCACAGATGTTTTAAAGGGTTATAACTCCCACTGTAAATGAAGTAACCTTAATAATAAAGTTGTCTGAAAAACTGCACACATAAAGTAAAATCAGAAAAATTACTTGGCCTGTCTGCAGTTGAGAGCACCAGTAGGAAAAAATTTCTTTTTGCCCCTGGTGGCTCTTACCAGTCTCAGAAAGAAGTGGGGAGCAGTATTTTTGCAAAATTCACTTCTCATACTGAAATATTTAAAGGTGGATATTGAAGGCCGAAATAAAGCTTGTTGCATTTGTTGAGCCTACACTCTTCCACGCATAGTCTCCACAAGTGTTTACTGTCACACTAAGAAGACCTTGGAAATTACATAGGGAGTAAGTGGTGGAATTTTAGGAAAATCAACAACAAAAGGAAAAGCAGGAATAAAATTATAATCAATAGGTAAAAAGCCAGTTATTCGTTCAGTCTTTCTTACTGCAGATTGTGGTTGGCCCTAACATGCAGTACCAGTGGTAGGTGTACTGATTAGATTAGATTACTTCTTGTGCTGTCACGTGGACAGTGTAGAGACCACTGAATGTGTAATATGTCTCCATGATTTCTGCCCTGAGCCAAATCTGGCACATTACAGGGGAAGGATGCCTGTGAGGTTCAGGTGTCTGTTGACACTGTCCATCCATTGTATTTTAGGTCGTCCAGAGGGTCTTTTCTATACTGCTTTCACTGGGGAAAAATTGAAGCTGATTCTTGCAAGATGGTAGCCATTTGGAGCAGATGACCATACCACCTTAGAGAGCATGAAGCAACCACTTGAGAGAGCAGGACTTATTTGGTTAAGAAGAAAATCTCTTAATTTGACTTGAATTCATGCCATTTCATGTTTTCAATCATTTGGAGATGCTTCATCTACATGGAATTGAACTTTCTATCTGTCTTGCCAGAGAGGGGCCATTTTTCAGTATAGAGAGTGGAGGACCTTTAAATCTTCTTCCCCCCAAACAACCAAGCAGTGACCCTAAATTAATGAACTATGGTATTGAATGAATGAGGAGATAGGAAAGTCCCATAAAATGAAAAATGAGCAGTGGGAGAGATCAAAATCTGCCTTTCTGAGACAGGGTCCAACCCTGGCGTCACTGGCCCCAAAGCAGCACTTTATTTTTCTCTGCTGTTTGCTCTTCTCCTAGAAAATATGAACCCAATTCATGGTGGCCTATGGCTCCTTTGAGTCAGCTACACCAGTACAAATTAGAGGCAGGGCAGGGTAGTGAATACTGCCACCCCGCTGGCCTCTGACACCTGTGTTGCAGCAGGTGTTTCAGGTGTATTCATCAGGGACAGGAGGTGATGATGCCAGGGGTTTCTATCACCCTAGCTATTCCTTGCTGCTGCAACACCCACAGAGGCTCTGGCAGTAGAGATGGGGGCTGAGACAGGGAAGGTAGAAGCTGCCTTCTCTCAGACCTGGCACCAGTAATGCTGCCAAGTGTGTTTATATAGATTGTCAATAAAGCTGGTCATTCTCTCTCTCCCTCCCACGCTCCACCACCAACTTGATATTTTTTTGACAGAAACAAACAATAAAAAAAAAAAACCTTTTGAGATTTTTTTTTAATTAAACAGGAAAACAAACATATTTCAAGCAAAAATTGGAGTTTTAGTTTTCTCCTCTTGCCCCCATTCTCTTCTGTGGGCCAGGATCCCCAGCTGTACTACTTCTGCCATCATTCATCATGATCTCCCTTCTTGAAGAAGAGAGACTGTTCTTCATAGCGTCCCTGGCTGTGGTGCATTCTAAGAGATGTAGTCTAACTAAGGATGTTGGTCCATAATGGGGAATGGGAACACAAGGAGCAAACTACATCTCCCATGAAGTACTACAATTTCCATTTTCAGCCAAAACTTTAGGGTTTTGCATATATGTTCCATTCTATGCATCCAAAGAAGTGGGCTGTAGCCCACGGAAGCTTATGCTCAAATAAATGTGTTAGTCTCTAAGGTGCCACAAGTACTCCTGTTCTTTTTGCGGATACAGACTAACACGGCTGCTACTCTGAAACCTGAGTTTTGATCAAAAATTTTCAACCAGATCGAATTGTCAGCTCAGAGGGGCAGCTACATTGTCTCTTTATTTGTCTGTGGTGCATTTAGAATACAGTGGACATTATGGGTTAGATCATACCTGTGAGGCACAGACCTTGATAAGCAGTGGTGCTGAGCTACAGTACTAGTAGGTGAGCAATCAGGGCTACTCCAGAAAGACAGACTGCCTCCCTGAACTCCAGTGCGCAATGAGATTGAGGCCAGGCCTACACACCCATTTCTTGTCATAGCATCCCTTCTCCTCCCTTCCCTAAGCCTCTTCAGGTGATTTGAAACTACAAGAACACTAGGAAGGCACCATCCTTATACCACCCCTAGTACAGGGACAGTGTTTTATACAAATAATACTAATGACTGGTTTTCCCAGTGCTTTTTTGGAAGCTTTTCCCCTATGGGCCTTTCTTTCCTCTGCTGATATATTTCTATAAAAACAGTGATTATTTATTACTGCTGCTGCCCTATCAATATTCAAGGAGGAAGAAAATGCCACAACATTGATTATGGTGGTTCAGCCTAATGATCTGTGATATATTTGGGAATGCTTTCATTCTCTGCTACTGCCAGTTTCCACATTGCTGTCAGCTTGTCTCTCCTATCAACAGAAGTTGGTCCAATAAAAGATATTACCTCACCCACCTTCTCTCTGTACTGTTCCAGAGAGGCAGATGTTTCCTAGACCTGATCAATCTATGACTTAATTTCATCTCTCCAGAACATTTGAATGGAATGCAGCAGGCTGGTAGGAACTTGAATTCTACAAAGAAACTGAACTCAGAGTAACCACAAAAAGAACGAGGAGTACTTGTGACACCTTAAGAGACTAACACATTTATTTGAGCAGAAGCTTTTGTGGGCTAAAACCCACTTCATCGGATGCATGCAGTGGAAAATACAGTAGGAAGATATAAATATACACAGAGAACATGAAACAATGGGTGTTACCATACACACTATAACGAGAGTGATCACTTAAGGTGAGCTATTACCAGCAGGAGAGAGAAAAATGTTTTGTAGTGGTAATCAAAATGGCCCATTTCCAGCAGTTGACAAGAAGGTCTGAGGAACCGTGGGGATGGGGGGTAAGTAAACCTGGGGAATAGCTTTACTTTGTGTAATGACCCATCCACTCTCAGTCTTTATTCAAGCCTAATTTAATGGTGTCCAATTTTCAAATTAATTCCAATTCAGCAGTCTCTCATTGGAGTCTGTTTTTGAAGTTTTTTTGTTGTAATATTGCGACTTTTAGGTCTGTAATCGAGTGACCAGGGAGATTGAAGTGTTCTCCAACTGGTTTTTGAATGTTATAATTCTTAATGTCTAATTTGTGTCCATTTATTCTTTTACGTAGAGACTGTCCGGTTTGGACAATGTACATGGCAGAGGGGCATTGATGGCCAAACCAGACAGTCTCTACATTGATTACTACTACAAAATGTTGTTTTTCTCTCCTGCTGGTAATAGCTCACCTTAACTGATCACTCTCATTATAGTGTGTATAGTAACACCCATTGTTTCATGTTCTCTCTCTCTGTGTATATATATATATATATTTATAACTTCCTACTGTATTTTCCACTGCATGCATCTGATGAAGTGGGTTTTAGCCCACAAAAGCTTATGCTCAAATAAATTTGTTAGTCTCTAAGATGCCACAAGTACTCTTGTTCTTTTTGCGGATACAGACTAACACAACTTCTACTCTGAAATCAGAGTAACCAGTTAGTTCTTAGCAGTTGTTCTATACTGTGAGTGCATGAAGATGTTCCTGCTTCATATGCTCAGTTTCCTTCTTTGCCTGTTACATCTTCCGGTTTTTTACCTTAGCTTTTTAGTGATAATCTCTACCTCCAACATACCAGAACATCTGTCATCTGAAGGATTCTAGATACAGTCAAGACTATCCTCTGTCTCTCTCTCCAGCTTTGTCTTTAAATTAATATGGCTCAATTTGGAGGAAGAAGGAATGGAACTGACCTGTAGGAAAATACAACATTAGTAGTCACAGACGAAGAAGATAAAGGGTAAAGAAAAGTGCCTTCTTTCATTAAAATAATTTTACAAACTTATAAAAATATTTCAGATCAAATTAGCATACTATGAAACTTCAATAAGTACATTTGGATCTGCTTTGTTCTAGTGTCATAATCACATAATAAAAGTCCGAGATTAGTAAAGATTTAAATTTTAGCCTAATCTTTAAAGAGAATTGTGAAAGAGGAAGAAAATCCCATATTTTCCTTATAAGCTGTGTATCATAATATTGAGAAGAATTTTTGCTCTTAATTAAACAGTGTTAGAGGAGTTGGAGAAGTATTCTGGTGCATTATCCCATGCAGTATCTACTTTCTTTAGCTAAGTCAAAAAACTCAATAACTCAGAACTGCGAACAACTCACTTAACCATTGTAATTGGCTTTCAAATACTTGGAAGCTCCTATGCAGTAGGAATGACAAGAATAACACGCTTGTACTCTACAATTAGGAGCTCTTCTTTCAATGTATTTATGAGATATAACAAAGTAACATGAATGTCAAACAAAAAGCATCACCACAAGTAATATAAAAAAGCATAATTATGACTTTAAACAGAATGAATCAACTATTCAGCCCAGTCTCTTGACTGGAATAGCAATGTTAACTAGCCAGAGAGTTCAATCTTAGGGTAATACATATCCCAGCATTTCATAGAACACATCAGATGGGGTTGGTTTTAGAAGTAAAACAAGACAAAATCAACAATGTGTGCAAATTATCTTCTAATACGTTTTTCCTAAGTAAACCTTAAATGTGTTTACATTAAACCTATTCCCCTGAATATAGTAATAAAAGTGCTAATTAAGCAATAAGGTCCTTTATAGCTGTCCTTTATCAGTCAGACAGAGCCTGCTGGGGTATTTGAAGGCCTGAGGTGAAATCAAGGGCACTGGCAAACAGCTGATGTCTATCTGATGGATAAAGGACTAATACAGATGTCCTATTCTGATGATGAACTTAAATGTATAATATATAGTATACACATACAAATATGTTAAAAAATCTTTAAGGTTGCAAAATCAAGCACTCAAAAATTAGGAAATGCCAGAATTAAGGTTGCCCTTAATTCAGTCCCTATGCATGTATGTATTATGAGACAGTCTTTAATTACATGATCACATACTATTTTTTTCCACAGGATTCAGCATTCAGTGCGCTGGATGGACCGTACTCTGGGATTAATCATAGTTCTCTAGAGAATGGCGCTGTTGTCTGAAGGACCCCTGCCTCACATATTACAGAAGTTGGAAAGTGTGTAATGAATGAGGCAGGGAGGTTCAGGAAGAGAAAGGATGGTTTAGGCAGTTGAAGGTTGAAAAACAGATTATGAAGACTCATAATATGATGATGCAAACAGTATTTCCATTCCACTAATATCTCAGGAGGATGTTAAACAGCATCTACTAAAGTTAGACATTTTAAAATCAGTAGGTCCAAATAACTTGCATCCAAGAGTTTAAAAAGAGTGGGCTGATGAACTTGCTGGACCCTTAATGTTGATTTTTAATAAATCTTCAAGCACTGGGGAAGTTCCAGAACACAGAAAAATGGTAATGTTATGTCAGTATTTGAAAAGGGTAATTGAGATGGCCTATCAATGTCAGCTTGGCATCAATCCCATGCAAGATAATGGAGCAGCTGATATGGGGCTTGATTAATAAAGAATTGAAGGATAGTAATATAATTAATGCCACCCAACATGGATTTATGGAAAGCAGATGTTATCTAACTAACTTGATATCTTTTTTTATGAGATTCCAAATTAGGTTAATGAAGATTATAGTGTTGATGTAATATACTTAGACTTCTATTGATTTGTACTTTGTGACATTTTGATTAAAAAACTGGAACAGTAAAAAATTTACATAGATTACATTAAATGGTTTAAAAGATGGCTAAGTGGTAGGTCTCAAAATGTAATTGTAAATGGGGAATTCTCAAGCATATGTGTTTCTATTGGGGTCCCACATGAATCAGTTCTTGGCCCTACACTATTTAATATTTTTATCAATGCCTTAAAATAAAACATAAAATCGTCACTGATAAAATTTGCAGATGACATGAAAATTGGAGGAGTGGTCACTAATAGAGAGTGATCTGGATCGCTTGGTGAGCTGGGTGTAAGCAAACAATATAAATTTTAATATGGCTAAATTTAAATATATACATCTAGGAATAAAGAATGTAGCCATGCTTACGGGAATGGGGACTCTATCCTGGGAAGCAGGGACTCTGAAAAAGATTGGGGGGGGGGAGAAATAAATATCTGAACATGAGCTCCCAGTATGGTTCTGTGGCCAAAAGAGTTAACGTAATCCTTGGATGCATAAATCGGGGAATCTCAAGTAGGAGTAGAGAGGTTATTTTGCCTCTGTATTTGGCACCAGTGCAACCTCTGCTGGAATACTGTGTCTAGTTCTGGTGTCCACAATTCAAGAAGAATGTTGAAATTTGGAGAGGATTCAGAGAAGCCACCTCCCCCCTCCCCCTCCCGAATGGTTAAAGGATTAGAAAACAATGTCTCATAATAATAGATAAAAGGAGCTCAAACTATTTAGCTTCACATAGAGAAGGTTAAAGAGTGACTTGGTTACAGCCTATAAACACCAACATGGGAAACAAATATTTGATCATGGACTCTTCAGTCTAGCAGAGAAAGGTATAACTCGATTCAGTGGATGGAAGCTGAAGTTAGACAAATTCAGATTGGTAATAAAGTATAAATGTGTAACAGTGAGAGTTATTAACCAGTGGAACAATTTACCAAGAGTCGTGGTGGATTCTCCATGACAGATACTTTTTACATCAGGATTGGATGTCTTTCTAAAAGATAAGATCTAGGAATTATTTTGGGGAATTCTAAGGCCTGTGTTATAGAGGCGGTCAGACTAGATGATGTCAGTGGTCACTTCTGGCACTGAAATAGATTATTCTATGTTATTCATGTTGTGTAATTGGTTGCCTAATTCACATGTTGTTTTTGCTCCCTGATTGAATTATCACTACTTTTTAAACAGCAAATGAGGAGTATGTAACCAACTCTAAGAGAATGTGGGTCTTTCCTCCCCTCTTGTGGCTGATCTACAGAAGAGGTTTATGAGGACACTGTAGCAGCCAGCTAATAGATGTAATAATAGCTCACATTATAGAAGTTTGTGCTTTTTAGAATGAGAGGACTCAGATTTAAACCTCCTTTTGACCCAATTACAAATAGTCTTGTTCATCCACCACTATCTTTGTGCACATTCAGATGGGTTTTATAATCAGGCACTATATGGAGAACAGACATTCACCAAATATGTTTGAACAAAAAAAGTAATATGTACCATTTTCATGAACAGCAAACAAAAAGGGGCATGAACAGGGTGGAATCAAATTGCTAGATGGAATCTGTGAATATAGACAAAGACACATTTTCCCAGAATTCACCCAGGTCTGGTCAGAATGTGAGCATGCATACTTTCATGGTTTTCATGGATTTCACAGAAAACATGAAATTAATAATTTCTCATGAAAAACTTAATATGTCATTGAAAAATAAAACATCTGAACTTTCCACCAATTTTTCATTAGCTAAGCATGTACAGGGAAAAGTCAGAAAAAATGTAGAGGTGACTGAGTGTGCAGTCTTACTGAGATCATTGTCTTCATTGGGACTACTCACTTGTTTAAAGTTAAGCACGTGCTAAAGAGCTTTGCTGGATCAGGGCTCTAGTTTCTTGAGTTGGGAGGAAATATGCATATTGTAGAAAATATAAATGACCTCTAAAATTTTTAGAAAAATCTTAAATTAATATATGTTGTAATTTTTGTCTATTTTTTTAAATATTCGATTTAGGTCTAGATATTTTATATAATTTCCATTGTTTTTCTTTCTTTTTTTAAGCTATATGGGAACCCAGTGGGAAATTGTCAGAAATGCCACTTAATGCTGAGACTTATTTTCTAACTTAAAAAAAATAATAATGAAGAATGAAGTATGACTACAGCAGAGAATGTAATTAGTGTAAGTCTGCATTGCAGACATTTTGAATTTGTTGTTCCAAATGAACCAATATACAATGTTGGCATACAGCATGTCCCTTTCTATTATTTTTAGCAAAATGCATTCCTTGCTGTGATAAGTGGTGCAATTGTTAATTTCAGATGAAAAGTGATTCTACTAAAGCAGTGGGTAATGTTTTTTATTTAAATAGCAGAGCCCTTATTCAACATCTGCTATAAATAGTCTGAGATATGACGTTAAAGTCAGACTTAAAAAAAGACTTATGGAAAATAATTATATAAGCTTTGCAGTACATGAATATTTTCTGTCTCTGAGAAGAAGTGTGTGAGATCTATTGATATTTACAAACGTCAGGGTGAATTCAACAGTGTGAATTAAATAGAACTTTCATGCAAAGCATCATGTCAGTCAGAGTGACTAATTTATAGGACTATCATCTCCAAGAGGATTCTGCTTTCAACCTGCCAAAATGAAATCAGTGAGTGTTACAGACTCCATTTATTAACTCATTTTAGACCACAGCTGGATAAATTGCTGCTGGAGAAAAAGGGTCACAAACTTAGAGTAATCACAGTGGTGTCAATTAGAGCATTATAAAAAATTTAAGCCAATGTGGCTTAGGTCTTACTGGACCATTCAACAGCTGTCAGTGTTTGAACTGAAACTAGATATATGCCTTTTGTGAACTAGCTTTTCCATACCAGAAGAACCAGAAATAGATAAGAAACTCATCCTGTCTGGGACCAGCAGAAGTCTGGATGTTTGGCACATGAAGAAATTACCTGAAAAATGGCTCTTAGAGATGGAAAGAATACTAGAATATAAGCATTCAGCATCACGGCGTGGACTATAAGGAAATAAGATAACAATACTTACAATAGCAATTTTAGAAAACTTTAGATTTTCAAAATATTCTACAAACATTGAAGGCTATTAAAGAGAGCAACAAAAGGAGACATGATGCATTTAATTATTCTATGGACAGACACACTCTCTCCCAGAACCTTTTTGTTCCTCTCCGTCTAAAATTTATCCATGGATAATGTCATCCATTCATTTGGTCTTATTTATTGTCTGAACACAGATAACTCCCAAATCTACCTTTCCAACAGTGAGTTGTTCCCTTTGTCCAGCCTCACATATTCCTCTGTCTTTCTGACATACCATTCTGGATGTCCTGCCACCACCTCTGGCTCAATATGACAAACAACGAGATGTTCATCTTTTTTCCAGACCCTCTCTGCTACTTTGTGTCTTTCAAAATCAGTTTATTCTAATCTGGTACCATAAACACTGAAATGCTTCTGCCATAATGGTTCCTATATTACATACTAACACTACAGGGAAGAGTTAAGACTAATTGGGTGTCTTAACTCTGCAGATTTTAACAGGCTTGGATTTTAACCTCAATTCTGAATTTGGGTTTGAAATGCTTGGTTTTTGGGATGATTAAAACACCACTGTAATTTTTATACCCTTAATTTCCTGATATGTACTTTAAACCTTAATTCTGTAGGCACCTTCTTTTAGAGGGGCCTTTGAATTTAATTGGGAGTGTTCCAATTGGGAAGATCCAGAGTGCGGTTGTCCAGCCTTGGAGACTACAACTCCTCCGAGGCCTCAGGGAAGAGAGAGAGAGAGAGAGAGACTTCCTCTTCCTGGGGATGCAGGGAGAGCATGTGGTGGGTTCGATCATGTGTGTGAGGAGCTGAGATCCTTGTCAAGGGAGTGGAGATTGTTTTGAGGAGCTCTGGCCAAGCCAGGAGCAGCTGCTAAGCTACTGATAGAAGGCCAGAAGCTGCTGCTCAGAGTCTGCTGAGATGGAGGCTGTTGGTGGGCTTTGTTGGAACCAGGGCAGAGACTGCTGCTGTGCCCAGAGCTGACTGCTGTTAGCCTGCAGTGAAGGCAGTGTGAGAAAAGACCACCTTTGTTGTTTGGGAAAGTGCTTGCAGAGGAAGGGGAATAGCAAAGAGATGGAATCTGAAAAGAGACAGTCTTATCATCTAACCAGGATCCAGGGTTATTGACATTAGTTGTAACAACTCCTGTCTTCAGAGGGGTTGTGCAGCTTGTAATGATCCCAAGTTAGAATTGCTCTGTTCCTTGTTGCCTTGGCTGGACCTCTTTATTGACCGAGTGCTGCCCCCAGCTTCAAGATCTTCAAGCGCGCCCACACAAGCAAGTATTTAGAACTCTGAAATTCAGAGGCGTCCACACTCAGGAGTTGGGTAAATGGTGGCAGTGTAAACGTAAGTTGGTTAAGTTTCATTTACTACTGCACATTGCATTTTAAAATTCATGTATTGAAGTGTCTCCTGCTGATATAAATTGGTTGTGACATTTTAATGAATCTCAATCTGTTATATCATGGTTTTTTTTAAGTTGTTAAGTAAAGGTGTGTTAATTGTAATTTGGGTATATAGTGTTTATGATTGGTACTTTTGAATTGGACTCATTACATAGATTAGCTCAGGTTCATTCCTGGATGTTCCCAAGGCAAGCCAAGCCATCGAATGTGAACAGGGTTCAGCCAGGTGGAGGCATCATTAATTGTAATTTTGTTTACAAGTAAAGGGACTGCAGTAGAGGGGTGGATAGAGGATCCCCACCTATCCAATATCACCACTGCAATACTCAGGATCTCCTTTACTGTGAATAACATCAGGCGCCTGGGCACACAGGTGAGTGTTGCCTGCTCCTGAGTAACCAAGGGAGGAAAAGGGCAGGCTACAATTCTATGTTAACATAGTTTTTGTCTGGGAATATAAAACTAAAGATGAGCACCCTGACGAAGTTCAGCATATGGTAGGGAGACCAGATCGCAAGAGCAAAATATTAGGACACCGGGGGGAGGGGGTGGGTGTCAGCCACAGGTTCTCAGACCCCACCAGAGCCATGAGGGAGGGGGATGCACAGTTCTAGGAAGCAGGGGGTCGGAGACGCATGGCCCCGGCTCTGGCCCCAGCTGCAAGCCGTGGGACAGGGACACACAGCCCCGGCTGCAGTCCCACCGCAAGCCACCTGCCGCAAGCTGCGGGTCGGTCAGGGGTGCACGGCCCCTGCTCCGGCACTAACCAGGCTCCAGCCCCTGCTGCAAGGGGGGGCCTCAGGGCTGGGGCAGGTGGTTGGGGCATGGGAGGAGGTTTGGGGTGCTGACTCTGGGAGGGAGTTTGGGTGTGGGAGGGGGCTCAGGGCTGGGGCAGGGGGTTAGGGTGTGGGAGGGGGTGTGGGCTCCGGGCAGCACTTACTTCAGGTGGCTCCTCGGAAGTGGCGACAGCTCCCTCTGGATCCTAGGTGGAGGCACAGCCAGGCGGCTGTGCGCACTGCCTCACCCACAGGCGCCAGCCCCACAGATCCCATTGGCTATGGTTCTCGGCCAATGGGAGCTGCAGAGCAGGCGCTCGTGGCGGGGGCAGCACACTGAGCCCCCCTGGCCATCCCTGCACCTAGGATTCAGAGGTAGCTGTCGCCACTTCCAGAGACCTGCATGGAGCCGGGTAGGGAGCCTGCCAGTCCCGTGCCAACCAGATGCCTGGCAAGGAACCCTACAATATCGGGACAAATGGCATCCCGATCATACATCGATCAGGATGCTGGACAAAGGGTTAAATATCAAGACAGTCCTAATTTTATCGAGCATCTGGTCACCCTAGTGTATGGGTTTGGTATAGAACAATCCCACCCTTCTCAGATGTCAAAATTTGGTCAGGTTTTCTCCAGAATCTTGGTTTTGTGGGCAGAATGTGGAAAATAATGACACTTCAGCAATCTATAGCACTCACATGAACTGGGAAAGCTTGGAATGTCTTCCTAAAAGAAAAGGAAAGGAATATATAAATTGTTCTCTAATCAAAAAGGTTAAATAATAAATATGAAATGACAAGATAGAAAAATAACCTACAGTCAGAGCTAATGAGATATATATTAGTGTTCAACCCAAATGAGGATTAACAATTCTCACCTTTAACTTCTCTGAGAAACTGATTTTAGCCTATTACCTCTAGCAGCAACTAAGATTACAAAAAGAGGAACTTCCTACAGTATAGCTTCACAGTCCTTATAGGAGGAAAAGACCTAATTCCTCTCACTTACAAAAATAACCCCATTTAATTTGCACATGTAGGAAGCAGATTCTGAAAGCCTCACTGTCATTTACAATAACAAATTCAACTGATTCATTTTACAAAACCCACATTCTGCAATTTGACCAATCACAAATGCAGACACAAATGACTGGTACAAAATGTATTTACTCAGCTATGTGTCCTGTAGAATTATGTGAATTAAGGTCAAACTTCACATTCTCTCCAGATATAAAAATTGCAAATAGGTAAAAAGCTAAGTAACAAAAAACAAGCAACAAATCAAGAAATGCTTCAGATAAGGAGATCTCAGTTAACTCTTTGTAATGATTTGGGGAATCTGTCTATACAATTTATGAATTCAGTGTGAGATTATGTGAGTTTACATTATGTAAATATCTCTATCAAGCTGCAAACTCCATTTTGAACATGAAACCATTTACCTTGTCTTTTGCCATTTTACCTACATGTTGGACTGAATTTCCAAGAGATCGTGATACAGGACTGACAATAGAAGGTCATTTAACCTGAATGGTCATCTATTCAAATGCAAATATCCTGACAACAGGCTGGCTCCAACCCAAGAAAACTGGTTTGTCAGGGGAGAGGTCACCTGGTAGGGGACTGATCATCTGAAGAGGCTGATTAGCAGGTCAAATGACAGAGGGACTGGAAGATTATAAAAGAGCAGGAACTGCTCTGGTTCTTCCATGGCTTTCACCAGCTCAGACAAAGGGAAACTTTTGCAGGAACCTCTTGAGGCTATGGGGAACCCTGCCTTTCTGAACACAGTTGACCCCCCTGAAGGACTCCCAAGGGATGGGTGAGCACAAGGAAATGACATGGAGTTCACAGTGGTGGTTGTTTGATGTTGGTGGTGGATGTTAAATGAACTGTACTTTCTTGTGCTTTATCTCTTAAGTAAAGACCAGTAGTGTTTTAGAATCCTCTGCAAGGACTCTCTGTGTGTGGTATGTGCTACATCTATCACATGGCCCTGAAGAGGTATAACCACAGAGCACCCACATGTCTGGAGCTCTGGGACAGGGTGTGTGTAAACTACAGGGAAGTCTGGGGAGCCAGCATTGGTCATAAGGACTGGGCAATTGAAAGGTGTGGTTGCAGTTCTCACGAGGAGGGGCATAAGATTTTCATCCTGAGAATGTGCCTAGAGCTCCAAGCCTGGACTACGTTCAGACTTTCAAAGCTTAAAACACAGGATCAAGCAGCTGGGATGCTCTCAAAGCAGTCTGATGAGTGCCCAGCAGGGGGAGCTAATCTAGATCTGTAACACCAACTAGAATGGACTGAATCCCTGTAATCATTCTGTAATTCCCTGTATGGAATTTTGTCAATTATTATGTGTTAAGTTCTCACAGTTTCTAACACTGTTTTATTTAGCCAATCCAGTCAACTGTTCGTTGTACTCTTCTGCCTAGCAAGTAGTTACAATTTACTATGTAAACAGAATAGAACCATTTTTGGATTATCACAATTGTCTGTACTTCGCTGTCACTTGTGGTCATTCTTCTGAAATGAAAAAAGTAACATGAAAAAACATAATCTATTAAATATTGAAATATTGACTATTTTTATTAACCCTTTCATTTCTTTATGGTAAAACATCTAACCTGAAAGAAAGTTCAAATGCGTGGAAATAGCTTTGCATATTTCAGTGAAACATTCAGACAAAATTATCCAATAGCTGGAAGTTGAAACTGGCAAAGATCAAACTGTAAAGAAGATGCAAGTTTTTAACAGTGATCATAATTACCAATTGGAACAGATTATCAACGGATGTGTAAATTAATTTACATCAGGAGGACTCAATGTTTTTGTAGTATACTCTCGTTCAATCACAAATTGTTGGGTTGGAAATTGCTGTGAGAAACAAATCTATGACCTGTTTTACACAGGTCAGACTAAATGATCATAATGGGGTTGTGAAGCAAGGAGATTCTTTTCCCCAAGAATCAGGCAGGCACAGACAATACTGAAGGGGTTTATTTACAGTACTGTGGGGTTACAGTGACCAATTATATACCTTTTTCTTATCACTTCATTTGCATTTATCTTGTTCTTACAGAGACAAACATTGTTTCAGAAAAAGAGAACGCACTTAACATGATAGTGACAGGAACGGAACGGAAGCATCAAAACTATTTTGATTACATCGATTATCTATAACTGCCCTTTAGGCAAAGGGGTGGGGTGGGGGGAGAGTGTTTACAGATATTCAGAGGGTTGTGAAGGGAGGGTTTGTTCTGTTCTAAGAGCTGAGTTTCTGGGCGGACATTTGACCATATACGTTTATCAAGTGTTTACAGTTGCCAGTGTCCTTGGTCTTCTGGTGTTCCTGATTGTTAGTTACACTGTTTCACTGCTAACTAAATTTTAACTCTTGCCTAACAGGGTCTTCTGGCTTTACAATCCAGGAATCAAATGTATTTGCTTGTTATTTATTTTATTTTTCCTTGATGGGGAAAAGTGAATTATTTATCACTGCAATACACAAATAAGAAATGTGTTATAGGATAATGTAGATGTATAATAGTTCCATGGGTCAGGCCAACAGTAGCAACCTCTATAGGTTCTGATATGGTTAGGACTAAAGGCTGGTTTCTCAGCTGTGCACAATGAACTTCTCCCTCCACCACTGAAGTTAATGGTAGCTTTGTCATTGACTTCAGTGGTGTAAGATCTGACTGTTTGCAGCAAAACCCAGTTCTTACTTGGCCTCGCTACAAATTTGAAATTGAGACTGTTTGCTAAGATATGTGATAATTTCAAGCAAACATCAGTGTGTTAGTTTTGTGTTGAAACAGTGAGATCCCCTGTTTATTTTGAACGTATGTCATGGAGCAGTCCAAAAATTAGGAGGCTTGGGGAAGAGGTACTCTTAAGAATTCACTTAATATTAGAGAATTGTGTTTGGTTCCAGACAGAACTGTTTACATTGATGTACACCACCCAAAGCAGTCCCTGGCTGATTCACAAGTACTGTGGTTCTTATGAGCCTCAGCGGTAGTGAATCTACAGGAGTGCAAATTAGAAAACTGGTACAGTGGATTAAACGCTATGGCAGCTCTTCAAGTACTAGCATATAAAAGAGAGGAAGAATTTCACAAGTTTGATAGCATTTGGGGCCATATTCTGGACTATGTTTTAACTCTTTATGCTGCTCCTGAAGCATAATGGGGATGAAAAGTAGCCTGATGCCCTGGCTGGGAGTGCCTCAGATAGCAAAGGGCAGGATTACTATGCCAGAGGCTCACTTACACTGAGTAGGGGACATATCAGGTGCAGGAGGGGATATCCTCAGAGCTATCTAAGCTGTAGCTATTTTGGGCCAGAAGTTCAGGTGTATGGGAAATCATTGTTAATTGTAACAGTCACAGGGGCTACTCAAACTTGCACTGTGTGCTGGTAGTTAAGGTCATCTTTGCCCCCTTCGCCCCCGGCTGGGATTCATTTTCTGAGAGAACTGCTCAGAATTGGGCGTTTGGTATTTATGTTTTAGTTCTCTGATTGACAGATAACTATATTTTTGAGTTTCTGGGTTTGTTCAAACCTTCAGTTAAAGTGAAATACCAGATGTGTGAATCCAGATGTAAATGAACCAAGGGAAACTTTCACCTGAACCCTTGCAAAACAAAATCACTGAGTTCCAAATAGCGAAAATAAGAAAACACTGTATTTCATTTCTGTGTTTTCCATACTATAATATATACAGAGTTGTACAAGGGTGGTGTGTCTGTCATTTTCTTTAATCAATCTTTATACTGTGAGGAAAAAATTCTTCTAGCTGTGGTCACCCAATGTGCCAATTTCAATCAACTGCCACCAGAAGATAGTTTTAATCCCTACCCACATAAGACCAGTTAGTTCAGATGCACACAAGAAATAAACAAAATGCAGTTCAAATAATTGCAATTTTTCCCCAAAATTGAATTTTGGTTGTAACAGTGGCATGGATACATATTTCTCTTTGCACTGGTCCTTCCTTAACAAATTGGGATATTTTCTTTTCCATCACTGCCTGTTTAAGATGTGAACTTGTTGAAGCATAAATCAGCGTCAGGCTACTGAATAGCTAACTTGGTATTTTAAAACATGAAGTTAGCTTAAAATAAAAGGAATAAGAGCAACAATAAATCTATTTGCACATTCCATTTCTTCATTCTATGTGATCTGAGAGTGGTGATGGAAGCTGGAGAGTTTTGAACCTCAGAAATTATTTTAGGGATTTAGAGCAGAGTGTGAATTCTTTTCCTGCATTGAATTGGGACAAAAAGTTGCCTCTTCCACAGAGCTGTCTAAGGGTGAAATCTCCAGAAGATTTTTCCCTATATTAAACCTCTTTTCTGAGTTTCATGCAATTACTCCGTGTACTAACCTAAATAATTCCTCCACACCTTGGTGTTTGTATTATCTCTGTGGACTATTACCATGTTCCTCCGTAATTGCCACTTGGATGTGATTTTACATCTATAGACCTGGTCACTTTTAGAGTAAGCTTTTATATATATATATATATGACGTGAATGTCATTCAGTGACATTTTCCCATGGCAGGGAAGCTGGACTTGTTGGTAGCCAAAGGACTTCATTTAGTTCCCTTAATCTTTCATCATAAATCATTCACATTAACACCTGATCATTTTTATGGCCGCTCACTGAACTCCCTCCAATTTGTCAATATCTTTATGGAAATTAGATGCCCAGAGCAGAATGCAATATTCCAGGTGAGATCACACCAGAGCCACAGAGAGAAAGGAACTATTACTTCTTAGCTCTATAATATTAAACCTCTGCATATTCAGCCCAGAATTGCATTGTCCTTTTTATTTTCCTGACACAGTATATAATATGGGAAATTGATGTCTAATTGGCTAGCATTACCAGCATTTCTGCTTTCTAGGTTTCTCCATCCCTTTGGGTATTTGGGCTTATCTTTTCACAGATGTACTAGCTTGCATTTTTTCCAAGCTGAATCTCACTGTTCTTTTCTGTTCGTGTTTCTAATTTCCTATGCCCCTTTGTTTGATTTGTCAGTCCTCTTTTTGATGTTTCAAAGAGGACTAGATCTAAGCACATTAATGAAGTGTTAATGCACTTCAGTAAGGTCCACTAGTCCATGATAGGTTAGTGTGGGGTAGATGCATAGCCTAGCTTGCGGCAAAATAAATGTTTGTGTAGACAAGCCCCTATTATCTGCAAATTTCCTTAGCCAGCTGTACTGCTTCTTCTTGAACACTAATGGAGATATCAAATAAGGAACAAGCTAATGCTGGCCCCTGTATCTCCTATCCTTACCAGACACCTTTCCACAATTTGATATGTGGCCAGTTATAATTAATATTTACAAATTGTTCTTTAGACAGTTTTCAATCTATTTGGCCTAGCCAACTAATTTGACATGACACGCTATCTAGAGTCATAAAATTTAAGGTTAGAAGGGACCACCAGATCATCTGGTCTGACCTCCCATATATCACAGGTCACCAGCACCTCTCAGCACTCACACACTAAACTCAGCAACCAAAACTAGACCAATGTATTACAGCTCACAGGAGACTAAACTATTATGTGTCACAGACAGAGAAAAGGAGGAACTGACATGCACCAACCTCCAAGTCCCCTGTAATGACGGGAACTAATTAAGTGAGAGAGGGCCACATTTTTAAAAATATGCTGCTTTTTACTCACAGTTCTATTATTTGCCCTCTACAGAAGATAAGCAGAGGGCCAGCACAAAGTCTGTGTGTTGGCTTTCTTACGGGGGATGAAGCTCACCCTAGTTATGCATTGATTCTCTCTTATTAGGTAACCCTTTTGCCTGGGGCTGTTGGCATCAGCAAGGATGGGATTCAATATCTAGGGGTTCCTCTTAAAATTACAAAACAGATCTGGCTTGACCTCCCACTCAGTAATCTGGGAAAACTAAACACCATCCCTGGGTGTCTCTAAGGCTAGGTCTACACTACCCGCCTGAATCGGCGGGTAGAAATAGACCTCTCGGGGATCGATTTATCGCGTCCCATCGGGACGCGACAATCGATCCCCGAATCGACGCTCTTACTCCACCAGCGGAGGTGGGAGTAAGCGTCGTCGACAGAAAGCCGCAGAAGTCGATTTTGCCGCCGTCCTCACAGCGGGGTAAATCGGCTGCGATACATCGAATTCAGCTATGCTATTCACGTAGCTGAATTTGCGTATCTTAAATCGATTCCCCCCTGTAGTGTAGATGTACCCTAAGACGTAATAGTTCCCCACTCACAAGTACTGAGTGTGTGTATAACAAAAGAAAACTTTTATTAAAAGGGAACCCAGTATTAATTTGGGAAAACACCACAACTGAGATGCAAATATATGCAAACTACAAGTAAACACCTGCCCCACAGTATGTTGGGCAGTGTCTTTTGCCTCAGTTTCCCACCTTGCAATGCCAAAGTCCAATGGCTAAATGTTCCAGTAACATGCTATTACCCTTTGCCGCCATTTCATCACACTTGCAGTTCACTCTAGTTATTAAAGTCCCAGAGGTATGTTGACATGGGTTCACAGCTCACCCCTCAAAGCAGGGGAGTTGAGTAGTGACTCTGCTCTCTGTCTCTGTTGCAGTTTACTGCTGCTCATTGCTGCTGCTATTATCACTGCCCCCGCTTGCTGCTCGCCTTTTCCACGTTGTTCAGCGTGGTTGGTGTTATCTCTGTCTCCACTTGCTGCCTCCTTTGCTGCTGCTCACTGCTGCGGCTGTCACTGCTTGCTGTAATTGCAGTACCACATTCTGAGGTTCCCTCCCCACATCATGGGTCCCACAGCCTAGCTCCAGCCTGAGCTCAGACATCTATATTACAGTTTTATTGCCCTGCATCCCAGCTCTGCGAGCCCAAGTAAGCGGACACAGGCCAGCCACAGGTGTTTATTTGCAGTGTAGACATACTCTTAGTGATTTCATCAGGTAGCAGGGAACCTCACTGCTACTGTAGCCTCCGTGTTCATTGGAGCATGGTTTGTACACCAGGTCTAAAGCTTAGCCCTTAGACCTGCTTATCAGTGATTTCAGCTTTAGTAATCTCTGAGCAGAAATAAGGATTCTTAACTGAGTCTGATCAGCTCTGTCTTTAAACACTGGAAGGGAAGGTGATAGGGTATCTAGGACTTTTTAAGTCGAGTTCACACCACCAGGTAGGAACACCTGTCCCCACCTCTTGTACCTTTCGTTTGGATTTGGCATCCTTACTCCCTGCTTAGCAAGTGAGGTTCACTTTAGGGTGACTGTGACGGGGTGGGGATCCACGTACAATGTGGGTGAGTACACCCCGTCCCTCAAGCGCCTGTTTCTTCGGTGGTAGGATGCCCAAAGGACTTACACTGACAAGATTGTCCTGCGTCCCAGGGCAATAAGGCCTAAGGGTCAGAGTCAGTGACAAATCTCTGGTTTGCAGGGTCAAGGCCTAGTGGCCTGAGTCTCTGAGAAGACCCTGGGTTGCAGGGTAAGCAGACCTAGCGGCCACAGTCAATGAGGCATCCCTGGGCTGCAGGGTAGGCAGGCCGAGTGGCCAGAGTCAATGAGGAGTCCCTGGGCTGCAAGGTTGGCAGACCCAGTGTCCAGAGTCAATGTGGTGTCCCTGATTCACAGGGTAGTGGGCCACCCCCTGGGGGAGGGTGGCGGCCTAGGGTAGGGGAACCCAGGACTTCCTTACTCCACCAAGTCCCAGCCCAGGGACCCTAGTAGTGGCAGAGGGTTCCACCACTGAGGTCAGTGGGGATCCAACCACAACATGCTGCCTATGTCCAGGAGTATAGATAGTGCCCCTCGGGCTATTTCCTACCATGGTTTTGATGGCGGTAGTTGGGGCGCCTTCGGGTTGCTCAGCTGGGTCTGTTCCTGACGTCTCCGCCCCCTCCTGGGTATCATAGCTCCAACTACTCCTTGGGGATTGTTTAATTATGTTGATGGGGGAGCTATCTCCTTTCGGCATAGAGCAGCTACATGGGAGACCATACAGCGGCGCAGCTGTGCCACTGTAACGTCTGTAGTGTAGACACAGCCTCAGTCTAAACAGGTCTGCCTGGTGATCACCTAGCCAGAGTAGGTGTGTCTATGCAAATATGGGCTGAACCTGATGTCCTTTTTCCACAGTTCATCTCTAGATGTCAGGGGAGAGCTCATCCAGACCCTGCTTACTTCATTTGTTCAATTCATATATTAGGGAGAAAAGTTAGACTCACAAAATACCAGGGGTGAGATAACCCCCAAAACCGTTTATGCTGGGTAAAGAGGCTGGAGTGACATAAAGGAGATCTAAAGCCCCAGATCCAGCCAGAATTCCCCCAATACAGGAACTGAGGAAAATAGCTGCAGGCTGTTCTCCTTGGCCTCCCTCATAAGCCTGATAAAAGGGTGCATGTTAAGAGTGTGGCTGAAATGGGAAGGATGTGGCAGGGGTGGAGCCACCGCATGTACTGCTATTAGATTCTGGGTAGCACTGCTGCCCATAGGAAGCTGGGGACAGGTGGCTGTAACTTAGCCCCAAGAGGCTGTCTGAATTATGCCAAAGGCTGCTCCAACCCTTGGAAAAGCCCAGAATCATTAAGATACAAAGGAGGCTTAAAGCCACCTTAGCTGTCTTCCCCCTGGGCTGGGAGTTCTTAGGCTCTTACAGTGCATCTACACAGCCCACAGCAGCGAGTCTCAGAGTCCAGGTCAACAAACACAGGCTTGTGGGGCTTGTGCTGCAGTGCTAAAAGCAGCTGTGTATACACTGTGGCTTGGGCTCTGAAGCCCTCCCCACTTTCCCTAGGCTCCAAGACCTGACCTCCAGCCTGAGCCTGAACATCTACATAGCTAAATTTAGCATCTTATCACAAGCCCAAGTCTGTAGACCCAGGCTCTGAGACTCACTGTCTAGGGCGGCCACTTGCTGTGTGGATGTACCCTTAAGGTGCAGCACAGAATCTGACCCCAGTGGTCTTCAGATCAGGTTTGCTGTACATTGGTGGGGTAGCATGAGTCAGCTTGCTTGGCTGTTCTTGATTCATGGGTGGCTTCAGCCTCAAGGGCTGTCACTCTGTCATCTTTAGTGATCATTGTGGACCAGTTTCTGAGCTTGTGTAAACCAGTGTAGCTTCATTGAAGCCATTAGAGCAATGGCTATTTACACCAATGGAGGCCTTAACCCATAGATATGTATGACAATGAAAAAAATATCAGCTTGTATGTTCTGCTTCCCATTTCAGTGTGATCTGAGATCCACAACTCCTATCCTGGTGTCATCACTCTATAACCATATTGTACTAAGAATATTGTGCTTTCACTTTAAATTGACTGTCATATGCAAATGAGCACAAGAATAAGACATTCCTCTCATGCTAGAAGACATCAACATTATTATATATTATATATATAAAATACTATGCAAACAGCAATCTAATATTAATTTAATACTTGATCTAATTCTAGCATGTCTAAATTATATGAATATCACACACCTATTTAAAATTAGTTTATGTGGAGTACAATCTTTTGCTAATTAGCATACATTTTCAGTACAGTCTTAGTAAGACTGTGTGTGTGTGTGTATGCACACTCGCATGCATGTATGTATAAAATAATGGAGCCATCAATTTTGATTGTATTAATAATGTTCATGTTTTATTATAAATAATAAAATATGAGCATTATTTTCTTTAGCTTTCCTCATTCTAAAAGTGATTTCACAAAAACTCACCTCTAGATCTATTCACATTTGGACTGTGCACATTAAATATTATTAGTTTAGCAATATGACAGTCATGCAAACATGCTGAGCCACATGGATTCCAGCCGAGAATTGAAGGGGGCTTTTGAGCCTGCAAAAGATAATAAAAATACAGTTCACCATGTGGTGTTATTTTCCTTGAACATTTAGGCCATTGCAAACCCATATCATTTAAGCTGATTTTTCACAAAAAATGTTTTCCTTAAGTATGTGGACTTAAGTAGCATATTTCATGCTTTTTGATTCAGGAAAATCCCTGTCTATATGCCTGCAAGTAATGACCTCTTCATTACTCATTTGACACACATGCTAGTCAAAAAGACTATGTCAGGAAAGTAAAAAAAGAAAGGATGTATATTCAAGAATAGAGTTCAGAACATCCTCAAAAAGGAAAGTCTGACAAATTTGAAAATTCACTCAATTTTTCCTATTCCTTAGCTAGCTAGAAATGTATTTCTCACATAAGACAGTGTGTGGCCAATCCTACTTTCCCAGAAGGCAGTGGAAGTAGGAGCAATGCCCATATTGTATTGTCTATACTGTACCTCTGAGGTCAAAAATATCTTAGAGCTTGTCAACACTTAAAATGCTACAGGGGCACAGCTGTAGTGCTTCAATGTAAATATTATATACACTCACAGGAGGGATTCTCCCATTGGCATAGGTAATCCAACTCCCCGAGAGGTAGTAGCTAGGTCAAGGGAAGAATTCTTCTGTCAGCCTAGTGCTGTCTACATGGGAACTTAGGTTGGTTTAACGACACCGCTCAGGGGTGTGAATTTTTCACACTCTGACCAAGGTGATCATGCCAACCTAATTTTCTAGTATAATCTAGGCCTTCAAGGTGATCCAAAGAGCTTTCAGAAAACTAAGTCCGTTACACATAGTTGATGGAATATCCCTAAAAATAATTGTAGTCCTGTTCAGGTCATTGCGGTTATTCACATGTTTAAAGCTCAGCTAGTGTTCAAGTGCTCTGCAGAGTTGGGGTCTATAAAATGTATTTAATTGTAATTTTAAAGCTAAATATAAATGCATAGGTGTATTTATCTGCTACAATCTGAGTTCAGTGTTCTGTGTTTCTCATGTCAGAGTTGATGACAGCACAACCCCCTAAAACAATGCAAATATTTCTTATGCTGTAATGGGTATTTTTGATGTTGTCAGCTCCTACGGATGAAATATAGGAACCTGAATGAAAGTCTTAGTAGGTAAATAATGGAATGATTTTCAAAGGAGCTGAGCACCAACATCTCTTCCTTGGGTGCTTAGCACCTTATAAAACTAGGTCATAAAAGAGGAATATGAAGGACTTTTCCTTTCTGAGTTTGTGGATCCTAGTATTCATCTACAAATGCTCCTTGAGCTGAAAAACTCAGCACAGCAAATCCACTCTACAAACTTTATTGAAACATTTTCTCAATGATCTGAGTCACTGAATAAAGACTCAACTGGCTGGAAACTGAACAGAGTGGACAACAGCTCCAGATGGTTTCTAGCTCTGAAGTGTTTGCTCAAAGACAAAAGCCATGTGTTTAGGGAAGACAAGCTGAACCTGCTAAAATAAGTAAGAGAGAGGTGAATAATCCATGGGTGGAAGGATGGCCAAAGGTCAGATACAGAGACTCAGTCAAAAGGGACTTAGTGCAGGGAAAATAAAAGAAGAACACTTGGAAGTTCTGGTGGTAGCTAAAGAGATTATTCACTCCCAATATATTGTTCTGAGTTTGGGAGAGAATCCTGATGGGATGTGTGTTGATTTTCATGTTGTTTTTAAGTAGGGCAGGCCTAGACAGCCCACCATCTTTTACCAGGGAAAGAGTTTGAAATATCACTTTTTTTTCCTGACAAAATTGGAGACTGTTCCAGTGATTATCTGCCATCTGTTGATTTCAGTGCTTTCAACTGACTCAGAGTCCTCTGGAAAAAAAAGCTCATTCTGGATGGAGGGTTGAATGTGTATTCAAAGGTAGCATCAGCTGAGCAAGTGCCCAGCTAATCCCCTTAGCACACAGGGACAAGGCTGCCACCAACTCTAATTGATTCTGAAATGAATCTGTATAGAAAATTAGAAGGTTTGGATTCCCATGTGAGCTTCAATAAAGAGCCAGGATGTAAGCCTGACAGCTGAATGGATTCAGAAATGAAAATCTGATAAGCGGCTTAAAATTGTACTTAAGTCCAGAAATGACTTGAATGCTCTTGTTAATGGCACATTGTATATTGTCACCTAGTTAATTATCTCTGAAGATGAGTTCTTGCAGAGGAGAAGATATGCCAGCCTTTCACAGTCTTTCCTCATCACATATTTATTAAATTCCACCCTCCTCCCTAGTCGCTGGAAGGCAGAAAGAAAGGATTAGGCAACTGCAGTTCCTCTGTGACTGTCAGTTCACTGTGCCAAACTTCAAATATGAACTGTTGCATGTACTGTCACAGACATTTCCTTTACATCTTAATTTGCAAATGAGGAGCTGACATTTGTTATGCCGTGTATTTGCACACAGTTCCACCACATGAAAAGCAAACACTGTCACTGCTGGCTATTTTGTTTATTCCTTTGCAGAGAGTATATGGCCTATTTAGAAATTTTCTTCAGATATTTTTTTTATAAACTAGCTGAGATAGATCGTCATGGAGCTACAAGTCCTCATATTTTATTCAGGAAGCTGATTTGCAGTTTATGAAGCGTGTCCTGCATTTGAGAGCTATTTAAAACAGTATCTTTACATCTATTTTCACCTTGCTGTTTTATAACTTTTTGATATAGGTTTCTATATATGTGCACGTGTGTGTTTATAATACATATGTGTATATCTACATGTTCATGTTTGTATAGGTGAGTATACTGGAATAACAAGACTTCTTAGGGGTGGATGAACCCAGAGGAGTTCAGGTTTTGTTGTTGGCCACAAAATTCAATGAACTCATCTCTGAAGCCAGCCTTGTCCTTCTTCCTTCTGTTTGAGGGTGTACCACTCTAGAACAGGACTTTTCGAGCACAGAGTTCTTTGGGAATGTCCATGGGGAATCAGCTTTCCTCTTCCAGCTTCATCTCATGTTCAGCACATGATTCATCTTGAATAAATGGAAGGAAGGATGGTCTAGTGCTAGCCTGGCAGTTGGCAGATTCCAGTCCAATTCTCTGCTCCTCATACGCTTCCTGTGTGATCTTGGGCAAGTCACTTGGGCCCAGATTCTCAAAAGTATTTAGGCACCTAACTCATTGAGGGCCTAAATACTCTTGAGGAAACAACCTACCATACACACACACACACACAGTGGGCCAGGTGTAAATCAGCATAGCTTCACTGAAGTCAAGTGAAGTATGCCAATTTACAGTAGGCTAGGATCTGCCCCAGTACGTATATTCTTAATTTATGTGATAAGTATACATTTAGGCTACAATCCTGCAAAAACCTTCTGATTAGCTTAATTTGACACAATGTGAATAGTCCCCTTCAATCAATGGAACTACTTATGGTGCCTAAAGTTCAGCACATTTGTAAGTCTTTGCAGGATCAGGGCTTCATTCTTTATAGTTAATGGATCTTTCAAGAATGATCTTCACATATGCATAAAACACATTTTATAAAATCTTAATACATTATTACAAATTATCTCCACTTAATATATCATGAACAGGTACAACAATAACTCAACTCAAAGTTTTAACACACATATTTGAAAATACTATTTGTAAATCACAATTTAATATTATTCAGCCAAGCCCTGAAGTCCTTGCTCATCACTGGATCTCCATCTGGGCACAGAGTTTCTGCCTTCATAGTTCTCTTTGCAGGCTCCAAGTCTTAAACATAAGTACTCCAGAATTTAGCCCAACATTATTTTAACGGTTATGGTATGGAGATCTTTCATTAGTGAGACACTCCATAGAATAATCAACAAGGTTTTTTGTCTTCATTATTCTCCTTTTTAATTTCCCTGGTTTTGTTCCTGGTTTGGTTCCTCCAAGAACAAAATACAGACAAGGAAATTCTTATCCCCTAAATAATTGTTTTTAGGTGAACAATTCTGGGACAAACCCCAAACCCATTTTTTGAGGATAATAGGCAATTCAGCTTGAAAAAAATCTGTTAGGATTTTTCGGGGGGAGGGAGGGAGAGTTGTTCCCACAAATAGCAGGTATTGTTGCCCTCCTGGGATTGTCAGGAAGGAGCTGCTGAGGCTCTTTCAAAAGGCTAGTTGGTATCAAACACAATTCTTGCAAAGACCAAGCAGTGGGTTTTTGTTTTCCTTTTTTGCTAATGTCAAAAACACATCAAAACCCATGTTGCAGAAAATATCTGTGAGGTGCATTTAAGGGACATTTTGTTCCTCGTGTTATTTGTTCATGATTACAGTAATGACAAATGTCCAAACTGGCATCCCCTTTCACAGGCAAAATGTATGCCTGAGGGAGAGAATGGCTCTTCTCTATTTATTCACTCCCCCTTTTTTTCCACTGTTACCCTGAGATAGAAGTGATGATTTCTTTTATATAGAGCACCACAGGAGTCTTTGGCACTTTACTGATAACTAACATTGACAAATTCCTGCCCTGAGGAGCTTACAAATTGTAATAGATATTTCACAGTAAGGGATAACAACAAAAAGGTGAGTGGAGGGGGGATACAAGGATGAGTGAGATAGAGAAGCAAGACTTCACAATTGTTCCGTATGTATCATACCAGTCCTTTGTGTTTTGTATTTTTGTTTCAAATATATTTATAATATATAAACTAGACTGAAAGACAGCCTGTAGATTTACAATGTATGACTAACTACTGGAAGAAGTAATTTTTGAGGAAGGGCTTGATGGGAAGGGAACAGGGATCTTGCATGGCATATAGGTTCAGGAGCAGCAGGGTTGCTGCAGAGTTGGGAAGATATGGAGATTATAAAGGCGAGCTGAGTTGGAAGAGCATATGGCACAAATATGGGAGTATCAAGCAACCTAGGAATGAGATGTTAACATGGCTGGAACTCTGGTCTTTAAATTTAGTATTTGCTTTATTTATTTTCTTTTGTCTATGTTCCTGATTTTACAACCTTTATCTATGTTGAACAGTTCTTAATTATTATCTGACTTATTAACCCTTACTTAAGTTGAGATAAGCAACAGAGGGTCCTGTGGCACCTTTGAGACTAACAGAAGTATTGGGAGCATAAGCTTTCATGGGTAAGAACCTCACTTCTTCAGATGCAAGACCCTTACTTAAGTTGAGATAGTACCTTAGTCTGAGTAGTCCTAATGATTTCAAAGTATTCCCTGTTGAGTGAAGTATCAGAATCTGACCCATAAAAATACCTATTGACTTAATTGAGACTAAATGCTTCCCAACATGATTAAAGGTTGCTGAATTGAGGCCTTAATAATTTTACACCTTTAAAATACCAAAGAGCAGTCAAACAAAAGCTCACCCTTCCAGTGTTCTGGAAGCATAAATAAGTCCAAAAGCTATTTAGTAGCTAACAGGACCAATGTCTATTAAATTATTTTTTACCCATTTCATCACTAGCAAAGAAAAAGAAAACTCTTCTAGTCATCTACCTCACGTCTTCCTGCTAGGTAACACTGAAGCCTTCACCCAAATACAGCCACTTCTGGAATGAAACATAGCAATTATTTAATGTGCAGCAAAATTGTAAAAGTGCCTTAAGACTGTAGTCAGTCAAAATTGCAAGTGGAGTTAAAGTAGGTAATCACAGTTACCCATATTGGAAAATTTCCAAGACAGAGGTTAATGCAACTACTTTAAGAAAAATTGTCATGGGATTTTTAAAAACTCCATTGGTCAGGAACTTTCTTTTACTCTTCTTCCATAAAAGGAACTTGAGATTTGTTGCACTCTGCCTGTGTGTATCTCACTTAGCCCCTTTGTACAAGAAGAAAATAGATATGATATTTATAAGTTGGATGATATAAGAAATTACTGAGAAGGAAAAAAGTGCAGGGAGTTTTTAATCAAGTAATTCAGCACATATGGACAATGCACAAAAGATAGAAGATGGAGATGTTTTGTGCAGTACTGTAGCAAGAGGCCATTGGTGACCAGGATGAACCCACTTCCATCAAGCGAGAAGAAGTGGAGTGAGCACAGTGGGGGAGAGAACAGTAAGAGACAGGGGAGCCAGCAGAAGAATGGGGCAGGGGGAAAAGATACAGAGCCAGTGGGAGGACTCAGATGAGGAAAGAAATGGGAAATCAGCAGTGAAAAGAAGGAAAGGAAAGTAGTTTGAGGGCCAGAAGAAGCTGGTGGTATAATGAGAAAGAGAAGGGGAACTGAGGAGAAGGAACAAAAGAAGGTGAGGAAAATTACAGATGGAACAAAATGGAGTAGAGTTAAAATAAAAGAATGAAATACAGGAGAGAGAAAAGGGAATAAAGAAATAAGAATGGGGGCTACACAATACTTCACAGTAAGAACATTTTATTATTATTGAACCAGATTCTGAGACCCAGTTCCATCCTCTTTTCACTGCTTGAAAAAATAAAAGGTGGATGTAACCTGACCATAGCTGGCCAAACGCGTGAATTAGCCTATGGCAATTCTCTGCTGCCCTTAGCGTCCATAGCCAACTGCTAGGTTGCTCTAACATAGGGACAAGGCATCTTGAGAATCAGGTGGTTCTGTGATGCCATCCACTTTCCCTCCTGTAGCAAAATTTACCTTGGCACAGGAAAGAATCTGGCCCATTTTATCTATGTTTCTACCATCTCTTTCAGTTTGTGGAGAAGTAAAGTGGAATGTATTAAGGTAGTGTTGCAGTGCCATGACATGACACAGTCACAATGTGATGTTGCATTTTTATATTGTGGCATTGCATAATGAGGCATAATGTCTTTTGGACATAACGTAATGACATGAAGGCACACCGTTCCAATTTTCAGCATGTTTTGAACATGGGTGGCACTCAGTATTAACTTTAATTGAGATTCCCCAAATTCTTACAGAAAGCCATCCATGCAACACCAAAGGGATTAAATTAAGGCAGTGTGCAAAACATTCAGTAGCATATGAATTAATTCCTATCCTTAATAACACACACAAGATATATTCACTTCCCAGATGTGAGTAACCCCAGCAAGAGAGACAGCAAGATATAAGACAGTTTCTTCAATTTATTTAAGATAGTTGAGGATTTTTCAAGGCTACATACACTATACAGTGTGTCATTTACACAAAAAGAACTAGCAGTTGGAAGAGAAAAGAAAAGTCTGATGGTGTCATGCAGAAGTGGATGAAAATAAAGACACCCAGTGAGCAGTTATACACAGGTACTGTGGTTAGGGTTCTGCCCACAGCTCATAAATCAGAGGGCAAGTTGTTTCGTTGTCCTTTTGTTGCTTTCAAAGTTTCAGTCTCAGCTAATGGGAGAGTTTGGTACAGTCTGCAGTACCCCTCGTGGAATAACATACTCTATTTTCAGATTAGCCAGTGTAAATTGGGAGCAACTCAGGTTATTATACCAATTTATACCACTGTAACTAGCAGTAGATTTTGGCCCATAATTGCCAATTTGGAACTGCATACCCGTAAAGGGGAAGATATTGGCTACATACATGAAAAGAACTGTAAATCTATTGTAGCCAATTTTTCACTGAATCTGTAGGTTCTCAAATGGTTTTGTCTGTTTATTTTTTCCACTTTTCAGATGTTGATATTAATAGTATTTCTTGGGTATTCCATCTAGGCTATTAAGAGAATTCTAACAATATAACAATCTATTAACTATATAACTCAAAAGGAAGTTCGCTATTTCCTATGTTTGCAATCAGAGACCAGTAAGATATGGATTCAAGTTAGGAAAAAGATGTGATAAAAGACAGCTTGTGTAATTTGCCACAAGTTTCAAAAATGTTTTGTTTTGTGTTAACTTCTTTAGTTTAAGCTTCTTGTTTGATTATTAACTCACATCTCTTTTCCATTCCATGTCAAGCGGTGATGGTACTCAGCATCTTCCCTGGGTGTTCTGTGAAACTGGTGGATGGACTGTGACTAAGGCCCCAAGTCTGCAAGGTGTTAAGTAGAACTAACAGGAGGATGGTGATTCTATTTCACAGCCACATTGGAGGTTTCAGGATTTGTTTAGTTCCTCATTGGAACAAAAGCAAAACCTTCTGAATATTTTTCCAAAAATGTAATTGTGTCAATACAGCTGTTGTCATGTGTCATCTAGAGTCTGGTGGTAATTAGGGTGTTGGCCTGGATTGTGGGAGACCACGGTTCATGTCCCTACTCTGCCTGACTCAGAGTAGAGTATTGTTTATCCCACATCTGATCAAATTGGGCAGAATAGGGACATGAAACATGGTTTCCCATAACCCAACTACAAAGTCTGTCTCACTTGTAATACCCATTGAAGTTCATGGGTGTAGAGGTGTACACCACTTTGCACTTCAGCACTTTGCAGAAGGAGGCTGATCTTCAGGGTCCACACAGTCTTCCTTTTGCTGCAAACTTCTGATGAAACACAGACCCAGATGAAAAGGGAAATTTGTCACCTGTTCATGAAAATGATGAGAAGGCAAATTTCACTGGTTTTCTATGAAGTTGTTGTAACAGCTGACTGAAACTTCAAGGCTGAAAGTCACCAGGTCTAAAAGACACTGTAAATATTTTTCTTTGCTCAAGGATTTATTTTTAAATGTATTTCTAAAATCACTGGGGGGAGTGAAGACTAATAAAACAATCAGTGAAGTTTTGTAAATAGCTTCCTATTTAAGTTATTAAGCTGTCTGATATTCCCCAGAATGGGCCAGATTCCCAGATGGTGTAAATCAGCATAACTCTATAAGTTAATGAAGCTACAGTGATTTATGCCAGCTGAGTTTCTGCCCTCTACTGTGAAGCACTTGGGACTGAGGAACTCAAAGACCTTTACAGGCATTAATGAATTTAACTGCACAATACACCCACGAGATGGGAAAGTATTATCTTCCTCATTTTACAAGTGGGGGAACTGAGGCACGAGGCTGTTAAGGAGGAGCTTTACAAAGGCATGCTTGACAATTAGGCACTTAGATCTCATTGAAAGTCAGTGGAAGTTGGGCCCCTAATTGTCATTTGTGCCTTAGGAAAATCTCCCTTTAAGTGACTTGCTTACGATCTGATGGGAAGTCTATAAGAGACCTCAGAATAGGACTATGTCTCCTGCCTCCTAATCTTGTGCTTTAACCACAATAAATCCTTAATCCCCAGGTTGAGCCACATAGAGCACTGTTGCTCAGTTTCTGCTCAGGTTTGTTTATATTCAGTATAATACAGTCTAGAAATGATAAAAGAGTGAGCATAAACAATCAACTGGGGTTGTATAATGTATTCTGAACACTCTACTTACCTTGGTATGTACAAATAGAGTGGCCCTTCATCATGTAGGAAGAAAATATGCCATGATATTTTTCATTCAGTGTGACAGACCCAGACCAGTGGGGTACAGGAGTCTGGTAGAGGGCAAATCTACTGGTCACTGGATGAGTAGTTTTCTGTTCCCTGAGTGACCAGAGAAGGGGCTGCACTAAAGTAATCAGGAACCTTCTAGAACCAGTTAAGGCAGGCAGGCTAATTAGGACACCTGGAGCCAATTAAGAAGAAATTGCTAGAATCAATTAAGGTAGGCTAATCAGGGCACCTGGGCTTTTAAAAGGAGCTCACCTCAGTTTAGAGTGTGTGGAGCTGGGAGCAAGAGGTGCAAGGAGTTGAGAGGGTGTGCTGTTGTGGGAGGACTGAGGAGCACAAGTGTTATCAGACACCAGGAGGAAGGCCCTGTGGTGAGAATAAGGAAGGTGTTTGGAGGAGGCCATGGGGAAGTAGCCTAGGGAGTTGTAGCTGGCATGCAGTGGTTACAGGAGGCACTATAGACAGCTGTAGCCTACAGGGCCCTGGGCTGGAACCTGGAGTAGAGGGTGGGTTTGGGTTCCCCCCAAACCTCCCAATTGACCTGGACTGTGGGTTCTTCCAGAGGGGAAGGTCTCTGGGCTGTTCCCCAACTCACATGGTGAATCTCTGAGGCAAGAAAATCTGCCAATAAGCGCAGGACCCACCAAGATAGAGGAGGAACTTTGTCACATCAGTAAACACCTAAGTGACTTGACCTTCTCTTTTGCATTTCTAACTTCCCTGTGTGTCAAAAGGATGAGTACAACCTTCCTCCCTAGCATTCTTTGCACAATATAATCTTTTGAAAGGTGAAATGTTTGACATTGCTCTCTCAGGAAATATGGTACCTATTTTGACAGTGCTATATCTAGCATGTGTTTTTTACCAAGAAAACCTGTCTGTAAGGGAAAATAGAAATAACATATCAGCTTTTGTGTTTGTTGCTATGGCTAAGCTGCATAGCAACAAGACTTAGGACGCTGGCCTATATTTAGGGACAAAAAGGAGGGAAATTAGCCTTCAGCATCAGGTGCAGAGTGTAAAAAAAAAAAAATGCCCTTGTTATTTATTAATGCTTTTGAATAGGCAAGATACAGGAACCCTAAGTAGACTATTTTAGAAGATTCACTTAGAGGAAAAGAAATTAATTATAACTGCTCATTGGGAAATCTTCTTTATGTGGGTGTAGTTGTGTTCAGACAGGAAACTGAAAATAAAGCAGCAGAAATTGGTGTAAATGAAGTTCAAGAAGCAGAGGGTACTACTTCACTCAACAGCCAGAATATGGAGCATTTTAGACATTTGACCTTCCTGTAGGTTTTCATAGATCTTAGAGATTGCAAAAACCTACTAGACTATCTAATCCATCTTCTTGCCCATGAAGGATTATTTACTATGTAACATATATTCTAGTGTTTTGTCCAGACTTCAATCTGAAAACTTTTTCAAAATCTACTCTCTTCTGCATTATGAACAAAAATCTATCATAAGGAAAATCTTAAATTTCAGGTTCAATTTCTATTAGCATGTATGCTAGGCACAGATGTGCATTGTTAGTGATTGGTGATAGAAGAGTGGGGGAGATAACCAGGAGAGAGAAAACACAGTCCTGCTAATTTCTTCACTGCCTTGCAAGTAGAGATGTGCCTTCTAGTTCAGGGAAAATAAGAATTGATGCAAACCTTGTGCAAGCTCCAGACTTAACATACTGAGACCTGTAGTCTCTATGAGCCATGCTTCATTATTAAAGATAGTACCAACCATGTAACATATTGTAAAATTGTCTGGGCTGTATTTGAACTACAGGCTACAAATAGTCCATTCTTAGGTTTAACTTCTTGCTGCTCTACTTGGACTATCACAATACATTTTGTTATATCTACAGCTCATGTTTACTATGGGACTGTGCAAACCTTCTTTCCATTATTTTTCTTTAAATAGCCATTGTTACTGAAGTGGGTGTGAGCTTCCTGAATTCACTTCTATTTTGAGATTTGTCCCCCCAACCTCCAAAAAAAAAAATGAAATCCATTCATCTTTTTCCTTCAACTAAAACTAATGTGGTATAGAGTGTATTGTATTTGTGTACAGAGGTAAATGAAAACAAGGGGAAAAAATCACCCATGCTGAGGGACACGTACATTTCCGAAGGACTGAACAGAAAATATGTAGCCAAATCCTATTATGGTTAATGGGATTTGTGTGTGTGTACCTGGACACGATTATGAAAATGCTCCTTTTTTTCAAAAAACTGTGTGAAAGGAGGAGATTCTACTTCAAACAAGGATGTAATAAATTATACTGAAATCAACTTTTTTAGCATGCAAAAAATAGTTGAAACAAAGATGAAACCATTATTCCCACAAAAACTTTGGTTCTGATCTTGTGCCCATTGAAATCAACTGGAATTTTGTCACTGACTTCAGTGGAAACAAGGTCAAGATGATTAATTACTAATCTACTAAAGCTCTTTTAATGTAAAGAACTTTGTATTTATTACATTATTCTTCTGCTATGAGGTGAGAATTCATGTAAACTTGTGGCTGTCCTTAAGTTGCAATCTTAACACCAATAGCAGTACTAGACAGCATTACTCTAAACCCCAACTATTCAAAAATCATGTGCCAGGTCCCCCCAAAATCAAGATGTTGGCTTAAAACTCATAATAATTAAAAATAATAAATGCTGGGTTCTTTTTATTTGCATTCTGTGGCTGGAGCATCTAGGGTTCACATTTTCATGCTTGCTTTTCTTAGGGTTAGAAACTTAGGGCTTGTCTACACTTACCAGGGGATCAACATGCGGTGATTGATGCATTGGCGGTAAATTGACCACAGATCCCTCTCCTGTCGACTTCTGTACTCCACCAAATCAAGACAAGTAAGGGGAGTCGATGGGAGAGCATCTCCCATCAATATTGCATAGTGTGGACCCCGTGGTAAGTAGATCTAAGATATTCATGTAATTCAAATTGCATGGCTTAGATCGACTTTTCTCTGTAGTGTAGACAAGGCCTTAATTTAAAAAAACAATGAAAGCTGGGATTCTTAGGTAGTAACATGACTCCAGCAGCCGGGAGCATAAACACCAATGTCATGATATTTATGATAAAAATGCAAGAGTTGACAAGACTGTACTTAAATTGCAAATACTTGAAGGTAGCTTTGAGTATCAACATTCCTAGGCCACGTGTTTTACTGATTAATATGCTCCACAAAATATTTTGTAGGTTTTTTTAATGGTCCTGGTACCCCAGGAAGAATTTGACATAAAGTACACTTATACACTCTGAATATTCAGATATAATAGTAGAAAGAGGGATTAACTAGTGAGCAGTAAGAAAAGTTTCACCACTACTGTACTGGCAAATGGAAGTTTGGAAAATATTTTTCAGACCATTATCTTCAAGTACCTAAGTACCTTTGAGAATCTCACTCACAGTCCAAAAGGATGGGATTGCACACTGTCACAGGACCCGGTGCACATGACTCATTAGCTGCCTCCCAATGGGGTTTAAATGAAGAAACCTGTTCCATTGAGGAGGGAGGTCCCTGAAGGAAGACAGGAAGGTTTGGGTGAGAGTTGCTTAAATACAGAAAAAGAGACAGAAGGAGCAGAAAAGTTTTTCAAGGGAAAGAGTTGCAAGAAACTAGAGAGCAGTAACTATGAGCTGTTGGTGATGAGTTCTGAGGAAAACTGTTGAAGGGCTGGCTAGAGTTGGGGATCCCTGCCAAATTGCAGAAAGGTTTGTGCAGATGCCCCTAGGAATGAGGAGGACCACCAGCATGGCCAGTGTAAGCCAAGCCCAGAAGCAAGCAGTTGATGCTGGAGAGAAGTCCTGAGAAGTGAGGTTAGGACTCTCAGGCAAGAAGGCCTGAGAAGTGACTTGACTGCAGGGCTGTAGGAGGATCCCAAGAAAAAGGGGTTGGTCCTGGAGGGAGGTTCCCTTGAGCAGGAGTCAGACTCACTGGAGAGGAGGCCTGGGGAAGTGAAATATTGTAGGGACCCTCAAGTCACAGAAGTGACTTGGGGGCTATGGGAGAAGATTTTTGGGAGAAGCAGGTTATGAAAATCTCAAGTAAAAGGCCTGGAGAGTGGGTCTCTAGAACAGGGGCTAAAAGAACTGGGACAGAGTGATTCTTGGGTGAGTGACCTGGGAATAGTAACCTTGGAATGGGATTGAAGAGCTGATGCATTGTAACCTTGTTTTACTTTGTGGTATTGAGAGGAACTGTTTTTACTGCAAGGGATTTTTGGACTGAGGCACTTTATATTAATGAAAGGGTTTGTATTTGCCCCTGAGAGCGACAATATTCCTTTGCACGTGCAAATGAAAGGGAAGCTGAGCAGGGCATTCCAGGTCGGAGTGACCCTATGTCACACTCCTTTTACACATTGAGTAGCACTGCTGTGAGTAGTCCCCGTTGGCTTCAATGGGACTCCTCACGTGAGTAAATGCTCATCAGTGAGTGAAGGGTTACATAATCAGGTCCAAAGGTAGGTTATTCAATAAAAAGCTCGTTGTTTTGAAATTTTGTTTATACTGTAGTTTAGGTACATTGTCTCCAAGACTGACTTCAAATAAGCCTGCTATTCTGAATATATATTAGATGAACAAAATGGATCCAATATTAAGAGGAACTTTGAAAATGTTCTAACAAGTCCTGTTATGCCTGCATTCAGACTTCCCCAATGAATATATTAGATCAGATGGCTGGAAGAGAAAATTGGATGCCTGGCAGAGAATATCCAATTGTACAAACAGAGTGGTGGCAACTACATAAATCCCATTGTAGTTAATTGAATTATATGTGCACCTGTCATGCACAAGGCCAGTATGTAAATTGAGCATGAATTGATACACAGACCAGATATACTCTTCCCTTTCCTAAAACCACTCAGATCCTCTGGGTAAACTGGTTCATCTATACTTACAATATATAACACACTAGGCTTCCCCTCCCCCAGTGTTGCAAGTGGGTGTGGTATGAGAGAGGCTGAGGGAATGGAAAGTATAACAACATGTTCATTCAGTGGGTAGTGCAGCTTACTGCCAGTTGTACAGTAGGCAGGTGCTGCTCTGTAAAGCCTCTGAATGCATGGAAGTTTTGTTGGATTTTCAAACAGTGTGGGCTTACCTCATTCTTTCAGATGCTCCTAATGCTTATTTTTAAAATGTCAGTTGGTGTTATGATCCCAAATTGGTTCCTGGTTTGAAAACACACAGGCTGATGAAGAGACTGGGAATTTCATGAAGGAATGAAGTTCAGTCACTTGGAGGAAAACTAGCTCACATAGCTCTCAAATGACCTATGAGAAGTTGTAGGAATGTGCCATGAAGTCAGCTGTAGGATGGACCTGGTTCTGCTCTCACACTTACTGTTGTGGATTAGGCTTAGGAGGGGAGGGATAGCTCAGTGGTTTGTGTGGTGGCTGGCTAAACCCAGGGTTGTGAGTTCAATCCTGAGGGGGGCCATTTTGGGAACTGGGGTATTAGTCCTCCTTTGAGCAGCAGGTTGGACTAGATGACCTTCTGAGGTCCCTTCCAACCTCTGACCATCACACCATCGATGTTGTTGCAGGCTACAAGATCACCTTCCATGAAGAAGAATGGGACAAGATCCTTTTGACGGTCACGGAACATGGAAACCCTAACATCACCTGCCAGGAGATTCCACTGCTGTAGTCTTGAGCCCAACAGCTCTGCCTTAGTCTTGGGTAGTTCCAAATCCCTGACAAGGTCATTCAGTTCACCTTGTGTTATGAGGTGTGGTTCAGACGAGGAGGATGGGAGAAAATGTGGGTCCTGTGACATTGATGGTTCAGGACCAGAAGTTTCATCCTCTTCCTCGTCTGACTCAAGTGAGAATGATTCTGGTGCATCAGGAACCGGCAGCCCTTCTCCGTGGGGTACTGGGCGTATAGCTGATGGAATGTTTGGATAATGCACAGTCCACTTTTTCTTCTTTGACACACCTTTCCCAACTGGAGGCACCATGCAGAAGTAACAATTGCTGGTATGATCTGTTGGCTCTCTCCAAATCATTGGCTCTGCAAAAGGCATAGATTTCCTTTTCCTGTTCAACCACTGGCGAAGATTTGTTGCACAAGTGTTGCAGCATATGTGTGGGGCCCACCTCTTGTCCTGATCTCCAATTTCGCAGCCAAAATAAAGGTGATAGGCTTTCTTAACCATAGTGGTTATACTGCACTTTTGTGATGCAAAAGTCACTTCACCACAAACATAGCAGAAGTTATCTGGATTGTTCACACCAGTACGAGGCATCTCTGCTCACTTTGGCTAAACAGAAATGTGTCCCTTTGCAAAATCAAACACTGACAAATAAGAGAGCATGACACTGTATGATTTCTAGAGCTGATATAGGGCAATTTGTTCAGCAGAGTGATGTAAGCTTCATTATGATTGCATCATCCATGTCTTCTAGGAATAACATGATGCAATTCATATCATGTATGACGCAATACCAGCTTCAGTTTGCATCATTCATTGTTTTGCCTTAAAAGCAAGTACTGTCCAAACCCAGTCATAGATTTATTCATAGATCCAGTCAAAGATGTATTTTAGTCATTTCTGGTTTAAATTGAGATCCCTTCCCTTTATAACTCACTTATCCTCCGCCATTCCCAAGTCAAGGGTCGTATATACTGACCCAATAGCATATCTTAAACTAGAGCCAATCAACAATTTTAAGCATCATTTTCGTTCTCAGTGACCCAGAATTAGTAAAGTTTGGCTACATTTATTTCAGAAGCATTTTGGCTATAGAGCAGTGTAGTCTGACTCATTCCAGTCAGTGGATTTACATCGATTTAAAATGGGAATCAGGCTCCATGTCTCTAAGAAAGCATGAGTTCTATAAAACGATGATTCAAAAAAATGAAGATGCTGTGATAAACCCTCAGCTTCCACTCAAACTGGCATGAGAGTCCAGTTATCACAGCCCCATTGCTGTCATGGACATTGTACGATAAAAAATAAACTACATCCCTAAAACAAAAATATAGCATTTTGAAATTACCCTTCTTAAAAAGGGCCATCCAATTGCTGATAATGATCCAGCAACAACTTGAATAACAATCAAATTAAACTGTATCATTTTATGAAGAAGTTATACTTCTAATTTCCCTATAACTATTCCAAGTGTTAATAGTGGGTCCTCCCCTCCACCCCCCACGATAACAGGAGATTGGTTCAGCTAAACACGACAAAGCTCTGATATTTATCTGAACCTCTGAAGTTCCTGGGCCTCAATTCTCAGTAAAGCTAAGGCCACTTTATATTATTCTGGCAGCACAAAAGTGCCTTTGAGTGGGTGTAAATGACCCCAGAGAATGTTTGCACATGATCCTTCCAGAACTCATGAAAGGGCTGTACACCAGCCCTGTTCTCAACCCCAGGCATAGGGGACAGGTTGGGGCTGTATCAGGGAGTAGTTGGTTTTATAGGCTGACTTTTGTGTGAACAAAGTTGGTTGATTTTTTTTACTCCTGCTTTTATTTTAGCCAGATTGTATTTTCAATTATCTGTTAATGGTATCTAGAGCCTACGATTGACCGACTTTTTTTTTTTTTTAATGTTGACATTGAAACAAAAATCCAATGTGCATTTCTCAGAGTTGAATGCCAGAACTGGCAAAGTATTAAAATAAATGTAGAAGTAAGTGCTGCTTGAGTACAAAACTGAGTAGGCAGAGACTCATGTTGCTTGTGTTGGCCATTAGTAATTAGTGCAAAATTTAACAAAATGCCAAAAAAATCCTGAAATGGTTCTACTGAGCTGTTGTTGGTATATTAACTGGAATGCTATTGCTAGCTACTGGTTTGAACTGAAATTTGCCAGCTGACCTTCCTAAATTGTTATTTATCTTACTTTGTACTCGGAGACCTTAACTTCCTCCACACAAAGCTCTTTTTCAGATTACAGATATTGTTATCACAGTGGAAGGTCACTTGAAATCTGTTCTTTGGTTCAAGTGATGCTTAAAATCAATAGTAGTTCCTGAATATTTCCACACCCTACTTGGCTCAGTGGATAAACAGGGGCCTTGTTCAAAACAACATAGAATTTTTCTGCTCAAAGTCACCTTTAAAAAAGAGAGAGCAAGAAAGAGGCATAAGAACTTGTTTCTGTTGATTTCATTTCACTGTTGTTTGTTTATATCACCCCAAGAATTGCTGCTAGAAGGATGCCCCAGGATGAGAGATTGTATTTATACCATTTGAAGCTGATCTCTATAGAAAGAATGCTAATATTTTGTTTTAGTTAGATTATATGGTGTTTATATATAGCAGGGATCTGCAACCTTTGGCACATGGCCTGCCAGGGTAAGCACCCTGGTGGGCCGGGCTGGTTTGTTTACCTGCCGCGTCCGCAGGTTCAGCCGATTGCAGCTCCCACTGGAGCGGTGAATCGCAGCCAGCAGGAGCCGCAATCAGCCGAACCTGCGGACGCGGCAGGTAAACAAACCAGCCCGGCCCACCAGGGTGCTTATCCTGGCGGGCCGCGGGCCAAAGGTTGCTGATCCCTGATGTATAGTATGCAGATGCAATGAATATTTAAACAAGTGTCCAAAGTGACAGCTGGTTTAAGAGGGCACAACTCCATTAAATCAGCCTCTGTACCAGATGACTGTATCCAGATGGAAGATAACTAATGTATCACCCATTTTTGTTTTGGTTTGTTTGTTTGTTTGTTTTAAAAAGGCTTCAGAGGTGATCCTGGCAATTACAGGCCAACAAGCCTAACTTCAGTACTAGGCAAACTGGTTGAAACTATAGTATAGAACAGAATTATCAGATCCATAGAGGAGCAGGATATGTTGGAAGAGTCAACATCGCTTTTGTAAAAGAAAATCATGCCTCACAAATTAGAGGGTGTCAACAAACATGTAGAACAGGGTGGTCTATTTGATTTAGGGTATGTCTACACAACAAAGAAAACCCCATGGTTGGCCTGTGTCAGCCGATTTTTGGGCTCGCGGGGCTTGGGCTGTGGGGCTATTTCATTGCTATGTAGACTTACAGGGCTCTGGGACCCTCCCACCCCACAGAGTCCTAGAGCCTTGGCTCCAGCCCCAGGCCGAAAGTCTAAGCCAAGATGGTCTGGGATGTAACTCCATTCTCTGGATGTTCCTAAACCTCTGACTGCCAGAAGTTAGGTCTGGATGATGGGATGGATCACTCAATAACTGCCCTGTTCTGTTCATTCCTTCTGAAGTATCTGGCACTGGTCATTGTCAGAAGACAAGGTACTGGGCAAGGTTGACCATTGGTCTGACCCAGTACGGCCATTCTTATGTTATGTATATGGAGTTCTGGCTGCCTAATCCAGTGGTAAATTTCAATTGCAGGTTTGTAGAGTCCAGAGTATAAAAATTAGCCAGAAATCTAGTATTTTGCTTGTGTTGAACAATTTTGTGACCAACCAAGAAGATCTGTTTTATTTACGATTTACAACCCTTTGAATATGGGACTCACCATGTCTTGTTAGCTATTACATTCAAAACATTAGTACAAAATTAAGCATCCAGGCTGGGAAATTCCTAAAAGTAATATGTCTAATTTAACATTAATTCAGCCACATTGCACATCCTTTATATCTTCTAATATAGCGTTTGGGCCTGATTCTCCTAAATGTGCACATGCAAAAATAAATGGTGAATTGCAAACCTACTGTGTGTACATAATTACTGTAATTGCACACACAAATGGCTTGTAAATAGCCATTATTCATCTAAGGGTAAAATGTACCCCTCAAAAAAAGGCTTACGTGCAACTGATCTAGTGCTGACTGATATAGTGGGCTCTCAGATGGCTATTTGAGTGCTCACATAATCTGATTTATTGGCCAAAGCACATTAACTGTATGCTGTTTAGGGCCCTGATTTAGGAAAGTCCTTAAATACATGGTTAATTTAAAAGCAGTTAAGCATGTGCTTGTTTTCCATTGACTTGAATATGGCAAGACACATGCTTAAATGCTGCCTTAAATAGTGATTTTTTTTTTTCCTGATTGGAGCCTAAGTGCATTACACATTTATTCTGTGTGCCAATTATTTTCATTCTTAGCTATCATAATACAATAGTAGGCACTTGGAGCTCTATGATCCCTATCCTTCTAGCCTTCTGCTTCTTATACTCCCATTGAAATTGATGACAACTCTATGTGTAGGAGGCTTGCAGGATTGGGCCCATATAAAGTGATCTCTTAAAGTCTGTATTTAGCAAAGAGACCATCAATTTAAAATACACTATGTGTAAAAACCTGGCCCCATACAAAGTGGTCATGTTTTTACCGTTGGCAAAGTGGCCAAGCTACCATTGAGTTAGAGGGCTTGACCAACTCCCAGTAAAGTCAATGGGAATCTTTCCATTGACTTCAGTGGCAATTGGCTCAGGGCCAGAAAAACAGACTTTGAAATACCTTAACTTTAATGCAACTATAAAGTTAAGAATCTTAGAGGTTGAGAATGTTAGTGTTTTCATTTCTTAAGAAAAAGAGAAGGAATGCTAAAAAGCAGAAAGTGGAGAAGAAATTAAAAGGAACTCTCAAAAGTACTTTTAGATCAGTAACTGTATCCTTAAATAGTTAACATGCCTTCTTTAGAAGTACAGATCCAAAATCTGCCACCATATACGTCTGGGCAACAAATTGACTTCAGTGGAGTGCACAGATGGAACTCAATATAGAGTTTGACCCACAGCTTCATTCTAAAGTCTTCCTTAATGACTGAGTGGCTTTCATCTTTAAGTCCTTAACTACTAACCTGCCCCAAAATAATACAATGATGTCTGTTTAAGATGACTTCTTTGCATTGCCACAGTGGCAGAGAGCAAGTAGAGTATAAAGGTAGATTTGATTCTTAACTTGAACTATATTGTTTGCTACCAACAAAAGCTATAACATATCTGACGGTTATTATCTGAGATCTCATCTGAAAACATCTTCTCTACCTTGCCTATTACTCTTAATTTTCTTCTCCCTCTTCTATTATTTATTTTTTTAAATCAAATTACCTACCTCTATGAAAACTGTAGGAATCAGTTTGTGAAAGATGTTATGTACAATAAATTTGCATTGCACTGTGCTATTTATACATATGAATCTATTTTCTGTAACCATGAAAGCTGGTAGACGCAGCTGTAATAAAAGCTATAACAGATAAAAGCTGTCAGACTCAGACCCTGTCTTGACTGCTGACTTAGTCCATTTGCTCTTCTCTCTGAAGCATTATGTAAAATTGGTTCCTTTCACCTTTCAGAACAAGCATAAGGTTTTCATCTTTCATCAACCACCCTGACTCTTATTGGTTTTTCTGTATCCAATGAACCAATTTTGCGTAGTTACTCCAGTACTTTTCTCAAATAAATTAATGGGAGTTGCACAGATGTAACAGAAACAGGATTTTCCCAATTTTCTCTAAACATGCTGTAAAATTAGTAATGTGTATATACAGCTCAAAGTCTGAAAACACAGTAAAGGGACCTCATTCTGCTAGTGTCAAGAGCAAGACATTACTAAAAAAACATTATTAAATAATTGTAAACTGGTAGATTATATCTAAACTACTTTCAGATTTTTTTTACAAATTTTCTTCCTCCTTTTTTGTCTATAATTCAGACAATATTTTTCTTTTGGGCTAACTCTATGTACCTTAAAGCTTTTGTTCTGGACATGGAACAGAAACTACTCTATTACTCCGTCCGATGGTCCCTGTGGGTTAGGGTTTGAGGATCATTGGCAGGTCAGAGTGGAGAAGCTCCTGCTGCCTCTTTACACTTTGCTGTGGAATAAATAAAAGACACCAGTTTCCAGAACTGGTCAGTCTGGTGGGATTAAGAATCAACACTACTGTAGACTGATCATTTCTAAATGAAAACAGGAGGAAGTGTACAGCCATGCAGCTTACAGAGAAGCCATAGTTAAATTGTATTTAAATTTGGATGCTGAATGGGAATTGGTTGGATGTAACATGTGCAAATTACTCCCTAGACTTTTCCAATAACAAATCCAGAAGATTAACTAGCTGAATGTAAATTTCTCCAAAAAAAATCTAAATATTAAAATCTATATGCAGTTCAGGTTTGGGGGCCTTTTGAGATCCCCTATAGCTTTGGCTTTTTGTGGATATTGCATCAGTGCACACACTGCTGTTGGTGTTGCTAAAAATACTTAATACATAAAAGTGTTCTATAAGATTCACATTGTAGAAGCTAGACTTCCCACCCTCCACTGAATTGGACCTTCCAGTAAATTTGCAATGTAGGATCAGTAGAGAAGCACAGGGTGCAACAAGGCTCCTAGGCCCTGGTTCATTGAAGTTAATGGGAGTTCTCACATATTTAAATTTATCCAAGTGCTCATATACCTTGCTTAGTCAGGGCCCTAGTTCTTTGTAAGATACTGGTGCTAGCCTTTGAATTAGTTACCTGTTACACAAGGGCATAATTTCTTGTGCCTCTAAACCTTTCTTGGCTCACCATGGGGCTAAGGGAAATGAGATTTTTTTTTCCCCTCAGTGATGGGACATCTGGTCACCCTATATACACTTTTATAGGGACAGTCCCATTTTGGGGGACTTTTTCTTATGTAGGTGCCTGTTACCCTTCACCCCCGTCCTGTTTTTTTCACAGTTGTTATTTGGTCACCTATGTGTATAACTGGTCTCCAACTACTAAACCCTCACCAATGCAGTTCTGAACTTTGGGCTTTTCTTCCTCTTCGTGGAGTCATAAGTCTTTTCCCCCTAATTTAGCAGTGAGTTTGGGAATGTAGTCAGTTAATATTTCTTTACTGCAGAAATCCTAGATGTCTTGTGGAAGAAATAAAAAAGTGGATTTTTAGCAGATGCAGGTTATTTTCATTCTCAGTGCTGTAGGAAAACACTATGCAAACATTGATTGAGCCATGATTTTTAAATTTATTTTTACAATTACTCATGCTGGCAAACTATGTAAAAACTGGGGAAAACACATGTAGAAATGAAAAATGGATATTATGTGTGAAAGTGCACTGTCATTTCATCTGGGTGCCTAATGGAGAGCTTTCTCCATTTTAAATTCTTCAGTCCTTGGACACTTCCTTCAAGAGAGTACTTGGCTGGAGTGTGCTTGTGCTATTGATCCTCTGTCTCTGAAAATTCAGAAACTATGTCTATCTAGCTACCTGCATTGACTGGGCTCCAAGTTTCATTTCTAGACCTCACAGGAACAAGTATTTCAAAGCCAAAAGGTATAGTTTAGACAGACAATTTTGAAATCTCTGTGATGAGCTGAGTAAGTGTTTAGCCATTGCAGTACCCTGCAGAGACATTAAACACTGTGAGCTGTGGGGAAATGACCTATGTGTAAGTGCTGACTTGACACAAATACAAAATTGATCAAAAATCACGTCAAAAGTAGTTGAATTGGTAGCTACTTTCATACAACAGTTCAGCCACCTAAACTAAAACACAGAAGCTGTTTCAGAGTGCACAATAATACATAAAAGTGTAGGACAAAAGTGAAAATGATCTTATCCAGACAAACACTGAAAACAGAATGTAAATAAAGCAGAATGTAATTATCTGAGTTGAAATCTGGAGTTAACGTTATTGTCCCCTGAAGAGAACCGTAAACTCTTCAGTGCCAACAAATAAATCACAGATAAATAAATATATAAATGACATTGTCTCACATACCTTCTCAGTGCTTAATAAGCTACTGAACTTTCTGTGTGCATTTTTCTAAGGGGAAAAAATGCCACGGGGGAAAAAAACCCAACTACAGAATCTAGTTATGTTTGCAACTGTAAATTCCTTAATCTTGTTTAGAAACTAACTATAGTTTTCAATTAACAGCTAAGATTTTTATAAGGATTGAAAGAACCAATAAGAAACTGAGGGAAAATTACACCACAGTTCTCTGTGGTGTGCGAGTTTGGTGGTGGTTGTTGTTTTATTTTTTGAATATATAGCAATTGTTCTACTGTCCAAATATATCTTTGTACAGCTACATTCCTTCCTACCATTTCCCACTTGTTTCACAATGTTTAGCATTTACTGGTGTCCTTTCCTCACACAGGATAAAGTAACTTCCCTGGAAGTCATGACAATCACTCGTAGGCTGCAGTGGGAGACAGCGTTGCTGGAATTTATTACCTAATATAAAAAATAGGTCTAGATCCCTAGACTGTAAAGTGAGGATTTTCAAAAGAATGCTTACTCAAAATCTAGTGTCATCTCTTACAAACAACTGTTCCTGCTACTGCCAAACTCGTTATCATTTCATTAAGGAAGCCATTAGCAATTAGTCATGTGTGAACCTCGACAGGTTTGGTGACAGGTTCAGTTTGGATAATCCTTCAGAAGATCAGATGTTCTCTTTCCAAAATTATAAAGGTCCCTGCAACTCTTAATCAACATGGGGTCTGATCAACGTCCCACTGAAAGACTCCCATGGAGCAGGATTAGGCAGATAGAGCCTTTTATGCTGGGTCACAGCCTGTTCTGTCTTCTTGACAGCAGACTTGGCTGCCTCTTAATACATGCCAATATTTTCAAGGTACTGTTCGTAAGTCTGATGTGGGCCTGCTCTCTTTGATGTGGATATTCAGGGTTGCCCTTATGGGTCCAGAGTGCTGTGGTCACAGGGCTGCCATCCGAATTCCACAAGCTGGCAAGGGTGAGTGCAGGTAGGCCCAGGGCTGGAGCTCCTGGTCAGCCAAGTGGGAGGTGGGTGATGCCTCCTGGAGCTGCCAGCCTGACAGGGAGGTACAGGCAGCAGCGCTCGCCCCTGTGGAGCCAGTGAGCCAGCCCCTGCGTCCCCCCCTTCCCATGGGCATAAGTGATGGCCGCACACCCGCTCTCTTCCTGCTAGGTAGTCAGGGGGTGTATGGCCAGGGGATCCCCCACACTCAGAAACTGCTCCCTATTCAGCCTGGTCTGACTTTGGGGACAGGTGCTTGCACCCTGCGCCCCTCACTGCTGTTCTCAAAGAAAGGGTGCCAAAATACAAGTTTGCCCAGGGTGCCATTTTCCCTAAGGCCGGCCCCAGGGATATATCTGGGGGCCACTGGTAATCCCACTTCATTCTGGAGCAGTAGTACCCCAACCGTTCTTTGCTGTCTCTTGCTGTCATGTCTCTTTACGTGTTAAAGGCCATTCTGGAACTTGGCATTGCAGTATTTGGGTGCAGTAAGATCCCACTTCAGTAAGATACTGAGAGGCAACCATATTTATTCCTGTAAACTGGCTCAGGCTCAGACTTTCTTGTGGGAAAACTGCAATGCTGAAGAGGCAAATATTCACAGATGTGTGGAGGTGGCTTTAGTCACAACACTCCCAATGACTGTAATGAGTTATACATATACTTCATATACATTAAGCTGAAAATATATTCTGCGCTGTACAGAAATGTAACCACTGGAAAGAACTGCGAATAAGGAGATTGTAAGGAAAAAATGACAATTTTTGCAATGTAAACTAAAAAGCACTTTTCTCTGAAGGGCAGATGAGATAAACAAGGTGATAATAATGATATTCCTCTGCCTCTGCCAGATTTATTTATTTTCTGATGTATTCATTGCATAGTGTCAGATCCCTACATAAACATTAATGAATTTATTTTAAAAGCACATATGTTTAGAAATTGCAGTATTACACAGACTCTACAAGCAGTTATGGTAAAATAACCATTGCAGATAGAAAATGAGGCACTGATCTTGAATAGAACCCAGATCTCTTTCTAGTCCAGGGCTTTAATTACATGACCATGTTCCTTCCCTCTGTGTAGAGGACACGAAACACCCTATGCATCACTTAAGTCCTCAAAATAAGGTTTAAGTGATACACCATTGTAACTCTGGCTACTCCAGAGGTCAGTGAGGTTTCCAGTATAAGTTAGAGGAACCTCAAGCCGGGTCTCAAAACAGCCTTGTATGTCTCCACAGCCCAGAAAAGCAGGTGTGCTTTGCACTGCACCCCTCCCCCTCCTATCCCTGGTGCACCCTTTACTAGGGGCTGGGCAGGAAGGCAGTGTAGAGACGCCTACATGAGCTTTGCTCTGAGCCTGCACTGGGAGAATTCTTCTGGATCACTTTGTGCTACTCTGGTGTAAAGGGACTGCAGCAGGAACCAGAATCTGGCCCACTGGTTTCCGGTGCTGCTAGTTCCATAGTGCAATGCTTCTTTTGGCTTGGTTGTTTCAGAAGGCGGTCAGCTGTAAGCATTTAAATGGCTTGTCAAAACTTATATCCCTTGCTTTAAGCTATCTTTATATGCACTAGATGTTTACAGTGTCCTGGCTTGTCTTATACTTGATTTTGTCATGTTGACAGCATGGAGCTCTCTTTGAAGCAAACACACAATGAGCTGTGTCTTGTTATATATGTCTGATGTTAAAAAGTGGAGCCAGACAAAGTGCACCTGTTTGAATGGGCATTGACTGCTGAGCAACTAGCAAGCCCTGACAAGTTTGCCTGTGCAAAAAGTTTTGTAGGACACTGCATATCAACCAGACAGAATAAAAGCATAAAGTGCTTTGCTACTGGGACAGATTCTCAGCTGATGTAAGTCAGCATAGCTCTACTGAAGCTCCAATACCTCTAATATTAACACACCATTGATGGTAATATAGTGTGTAGAAAATGTGCAAATCTGTGTTTAATACTGAACAGAAATGTTTCTAGTTGAAACGCAAAAACATATGAATAATACTGTAGACATTATCTGTGATTTTTTTAAAAACAGCATGAGAAGGCAGTCTTGTCTTATATTTTTGTTCTATAGCTTGTAGGTGTATGTAGTATGACAATGAAGCAGTTTATATTAAATGACATTCCTTCTACAATGATTCAACTGTCATTTTAATTCTGTTGTGAGTTACTCCCCAGCACCTGTCTGCTAAAGGAGCTGGGTAGAAGAAACTATTTATTTTGCCTGCATAGCCAATATAAGAGGCATCAACTGTAAAAACAAATCTGGACAGGTTGCTTACAAGAGACACCTTTTTTGTTTAGGAGTGAAGGTAGCATTCATTCAGAAAAGGGAAGGGAGGGGGAAACTTGTAAATATAACAGACCTCATGAATTCAGAAGTGATGATGCTATGCTCCAGAGAGACACTTCAACTCACCTTGTAGACGGAATATTAGGAAACCTGTTTATTAGCCGTAATTTCTATTATACTTGATCACAAGCATGACATTACTTCTATTTTCCACTTTCACAAGCATTATAGCTCTTGGGAGTTTAAAACTTTTTGCTTATCTTTGGCTGCAATTCATCTGCCAAATAAACTTAAACAAATTCCCTCCCCACCCCCCTTTGAAGTACAAAACTGCAGTGCTGAGGTCATTTGCAGTTACCCATTAAATTATAGTGGTTCATTTTTAAAATCAAAATGACAACCATTAATGACAAAAAGCCTATTCTCTTTCTGTTTATCATGAACCTTAGAGGATGATAATAAGGAATAACCTTAAGAAAGCATACATTAAAATGAGTTCTATCCTGTACTGTATGTGAGCAACAAAGCATTTCCACATGGCTTTGATGATTCTTACTTTCTAGCAGCCTTTATCTGAAACTCCATGTTCTCAGCCATGTTGAAATGTGTTATTAAAAAGTAGTTAAAGTTCTCTTTCTGAAGTGCTTAATCTCACCCCAGTTAATCTCCTCATCCACACTCTGCTAAGGCATACCAGCCGCTATTTTTCATTGGATTTCAGTTGATTAAGTAGTTTGATTTAAGTCTAGTTAAGCTGTGTTTCAATTGTTGCAAGGCGGTATTCCCTCTCAGTGCTAAAATCCCATTGTGCCTTTCTGGAGGATTTTTTTTCTGTTGGGCTAAAGAAGAGACCAGTCCCAGCTGGATATAAGAGTACATCCTTAGAAATCCTCCCCCTCAGGCTAATGCATTTACTTGCTTGCTTTCTTTTCTCCTTCTATCTTCCCATGACACTCACAAATAAAGCTGTTCCACTATTTGGGGGGGAAGCTCCCTCCCCCCTTTTTACTTTGATTATAAGTTCAGAGCCAAAAATGTTGGGAAAAGAAAAACCCACACAAATAATTAGCATTTGTCAACAAGAACCATTATGCTGCCAGGTGCAGAGCAAAATTGCATTTGCCACTGAAGGACTCAAGTATATCCTGAGGAGGGAATGAAATTAATGATGTTTCCATGATGGCTGAGTTACTGAAGTCTCTTTTAAAAAAAAAAACTCTTGAATAAGAAAAATAAATATTTTTTAACAATTAGGAAGTAACAAATCATGGTAAAGTAGCTATTGCGTTGATGAAAATTAGGCTAGGGAATACTTGGGGAGATTTGAAAGTATACAAATCAGGCAGTTTCAATTATATGCATCCTAAATTATTAACGCATGTTAGCTAATGAATGAACTGTACCACCACTTCAAATGTATTTTTGAAATGTCATAATGAACTCGGGGGAGGTACTGGAAGATTAGTGAGAAACAAATTTGGGAACTGTTTGCAGAAAAAGGAAAGAATTATGACAGCAGTTTTTAGGGCTTGATCTTACTAGATGCCGATCACTATGATCTAGCAAAGCATTGGCATACATGCTTAACTTTTAAACATGTGAATAGTTCCATTGACTTCAATAAGATTATTCAAGCACTCAAAAAATTGGCTCTGTTACACCAAAGCAATAAATACTATACTACTCAACATCTTGCTGGGTCTTGCCTCTTATTATCCTGCCTGTCTCACTCCTATACCTAGTGAAATAATAGAACTAATATTCTCATATTAAGAGAAAAGACGACTACATAGCTAGAAAATAGTGCAGCCATTAGCAATAGACATCATGAGTTAGGAGGAATAAAAGTGAGCAGATACATTTGATTACTTTTTTGTGTGTGCTAGAATTACAAAATGAGTGGGTGAATGGAAAACAGTAGCTGTAATATATTTGGATTTTAATATATTGATAGTGTCTTAAAAATCTTTGTCTACATTAATTAAAATTGGTTTGGGTATTAAACTATTGCATGGATTGAAAGCTGGATTCAAGGGCATAAACAAAAGACAATATCAGCAATGTCTCATAATGCAGAAAGGTGTCTAGTGGGGTGCCGCAGGGATCTGCTTTAAATCAGGGCTTCATATCTTCACTAATCTAGAAGAGAGGTAAATAGCATTAATTGCATTCAAAGATTATACTAAAGAAATGTGAGGACCGGGAAGTAATAAAAAGAAACCTAATTATTGTAGAAACAGAACCAGTAAATACCGGTGTGCGTGTACATTGCTTAACAGCAAGGGACACTGATCTTGACTGGGGCCTCTGGGCACTACTGCAATATAAAGGCTAAATTATAATAAAAGTAAACTTCAATATGAAATTCAACTTTGAAAAATGCAATTTTTAAAGTGAGAAAAAAGCAGATATTCAATGGGAGCAAGAAACTGGATAGCAGAAATTCTAAAAAGAAAGAAACAAACAAAAATACCATAGGTGTGAAAATGGAGAGCAATTTACCCATGACTTTGGAATGCCATATGGCAGCAAAGATGTCAGTGCAGTTTTGAACTGCATATGCAAAAGACAGCCGGTCATGCATCAGGAAGGTAAAAGTTCCTTTGTATATGGCTGTGGTATGGCTGTTTGTGGAATATTTAATTTAATTCTGAGGAAACCAATACCAGAAAGATATCCACAAACTGGATGTTGTTCAGAAAAGAGATACAAAAATTAAGTGTCTGAAAGCATAATAATTTTATGTATAGTAAAATATTTGAATTATATTATTGATGTATTTTAGTTCTATTTATGTATATACATGTTAAGTATATGCAAAAAGGCACCCAGATTATAATTTACATGTCTGACATACATTTACAAACTGAAAATCTAATATTAAATAATATATTTTTTAAAGATTTTTATATCCAGGTAAGCAGTACAGCAAAAATACCATTCTAAAATAATCCTGTGTGTGTGTGTAATGATATATATTTTATGTAATCATTTCCTGAAAGGTGAAATTAACCTTTTGTTAGATTCATCAAACATTTATTGCAATATAAAAATACATTCAAAATGAAGTGTATTCTGGCTAAATTATGAGTACATGGCATATATGTCTACAAATATTTAATGGCTAGCAAGATCAATTTGAGTTCAGTGGGTATGTAGGTTTATAAAAGGGAGTAATGTGAACACAAATTAAGAAAAGGAAACCTAGGCTGAACACCTGGAGAAAAAACTGCTGATGGTGCAATATGTTAGTGTGCTAAACAGTGTTTCAAGGGAAGTGGTGGAAGACCCAGCACTTGGAACATCTGAAATCAAAATGGATAGTGAACTATGAATTTCCTGTAGTGATCAGTCCTGCGTTGTCAGGGAGATGGACTGGATGATGATTTTAATAGTTTTTTTCTATATCTAATTTGTATGGTTTCATGGTATTGTCAATATGCTGCAGGTAAGTAATAGTATGGGGTGCCTGAGCTATATGTGATCTACTATCTACTCTCCTCCACGGACAGTGGATTTAATCATGGATGCTCCAACTCAGCAAATCACCTAAGCATGTTCATGAATCAAAGCACATGTTGCAGCCTTCTCAACCTGGAGAGAGAGAGCCCTGGGACAATTAAGATCACTTCTGAACCTAACCAACAGCTGAATTTTTTATAAAGTGACTTTCATCTACTTAATATGAAATTCTGAATCTGTTTCATTAATATTTTAGCTGACAATCATGTTTCTGAGCTATTGTTCTATACCCTGAATTTATCTGAATAGACTACTTCTAATATCTGTCAATATGACAGTCATTTCTTTTAAGCAGCTAAACACAAAGGTAGTGAGGCAAACTAGGCTAAGTGGTGTCAGTGATTTTGCTCTCTGAATAGGATTAAATTACTACCTCTATAAGATTTTGATATTTATTTTCAATAAATAGCATAATTCAGAATTCCTCTATTCTGATTAGCTACACAAAAATACACATTTTTTTGGTCTAGATGAAATCCTAGAATAAAGGCATTCCATCTGGTTGATAGATTAGGTATTCTTTTGTAAACCCACAGCCAACTAAGGGTGCAATAAAAATAAATCCAAGAGACAATCTGGCATTTTAAAAGACAATATTGATGGCACCTGTCTAACAGATAAAGTTTTCGTTATCATTCTTTAGGGGAACCCAATCACTCATGCAGACTATAATAGTAATAAAATACTTAGCTTTTGTATAATGACTAGTATTTTCAAAGCACTATACAGGTGTGAAATAACTTATCCTCACAACACCTGTTGGGTTGATGTGTAAACATTATCCCCATTTTATAGATAAGAAATCTAAGACAGCAAGGTAAAGTGACTTGCTCAAAGTTATATGGTGTTGGGTTATGGTTAAGGTTATGTTGTATATCCACGTTGGTACCAAGACCTGAAGAAAAGCTCTGTGTAATTTCAAAAGCTTGTCTCTCTCCCCAGAAGTTGGCCCAATAAAAGATATTACTTCACCCACCTTGTCTCCCTAGTTTACACAGTTAGTTAGTGGCAGAGCTAAATCCCCAACATGTGTTTATTCACTCACACCACAAGCTAAGATCCAGGGAACTGATTTTTGATCTTTTCCTATATCAAAATTCAGAAAAGCTTTTAAATAAGTGCTTAGGTCTATTCCTATTCAGCAGAGCATATTCTTTAATCCCATTGAATTACATGGGATTTAAGCAAGTGTCTAAAATTAAGCTCATGTTTATGTGCTTTGCTGAATATGAATGGGCTGTTTAATTGGGGCCCTAATGAGCATATCCTACTACTTATAATCAGGATAGCATGGGCCCAATCCTATAGCATCTCAGGTACGTCTACACTGCCCACAAAATAGAGCCTTCCCATCTGGGTCAACAGACTCTAGCTAGCGTGGCTTGGGCTAGTGCTCTAAAAATAGAGCCACAACTTCAAAGCACTGTGCCTACACAGGTATCTTTAGAGCACTAGTGCAAACCCTGCTAGCCTGGGTCCCTTGATCTAAGCTGGACAGCTCTCTTCCAGGACAGTGTAGATGTACTCTCTGTGCCCAGCACAGAGTTGGAGTGCCATGCATGGAGAGCTTCAGTCCCTGTGTTTATTCTGAACATTTACTGTTCAAACAGGATAATATCTCATCTGATAGCGCTGTCTTTTATGTCACATAAAACACACAAAGCCAGCTTGTCTTTGCATAAAGTGTCATTCTGTGATGTGTGCTGAAAATTCAGCAACAAAACTCCTCTTTGTAGATTAAATATCTTCTGTAGATTCAGGTCGCAGAAATAATATTCTAATTCAAACCACTAGTATGCAAATAGTTACCAAGGAGGAAAGGGGTTTTCAATTGTGATTTGAAAGTACCTCTGGGTCTTGGGATTTTCACTGTTCTCACATGTGTTTTTTAAAAATGCATCCTATTTGTTTCCCCAGGTCAGATGCTATCATTTCCAAACTGATGCCGCGCCAGATATTGAGAGATGCTAATATACTAGACTACTGTTACACTTGCATTACCAGCTCCAGAATATAGTGTTGTCTTCACATGCTCCCTGAAGCCTCTGCTCCTACTTTTCCAGTTTCAGCAAGAGTGTGTGTGTTGGGGCGGCAGAAGGAGAGTCTATTTTGTACAAAAGCACTTATTTTGTACACCAGCTACTACTGGAATGCTCCTTTGGGCCCATTTTAGATATTCCCATAGAGTAAATATTTTGAATAGGTTGCTTGTGACTGTTCGGCTTTGTCTTCTTTTGTTTTACTTCATTAGAGACTTTCAGTTGTTGAATATCAGTATATGCAGGTAAGTTCTCTCCATGGCAGGAGAAACAGAAGGAGAAAGAACTCAACAATATTAATTGATACTAGAAAATGTTTTACAGTAATCAAAAACATCACACATACCAAATAAAACATTGCTAATGTAATATTAGGAGTCTGTTCTCTGTGCCATAAGGATTGGAATAAATCATGCACGCTTTGTTATTGTGGCAAACTTTCTGTAATTTTAATTCCAAATCTGCTGTTGAATAAGTCAAAGCTGTTAGTAAGAAGTTATCAAAGTCAGGGTTTACACAGACAAATCCAACTATGAAGTGTTTTTTTTTTTAAATGTAAAGTTTTAAATAGACACAAACAACGAGAAGTCCTTGTGGCACCTTAGCTTTCATGGGCTAGAACCCACTTTGCTTATGCCCAAATAAATTTGTTAGTGTCTAAGGGCTTGTCTATACTTACCGCGCTGGTTCGGCGGCAGGCAATCGAACTTCTGGGTTCGATTTATCGCGTCTTGTCTGGACGCGATAAATCGAACTCAGAAGTGCTCCCCGTCGACTCCAGTAATCCTGCTCGCCGCGAGGAGTACGCGGAGTCGACGGGGGAGCCTGCCTGCCGGGTGTGGACCACGGTAAGTTCGAAGTAAGGTACGTCGACTTCAGCTACGTTATTCACGTAGCTGAAGTTGCGTACCTTACTTCGATTTGGGGGTTTAGTGTAGACCAAGCCTTAGGTGCCACAAGGACTCCTCGTTGTTTTTGCTGATACAGACTAACACGGCTACCACTTTAAATAGACACAGTAATTAAGGGGAAAACCTCAAAGGATTAAGGTGGAATCATTTATTTAAAATAGGGTCATACTTTAAAATGTTAATGGTATGTGCATAGTTTGTATGCATGCATCATAGCTAGTATTTTTACAATATATAATAGATTTATAGATAATAGAAAAATTTAACATAGATTTTAGTTCTCCATCTATTACTTATTTTTAAATACTGATACCAAAATATGATTAAGAGAAGCATTTTTTCCAAAACGTTTTCATGCTGAGCACAGCAGTTAAAAGTAATTGCATCTCTCTCCTAGAAACAATGTGTGGGTTCTTAAACTCTAAAGTAATAGACCCCTTCTTTAGACTAAAATAATACCTGTTTTCTCAGGAGGGAGAACTGTTTAGCTGTATAATAAGCTGATTTTCTATTAAGGTTGTTTCCAGTTTGGAATTCAATCAACTTGCATGAAGAAAATCCTCAGAACTTTCTCCTTGAGAAATGAATGAAATGGATAGAGGGGAGGAAGGGGAAAAATAACGTGCAGAATATGGACTTGAAAGCTTATACAGGGTAAACTCATAAATTGTTTGCCCTCTATAACACTGATAGAGAGATATGCACAGCTATTTGCCCACCCAAGTATTAACGCATACCCTGAGTTAATTAATAAGTAAAAAGTGATTTTATTAAATACAGAAAGTAGGATTTAAGTGGTTCCAAGTAGTAACAGACAGAACAAAGTAAGTTACCAAGCAAAATAAAATAAAACACGCAACTCTATATCTAATCAAACTGAATATAGATAATCTCATCAGTTCCAGAATGCTTCCTTTTGCAGACTAATCTCCTTTTAGTCTGGGTCCAGCAATCACTCACACCCCTTGCAATCACTGTCTTTTGTTCCAGTTTCTTTCAGGTATCTTTGGGGGTGGAGAGGCTCTCTCTTTAGCCAGCTCAAGACAAAATGGAGAGGCTTCCCCTGGGCTTAAATAGACTTTCTCTTGTGGGTGGAGACCCCCTCTTCTCTCCTATGCAAAGTCCAGCTACAAAATGGAGGTTTGGAGTCACCTGGGCAAGTCACATGTCCATGCATGACTGAGTTCCTTACCAGCCAAGCCACATTCCTGGGAAAGTCCTCAATTAAATTATCTGTAACCACCCTGAAGGCGTGAACCTTAAAGAATTCAGTTTGGCTTTATTCCTTATTTTTAAACTACTAATTGGGTACACATAAATCAAGGTTACAACTCCTTGAAGACAGTAAGTGAGCTAGATAATGACCGCAGTTCTGGGCTGTTAAGGGACTTAGGCCCCGATCTGGCCAGGAGGTTGGCAGAGATAGACTCCTGCACCAGATCAGTTGATGTCAGTTAGGCTCTGTGCAGGTAGAGACATTTTCCTGAGGGGAGGGGGGGGTTGAGAGTTTCAAATGAATGATGTAAAAGTATTATACATTTGATAATTTGCAAGAAATCTTACAATGACTAGTACTCAAAATTATAGTTGGGCAGGAAAATATTTTCCCATTCTGCAAAAATTTTCAAAGATATCAAAAAATGGTCCCATTCCAAATTGGAACAAAATGTTAATCTTGAAAATTTTCGCTAACCAAAAATCCAAATATATAGTTAGTTTGGGTCAGTCAAAATATTTCATTTCAATTTTGACCTTTTCTTTTTTTTTTAAAAAGTCTTTTCAATATTACAGCAAATTTCTAAACATAAAATTTTGAAACAGAAATTTGTACATTTAAGAAATGTCAAAGCAAAACATTTCAACAATTCCAATTTTTTTCTATTCAGAATTTGTTCAAGTGGAAAAAATTGTTGAAACTAATATTTTCCCAGTTTCCCAGTTGGTTTCAATGAATTGGCACTTTTGATTAAAAATGTTTAGTAAGAAAAATTCCCCAACAGTTCTACTTAAAATACAATATGCAACATTTCTACATTTAGCTAAGGGACAAATCCTATAGTCATTATTAAAAAAAAAATGTTTCCAAGCTGCACCTGTAAAAATTGCACATACAAGTAGGCAACACAGTGTGAAAACAAACATTTAAATGCCTAGACTGAGTACCATTTTGTTGCTTGGAAAAGCTTATTTATGCTCAATCACCTATTTGCACCACTTTAGAGACACTACCTAGGCACCTGTTTTAGGAAATTTTGATTTCTTTCTTTTCTTTTAAAAAGGGAAGCATTGTAAATTTTAGATACTTTGGAAGAGTTTGGTAAATTAAGTGTGTTTTAATGTGAGAGTGTAATTTGTACATTTATTGTAGTCTAAGGGTATGTCTACACTATGGGATTAATCCGAATTTATATAATTCAAATTTGGGAAACAGATTGTATAAAGTCGAATATATGCGGCCACACTAAGCACATTAATTCGGCGGTGTGCGTCCATGTTCCGGGGCTAGCGTCGATTTCTGGAGCGTTGCACTGTGGGTAGCTATCCCATAGCTATCCCATAGTTCCCGCAGTCTCCCCCGCCCATTGGAATTCTGGGTTGAGATCCCAGTGCCTGATGGGACAAAAAACATTGTCGCAGGTAGTTCTGGGTACAGCCTCACCCCTCCCTCCCTCCCTGCATGAAAGCAACGGATGGCAGACAACCATTTCGCCCCTTTTTTCCTGGGTGAACACTGCAGACTCCATACCACGGCAAGCATGGAGCCCGCTTAGCTCAAGACAGCAGTCATGAACATTGTAAACACCTCGCGTGTTCTCGTGGAGTTTATGCTGAGCCAAGACCAGAAAAACGAGGCGACGAGGCAGCGGCGGCGGCAGCGCAGCGACAAGCGTGATGAGGACATGGGCATGGACATGGACACGGACACAGAATTCTGTCAAACCGCGGGCCCCGGTGCTTTGGAGATCATGTTGTTAATGGGGCAGGTTCTATCCATGGAACGCCGATTCTGGGCAAGGGAAACAAGCTCAGACTGGTGGGACCGCGTAGTGTTGCAGGTGTGGGATGATTCCAGTGGCTGCGGAACTTTCGCATGCGTAAGGGCACTTTCATGGAACTTTGTGACTTGCTGTCCCCTGCCCTGAAACGCCAGAATACCAAGATGAGAGCAGCCCTCACAGTTGAGAAGCGAGTGGCGATAGCCCTGTGGAAGCTTGCAACGCCAGACAGCTACCCGTCAGTCAGGAATCAATTTGGAGTGGGCAAATCTACTGTGGGGGCTGCTGTGATGCAAGTAGCCAAAGCAATCGTTCAGGTGCTGCTATGAAAGGTAGTGACTCTGGGAAATGTGCAGGTCATAGTGGATGGCTTTGCTGCAATGGGATTCCCTAACTGTGGTGGGGCGATAGATGGAACCCATATCCCTATCTTGTCACCGGAGCACCAGGGTACCCAGTACATAAACCACAAGGGGTACTTTTCAATGGTGCTGCAAGCACTTGTGGATCACAAGGGACATTTCACCAACATCAACGTGGGCTGGCTGGGAAGGGTTCATGACGCTTGCATCTTCAGGAACACTACTCTGTTTAAAGGGCTGCAGCAAGGGACTTACTTTCCAGACCAGAAAATAACCGTTGGGGATGTTGAAATGCCAATAGTTATTCTTGGGGACCCAGCCTACCCCTTAATGCCATGGCTCATGAAACCATACACAGGCAACCTGGACAGGAGTCAGGAGCTGTTCAACTACAGACTGAGCAAGTGCAGAATGGTGGTAGAATGTGCATTTGGCCATTTAAAAGGTCGCTGGCGATCGTTACTGACTCGCTCAGACCTCAGCCAAACCAATCTCCCCATTGTTATTTCTGCTTGCTGTGTGCTCCACAATCTCTGTGAAAGTAAGGGGGAGACCTTTATGGCGGGGTAGGAGGCTGAGGCAAATCACCTGGCTGCTGATTACTCGCAGCCAGACACCAGGGCGATTAGAAGAGCACACCAGGAAGCACTGTGCATCAGAGAAGCTTTGAAAACCAGTTTCATGACTGGCCAGGTTACAGTGTGAAATATCTGTTTGTTTCTCCTTCATGAAAACCCGCCCCCTTTATTGACTCATTCTCTGTAAGGAACCCACCCTCCGCCTTCCCCCAGCTTGCTTTCAAACCAAATAAAGTCACTATCATTTAAAAATCATTTTTTCTTTATTAATAGATTATAAAAAGAGGGAGGGAACCCGGGTGGGGTTTGGGAGGTAGATCAGCGGGAAGGAAAAGGCCACTAAAAAAAGGTTTAAAAAATGACAGCCTTTTGCTTGGGCTGTCCACTGGGGTGGAATGGGAAGGTGTACGGAGCCTCCCCCCCCCCACGTTCTTACACGTCTGGGTGAGGAGGCTATGGAACATGGGGAGGGGGTGGGGGGTTATACAGGGGCTGTAGCGGCACTCTGTTATCCTGCTGCCATAATTGAAGCTCCACCAGATGCCGGAGCATGTCTGTTTGCTCACGCAGCAGCCCCAGCATTGCATCCTGCCTCCTCTGATCTTCCTGCCGCCACCTCTCATCTCGAGCGTCTCTCCTCTCCTCACATTGGTCCTTCCTGTCCTCACGTTGGTCCCTCATGTCCTCACGTTGGTCCCTCCTGTCCTCACATTCACTGGCTTCTTTCCTATATTTTGAAACCATGTCCTTCCACTCATTCAGATGAGCTCTGTCACTGCGGGTGGATTCCATGATTTCTGCGAACATCTCGTCTCGCGTCTTCTTTTTCTGACGCCTTATCTGTGATAGCCTTCGGGACGGAGAAGGGAGGCTTGAAGAATTTGCAGCTACAGGAGGGAGGGAAAAAAGGAGAGAATTTTTTAAAAAGCTACATTTTGCAGAACAATGCTTATACTCTTTCATGGTGACCAACACTATTCACATTACATAGCACATGTGATTTCTGTGCAAGGTCGCATTTTGCCTCTTAATATTGTGTGCCTGTGGCTTTGCTGCTAGAGATCACAGACGCAGGTCCAGGCAACAGAATTCGGCTTGCATGCGGCCATGTCTTTCGGCTTCTGCGCCCTCCTTTCCCACATACCAAGCAAAGCCCGTTGAGTGCTGCGGTTTTCCTGTTAACATTCAGCAGCAGAAAACAAACTAACCCTCCCCCCCCATCCAATTCTCTGGATGATCGCTTTATCCCTCCCCCCACCGCGTGGCTGGTATCAGGGAAGATCCCTGCAGGAACCAAACTAACACCCCCCACCCCGCCATGAATTCTCTGGGATGATTGCTTTACCCCTCCCCTCACTGCATGGCTGGTATCAGGGAAGATCCCTGCTAGCCAACCGCGAAGAGCTCTGGGCCAATTCCCCCCTCCACCCCCTGCGCTTGGCTAACTGCAGGGAAGGATTTCTTTTCAGCCACAGGCAAACAGCCCAGTAGGAACTGCCACCTCTGTCCCCTTAATTAAATTCCTGTATTTCAACCAGGTTACCATGAGCGATATCACTCTCCTGAGGATTACACAGCAAGATAAAGAATGGATGTTGCTTGAATGCCAGCAAACACCGGGACCATACGCTGCCAGGCTTTGTCATGCAATGATACCACATTACTTGCTGCAAGCATGGCGCGGTCAAGTGTCCTACCATGGAGGACGGAATAAGGCTGCACTGCCCAGAAACCTTGTGGCAAGGCTTTTGGAGTACCTCCAGGAGAGCTTCATGGAGATGTCCCTGGAGGATTTCCGCTCCATCCCCAGACACGTTAACAGACTTTTCCAGTAGCTGTACTGGCCGCGAATGCATCCCAAGTCCTCAGGGCAAAGTAATCATTAAAAACCCTTGCTTTTAAAATAAGTTTTATATTTTAAAAGGTAAACTCACCTGAGGTCCCTTCCATGGGGTCGTGGTCTTGTATACTGGGTTGGAAGGGTTGGGAGGGTACTTCAGTCAGGCTGAGAAAAAGATCCTGGCTGTTGGGGAGAACGGAGTGCTGGGTGCTCTCTGCAAGCTCGTCCTCCTCCTCCTCCTCTTTCCTGTCCGCAGAATCCTCAGGTGTAGCTGATGAGATTATCCCCGCCTCGGAATCCACGGTCAGAGGTGGGGTATTGGTGGCGCCCCCCCCCAGAACTGCATGCAGCTCGTCGTAGAAGCGGCATGTCTGCGGCTCTGACCCGGAGCGACCGTTTGCCTCCTTTGTTTTTTAATAGGCTTGTCTGAGCTCCTTGACTTTCACGCGGCACTGATCTGAGTCCCTATTGTGGCCTCTCTCCATCATGCCCTTGGAGATTTTTTCAAAAGTTTTTGCATTTCGTCTTTTTGAACGAAGTTCTGCTAGCACTGAATCCTCTCCCCACATAGCTATCAGATCCAGTACCTCCCGTACGGTCCATGCTGGTGCTCTTTTTCGATTATTGGCCTGCATGGTTACCTGTGTTGATGAGCTATCTGTGGTCACCTGTGCTCTACACTCTGGGCAAACAGGAAATGAAATTCAAATGTTTGCGGGGCTTTTCCTGTCTACCTGGCCAGTGCATCCGAGTTCAGATTGCTGTCCAGAGCTGTCACAATGGTGCACTGTGGGATAGCTCCCGGAGGCCAATACCATCGAATTGCGGCCACACTAACCCTAATTCGAAATGATAAAATCGATTTTGGCGCTACTCCGCTCGTCGGGGTGGAGTACAGAAATCGATTTAAAGAGCCCTTTATTTCGAATTAAATGGCTTCGTTGTGTGGACGGGTACAGGGTTAATTCGATTTAACGCTGCTAAATCCGAATTAAAGTCGTAGTGTTGACCAGGCCTAAAATAGGGAGTAATTTGTAGCATATGTTTTTATCCCTATAAAAGATAATGAAAAAGCAAGATTAATGCAAATTATGCATTATTGTGCTCAGAGGCATCCACTACTAAAAATGTTCAATGTAATGAAGGGTAAATGTTGTGCATGATTAATCTAGTCATATACAAACAATAGTTCAGAGAAACAAAACAGCATTTGTGAATGTGATTGTCTTTTTTTCTCCCTCTCAACAGAGATAGGAAGAAACAGAGACAGCTAGAGAAGGAGATGAGAGGAAGTAAACGAGGGGCTATCATTATTTACATGTATGTATTCATATATTAATATTATATAACAGTGTTATGTGGTGTTGTCATAAATATAAAAGGAAGGGTAACAACCTTCCTGTATACAGTACTATAAAATCTCTCCTGGCCAGCGGCACCAAATCCTCTTACTTGTAAAGGGTTAAGAAGCTCAAGTACCTGTCTGGCACCTGACCCAAAGGACCAATAAGGGGACAAGATACTTTCAAATCTGGGGTAGGGGGGGAAGAGGGAAGACTTTTGTTCTGTCTGTTCTGTGTGGCTTTGGATGGAGCAAGATCAAAGAAGCAAGCAATCAAACTCCAATAGAGTTAGTAAATATTTAGCAAGGAAATGCGTTAGATTTACTTTTATTTTGACTTGTGAATTTTCTCTGTGCTGAGAGGGAGGGTATTCCTGGTTTTATTTTTGTAACTTGAAAGTTTTGCCCAGAGGGAAACCCTCTGTGTTTTGAATCAGATTCCCTGTGAGATTATCTTCCATTCTAATCTTACAGAGGTACTCCTTTCACCTTTTTTCTATAATTAAAATTCTTCTTTTAAGAACCTGATTGATTTTTCATTGTTTTAAGATTGGGGTCTGTGTTCACCTGTACCAATTGGTGAAGATATATTCTCAAGCCTTTCCAGGAAAGGGGGTGTAGGGGTTTGGGGAATATTTGGGGAAGGTAGGGCTCCAAGTGGCCCTCCCTAAATGTTTGTTTAAATCACTTGTTGGTGGCAGCGTTACCTAATCCAAGTAACAAGGAATGATTTGTGCCTTGGGGAATTTTTAACCTAAGCTGGTAGAAATAAGCTTAGGGGGTCTTTCATGCGGGTCCCCAGGTCTGTACCCTAGAGTTCAGAGTAGGGAGGGAACCCTGACAGGTGTATAAACCCCAAACTGGCAAACAAAGGGTTAACAGGAGCCTTACGGCCCAATTTAATAATAGGCACAGCTGGGGAGGAGCTGGGTGGTTATCCTAGAGACGGGGTGGAATTCTGAAGGGAAAAAAAGGCTGGAGGAAGTGAGTATGCTCCAGGGTTCTTTGCCATGGTAGAGGCCCAAAGGGAGCAGGAAGACTTGAGCTGGGTCAGGGAGTGACCTGTAAGGGATGTAGGGAAGCTCACCTGCAGTAGAGCATGATGGGTGGTAGTAAGTGCTAGGAAACTCTCTGCAGTGGGCCTAGAGAAAAGACCTAGAGAAAGACTCAGACATGCTGAGCCCAGGAAGAGGCTGTGGGAAAGGCCTAGAGACAGACCAAGATAGGAAATGGTCCATGGAGGAAGCAAGGGGTCTGAATAGATGAACCTTTGGTGCTTGCTCCAGGGCTTCTGCATTGGAACCCAAAGCAGAGGGAGAGGCTGGGTTCCCCAGTGGGCCTGTGAAGGAAGGTGGTCTGAAAAACCTGTGATACAAGGGATAAGGATTATCAAAACCCCTTAGTATGAGGCGTAAAAGGACTATTGAGTATGGAATTGTGCTGAAGAGTGATGGTGATGGACTATCAGTTTCTTGGATTTTTGGTTTATTCCATAAAAGGGGGGGACTGAATGTCACCTAGCTGGAGGGCCAGATCGTAAGAAAAAGTAGACTATCACATGGCCTGAACAGCTGTCTGAAGGCGGTGACTAAGGTGAAGGTTCTGCAATGCTGTGTGCAGCCACAAAGGGGCACATTGACCAATGAGTCATTCTTCTATAAGTAATAAAATAATGTACACATGCACATTGATATTGAAAACTGTAGTGTTTCAGATGAAGATGCAAGCAGCAAAGTTTGGAAGTGAACTCCTTTGAAATTCGAGGATCATTTAGAGCTGGGGTTTTAGTTAACCCAGTGCCCATTTAGGAAATGTGTATTTAGACCCAATCCAGGGTTTTCAAAAAACGTGATGTTGCTACATAAATAGCTAAAGTGATAAACCTTGATCTTGTAATTAGCTCTGTGTGGGCATATTCCTCAAGCAATGCAAAGCAGGACTGGGAATTAAAATAAGATCCAAATACCAATTTCAAACTTCTGTGTTATTCAGATATGGGGACTTAGTCCCATTAAAAATCCCAGAGCTTTAACTTCTCCATGTTTATGCCAGTACCAATAAGTGAGCACTAAAGACCCAATTCCGGAAAGTCCTCTTTGCCTGGAAGATATACAAAGTACTCATGCTTAAGTGCTTCCCTATTCATGACAGCATGTAAAGATATGTTTGAAGTTAAGCACATTCTTAAGTCCCATTGACCACCTCCAACATGTTATCCCTTCTGCTTAACAATCTGTCCCAACTTGTATTTAGCTCAGACACTCTGCTTCCTTCCCTAGACCTGAAGAAGAGCTCTGTGTAGCTTGAAAGTTTATACCTTCACCAACAGAAGTTGGTCTTATAAAAGATACTATTTCACCTACCTTGTTTCTCTAATAAAAAAACACAGTGAGCTCTGCAGTCTACATTGGGTGACTTCACTTGGAAAGACCCTAAGATTGATTCTATGACTCTTTAGTACTTTTAGAATCTGGTCATTAGATCTAATTTTCTGCAGCAAGGTTTTGGTTGTTCACTACTCATCAAGGTCTCCCATCTCTCGCTGAATTATAAAAAAGATGTGACATTTTGTTTTGTTTTAAATCTGATTAAAGAATCTTCTCCTTGTCTTTGCACAGAAGATATATAAAATACTCTGACAGTTCTGAACATCTTCCAGGCAAAGGGCACTAAGTCTGAGACCTGACAAAATGATCCTTTATGGGTGAGCAAGACCCGATTTACCTTTCTCAGTCAGTTCATGCTTTTCCTTTTACTTCTCTACCATCTGTGCTAATGAACTTTGAAACATTTGCATTTCTTGGACAGAATTATTCAGTTCACTTTCCTAGCGCTATCCTTCTGGGTTTTGTCAGCCTCTCCTTTTATCTATTCATTCAGCCTACATTAAAATCCATACAGGAGGACATCATTCTCTGTGGATATTACACAAACCTAGGTTGAAAATTCTTTCTGTCAAAGCTTTTGGTATCTTGTTTTGTTCATATTTGAGTAGCATTCTTAACAGCATCCCACTTTGCAGTGGCATTAAATAATTAAAAACAAATAAACTATGTTCAAATAACATTAACAGGCTGACTTTAACTCTCCAAAGCCATGATACTGAGCTAAGTAATTTTTTTCTTCATTAATTCACGTTGTAAGCCTTGGTATTGTAGCACATAAGCCAACTTGCCTCCATGTGGTGGTGGGGGGTATCATTATTTATTAATTTATGAACTATTCTGATAGTACCCATAATGTGCTGTGGGGGAGATGTGAAGTGGTAGACATACAACCAATTTTTTCATAGATTTTTTTTTCCTTTGGCAGATTTAACAGTTATTCAACTTTACATTTCAACTTCAAAAGCTTTTGTGATTACCACAAAAAAAGTCCATAACCGATCAAATTTCTATAAGTAATTGATCAAATTTAAAAGTGAATTTCCTTTGTCTATGGCTCCACTCCTTTTATATTCAGTTTCTATTAATATTCAAGTAACTGAGTTTTTCTCTTATGTGCTGGCAGAAGCTTATTTTAAATTGCACACTTGAACATTCACACTGGATGAGTGAGATAAGACTCTGCTTTAGACAGTAAGGGAACAGGGTTCCAAAAATCCCTCTCTAGAACTTTGACAGAGTAGGAATTAAATGACCAAGACAAGGATCTGATCATACATGCACACACAGTTATTTTTCATGAACACGAAGTGAGAAAATTATCTTTAAACTCTCCCTCCAGGTAGGATTTTGAATAGGGATTTTCAAACAGGACTTCGAAGTCTCTTTCAGCCAATAAAGCTTACAGTAGCCTAATTTTTCTAGTAATGATTCTTGGTCCCAAAAGGAAAAGATTTGACATTTTTTGCAGTTTCCTCATCCTGCATAACTTCTACCTCTTCCTAAATTACTGTCTCTCCCTGAGAGATTCAATTCTGCAATGGCTTTGTCAAGCTCTCGCCATTGTTTTTGTTCATGATCAATCCATAGTGTGTGGACAAAAAATAGAAAAACAATCTGAGCTTGAGCGCTGGCTGCCAGGAAAGGAGAGGTGTGTACAAAGCATGGAGAGGAAAGGGACAGGACAGCATATGGAAGATGCCACTGCGTAGGGGAATGAGAGAGAAGGCACTCAACTGGGAAAGTGGAGTGGAAGGGTGAGCCCTGTGCTTAGGGTCTGTCTTTTTATAGATCAGTTGGTGGTTTCTCCCGGTGTTTAAGGTAAATGCTGCTCATCTTTGGTGGAAGTTTCCCTAATTGTAGATATAAGCCACGCACTGAGAACTGGAAGGAAGAATAGAATTTTCAAAGGCTTTGCTTATATAAATCAGGGTTGAAGTCCTGCCAGGTTCAGTTTATCAGCCTAGTCCCTCCTGTTAGATCAATGACATGACCTCAGAGAAGTACTTGAGCCCTGTAGGTTTTAGGTGCCCCTCCCTAATCATCTCTCTTCCCTTAAAGACTGAGGGTGAGATCCTCATCCCTGCTTTGGCTCCTTGTCACCAGGTAAAAGAACCATAGAAGTGTAAAGCCTTGATTCTCAACCAGGGGTACACATACTCCTGGGGGTATACAGAGGTCTCCCAGGGGGTACATCAGCACATCTAGATATTTGCCTAGTTTTACAACAGGCTACATAAAAAGCACTACTGAAGTCAGCACAAATTAAAATTTCATACCGACAATGACTTCTTTATACTGCTCTGTATACTATACACTGAAATGTAAGTACAATATTTATATTCCAACTGATTTATTTTGTAATTATATGGTAATGATAAAGTAAGCCATTTTTCAGTAACAGTGTGCTGTGACACTTTTGTATTTTTATGTCTGATTTTGTAAGCAAGTAGTTTTTAAGTGAGGTGAAACTTGGGAGTATGCGACACAAATCAGTCTCCTGAAAGGGGGACAGTAGTCTGGAAAGGTTGAAAGCCATTGGTGTAAAGGACCCTAAAAGCCTCATAACTGGCATGGAGAGGATAGGTTTTCCCCCAACACAGGCACTGCAGGAAGCAAGTGTAAGACTGTCTTCTGAGCACGCCTCCATAAGCCCCGATGTAGTCCTTTTACAGTAATTTAAACAAGACCAACCATTGAAAATTGTCTTCATAGAAGTCTAAATAAGTACTACTCAGATCCGAGTGGTAACATATAGATTTAAAACTGTGAGATAAACACGAACCTTGGAAAAGTCTCACACAGCTGGTGATTTCCAGAAAATTCAAGCCAAGGTTTCCCACATCCCAGAGAAGTGCCCTAAACACTGGCATAAAGGTTATAAAAGGGACACTCAGACTCACTTTTACTTTGCTGACCCTGAAAAAATACTTCCCCAGCCAAAACTAATTGGGTCAAATTCACAAATAGCTTCAGGCTGTCCAAAACTACTTTTTTTTTTTTGACAAATAAAATATTCATCCACATTTTTTTGCTTAGCTTTATTCTCTGGTCATCGATGAGTTCTTTTTAGGGTAGACAAGACCTGGATTTCTAAAGTTAAAAATGCTGTTTTGTGTTGAAAATCATTTTTTCCCTTTTATGAATCATCTTTAAACAAAATCTAATTTCTTATCTTGCCCTCTCTTGCCTGAAGAGATAATGTCCACATTTGAGAGGAAACAATAATGTCACCACCCAAGATGAAAATGATAGAGCCATGATCAGATATGCCTGTTTCCCTGTGAATTCAGGAACCCTGAAGAATCCAGTAAGCCCTGAAGGCTAAGAACCACCTTGACAGTCAGGCTTTTGACAGACATATGCTCACAGTTAATGGTGCAGTCATAACCCCTGACAATTCCTCTAAGTGCTTAAACTTGTCAGCAAGTATCACTTGATAAGGCTCACATATCCAGACTGAGCTGAAGCCACTTTCCTTCTGAAGGGAAGGCAAATCTTTTGTCTTTGTACATAAATGAAAATATGTGGCTGCTGATACAACTGGTGGTGTGATTCTTTACTGTGGAAGCAACAATGCTGATGATCCCACAGTGGTACTCAGCTGGAAAAGCTCAGCAAAACAATGTGTTAAGGTATGTCTACATTGCAATCAGGGGGTGTTGTTACAACACTTGTAGACTAGCTTTAAGCTAGCTAGTTTGGGTGCTGGAGCAGCGAAGCAGCAGCAGCACTGACTTCAGTGTGGACTAGCCATCCGAGTAATTATCCAGTATTCCAGGCAGGCACCCAGTACTGCAGTCTGTGCTGTCATTGTTCTGCTGCTCCACTACCTAAGCTAACTAGATTAAAGCCAGTTCAGGTATCACATACTATAATTGCAGGGTAGACTTACCCATAGTACATATGTATGTTTGTGTGCAACACTACATACCCATACACATAAAAGGGTTTTACAAGGAGGAGGGAGGTAAATTGTTCTCGTTAACCTCTGAGGATAGGACAAGAATCAATGGCCTTAAACTGCAGCAGGGGCGGTTTAGGTTGGACATTAGGAAAAACTTCCTAAATGTCAGGGTGGTTAGCACTGGAATAAATTGCCTAGGGAGGTTGTGGAGTCTCCATCATTGGAGATTTTTAAGAGCAGGTTAGACAAGCACCTGTCAGGGATCGTCTAGATAATACTTAGTCCTGCCATAAGTACCAGGGACTGGACTAGATGATGTCTCAAGGTCCCTTCCAGTCTAACATTTCTATGATTCTACATATGAATGCATAATTTTCCAAGCACCTTCCTCATCTAGAAAGAATACATTAATTACAAGCTATGAAAATGGTACGGATGGCAGTGCCCAATATGTCCACTTGTCTGGTGTCTACACCAGAGTACATGCAAATTGCCTGACTGAATCAGACCATTGGTCTGTTTCTGATTGCAGTCATGCCAGATGCTTCACCTGTACCTGGCACATCTCTTTGTAGTACTATACCATGGAAAAGATCCTCACTCATCTCATCTATTAATCATTTCATGCCTTGAAACATGAGAACAAATTGCCCTAATAATTTTGATAATAGCAAATATGTATAGTGTAAATGTCTATTTATTAAACTTGCTATGCTTGAGAAATATCCTGCACCAGAGAGAAGTACAATGGAATATCATAAGACTTTCAAATATAACATTTTTTGTGCTACTTTCTTTTTTATGAAGGGAAGGGTAAGCAACCTTGTTGCCAGTGGAATGGATTATAATAAATTTCTTTGTGTAATATACCAAGCTGCCCAATGTGCCTGCAGATTAGAGCATTCAAACAACATAGTTCTTCCTTTTTTTAACCATAAAGGTGCGTGACTTTGCTATCTGTGCAGTGCAGTAAAAATAACATCAGTGGCAGAACAAAACAAAAATATCTTTGCTTTTATGGTGAGAATACTTAGATCACTACATTATGTAAGAAATGAAATGTCCCAACTCTCCTATCTCTCACATCTTCCTACCCATAATACACAAACACAGTTTGGGGGTGAGATGCTATGCTGTGCTTCTGAGAGGTGCAGAACTTGCAGCACTGTGGGAGGGAGGGAGATGGTGACTTTAAGCCATGGTTGAGCTGTCCTGATCATGGGCTGCTCCAGGGGCTGGAGATGCCCCCACCATAATTTAGCTCTGGGGGCCTAAGTAAGTTCTGGAAGCATTTCTGGGCTGCCCTGCGGGTCATAGCAATGTCTGGAGTCATCACTTGGCATTCCTGGGTGTTCTCTCCACATGCTGTCCCAGCTCTGTGCAGATAGCTGGCTCAGCAGACCTCAATAGTGCTACCCAGAAAAACCATGGACTCGGTTTGGTGGCAAAGGCACTCTGCCAAGTTTATTGTCAATGAAGCATGGTCCTAGCACCCTGGCTCCAGGGTTACAGGTACACGAACACATATGTTCATCACAACTCAGCTCAGTCTGTTGCCCCTTTGGCTGCACAAAGGAGCTCCTCCTGTGGTTTCTCTTTTATACATTGATACAAACAAGTTATGTATTACACTCCTGGCATAGTTAGTTACCAACCCTGTACCTATTGGCTTGAACAAAACACCCCCATTTATTATTCTGTCTTCCCATCTTTATCTTACTCGGTGTCAGTGTGTTCCTGTACCATCTACCAGGAATGTGTTTACATGAATATCCAGTACCTAGTACTTAGGAGTGCCTGTGTTTTAGCATTGCTTGCTGTACCTTTGCCAAGTTCATGTACCAGACAGTGAACTTATAAGCAAGAGTCTGCTTTATAACAGGGCCTGACTTTGGTTCAAAGCATGGCCTGGCTTTGCTGAGTGATTCAGTCCTCAGGTCTTGGACAAGGCCTAGTGCTCCAGGCTCTCTCTACTATACCCAGAATCTCTGCAGTAATACATACTCTGCCCTCACTTCTAACATACTGTCAGGGATGGTTTAGATAATACTTAGTCCTGCCACGAGTGCAGGGGACTGGACTAGATTATCTCTCCAGGTCCTTTCCAGTCCTACAATTCGATGATCCTGTACCCCTCTCATCCCTGAAGGATCCCCTATGCCAGGGCTTTCAAGGAGATCCTCAAGAGAGAGTCTTATACTATCTTCTGCAGTGCCTGTGCCAGGGAATCCTCCCTACCTAGATCTGAGAAATTCAAGACCCATTTACTCCTCTCCAGTCTTTTTACCCAGCATAAGGAGCCCGGGTGGCGGTGAGGATCTCACCCATTATCTATTGCTGGAGTACAGAGTGTGTGATGTACAATCACTATTGTCTTGTTTTCTTTTTTTTTTAAATTTCTTTTGTCATACTGAGTTCAGAGAAACCAATGTGATGCAAACAATTTCATAAGGATGTGAGCATATTAAACAGAGAAGGATGGCACTGCCTTCCAAGTGGGTCCCAAGGTGGTTTTCCGTAGACAGTGTGGCATAGAACTGTCCAATAACTTTTGTTAGTGGAGGGACCCTTACTTTGCTTTACATAATTCAATTCTTCATCCTTCATGACATGTCTTTTCAGTACATCTGGTTTGAAATACTGTGTATTTGTTGGCCCAGACAGACAGTCCCATTATTTCCATGCACTGTGGTGTCTTTTGTCTCATTTGTATTGAATATCATTTGGACCTTCTGGATAGTTAGCCCCCCTCATTGTCCTCTGAGAGACAAGGTGAGTGAGGTAATATCTTTTACTGGACCAACTTCTGTTGGTGAAAAAGACAGAGTGTTTGAGCTTCTATCAAGTCCTAAGTAATTTAATAGAAAATTATTATTGTACCCTCCTGTAAATGTAATACAAAATCTTGTTATTGTACTTCTTATTTAAATTGAGGTCAAGTCCATCATCTGCTAAGCACTTTCCACACATAGGAAAAGATTTAGGCCCTGTCGTGGAGAGATTTGTATTGGGTAGTTTGTAACATCTACAGAAAAGGTATCATTCTCTATTACTTTTAAAAACTTCTATAATTTAATTTCTGCAGAAACCTATTGGTTTTATCTCTTTTAAATTCTGTAGTACTTTTCTATTCCTTACCCTTACACTCAGTTCTCTCATTATTGCTTCAAGGTGTTTTGGTGTTCTAGCAAAGATGACAATATTATCTAAGATTGACCTTGGTACTATTTGTTTTGATGCCCTCATTGCTATTCAAGGTTCACAATTACCTTCTCAACTCAAAGGGAGGGGGTTGTAAGCAAACTCTTCTCCATATGCAGATCAATAAATACAGGATAAATGTTGAGTACGCTGAATGGTTAGGAATAAATAGTTTGCACTATCCAAACAAGTCACTATATGAGCAAATTAGGATATATATCGCTCTGTACCACACAAGTGTAGGAACAGAACGTAAGAAACGATGAGCATAACAGGGAATGTAGGACTCCATTTGGCACTACTGAGCCCTTCTAGGCAGCTGCCAAGTTGTTTCTGCTTTGTGTAAGAGAAGTAAGCACCTTGTGGCTGCTAAAGACAAAGATCACCTGTGTACTTTCATCTGTGTCCATTCCCACGTCTCGATCCTTTTTTGTATTTTGCACTGATGTGTGTAAGGGAGCAGACGGACAAAGGCTTAAGTCTTTCACACAGTGAGGAGGACGAGATCTGCTGCTTCACCTTACCTGCACCCATACGTGGCTTCTGCTCTTGCTAGCAGTGAATTGAAACAAACTTGTGTTCCCTGCAAACACTACACAAGAAACTGAAGTATCAAGACCAAAATGTATATGTGGAATTTTAAGTATGGTAAGTCTAATTGCATGTTTTCATGAGATATTCAGGCTGCAGTTCAGTGAAAACAAAGCTTATGACAATAGTGCTATCCCAGATGATCTCTGAATGAGACCTCCTAAAACACAAACACTAGTACCCTTAGGGCATCTCATGTATTTATCATGAGCATTGAACTATGAAATAACAAAATAAAACCTAACAAAATTACATGATAATGAAATAAAGTGTGTTTGAAAGAATGTTTTTGCCTTCTCAATGTAACCTTATCAATCTGCTAATCTGAGTGGCTAGTTCTACATGGAATGAATTACTGTAATTGCTCAATTACTGCATTTAGACTATTCCATTTACCCAGCAAATTGATTGGCTAAACATACCTAAGTAGTTTATTATGATACAGAGTTTCATAAGGAAAACAAAACAATGGTGATATTTAGGCATATTGAAAAGAAAATATAGGGGCCAGATATTCAGCTAGTATAAATTGGTATGCATCCATTAAGTTAAATGGAGCTTTATCCATTTATACCAACTGAGGATCTGGCTCTTACTTCTTGGTATATTTTACATACCGTTTTCCCGTTAGTGTAATCATGCCTCAATTGTCTATGATGCTTGCAATCATGTCAGATTATGTACTAAATTCTAGTTGCATACTCCTTACCAGAAGGGTTTTATTTAAGGCCACCAATTTGCACAATCCGATTAAAAATTAAGACTAAATCATTCTGGCAAGCAAACTCTTAAAGACTTAGTTGCTTTGTCATGGACCTTGCTAGAAAAAATTGAAATATAAAACTTGAACTTGTGAAACATTTAAATGATCAAACTAAAACATTAATGCGGGGTAAACTTGGCAGTACAGGAATGGGGTTTTAATAGTGTGACTTTTTCAAGAATCAATAAATGTGAGTGAACAATATTAAGTAATGTGTTTAACATTCAGATCATTACTTCTTCTATTCAAGGTTTTTGTATGGAGGGATTATAGCCACATTTGTTTGTGTTTCCGTAATGTCATGGAGTGTAAATTAAACTTCTGTTCCTCAAAGCTATTATTTTTGTGCTACATGATCTAAGCATCAAGTCTGATATTTCTTAAGTAGGAAAGCAATAATTTGTGTTGTGTTTTGTGTCATATTAGAGCCAAATTCAGTAAAATCACACTATACTGTTTCTGGTATAAAATCATCAGTAATATAATGTTGAATGTCCTACTTATAGTTCCATATAAGCATTTGGTTTTGCTCCTTTCATGGCCAGATCTATACCATCACTCATGGATTGATGTGCTTTACATTCCCCTACATCTCTTGTTAACATTGAACAACAGCGGGATATGTATGGATATTTAATGGGACGGTGCTGATGTTACTGATAAATCCCTTACATTAATGTTAAAAAAATCATACTTCCAGAACATGCTGCAAAATATTCTTTGACAAAGCTTTCCCACCATAGCTAAAGTAATGGCAAAAGGAAAGAAGAAGGAGGGGGGAAAGAGAAAATAATTCATGTATAACCCAAGCAGAGACTCTTCTACCAGACTAGAAAGAGGATCAGGAGGCTCATGGGGCCTGATGCTCAGATGGGGGAACTATGCCAATTTACTCCACCTAAGAATTTGGTTCATGAAGTCCATGTGAGACCTTGACATGAAGAGTCAAATATCTGGGATGTGCTTAGAGGGCACTATATAAAAAAACCCTAAGATGGATAGTTAAATGAATAGATACATGTTATAAAACAAAGAGGATTTGTTCATCAAATTAAAGGTGAAATTACTGTAAACAACGTTTCCAAAGACAATGGTATTTCCAGGACTACAATGATCACTGCCAATAAGTCAACATTTCCCTTATGGTTACCATCCAGTGGTCTGAGATACTGTAATGTTTCTTTGTACTTAGGTTAAAAAATACTTGTGATATATCTCAGATACCACTGTATGATAAAGGAGGGTAAATTCTGACACACTAGTTGCTACCATTGAATTGTGCAGTTTCATTCATGTGGCGATCAAAAGGAGCTATTATCAGTGTTTGTTTACATACAGTGTAAGAGGCTAAGCAAAGCAATGTTTGAAAGATTACAGCAGTAGCAGTCAATTTGGATTTTTGTGCATGAAAAGTTTTATTAGTGGACTCTTGATATAGGAAAAGCAAAGGATTTCCCAGCTGTCCAGTTATTCATGAAGCATTGAACTATATGGGGAAAATTTTAGCCTGATAGGGGATATATTGGATGATCTATTTGGTCCTTTCCAATTTCTGATTCTATGGCTGTTTTAAAGACAGCACAATAGGCTCATTTTCATCCACATTGTTGAATCACTGTGAGGATATTGTTCAGAACTGCTTGTATGACTGAAGGACATTTACTTTTTATTTGTATACAATTATTTTAAACAATTATTTTGTTATATTCAAAAAAATTTCTGCTCATCTCTGTAAGCAACCCATTTGTGTTCAGTCTCTGAGAACATTCAAGTATTTCCATTAATACTTGCTATTGTGATCCATGACTTTGTTACCTCAAGATTAGACTACTGTGTGGGGTTACAATTCAAATCCACTTGTTAACTGAAACTAGTGCAGAATGTGGCTGCTTGCTTATTGAGCAGTGCGTCTTGTATCTGCACATATGATATCAGGGTTCTATGCTCTGCTTTGGCTGCCAGTTGGTCAATGAGTGGAGATTATTATGGTGTTGATTTTGACCTATAGAGCTGTAAATGGCCTCGTAACTTCCTACTTGAGACATCCCTCCCCCCATGTGATATAGCCAAAGTGACAGTCAACAGAAGCATTCAAGATGGAGCACTCTCAGTTTAAAAGCGTTGCTATCAGTTATTCTAGATGAGGGGCTTTCAACTTTTGAATTCATTACCCCGCTTGGTCTGAAAAATCCCAAATCTGCTGATCTTCAGAGTAGGCTACAAAACTGATCTGTTTGCTAGATTGCATAGCAGGGATAATGGCTCTGTCAAAAAATATATTTTATATCAATTACTGGCCATCTGATTCTTATGCAAAGGTTGCATTGTGTTGCTGGGTGGTTATTCCCCTTACAAAATTTCATTTTAAATAACTGTCAGGATGCCCAGAACAGACGGGTGGATGTGGTAGGGTGGGTGCTAATTTATTCAAAAGATACAAAATACTTCAGCAATAATATTCACAAAAAGCTAATTGTATGCCTGAATGCTCTAATTTTCATCAAAAGCAAATTTCAAACAGTAAAATGAATAAATATAAAACATAATTGGACTATGGGGTGCAAGGGGCTGAGGGAGTTTATTTATTTATTTTAAAACATCTCTTCTGGCCACTAGGGTCATTACTCCATTACTTGCTGCTCTCCAGTGGGGGATCCACAGTGCAGCCTTTGAAAAAGTTCCTTGATGTTTTATGGTCCATTTTGTAAAGGCTCCTCTGCTGGGAGTGAGTGAGCACAGCGCTTAAGCACTTGCTTAACTTTAAGCATTTTAGCAGTCCCTTTGACATCAATGAGTGTATTGTAGGAATTTTCTTTTCAGATAGTTCCATACCCCACTCAGTTCTGATTCACAGTTCTTGATCAAACACAATTCTTAACCCACACAATATAAGAGAATATTTTTACTAAACAAAAGAAACACAGAAACAGGCACAGGACACCTTATCTTATATTCTTGGTTAAAACCAAGTTGAATTCTACCTACTACACACACAGGTGTGTGCATATTTCTTTTATAGGACCTTATACCTTTCTGGTATTGAACCACTTACTCCATTTGATCAAAATTCCACAGTAGAACTATGTACCCAGAAGGTTTCCTACTATTCAGTACTTAAACTGTGTGAAATGTTTAGGGAGTTCTAGTTCACTATGTTTATTATCAACTAAAGGCAATTGTTTTAATATAAACATTTTATTCTTATTACATACACTATAAATAGTAACACATTACTAAGAATCCATTGAATTCATTCTCAACTAGGCTATTTTAGGGGAAATAATTTCTTCATATTTTCTTTTGATTGAACTGCACATCTTGCAATTGAAAATCTTTGTATTTTTGGGTTCCTTGGTGTAAATTTCAGGACATCGTATAGATCATGAGGAGAACAATTTCTCTGTAAACTATTAATTCTTAATGTGCTCATCATGATGGTATGTAAGCACTCATTAACTCAAGACTAAAAAAAAGGCATGTCTACATGAGCACTTCACTGCATGGAAAGCTGGGATGTAAATCTACAGTGCTCCAGCATGCTAGTCATTAACTGTCCATATAGATCCTGCTAATACCCACTCAAGGTTCCCCAGAGTGCTTTGATGTATTGCAGTTTGAAACAACAGTACCTTAGAGTTCACTAGGGAATTTTTAATGCAGATCAGCATGGTGCACATGGAGAGTTAGTGCACAGAACGCAGCTTGTCATGCAATAAGTGCTGGTGTAAGTAAACTTGAAAATGCTCATGGTTTGATAATTATGCTGAAATAACTGTCATTGTTACAACAGGATCATTAGAGATTGTATTAATAGACTTTTTGCATCTAGAAAGAAGCAAAGGAGGATATAAATATGTTTTAGGCATAGTCGACAACCTCACTAAGTTTGTTCAGGCCTACCCTGTCACTAAAAAAGTCAGGTGAGACTGGTGGACAAAATCTTCATTCACTTTTTTAAAATGTGTTTTTGCAAAAGGATTCGCCATGACCAGGGTGAAGCATTTGGAAATAATTTTATTAAGGAAGCTTACAGGGTTGCTGAAAAATGGAAACATCTCACACAACCCCATGTCTCAATGGGCAAGTTGAAAGGCCAAACTGAACTATACTCCCTACAAACCTTTCCAGAAGAACCAGAATCAAACTGGAAGGATTGACTTAATAAAGTTATCTATGTCCCATAGCACTATGATTCTAAATCCAAATGTTGGACTGGTGAATGTCAGTCCTCGTTTTTATCCCATACCAAGTACCTATTTCTAGACCTCATCCTGCATTCTATCCAAGAGTGACGTAATATCATGTAAATGAAGGGATAGTGCCTAATTATGGTATGAGTATTGTTTTAAGTGAGTATATATTTTTATTTAGTATATATTTTTTAAAATAACTTGCCATATGCACAGTGACTTTAGGTATATCTACACTTCACACCACTGGTGATGGCGTGTAAGGTATGTGTAGCTATGTGCTGCAGTGAAAATCAAGTGTGTAGCTACACACATCAATGAAAGGCTCTGGCAGCAGTGAGCCTTTCCTCACTGCAGGTATCTGATAGAGCCCTTCCCTGCTGCCTCCCACCGCCAGAGTCTTCACCTGCGGAGAGGAAAGGCTGTGGCTGGGGAAAAGCTACAGAAAGGTACAGAACAGTTAAGGAGCTGGTATGAACAGTTGGGTTGGATCTTAAATGATGTATTGAAAGCCTTCTAACTTGTAAATAGGTCTGGCATGAATAGAGGTGGTTTTGGGGGAGTGTATTTTGGAAGCATAAGGTGAACTGAACACACAGTGAGAACCCACTTTCTGAAAGGATTGGTATGGTATTAACTCTTTCTTTCCTGGCCTGGCCTGTCTTGTATTCAGGCAATAAATTGGCTGAGGTTATTTGGTTTCTTGAACGTTTTTAATATCAAACCACAACAGTCAAGCAAGTGGCCATACCTTTTTAGCAATATAAACTTTTATGGGTCTCTCTCTTAACAAGAGCAGAAAATGTTACATGGAATGCATTCAAATTCAATATATGTTCCATTCTATATGCATCCGAAGAAGTGGGCTGTAGTCCACGAAAGCTTATGCTCTAATAAATTTGTTAGTCTCTAAGGTGCCACAAGTACTCCTGTTCTTCTTTTTATTCAAATTAGTGATTCTTGCCACAGTCATTTACAGTGCTGTAGGAGAAATATTTTCAAGAACTTTAGAAACAGAAGTTTGTAAGTTAGAGAACTGAGTTATACCCACATGGAGTGCCAATGCAGGATTAGTTATTCCCCTGCAGCAATGGATTTTGTAATCAGTCTAATACATCCATTGGTGGTACATACCATTAAAATGTATGCACACCAGTTCTTTGGTGAGTTGCAAATATACTCTTCAGAGTTCAGAGACTCTATTTAAGAAGAAAGTTAATTTAACTTACAGAACTAGATGGTAATTTTTTGTGATATGAACAAAGGGTAAAGTTTTTCAAAAGCACCTAAGTGACTTAGGATCCTACATGCCATAAACTTTCTGTGAGACTTATGCTTCTAAGTGTTTACATGACTTTTGAAAATAGGACATAGGCTCAAATTCACTTAGAGTATGTCTACACAGCATTTTGGAGCAAGCCTCTCAGCCCGGTTCAATACATTCAGGGTAGATGGACCTTGCACTAGAGCTCTAAAAATAGCGGTATAGACAGCACATTTTGGTTGCAGCTCAGGCTCTGAAACCTAGGGAAGGGGTGGACTTCACAGCCTGAGCTCCATCTCTGGCCTGTGCCAGAATTGTGCTCCATAATAATATGTGTGAAATAGTTCTATGAATTCTTGCCAGTGTTTTACGTGTACACATATGATATCTAATACCTTTTGGCCATCAATGATCATTCCAAAAAGGAAAGGAAAAATAGCCTTAAATAAATAATTTTGACAGGTATCAGATAATAAGTATAAATGCAGACAGTTCATTCCTGCTCCTTCTTGAGACTTCCCGAAAACAAGATGCAAAGTCTAATAATCATTTCACAAATGTGTATAATGAAAAAGTGAAGTGGCAATGCACTAGTCAAAAGTATATGGATGAATAGATGTTTAATCTATCTGTGTCTAAGCAAAATAATCATCTCCTGCAGAAGGATTGCTTTCATTTAAGTATTGCTTTTTGATGAAATCCCAGCATCCGAACAAGGATTCATTTGATAAAAATTGCTGGTAACAGGATTTGCATTTTCTTCAAACTGCTGTCCTGCTTCTTGCTAAGTGTACCGCTGACATGTTTAATATTGAACTTGAACTTAAAAATTACTATCCCAGTAGATGTTTATTAGATTTAACTGGCTGAAGTAAACCTAGACACAGTGCCCACAGTACAATGCAAAAAACCAGATCTTATTTATGTGTGCTGGGAAATGATGTGCATTTCTTCCAGGAAAAAAGAGAAATCAGAAATATCAAGAACAAAACACCCACCAACCAAAGTATTATGAATGTTGTTATAACACTGAAGAAAATTGCACAATGTTAGACTAACCTAATGTGATATTTGAAAACATTGCAATACTATGTAATGCAATTTATTTTTATATAACCATCTTAATACACATTATTAGAAAAAGCTTCACAGAGAGAACAAGTCATAAGTTCAGTGAATGCCTTAAGCACCAGTAGAACAATCACTTTTTTAGGGGGCCCCAACTCTCATGGGAAAAAAAAATCCAAACAGTATTGAATAGGGACTTAATTTATAGAGCTCATTAGATATTATTTTAAAAAAATCCATATGAATTAATTGATTGGTAGAATTCTAGAGCAGGGATAAAAAATACTCAATTCTAGAGATTGGTTCAAATTGTATATATATTATATATGTATATTCTGTTAAATTCTATAATTTTTTTCCATAAGAGACTCTAGTACACTAGTCTTAATAATTATGTATCCTGTTTCTTCTCTTCATGCCTACTTAAGCTCTATGCAGCAAGGTATTTAAGCATGTGTATAAGCATTTGAGTAGTCCTAATAAAGCCAGTGGGACTAACACATGACTAAATTCCTTCCTGAATTGGGGTGCAATCCCTCTGTCTGAAGCTGTAGTGTCCCACATCTCTGCAGGAACCTTCCTTATGGGTCTTCACATGTTTCCTCTTACGTCCCGGCCCTCCTTTTAACTTGTTCTCTAGATTTCCCTCTCATTGTTGGTCAAGTACTGCATTTACAGGACAGCACACTTAAAAGTGAAATCTACTGGATAAGTTTAACTTTCCTAATCATGTAGGTCAGAGGAAAATGAAATTTGCCAAAGCTGGTAATCCCACTTTGAAGTCTGTTGTGACACAGACACAACACAGGATTCTGCTGGAACATGGAGAGTGGAAACAACTTATCATTGAGTGTTTAGTAAAGAGGAGAGGAAGAAGGAGACAAAGAGGAAAATAGAGGAAGGAAGACGAATACATCAGCCCAAAGAGTCTTATAAAAAAGCAGACCTGGGAAGATTGGCAAAAGGACATTAGAACAGTGCTTCTATATCCTGGGAAATTTCCCCAAACCTAGGAATTTTTGAGTAAAATGTTTCAACTTGGGAAATTGGGAATTTTCATTCAAAACCTAAATAATCCTGGGAAAATTTCATAAAAAGTAAAAGACTTTCCAAATCTCAAAAATCCTGGAAAGTTTTCATAAAAAGTAAAACATTTGCACTTCTTTTAAATTTCCCTCAAAATGCGTTCTTTGATTGGTGAATATTTGTCACGTGATTTTCATAATCAGGCTGTGCTGCTCTCCTATTGATGGTGCTTCAACGTACTATATCATGATGGCACAAGTGAAGTGACAAGTGTGCACATGCATTCACAACAAACCAACCTCAGCAACAGCTGGCTGGCAAGTAATGAGGAGATGGTTATCAAATTTATCTTCTAGGTAAGGTTTCTTCCAATAATTAAATATATTGCAATACTTACTGATTATGATTAGTTTCTTGATCTGTCATTAAATCTCTAAAATTTTGTATTTCGTGCTTGCAGTTGCACAGAGAATGTGGACCAGAGCATTCGGCTGTTCATAAATTTGTAACACCACCTTCCTCCCAGCAAATATTAAATATCTTCGCCTACTGTGTTAGGTAATAATTTATAATATGTTCCCTTCTTTGATTTAAATATAAATTAAATATACATTATACTAATTATCGCATTCCATTATTTCAGAGATCTCTTTCCATTTTTTATCTAACGTACAAAATTAATAAAGAGACTGGTAAGGCAGGTGAGAAGGAGAAGAGGACTGCAGAAATAGACAAAGATCCGTCCACGTTGAAACTAAAACAGGATAGTATCCCCGACAGAGTATTGAAGACTTGGGGTGAACTTCCACCAAAAGAGAAGCCATCTACTTTCAAAAAAGCCTTTCAAGACTCGTGGTTTCAAGAAGGTAAATACAAAGACTGGCTGCAGAAAGTAGAAAACAATCGTTTTTTAGCTTATTGCAAATGTTGTGATGTAAAAATCCAGGCAGGTACTAGTGAGTTAGATAAGCACACTGATGGTAAAAAAACATAAATAAAAGGTTGACAGAGTATCTAATACAAAGAAAATTGATGATATGTTTAATAAACACGATTGTGAAATTAAAAAAGCACAAAAATTTGAAGATCAAGTTAAATATGCAGAGATTAGAATGGCCTGTTACTTTGCTGAACACAATGTCAGTATTCAATCTGTAGAACACTTGACTGAAGTAGTTAAAAAATGTTTCCCTGATTCCAAAATTGCTGAGTCTGTAACATTAAAGAAAGATAAATGTACTGCTATAATTAGCAATGTTTTGGCGCAAACTGAGACTGAGGAACTTGTAGAAAAATTGAAAGTTAATGAATTTAGATTTTTCAGGTCAATTCATGTTTGCAAATATAGCTGAACTGGCTAAAAAGGTTCTCACATTACTGCATTCAAATGCAGCACGTGAAATAATTTTTTCCATGGTAACTGACATAAAAACCAAAAAAAGAAACTGTATGACAACCAAAACACTCAATTCTAGTGTAGTTATAAGGTCAGCTTTGAAAGCAAAGCAAGAGAAATGTTCTAATTTTGTAATTACTATTAGGCACTTGTATTTACATTGTAAAAATTATGTACAGTAAAAATGACAGTGATAAAACAAGTAAAAATATTAATGATGGTAATGATGTTCCTAGTGACGACTCAGACCAGGAGTCAGAAAATGGATAAAACTCAGAGATTATAATAATAAGGAAAATTATATAAAAGAGTGTTATTTGTTCTTTCTGTTTGCTTTTTTATCTTATTTTATAACTATATGTTTACTTTTTATTTTTTCAAAGTAACTTTCATGTACAGTACACTGCAGGGCACATGCTGTACTTATTAATACTTTTGTTTTTAAAATAGTGAAATTTGTGTAAAATACATTGTTTTCTATAATTTCAATCCTACTCCTCATGTGTTAAATATTTTGACTGTGTAAGTAACATAAGTTTAAAATTGAAAAACATGTCTATACTTATAAAAATTATAATAAGTGTGAAATATCTCAAACAAATAAGAATAATTTGGATATAATATATATTATATAGTTATTAAAACACACATATTACATTCCTTTGAGATTTTGAAATAAAAAACTTTATCTGAGAATTTTTCACCAGATTTGGGAAATTTTTAGCTCTAGGTTGGAAAAAGTTGGCATCACGATCTAGAAGCACTGCATTAGAAGTGTCGGGAAAGGAGGGATTGTGCAGAAAAGGACAGAATACAAATGGTAAGTTCCTCAGTCTGGCCACGTTTTTCAGGAGGAATGGAGCAAATGGGAGAATGGAAGGACTAAGTAGGAAGAACATACCAGTATTGAATGAGCAGCCACACTAGTATCAAGGCATAAAGAAGGAAGTAAAGATGGACAGGATTGGAAGGGTTGTAGTAAAAAGAGGAGAGAGAGAAAGCAGGAAAATAACAAAGCACGAAATCAAAATGGTATGAGGGGAAGATGAGAAGGTGGAAAAATCCAAAACTCCTTCCCACACTAAGCAAATCTCCTTCCAGCTCTTGGCTGGTACACTCCTTTTGCAGCAGGACTGGAGGGAAAGGCAAAGAGGCCTGAATTTTTTTTTTTTTTAAGTCTGAACGTTTCTGCTGCAAACATTCATGAGAAATGTGCCCTGTTGGCATTATCAATGGAATTCTGCAAAGACACATAGTTTTTACACTCACCCTCCAATATGACAATTAGGTTTGACTGACTTTCATCAAATGGCATTGTAGGTAGTATTTTCAAAAGTACAAAAGTTCCATTTTTGCTCACACTTGGGAGCCTAAGTCTCATTCACTTTTGAAAATGGAACTTATGTTCCTAAGCCATTTTGGCACTTTTGAAATTTTTACCATGTGGCTTCCATTAAATTAAATTTCTTAAGTAGAAAATATATTTCTGTTCTCATCAAAAGCCCCATATATTATTGTGTCCTTATTATTATTTGTATTGCAGTATCACCATCAGGCCTCTTGTTGGCTTTTTTTGTGAGACTTCCTATGGGGCCTAAGCAACCAGTGAGGTTTCCAGTTACTGATTTGTAGAACGTGCATTTCACTGTTTGTTTTATTAAGCTATAGGTGGCTTTGTATGGGGAACACTTCTGTTTTGTTCTGGTTTTTTTTTTCTTCTTAATTTAAGTTCAATCGGAAAATGTTGTATCATCATTTATTACTCCTTATTAGGTTTTTTTTAATATATATATAAGGCCATATTGCTCCATCTCCAAAGTATTCTGTAAGCTATCCTAAATAGATTAAAAGCTCATATTTCACTATGTTCTTTCAAGACTACATTGCAACTCTATCACTGTCAATTAGTCTGAAATCAAGAATAAGATTATTTTATTATATTTTTTTCCAGTTTATTAATGCACAGCTCTGAATATCTGAGTTTTTTGGGTGTTTGCCCAAGAAATAGCTGAATGGAGACCTTAGTAGAATTTCATGCTAATGGTTGTTATGGGGCCTGTAGGAATGAGATTTTTTTGTCACACTGATTTTAATGGGAGCAAGATTGGGCTTCTGCCTCTCAATACAATTAAGTATGTCATGTGAATACTTCTATCAAGCAAGGTCTCGTTTGTGGTACAAGTGACAGCAGTTAAATGCCCAATTTTGTAAGTTACTGAATACCTTCAACTCCCAGCATGTGCTCCAACTTTCGATGTTGCAGGACTTCAACCAGCTTCCCAGAAAAGGAAGGATTATCCTGGTATGTGACTTAATTCATTCTGTATGTGTCACAAGCATTTTTGTCAAACTTAGACACTAGAAATGTATTAGAACAGAACACAGTACTTTTGATGTTCGAGTTCTTTGCTCTAGTAAAACGCAAGTTGTGTGCTGCTTCATGTTTTTTCCACTTTATTCCGCTTGTAGTCCTAGAAACAGAGCAAGAATTATAGTACTTTCAATCATTAATTTGTATTGTTTGCATAGCACAGGCTTCCATTCAGTTTGAAATACATGTTTAATCATTTTTTTTCCTTGAAAAACAATGGTTTAAATTAAAGGAGGGAAAATACGTTTTGTGAAACCCCCAAAATGTTTGCAAAATCTCAAATTGAAAAAACAAAAACTTTCTAGGAGTTTTCATACACCCTTTTACACCCCTGGGTTCTTCCATCCCTACTGAAAAAGTCTAGTTTGTTTGGATAAGTTTTGGGTTTATTCAGACCTGTGGATAATTATCTGAACCCTCCTCTACTTCTGTGATGGCTAGGCTGAGGAATCCATCACTCTCCACATGCATTTCTGCTTCATGCCTGCATCCATTGAGGGTGGTTTATGAAGGTGTGGGCAAATCTTCACAAATGGGTTGCAGCTTCCTTTCCATGCAGATATCTGCCCTCTCGCTGACTTCATAGGCCTCTGCTTCCCACAACTCCCTACTAATGAGGTGAATATTCTCAGGATAATCCACAAGGGTGGAATTCAAAGATTCCTGAAACCTGTGTCCTCTTCTTTCAGGTTTTACTATAATGAAGGCTGTTTACATTAAAAACATTTCTATGCCACAAGGTATCAAGTAAGGGTAGAATTCCACACTCCATTATAGCCACACAATTCCATTGATTCCCAGGAAACCCCAGTGAAGTCAGGGAGGGCAAAATTAGACCTTTAGTCTGCTATCCTCCAGACTTTTATAACTAAAGATTTATACAAAAGAGATGGAGCAACATCAGTAACAAATACAGAAGCCTTCTGGAAGTGGTGGCATATGATAAATTAATTCATAAAACACAGAACAACATTGATGAATTTAGAGCCATAGGGTGAGTATTGACTTAACAGTAAAGGGGAGGTGCGATATCTAGGTCACTAAATAAAAGAACAAGGTGGGGAGGCCCTGATATTCCTTTGTTTTGTTAGGGACATCTCCTTTTCTCTAGACATGAAGATAGGTTTCTTTGTTTTGTAGATATTGTGAAATTAGGACAAGACAAGTACAAGTAGTTCAGAAATGAAGAATCTCATTATCTGATCATAAATATGTATTTTGCTTGTAGGAGGAAAATATAGTTTCAAATCCTACTGAAGGCAAGTTTTAGAAGAGAAGCATGACACTGTAATTTAAGCATTCTGTACATTAGTTACATAGAATGAAATTCACCCCTGGATAGGAGAAAAGTACTGTGTAGCCCTGGTGTGGGCCAAGTCCCACTTAAGCACGGCATTCAGGCCATAAGTGGGACATAATTGGTGCCTCAGCAGTGTGCTGAATTCTCCAAAGGAGGAATTTTAGCCATATTTCATAGTCAATTTATTTAAAAATTATAAAAAAGACCAAACCAAATATAAATCAATCCCTAATCTGTACTCCAGAGCACTTACCAAATCCTGCCCCCGTGGAAGTTGTTTCAGAGATCCAGATGATTATTATTTTATTATGGGTTTTGTTAATCTTCTGTCACTGTTATGGCATCAGAAATAGTGGTTCCTTGTGTAACAATATGTGGAAGAGTGCCCACAATGATGACATTACATTAATCCCCCTGGCACATTTTCAGAAATACTTACATATTGTCAGAGTTCTAAAATCTTGATTAGATGTAGCACCTCAGCAATTCTTCCTTATATGAAACAACTTATATTTTCTGATTTATCATTGCCACACCAGTGACAACCCTTCAATCACAAAGTCTGCTCTGGGGAGAAAGATTTTTCCATAGGCTGTCAGTGGAAAGTAGAAAGATGTCAGCATTTTTTCCACTTACCTTGCTATAATGCACCATACAAAAAGTAGGATTTCCCAGGGAGAAACTATATGGGCAAACTTTTTTAAAAGTACAATTCTACAGCAAACTGATTTGGCTCATTTGGAAGGAAAAGCCTTAGGCCAGCTTCCTACTTCTCCAGCCAATCAAAGAACTTACCGCAGGAGCTCTGTCAGGGCTTGTCTATACTTACGCGCTGGTTCGGCGGCAGGCAATCGAACTTCTGGGTTCGATTTATCGCGTCTTGTCTGGACACGATAAATCAAACCCAGAAGTGCTCCCCGTCAACTCCGGTAATCCTGCTCGGCGCGAGGAGTACGCGGAGTCGACGGGGGAGCCTGCCTGCCGCGTCTGGACCGCGGTAAGTTCGAACTAAGGTACGTCGACTTCAGCTACGTTATTCACGTAGCTGAAGTTGCGTACCTTAGTTCGCATTGGGGGGGTTAGTGTGGACCAGGCCTCAGATACAATCCTCTTTACTTCACTTTGTCTCCTGCTGATACTGTCTTACATGGGATTGCCTCCACGCACAGTGCCAGGGGGACGTTAACTCAGATTACAAAAGTAAATATTATACGCAGGCTTAGTTACACTTTTGTCTGTTGTAATACCAAATATCTGGGAGCATCTCCCATTGACAGACTAATTTTACTTTTACCCAGAAATACTGTATAGGTAAAACTTCATAAATAATAGTAACAATTAATAACAATTATTGTAATATAAAATGATTTGTAGTATTGAATGTTGAGAGCACACTCTAACACAGGAGCTATTCAAAATGCCATAGTATGACACCATGCCACTGCTAGAGTCAGCACCATTTCAGATAAGTGTATGATCTGGAGGACGGGGTAGTCCTAGATTTTCATCTTGTTATTCTCATCAGCTAGGTTCTCAGCTGCAACTAAAAAGTGCTCTGTGAAGCTCTGAAGGGGAGATGCAAAGGTGCCCTTTTAGATCCCCCAGTCCTGGAGCTGCTCTCCAGTCTTCTAACGAAAAAAACAGCATTGTACCTTCTGCTTTTCTGCTCAATCCATTTCATTTTCAAAGAGGATATAAAATTTAATTTGGTAAACAATGATAAAATCACTGAAGCCAACTGATCCGTTACTACAATGGTGAATCTGAAAGCAGGTGAGTTTTTAGTTTAAAATCAAGCTCAGTGTAGATCAAATAGTAACTACTTCCTTAAAAATGAGGCAAAAAGACAAAACATTCAGCTTGTATACATAGCCTGACAACAAATAAAAAGATACAGAATGAAATAAGCTTTGGGGACAATGCAGCCAGAGCTATGACACATGTAAAAATTAAACACCAGGGCCAAGTCCTGTAGTTTCATTGAAGTCAATTACCAGAGATGCTTGAGTAAGTACTAAAGAACAATGTCTATGTATTTTAAATACACAACACATTTTCAATGGTAATCAATAGCTCTTTATAATGAGGTATTACTAGCCAACGGAAAAATGGTTTCATTTTTCAGGGGCTCACTGTAATATTTTCATCAGTTTAGGCCCCCATGCATTTGCTCCAACCCCCAGTTTCATTTTGAGTTTTAGGAAGACCAAACTCAAATTATTAACATGACACTGAGTAGAAACAGCTTAGTTTCATATCAGAATCACAGCACTTTATATGACAAATGGACTAAGGTTCTCTTGAAAATGACTTACCTGAAAGTGGGCCCCAATTTACTTGAAAAATTCATGAACCATAAAAATTTTTTCAAGAAACCTGCTCAGAGAAATGATTGAAGTGGAGAAAGAAATGGACAATTTTTTCCCCACCGTTAAATAAATGGAAACCACAAGATGTAGCTGTAGAAGTATGAGCCTGATTCTACTGTTTATAGAACTGGGCCTATGAAGGGGAGAAGGAAGAGGAAATGAAATAGCAGGAAAATTCAAAATTCTAGTTTTATCTATATTTAATATTAACTGATTATTCTTTTAGGAAGAAACAGTAGATACCCATATGATTAGTGTAAGCAGAAAATACAAATTAAGGACCCAGTCCTTCAATAGGAAACTCACTGCGGTAAAGTTAAGCACATGCATAAGTCTTTGCAGGATTGGGGTCCAGTTGAACAAAACAGTAATAAAAACCATGCAGTGAAGTTTGCCCAAGAAAAGAAGTGTAAGGAGAAAACAGAAGCACGAGAACTATACTTTGGAGTAAGTCCACAGATCTAGATTGAGCACAGGAATATACATTTTTTCAAATAATTTTTCAAAACTGCCCAATAGATAGACTGAAAACAAATCTAAAATTGGACCCTAGGTCACTGGTTTAAACCAAATTATTTCAGATCACAACCTACCAAGTAGGAAGAGAATGGTCATCTTCTTTACCAATCAAATAGTCTTTGGTCTAGTTACAGTATTTAGTACTGCAGAACCTTATACTCTGAAACCTTAAATTAGTTCTGCCTGGCTCTGATGTCACAGAAATGGTTCTATGTGGGGGAAAATATAATGAACACAGTACCACAGCAGACATATCAGTAGCCTTAGTTATATTCACCATGTCAGGATCTCAAGTGGGTGCAAGCATTGAAACTCAGTGTGAGATGTGAACAGGAACAGTGTGAGATGTGAACAGGAATCTCCATTCAAAAAGGGATGCCACTTAGCCCTGAGGTGAAGAGAATTTGATTAATAATGCTGTAACAGCGATAACTTAATACAATAACTAGTCAATATTATACAGATAACCAGGTGTAAGAAGGAGATGGGAAATGATGACATGTTTTTATTGTGCTCAGGATGGCTTAGTGTGGAAAGAGTCTGCACTAGAATCTTTATGCTACAGCCAAGCTCATGAATTCAGTAGGAAGGAGCCTTTTGTGTGTGTGTTTGTGTGGAGCTTCTAATTACTACAAGAGCAAATTAACTTCTTCTTGTGCCCATATTTGAGGACTTATTGCTGTACAGGACTTGTGTTACATCTCTATACAGAGGTGAATTTCAAACTCTGCGTATTTCCTATAGGTGATGTTGTGCACTGCTATGACAATATACAGAGCATAAAGTGTGACTCTAGCAGATAGTGTATATGTTCACTCTCTCATGCACACACACCAGTTCAACTCACTTTGCCTTCTTTTATCCTTGCTCTAGATGGTTACATTTTTTATTATATGGTAACTCAGTGTATGTCTTCAATTTACTTCTCCCTATGTTTCTATCCTATCTGTCATTTTCAGATGTAAATTCAGTGGCTTTAAAAAAAAATGCATTGCATCGTCTAACTGCCTATGAATGTTAAACTGCTTGTTAAACTGAACTTCATTACCATCAGAATACTTTCTAAAGGTTTATCAAATCTTTAAGAATTCCTGCACTTTCCAATTTCCAACTTAATGGAAACGAACACACATGCTTCTAAATGAGCAGAGAAGCTAGTTTTATCTTTTGGAGAAAGTGACACAGTGATGAAGAATGACATTGACATTCTTTGATCAGTCTCCACTGCATGCATGAGATGTCCCATGAATATGTTGTATATCAGGTTTGTAAGCATGGAAGATAACCTTCTTGGACTTGCATACAAGTTTAAATGGATTGTTCAAGAAATGGAGCTCAGCTTTTTCCTAAAAGGGAAAAAAAAAAAAAAAAAAACAGTGGGTGAAACTTCTTTTTAGTGAGGTATCTTTTATGGATTTTTAATGTGATCCTCAGGTTCTAATATTTTTAAAGGTATTCAGAAACTAGGAGCTAATCCTGTAATCCATTTATTCTTAGATAGTGTGACTAGGGTTAACCAAAATAGAAAATGACCTCTGACTGGTTAATCCTAATTAAAGTTTAGCAAAAGATTCCTTTACAAACTCTCTTCTGTCAACTTCTACATGTCTGAAATATAACTCAGAGGGCCAGGTTCTCAGGTGTAGTTGCACATTTCAGAAGCATACAGCAGGAGTAAAAGGTGAGAGACTCCAGAACTGGTGCAGATTGCACAAGATTGATTCTGCATCATTCCAAAGCAATGTTGTTGACACCTATGCAGAGCTGAGCTTCACTGGAAGCAACATAAAGAGATAAAAGGGGGGTTCTAGTACAAACGGGGACATGTTTAGCAGAAGCTGATGTTATGTTTATCCTCCACTCATCAGGGAGATACAATTCCCTTAACCCCAACAGAGTAAATTAGAGCACCCCTGACCTGCTTTAAACCCCTGAATGGCAGGGAAATATCTCAAAGAATATATAAGATGGTGGGCTAGAATCATCAGTACATTTTGTCTGTTTAGTTCCAGTGCTTCTATAGCATGACGCCAACTTTTCCCAACCTAGCGCTAAAAATTTCCCAAATCTGGTGAAAAATTCCCAGATACAGTTTTTTACAGTGCTTCTATATCCTGGGAAATTTCCCAAAACCTGGGAATTTGTGAGTAAAATGTTTCAACTTGGGAAATTGGGAATTTTCATTCAACACATTTTACTCACAAATTCCCAGATTTTGGGAAATTTCCCAGGATATAGAAGCACTGTTTAGTTCTGCTCCAGAGCTGCAAAACAGCAGTAAAGCTGGGTAAAGTTTAAGCATGATTTCTGGCTGCTTTTCTTCTCTGGAGCATTGGAAAGCAGCCAGAGTGTGTTGGTGAATCTGGCTTCTTATGTTTCCACATACAGCATTTGCACTCATACTCTCCATGCAAGGATAATGGCTGGTGATTCCACATAGTGGCATACCAACTAGATTTATCCCAGCTTTCTTTTGACCTGCCTCCAACCTCCACTGGCACACAGGAGTGCAATGAACCTCCATCAAGCTGCAACCTGCACATGAGAGTCACAAAACACCATTACAGTCATTCACAAATTTGTCCCCACTGCACAATAGAATTACACTGGTTCTGATGTATCCAAGGCTGCTTCAGCTGCAGAAGGCGGGAAAGATTTTTTCCTGCTAGTGAGATTAAATTGAAAACAAGAGAAGCAAGGCACACTGAAATACTTTGAGCTTGTTAAACTGGACTGTGAAGGGTGTCACTCTTTGGCTAGAAAACTGAAAGAAACCCACATGACAGAAGAAAATTATAGCCAGACTGAAAGTGATGTTTAATAAGCCTCTTATGAGATAGTTACCAGTCTTGAACTTGCTATATACAAGACTTGTGGCTAAAGGGGAGGGAAGCTGTAAGGTGTGTGGAATCTGTCCAGCACAGACCTTTGGACCTTTATGAACACTGTTGGTGAATTGTGGTTTCACCAATATACTAATATAAAACCAGTGAACCTGGTTGTATTGATAGATGATGATCTCCATTTAGAATGTAAGGAAAGCTTGTTCCTGTACTTTTGCTGTCTGGCTACATCTTTGGAGTATAAATAAAACTTAACAATTGAAAAAAAAAACAGCTTAAAAATAAACATTGATTTTATCAGTTGAATTTATATATATATAAAAATCAGTGTGCCAACCCTATATATGCCTGTGTTTCTGTTTGGTTTTTAATCTATTTAAATTTTCAATTGCACAAAATGGTGGGTTTTAAGCAAGTTAGTTTTCTTTAACAATTAAAATTTTCACAGTAGCAGGAAATTATTGGGGGTGGGCTTAGACAATGGGAGGTCACACAAAAATTATTTAATGACAGTAGACCCTGCAAAAAGTTAAAGCTTTATAGCTGACAAAACACAAATTGTCAACGTCACATGTCAATATCCTGAAATCAAACTCCGCTAAGTTCTCAAACAGAATTTTTCTTACTTTGCCTATCTCTAAATTTCTGTTATTATTGATGGACATATTTTTACATCAGCTTGTGTGTGTGTATAGAGATATCAATGTTTATTGACATTTACCAATATGAAGCTAATCCTTCCAAGCCTACATATATAATACTTCATCATCTGTACATATGAAGAGAGGAAACAGAGGAGATAGAATAGCCCTCTAACATGGCATTACCACACAAACTAAATTGTTGAAGGACTTATGAATGAATTTACTCTCAAAACACCCCTCGTTATTTAGAGAGGTAGTAGCCCCATTTTTCATATGCGGAGCTGAGCCACAGACAGATTTACCCCAAGTTGCACAGGAAGTCGGTAGCCAAGGTGAGAGCAGAAAAGAGAATAGAGACAAAATATTCACATTTATAAACTCATCATGGTAGAGACTGTATTTTAATATGTGTCTCTAAAGTACTCTGAACCTGTTCAGGAGCTCTAGGCACTACCCCATCACAAATAGTAAATAATACACCTCTCCCTTGATATAATGCTGTCCTGGGGAGCCAAAAAATCTTACCGCATTATAGGTGAAACCGCATTATATCGAACTTGCTTTGATCCACCGGAGTGAGCAGCCCCCCCTTCCCTGGAGCACTGCTTTACCGCGTTATATCCGAATTCATGTTATATCGGGTCACGTTATATCGGGGTAGAGGTGTATAATAATAAAAAAGAGAAAAGCCAGAAAGTAGGCAGAAAAAAAGGAGATATGGCATGAGGGGACAGAAAGACCAAGGGGATTGGCCAATGCCCATCAACCAATCAATCACAAAGATGACTACAATGAAGAAAGTTTCGAATCCACAAGGTATTTTTCCCTCTGCAACTGGCTTAAATTAAGTTTAAATCTAGATTCACAAGCACAAGCCGGGCACATTTTAATTCCTTTACAATTTGTTTGCCAGCAAGATTTTCTTTTAGCTCCCTCAACTCTATAAGATTGAAGCAGTTCTGGTAAAAACTGTGCAGTACACAACAAGAACATCACAGATACTTTTGCTGAGATATGTTTCATTATCTGTACTAGTAATAGGACAAAATCATCCCAATCCTGGCAATTAGAACTGGCAATCATAACATTATTTTCACCTGAAAAGAATGTTAAGGTACAGTGGCTGATCTGGTCATTTGTAATATAATCTACTTGAGAGAGCTTGCCAAATTGTTTTAATCAAAACTGTTTTTTCCCTCCAAAATGCCTTTTTGGCCGAGTGGAAATCTTCAGTAAATATTTAAATTTTCATTGAAAACATTCAGGTTTCTATTCAAAAGAACAACAAACAAACAAATCCAGGGAGTTAGATTTTCAACAATCAAAAACTGAAACATTTGCAGTTTTCTGCAAACAAAGATCAAAACTGCTTGGCTTTAAATTGAACTGTCCAGGTTTTCATAACAAATGAAACAGTTCTGTATTCATTGATGTGTCCTCAGAGGACAGAAAAATTATTCCCTAAGCAGCTTTCCCAGTTTAGGATTTTCTATAATCATAGAACATCAGGGTCAGAAGGTCATCAAGTCCAACCCACTGCTCAAAGCAGGAGCAATCCCCAGATAGATTTTTGCCCCAGCTTCCTAAATGGCCCCCTCAAGGAATGAACTCACAGGCCTGGGTTTAGTAGACCAATGCTCAAACCACTGAACTATCCCTCCCTCTACCAGCACCATAGCATCTAAAGCCAATAATCAGATATTGAGGATATACAGTGTTTGCTTTGGGAGCATGAATGTTCATGGGCAAAACTTGGCACTGTGTTACATCATAGCTGAGTGTGCAACCACTCAATAGGGCTATAAAACCTGGCTCCCTGTTGGGTTGACTGATCTTGAGAATGGTTGAGTCCAGTGTGTATTGAAGATAATGTGCACACGGGCCCAGGTCCTCAAAGGGTTTTATGCGCCTAACTCCCATGGAAATCAATATGCATTATGGTCCTAAAATCTTTTGAGAGCTTTGGGCTTAGGTGACCAGTCATGCAAGGTTCACCTCCTCTTGTGTTCAGTTTGACTCAGGATTCCGCCTAGTATCTTATAGGTTCTAGAACAGTAAGTGGGTCCTGAGTGGGATGGTCCTTTCTCCCTCTTAATAGCTGTGTATAGATCCTCAGCATCTCTTTTCCTTCCATTTCAACTGCAGCAATTATCTCCATAAAGCTCCAGCAAGAGTATGAGAGCAAGGGGGTTAGGGATGGGTCCTCTGTGATGGGTTGTGGGGGGAAGTAAATGCCTTTTTCTCCTTAAGCACCTTGCTAGCAAGGGTACTTTCACCCTTTGAGCCCAACTGACATTAGCAGTTCACACGTTTGGTTCTTTGGCCTTCTACTTTTAAAGGAAAAAGCTAACTTTTTTTTTATAAAATGGTTTCAGCCTTTGGTCCAAACCTTTGCTTACACAGGTCTAGAGAGAAATATGTATTTATCTTTTTAATAACTGGAGGGAAACGCAACTAATAATTTACAATATTTGAAGCAAAAATTAAAATCCATATATTTTAAAAAATATTTGTATGTCCCTTTGCCTAAAAATATCAAGACAAAAAAAATTGAAAGGCAAACCAATCAGAAAAAAAAAATATCTATACCATATAACTCTGTAGTGTTTGTTTTCTTTTGTGAATTTTAGATTGTAACAAGTGGGAGATAAATCCCCTAACCTTCCGTTTCCCATGGAATATCTTCTATTTACATTTTCTATTCATCCCTTTCTTCATTCAACTGGCATTGAAAAGCATAATCCCTTGCTAAGTTTACTGTGGAAAATCACATTGTGTTCCAAAGCAATAATCATTCTAGTCAAAGATAAAGTTTTTAAAGGTTGAATTGGACCCCTGTGTTTCTCTTAACTAGACACCTGAGAATGAAAAACACAACTGTCAAGATGTCTCCTGGCTGGAGTTACAAAAAACTTAATCCATTTACTCTCTAGTGTGATGTCCTGCTAGCAGGAAGCAAGCACAAACTAATTAAATGCTTCAGTTCTTTATTTAAATACTTACATTGCATCCCCAAAGAGGAGGATGTCCAGTGCAAATTGTTTTTTGGTTTTTTTAAAGAACTGACTTACATTTTTTTAAGCTGTGGTTGTAATAGAAGTGTAACTGCTGTTAGCAAATTAGTTGTAATGGTTACAGTAAATGGAAAGCAGAGAAGCAATTATTACTACAAATGATTTCAAAAGTATCATGAAAAGCAAGATGAGTTACAATGTTACTAATGGAAACTAGATGGCACTTAAGCTGTAAAGCTATAAGCAAAATTAAAAACAAGTGATTCAGTGTCAAAGGAGGTGATTTCATAGACAGACCTTATGTCTTCAGGTGCTGAGTTGAAGCTGATACTGCAAACTTTAAGTAAACTCCTCAGACAAAATGTATAATTTATGGATGAAATTCAGCCCTGATTTATATTCCAGGAAGTCCCATTGGTGCTGATTCTGATTTCACTTACACAGTTTTACAATGTTGTCCCTGGAGTTACTTCTGTTTCACACTGATGCACATAAGAGCAATCAGAATCAGACTCTTTGTGGGAGTGGGGGGCAGGAAAGTCTTATAGATGTGCTTTACTGCATGTTTTAGCATATAGCTGCTTACAGTTTAGTCTGTTTATATTAGAGCATTTTGAACTTAGACTTTTAAAGTAACTATTTATTTGATTTTGTTTTCTTTTAGCTTGCACCAACATTTCCAGGGAAAAAAGGAAAGGTTTCTTCAACCACAGAAAGTGATAGACTGTTCTAATGAGGGATGTCTGACATTCTAGATAAAGAAAAGAAGAAAATACAAATCTTATAGTAAAAAAAACCCTATCAACTGAAAATATTGATTGTTCCTATTAAAAATTAATTAACAAAACCAGGCATCTCTTTTAACAGAAACCTTTATCATACTTCCCTCATTTTCATTTAAATGCAAATTTGAAACCCTTTCTCTAAGCCAATAGAAAGCTGAAAATGAGAATAGCCACCACTTAACTAATGATGCAATTATGCTGCATAACATTAGGCCCAAATGAGATATTACACATACTGGAAATATTAAGAGAGCCAGTGAGTGTGAGTTTAATCTTTGCTATGTTTAGGAGGCTGTTGACCAGAACATCTTTAATATAGGTCTCCTGTCTGTCCCAACTGGAAGAAGGAGCTACCTTGCCTCCATAGCACTATGCCCCCTTTCCTGGGTTCCACTGATAGTTCTCCCTAAGTCCAGGGCCTGCACTGGGAGGAGCACTGGGAGTAGGCTGAGGAACAGGAGTGAGTATCTTGGGGTGAACTGGGGGTGAGCAGCAGCCATGGCCAGCATCCATGATAGCTGCACTGCTAAACAGCTGGGGTGGAGACAAGGGGTAGTCACATGGATGGCCGGGGATCTACCTAGCAGGCATGGCTGCAAACTGATGGAATGATACAAGATCAGGATCTGGTCCAACAGATAAATATAGCTAAATTGCTCAGTAATAGTGACGATAGTGTAATTAAATTTAACATCTTTGTAGGGGAGGGAAATACCAAGAAATTTACCACAGTAGCATTTAACTTCAAAACGGGGACTACATAAAAATGAGGATGCTAGTTAAATGGAAATTAAAAGGAAGAGTCACAATAGTAAAATGCCTGCAAGCTGCATGGAAACTTAAAAAAAACACCATAAGAGAGATTCAAATTGCATGTATACCCCAAATAAATATAAAACCCAAAATCCAAATAAAAAACAGTAATAAGACCAAAAAAATGCCACCTTGGCTCAATAACAGAGTAAAAGAGTATCAAAGGGGGGGTATCCGTGTTAGACTGGATTTGTAAAAAGCGACAGAGTCCTGTGGCACCTTATAGACTAAAAGACATATTGGAGCATAATCATTCGTGGGTGAATACCCACTTGCATCCAACGAAGTGGGTATTCGCCCACAAAAGCTTATGCTCCAATACGTCTGTTAATCTATAAGGTGCCACAAGACTCTTTGTCACATTTTACAGAGTAAAAGAGGTAATCAGAAGTGAAAAAGGCATTCTTTAAAAATTGGAAGTCAAATCCTACTGAGGAAAATAGAAAAGAGCATAAACTCTGGCAAGTCAAATGTAAAAGTATAATGAGGCAGGCCACAAAAACAAACAAACAAAAAAAGAATTTGAAGAGCAACTAGCAAAAGACACAAAAACTAACATCATGTTTTTAAAATTAGATCAGAAGCAGGAAGCTTGCCAACCAATCAATGGGTCCCCTGCTCGACTGAGGTGCTAAAGCAGCATTCAAGGAATCCAATGACTGTTGTGGAGAAGCTAAATGAATTCTATGCATTGGTCTTCCCTGCAGCAAATGCGAGAGAGATTCCCACACCTGAGCCATTATTTTTAGGTGACAAACTTGAGGAATTGTCCCAGATTGAGGTATCAACAGAGGAGGTTTTGGAACAAACTGATAAACTAACAGTATTATGTCACCAGGACCAGATGGTATTTACCCAAAAGTTCTGAAGCTCACATACGAAATTTCCAAACTACTAACTGCTACGTAACATATCATTTAAATCACCCTATGTACCAGATGACTGGAGGGTAGCCAATATAATGCCGATTTTTAAAAAAGGCTCCAGAGATGATCCTGGCAATTACAGGCTGATAAACCTAACTTCAGTACCAGACAAATCCCAACTACATACAAAATGATGGGGTCTAAATTGACTGTTACCATTTAAGACAGAGATCTTGGAGTCATTGTGGATAGTTCTCTGAAAACATCCACTCAGTGTGCAGCAGTAGTTAAAAAAGCTAACAGAATGTTAGGAACTATTAGGAAGGGGATAGATAATAAGACAAAAAATATTATAATGCCACTATATAAATCCATAGTACACCCATACCTTGAATATTGTGTGCAGTTCTGGTCACCCCATCTTAAAAAAAAAAAGATACATTAGAAACGGGAAAAGAACAGGAAAGGGTAACAAAAATGATGAGGGGTAGGAAACAACTGCCATGTGAGGAGACATTAAAAAGACGGGGACTGTTCATCTTAGAAAACAGAAAACTTGGGTGGCGGGGGGGGGGGGGGAGAGGGAAAGAAGAAATATTATAGAGGTCCATAAAATCATGAATGGTGTGAAGAAAGTGAATCATGAAGTGTTATTTACCCTTTCCCATAACACAAGAACCAGGGGTCACCCAATGAAACTAATTGGTGGCAGGTTTAAAACAAACAGAAAGAAGCATTCTTCACAGAATACGAAGTCAAACCATGGAACTCATTTCCAGGGAGCATTGTAAAGGCCAAAACTATAATTGGGTTAAAAAAAAAGAATAAGTTCATGGAGGAGAGTATATAGGAAACATTTTGAAAAGCGCATGAGTGATATTGGAGCCTAAATTTCATCTTCAAACAAAGTAATGTTGCCACTTGGGAACCCGAGTTGTACTAGGTGCATTTTAAATTTTTACCTAATATCTATATTTCATACTTTTACAGTTATGTGCAAAAAAAACTATGTTAAGGTGAAAAGTGAAGCCCTCAGAAGTTAAAAAATGCCAGAATTAAAGTTTCCTGTGCAACCTTAATTCAGCCACCTTGTGCATCTGCTTTCTTGCTTGCTTTCTCCTGTATGCTCAGATGTATAGGGTGTACACCACTTTCCACCATTTATGTTGGAGTTGTGCTGGTCTGTTCAGGCTTCCAAGTGCCATGCTGGATTTGGCTTCTTTCTCTGTTGTTTTGCCTAACATTTCTCTAGGTTGTCCTCTTTTTCTCTTCCTAGGTCATGTCCACATTATCACTTGATGTGCAAGTTGCATCAGTGGCATCTTTAAAGTGTTTCCTAAATATGGCCATCATCTTCTTACCATGCTTGATGCTTTAGGTTTGTTTGCTTTACTTAGAATTGCTGATGTTGCAAGAAACTCTTTCCAATGGACTCTGAAGATCTTCCACAGGCATTTACTTTGGAATTAGGTGATCTAGTTACTAATTGCTTTTGCAGATTTCCATGACTCTGCTCCATTAATGAGAATAGACATGATTCCTGTGTTAAAAATTGTATTTTTGTAACAGTGCCAATCATGCTACTTTTCCAAATCTTTTCAAGCTTATGAAAGTTGTTTGCTGCTTTTGGTATTTGTTGCTTGATATCTAGCATGGTGTCACCATCATTTTACATCTTACTCCCTACCTCGGAAAAATGATATACTTCTGTTATGTCTCTGTCCACTGTGATGGTTGCTTTTGGGGCATGGATAGCTGTATATTTTGTCTTCTCCTTGATGAACAAATTGACTTGTTTTGCTGTGTCTGCCAAAAGTTGTGTCTTTTCTTCCATCAAGTGATGTGTCAAACTCAGCAGGACAATGTCATCAGCAAAAATGAGGTTATCCAACTTTATCATTGATCCCTAAAATTCCTTGGTTGCCTTCTGTGGTTACTTTCCTTATGACATAGTCAACAATCAGTGCAAACCATAGTTGAGACTTAATACACCCTTGCAGTTGTCACTGCAAACCATTGGCTGATGTCACTGTCTCTGACTGTACATTCAGCATTACCATATAGATACTTGATGATTCTAATTATTTTTGCTGGTATTTCACAATATGCCATAATTTCCCTAAGACAGTGTAAGCTGTCTAAAGCCTTCTGGAAGTGTATAACATTTATCACAAGAGATGCTATGCATTATGATATAATCTACATGATCACATACTGTTTTTTTCCCATAGGACACCTGCCACAATCAGTGTAGAGGATGTACCTACTCTGGGGATGAATCAGCTCAGCTCCTTACCTTAAGCTCCTCGTCAGATGTCAGACAGTAGTCATAAATGGAAACATCAAAGGATATGCTGCCTATGAGAGAGAGTGAGACCCTTTTCTCCCAGTAAAATGTATCCCTTCTCATCATATTGAAGAATATTTCTTTTGGTTTTATCACTTCCATACTGCACTGACATACTGAAAGAAACATTTCACAAAGGGTCATGTATACCAGTAGTGATTCAGTTATCAGAACACTAGTGCTGCTGTTGCAGCTGATAAAAAGAAACATGTATCATTTCTCCCTCCCCCCCCCAAAAAGAGCAATATGAGGATCTATTCAGATAATCCAGGGACTGTATAAATAGCCTATTTCACAGCTATTGGGTTCAAAAGTTCAGGTCAAAGGTGTGGTTTCATGCAAATTATTTTGCAAATGAAAGCACTATTCCTGTACCTTTCCATATTTCTATAATAACAACCCCCCCTCCTCATTATAATATTAAGTGCACTGGGAAAAATGATACATCACACAGGATAATATAAGATGACACATACAAAGGAGGCATAAGAAAGCTTAGCTTCTGATACTATTTCGCCCCCTCCTGGGTCTCTCTAAAATGCTAAATAAGCTTTTTATTTGATCTTAGCTTAATGCGAGCATCAGCGGTTTGGAGAGGAGGAAGCTGACTTCAGAATAAACCAAACCAACAACAAGCAAAACTCCAAAATCATTCAGCCCAACACTTGACTCTAAAAGGCTTCTAGTAATTGGTGGTCTATTAAGGCTCCTCCTTGACTTAATCATACTGTTGTACAGAAGAGATCTAGCTCTGTGCATGCAACTAACCAGCTACTTTATAAAAACCCAGTTCTCTTAATTTGCTAGCTAGCCCAGTCTTGCTAAGCCCACACTACTGCCCAGTGGGTGGCTTTGCATTCCCTGCTGATCTTAGTAGCAATAGGAATTTCTTGGGAGGAGGCTGCAGAGGTAGGCCAAGCAGCAGGGTATCCGTAAAGGCTGATTCAGTTCCTTTCATCTGAATAAGGGCTAATCCAATTGACACACAGAGAGGTAAACAAAGAGTGACATATTTGTAGACAAACTGTCATACTCTAGATTATTCACAAAAACAAATTATTTTTGAATTGCAGGCATAAATTGTAAAAATTCTGCCAGCCTCAGCAGCTGGTACATTTCTCAGAGAACCAACCATTAGCTGGAGAAGTTAATTTAAATATAATATTCTACTGTTGCTTTCATCCCTTAGTAAATCTCTCTAGCACATCAACCTAAAGAACTATGCAAATGTAGTTTGCTTTCTAGAAATATGGTAGATTTTTTTTTCTTTTTACATGACAAATTCTAATAACCACTGATAATTTTTTCTTCTTACTCTTAAATCTTTTTGCAATTAGCCTGCTGTTAGCTGTTCTATTTTAAAAGTTAGGGACAGCAGAATTCTTTTTTCCCTCACACAATATTGGTGGGATTTTTCAAAAGCATTCAGTATGGGCCTAATTCTGCACAGATTGATACCAATGGCAAAACTTCCATTGACTTTAGTGGGACCAGGATTTCATTTCCAATATCCAAAACTCCCACTCTATTGTAATTTTAGAAATCAGGTGCAACTTGACATATATACATATGGATATGTATCATACATTTATGTACATCCACAGTACTCATAGCAATTGCAAGTAAGGGACCAAGATATCTTGCGCTGCCACTAAATATTTGTCCTGTCCAAAGGGTAAAGTCTGTCTAGTCCATTTACCAACAGTTCCTGTGAACTGAAAATTATAAGTAACAAAACCATTAATAGCAGAGCTGAGCAAACAGTTCATTCCACATAATTTATTGGCCACATTTGAAAAATATGGCTATGGCAGTGAGCCCTCACTGACTTGGAAGAGTTAGGGTTGGTAGAGTTTGGTATTATAGGTAGGAATGAGCAATGCATAGTGATCCTTGATGGCATGCTATTGTGGCTGCTGCTTTTGAACATAAGAACATAAGAACAGCCATACTGCGTCAGACCAAAGGTCCATTTTGCTCAGTACCCTGTCTTCCAACAGTGGCTAATGCCAGGTGTCTCAGGCTAGGTCTACACTACCCGCCTGAATCGGCGGGTAGAAATCGATCTCTCGGGGATCGAATTATCGCGTCTCGTCGGGACGCGACAATCGATCCCTGAATCGACGCTCTTACTCCACCAGCGGAGGTAGGAGTAAGCGCCGTCGACAGGGAGCCGCGGAGGTCGATTTTGCCGCCGTCCTCACAGCGGGGTAAGTCGGCTCCGATAGGTCGAATTCAGTTACGCTATTAGCGTAGCTGAATTTGCGTATCTTAAATCGACCCCCCCCAGTGAAGACCTACTCTCAGAATTCCTTCTTTGGGGTAAGAAGGAATTGCTATCAGTAATATATTTGTAGAACTGCCAGGGGACACCTTAAGAGATTCATGGATAAGGTTAGAGGTTTATCCACAGAAAAAATATATTTTTACTAATGGTAGAGGGCACAAGTGTTGGGCAGTCAGTAGAGGCCATATGGGCAGCTCAAGATGGACATGTCTGTCACAGTTTTAGGTGGGAGTCTTTGCAGGAAGTATGTGAGTATCTTGGCTTATGGACCAGAAGTCTAAGGTAGGACTTAGGAAAGAAGGAGCATAAGGAATGTTAGTTGTTGGCACAAAACAAACAAATAAAAATGCTGCAAAAAGGCAATTATCCATAATTTCTAAAGTGTAAACATTCTCTATTGAATATAATTTTTCAGCTTCACCAATTTAACACAGCTGTTATGTAGTTCCAACAGAACTCCCATATCAAAAATCTTGCACACCGGTGTGAAGATCCATTTTTGTTTCTGTATTCTAACTGCAGTACTTGTACTTTTAATTGCCAGAGTAATCTACTTTTTACAAAGAGCATCTGAAGGCTGAAGCTGAACAAATGAGTGTATGATATTAATTACCAGAACCTTTCTTGTACTTTGGAATTTTTTAAAAGAGCTGCTAATGTTTACTGCACCATCAAAATGGGCTTTTGCTTAGCTAAGCAATGAAGCAAAATGCTGTGACACTGGCTTGTCAGATATATCTTTCTATGTCTTGTCATCTTTCGTGTCACCCCTGATAATTAGCTCAGTCATAAAAGAATATTGGCATTTTCTTCACAATTAGTTTTCAAGTATACCTATGAATCTAGTGTTTTTTATTCTTTCCCTAATTCTTTTTGGCATTTATGGGAGACAGGACTTCAAAGTATTATGCAAACGATCTTGGAGTATCAGCTGATAAATTGGGTATTTAAAGGACTAATCAACTTCACTGTTAGCATTCAGCAAGAAATATGTTTCTTTAGAACAATACTACTTTTTGTGTAGTAATACATACACATAAAGCAGGCAGGTACACTCAGTATGAATGACTTTTACTTTTGATTAAGATTAGATGTCATTAAGCACAATAAGAAATAAAAACAGAAATAAAAATAAAGACAGCACTGAGAATGTCTTCTCTCCAACAGGCTGCATCTAAACTGAGCACAAAATGGCAGCTGCTTTCAGTGGTTGGCAGCCTCTTAGAAATTGAAGAGGTGCAGTTCATAGAAAATAAAGGCATAACAGCATCATGCACTGCACTATTTATATCTTTAATTTATATAGCATCTGGCACTGTGAGGTACTTTACAGTCTATTGGCTTGATTTTCCACTGACTTGCCTCTTATACAGTAATTTCCACCTGTGCAAAGTGGTTGTGTTTAGAACACTGCCAAATCAGAATGGTAGCATTTTATACACGCTGTGCTTTCACTTTGCACTAATGTAAATGACTATATAATCTGCAAGATAGTGGAGAATCAGATCCTATATATACAGGAGCCACTAACACACCATTTAAATGTTACCCCTGCATGGGTGGAACATGGTGAAAGTCTAATAATACAAGTTATCTCTACGTAGCAGGTTAGGATAGGAAAAAAAGAAGAAGAATATATCCATCTACAAGTGGAATTTAGGTAGACAGAATATAATAACCCAAAATAGAATACAGCCAAGACTGTGGTGCTATCTAATCTTGTGAAAAGTATTATACATAGAATCTTTAATGACCACAATGGAAAGGACATAAGTTTTGTCATCACAATGGTAGCACCTCCAAAATTACACTCCCATATTTTTAATCACAAACACCTCTTTACAATGTTTGTACTCATAGAGAAGTTGACATTTGTTTTAGTTTTCACCAGTTCTGCTTGGATGCCAATATTTCTGGCATTTTAGTAGACATTTGTACATCTCTTTGCAGAAGTAGGAAATCATTTTTATGGTTGTGTTTTTATCAACAGCAAATTGCCTTTCTAGCCTAGCAGAAAAACTACAGTATTCTATTCTATCACATGAATCATCAACAAAATTACTAACTAAGTATTTCTTTCAGATTTTGTTATTGTTGGGGATGATGCATGAAGCAGAGAGGAGATATCTAGATTTGAAAAAAAAAACGTAATGTACAGCAGTTAGAACAATCTTGTTTTGACTTGAGGACTGAACAAATCTGATATGCAAATCTTTGACAGGGAATAAATATTTAGCACTTGTATATTATTTGTACAGATACCTTGGCTACAACAAATATATTTTAAAATATCTATAGAAATGCGGAATACTGGACCGTGACATCTTGAAAAGGCTGGAAGGCTGCATATGGCCCTCAGACTAAAACTGGGCGACTTTTCTTTTAAGTTGCCATTTTTTCATTCTTCTATCTATCCTAACAGCAACATTTAACACTTATTTCTGTTGTAGAGTTTACGGTTTTTGTAAATATATTTAGTGTTTGTGAAATAGGCTGCACTGAAAATCCTGGAGACTAAGTGTATGTTGATACTGCGTATGGCGTGATTGCAGCTCATGTAGACATACTGAGCCAGCTTTAATGTAGATAGCCTGAGCATTGAAGCAGTGAAGCCATGGCAATGTGCACTTCCGTGCTAGCTTTATAGGCCTGCCCTGAACTCTGAGTAATTACTCAGGTGGCTAGCCTGCACTGCCATGCTGCCCTGGCTTCACTGCTCAGTCATCCTATGATTGCAGTGCAGATATACCCGAAGAGTGGAATTTTGAAAAGTGCTGAATGACTTAGCAGCTCAAGTCTCATTGAAAGTGAGTGCAACTTATGTTCTCAAGCCACTTAGGATCTTTTTAAAACCCATCCTAAAATCCTGTATCTACAGACTAGTATGGGTGATTGGTGAGGCAATACTCTGCAATATGCTTCAATCCTGATGAAGTCAGTGGGAGTTTGATTCGAGTAAGGATTGTATTAGTAGTTGAGGTCTAGCTTGTGAGTAGCCTTGTATGGACATTCCAGAGAGAGAAAAAAGGCATGCACACACACACACACACACACACACACACACACACGCACGCACGCATAATGATGCACAGGGACTAATTTCAATCCCAGTCTTCCTAAAATGAATGGGGAAGGGGAGAATAAGGGTGGGGTAATAACCAGCAGAACTCAGTCAGGACAGGGACATCTATGTTGACTCTGTTTTCCTCGCTGTCTCTGAGATTGACCCAATACAATGTTTCCAGGAGCGTCTGCTGGAGTGGTATACTTCTGCACCCACTTCTGTAGGTATGGTTGCCAGGTGTCCAGTTTTCAATTGGAAAGTTCAGTCAAAAGGGGATCTGTCCAGTGTCCAGTCAGAAGTACTGACTGGACACCAAAAGTCTGGTTACTGCCCGCAGGGGCGCTGGAACGGGGCGGATAAGGTAGCGTACGTCACAGTGTGAATGACCACAGCAGGGCACTTGCAGAGAACTGGCGGCAGCATGGCTGTGAACCAGGTGGGTGCCAATCCACACCATGGGATTGTGTTTGGATTACATCCTATTTTCCACCTTCTTCTCTGCTCCCCGGATCTGCCCTTTCCCCCATCCACTGCAGAAACACCCCATCTCTGTGGGAAGCGGCTCGAGGGGCTAAAAGACACATGTGACCGGCACCAGAGCCGGAACCTGAACCAGGGATCCCATGCGGGGTGGCCACTTCTCCCCAGGTCAGAGGTGACTGCAGCACCAACTTCTACTTTGCTTCCCTCCCTTTGACACTAGGATAAGGGCTAGGCCCAGCCCAGCAGCGCCCTTAAAGCCTGGGAATGCGACTCACTGTGGAGACTGGCCTCCAGCCCAGCCCAGCTCGCCCAGACAGACTGACAACATCCCCTGCCCTTCCACCCCACGATTGCTGTCTGCAAACGCCACCACCAGCCTAGCCCAGGACTTGGAGACCGGGGATGCTGGGTCATCAGTCCGCACCAGCCCCTTCTGAGTCAGAGCTGACTCCTATCTGCATCTTATGGACAGGCTCTGCTTCAGCTCCTAGCCCAGCTCTGCAGGTGGCAGGTGAGTCCTGGGGGGAGAGGGGGAGCGAGAGGGGGGGAGGGGCTGTAATGTCCAATTTTAAGAAATTGGAAAGTTGGCAACCCTAGTTGTAGGTAGTGTTTACATATAGAGCTGTGTGAATAACGGCTTTTTCAGTATGCTAGTAATTCTGAAAATTTGAAAACATATTTTGTTTCAGGTAAAACAGAAAATACATATTTTTTTAAAATCAGTGAATCAAAAATAAAAATTAAAACTAATTTCTAGTCAAATGAAATATTTTGTTTCAAATCCAATTTTTTTGAGATTTTGAGATTTTTAAAATAATTTTGATTGTTGTTTTCAATAGAATCAAAGGAAATTTTGAAACAAAAAGATCTCTCACTGTAACAAATACAGTGTTTGGTTTTGAAATGTGAAAACAAAGTGTTTTGAATTTTTCAGATTTTTTAAAGGATTTTTTTTAGCCAAAACAATTAATTTAAATGGACTTGAATTCACAAAATGTTTTGGTGTCACGGAATCTGTATCTTTCCCTAAAAAAAGTTGCAGCTGAAAAATTTCACCCAGCTCTACTTACAAGCTGTAATTTTGACTGTAGGATTTGTCTCTTTGACTTCGTTCCTGACTGTGACCCTAGTTGTCTGGAGCTAAAGTAACTTATCAGCTGGATATATATCAAGTTGCTTTTCCAGTCCATATCAAGAATGTTCATCAGAAACATGCTTTTGTACAGCATCAGCCGTATATCTTTGTAGAACTGCTGCTGGGGCTACTAGCTGCTGCAAGCTGTTAAATATCAGGCCCTCATGTTCTTTCATTTTTCTAGTCAAGAAATGATTTGCAAAAGGATGCTGTAATAGAGGATAGAATCTCGTAAGATTCTGTCTCACTGAACTTTCATAGAAAGTCCATGATTTAACTTACTGGAAACTTTGTGTAGTTTAGGAAATTCTTTTTTTACTTTCCTTTAAACAACTTTCTTCTAGACATTTGCTCATCTTTTCTCTTTTACATTTTCTCCTTTTCACCTCTCTCCTTTTTGTTTTCTATTTTCGCCCTTTACCTCTGTTGTCTCTTCTCTCATTTCTTATCCTCACCTTTTGCATTTTATGCTTTTGTAAGAGCAAGCTTTCTCTGATAAGTTACCATTTCCAATCACCCTAGAGCCATTCTGTTTCAGGTAACTTTTCCTATTACTGACTACAATATCAAAAGGCATTGCTTCTGCACTTACTGAGTAAATACTGAGTAAATACACACATGGCCAGGAAAGTTGCCTGAAATGGAGGGGATATTCACGTGAAGGGGGTATGGATTCTACCTAAAGGAAGTGACTGCTAAACTATTTCCAGAAGTAATTGTAAAGCATCAATTTTTTTTAACTTCTTTAGTGTTCCTGGAATGGTATTAAGTAAAGACTATTGTAAAACAGAAAAATGCAAATCACCTCTACAACAATAATGATCTTGTAGAATTGGTCCTGCTAAATGGCTACAACTTTTCAAATTCTTGGAATGCCACAAAGTGCGAAGATGCACATTTGGAAATTGCAAGTAATTTCTGAAGCAAACAATATGGACAATGGCACTATCCAGCAAATTGGGAGCAGCTGCCTGTACTGCCATCACAGCTGGTTGCAAAGTATATAATTTATGTTTTCTGCAACGGTAAGTGGGAAAGCTTTTAAGAGATGTGTTCATACTTTAAACAGCTCTTTTCCGCAGCTTTCACCATTGTACACACACAAATTTTTTTTGTGTTTTGACAGAACAATTAACGTTCATCTATTTCTCATTATGCTTTGAATGTTATAGCAAAGTATCTGAGCTCTGGTCTTTTTATTGATTTTCTACTGGCAGATGATATTTGGTATAGTTCTTCTACTATGTAGACAGCAATGTATACTTTATCTTCCTAAGATGTAGACTTTATTTAATTATGTTATTAAACTGATTAAATTAATTACAAACAATCATGGCTTGAATTGCAGTATGTGATGTGTATTCCTGTGATCAATTTTATGTGAATTTCTGTTTTCTGTTTTGTCAAAAAACAAATAAAAAAATGTGTCAAAACAACTTATTTTTGGAAATTGCAAAGATGAGGTTGTACCCATAACCTTAACTCTGCCCCTTTATTCATTGTGCACTTTAGAATACAATCCTTAATTACAAATGTTTGCACTATTTCCAGCTAATACAATAAAATATCCAACTTTTCCTTACAAACTTAGCTACAAACTTAGCTACAGATACATAGCATCTTCTGCTGTGTATACCAAATAAACAGAGTGAAACAAAGTAATTTATATACAAATGGCCAGGCCCTCATCTGGTATAAATGGGGATAGCTTCATTGCCATCATAGGCACTATGGTTATTTACACAGTCTGAGGATCTGGCTCCAGATGTGGAGTGCATGAGAGACAAGAAGTGAATGAGAGCTCTTGAGTCATTTGGTGCACCATACAGTATGATGAAAAGACTGCTACAGAGCATCAAAGCATAAATGCAGAGTGACATAATAGAGATAGACCCTGAAGAAATGAGCAATTGTCTACAACTACCTTCTGGGACCAAAAGAATGGAGCTATTCAAAAGCAGCCTTATCTATCTCTGCTAGGTTCCTTAGTCACATCAACAGCTTATGAACAATGGTGTCAAAGGCAGCTGAAGAAACAACACAAACACGTGAGATGAAATTCTGACTTCACTGAAATGAATAGTAAAACTGTCATTGACTTCACCCTTAATCTTCATCCATCTACAAAAAGAGATCTAGACATTAATGTGACCCAGGGAGCTCTTTGGTGACACCTGGCAGAGAGCACAAGGGTCCATAGGTTTTACAGGAATCACCTGGGTCATTTATATGTATAATAGTTCACCAAAGGGTGTCATATGAGGTCCCTACCAAAAGCCAGTAGTCATCACAATCATTGCAAAATGTATGTGTGAATAATATTCAAGAATTTATGTATCTATACTAAAAATTATGCCCTTAAGGCCTTGGTGTTAAGGCAGGTCACCAGTAGGTGACATGCCCTGGACATGTTCCTTTCAGGCAACAGGTAGTAGATACTTATCTCTCTATCAAGTTATGTGAGTATTGTGTATTGTCTGCCTCACAATGGAAGCCTATTTGCATAGTGAGCCACAGGGGAAAAAAAGATTGTGAAATCTACAAGAGAGGAAATTCACAGGAGAAAACAAACACTAGAAGGCTTTCTGGTTATGACTAAAGACAAAGGATGGTTGGGGAATATCTGGTGGTATAAAGAAACACACAGGATCCTTCACCAAGGTGACAAGCTGACAGTTTGTTAGTCTCATGAACAGAGAATCACACCCAAGCCTGTCTGTAAAACTCTGAAAGGACTTTGGGTGAGCATTACTCTACAAGACATTACAGTATCTAGTTAATTAAGTCTAGATTTTAGACTTCATGTTATGGTTTTATTTCATATGTAACTATTTGTTTCCAATACTTCTATTTGCTATTGCTTGAATCTCTGTTCTTTGTTAAATAAACTTATACTTGATTTCACTGTAAACATATCTAAGTGCAATGTGTTAAGGGGAGTGGTGATCTGAGGTGGAACTGTTGGGGATGTACTGATTCTTTGGAAGCAGCAAATCTGTTAATACTGAAAATATCCAGTGGAACAGGGGCTGGACACTTCACGGAGATGCTCAAAGGTCTTAGGAATTGGGATGTACTTATTGCTAATCTGTAGAGAGACAATGGGGCCTGTGAGGCCTCAAGGGGAATGCTTGTGTTGCCCACAGTCAGTGGAGTTGGGAAACTGGCCCCCAATAGGGATAGATATATCTTCCTCATGATATGGGAAGGTAGTAGTGAGGTGTGTCACAATCCTGTCTCTACCCAGGAATCATCACAACTAGTGTCCTTCCAATACTCAAATCTAAAATGAGAATGACAGTGATCTTTGAAATCTGAAAATTCCAGTCATGGACACAGTTTCCTAACCACAACCTTCCCAATTATCTTTTCTTGAGCAAGATTTGTTAAAGGAAGATAATTGTCAACATCTAACAACTGTCCACCAGAGTAGCTCAAAGCTATCTTAATGCTGTAAACATTCTGAATGGAATATGAAAGATTTAAACGAAATACAAACAAAACAAAAAACCCAGCCAAAACAGACAGTACTGGAACTACCCCGCCAAAGTTTTCACAGAGGAGAGAGGTAAATAGTGGGATCCCCGAAGGATCTGTATTGAGACCAGTGCTGTTCACAAACACTTGAGATGAAATTCTGGCTCCACTGAAGTGAATAGTAAAACTCTCATTGACTTCACCCTTAATCTTCATCCATCTACAAAAAGAGATTTAGACATTAATGTGACCCAGGGGGCCCTTTGGTAACACCTGGCAGAGAGCACAAGGGTCCATAGGTTTTACGGAGATCACCTAGGTCATTTATATGTATAATAGTACTTGTACCTGGTGGTGTGGGCCTTGCTTAAAGGTCCTAGACACCATTTGTTGTTCTTCTTCTACAGTATAATAAAATAGCTAATTTAGACTCAGTTGAGTGTCTTGTTACACTTTGCAGAGTTGACATCACTGATACCTAGGTCTAAGTATTAGATCTACTTTGGGACAGTGTCTGTGATGCAAAAGACTGCCCAGAGTGCATCAGCAGTGAGGCTCCCCCACGTACAGCTGAAATCACTAAGAGCTGTGTTTAGTTGTGGGCCCTGAAGACATCTTGATGAGTGGCCAGATGGGTGGCTGGCAGAGAAGCACAGCGAGTGGCCAGCCAGGTAGCTGGTGGAGAGGCGTGGTTAACAGGGCAGCTGGTGGAGAGGAGCAGCCAGCAGGGCAGCTGGCATGCCCGAGCAGCATAGTGTGTAAGGTGCCTCCTTTGACCCAAGACGGGTGGTGAACTCTGCAGATGAACCTCTGAACTCTGGGGCTGCACTGACCAAGAACAGCAACTGTGAGTGGACAGAGAAGGGACAGAGAATGTGCAGAGAAGGGAGAGACACATTAAAGGGACTTTGGGGTTGCTGGACTTAAGAACCTGTGGGGAAAAGGACACTGCCCAACTTACTTGAGGGTGTGTCTTTTGCTCATGGTTTATGTTCATGAACCCTAGTTGTGGTGCTTACCCAAATTAATGCTGAGTTATTTCCCTCCTTTTATTAGAAGATTTTGCTACACGCAGACTCTACGCTTGTGAGAGGGGAAGTATTGCCTCTTAGAGGCAGGGGCGGCTCCAAGTTCTTTGCCACCCCAAGCACAGCAGTCAGGCGGCCTTCAGCGGCATGCCTGCAGGCGGTCCGCTGGTCACGCGGATTCGGCGGCATTTCTGCGGGTGATCTGCCGGTCCCGAGCTTCGGCGTACTTGCCGCCAAATTGCTGCCGAAGCTGCGGGACCGGCGGATCTCCCGCAGGCATGCCGCCAAAGACCGCCTGACTGCCACCCTCACGGAGGCCGGCACACTGCCCTCTACGGTTTGCCGCCCCAGGCACGCGCTTGCTGCGCTGCTGCCTGGAGCCGCCCCTGCTTAGAGGCACCCAGGGGGTGGTGTGTAATTGACCCAGGTCACTGGTGGGGGCTCAATCTGGTTTTGTGTTGTATTGTTGGAAAGGAACCCCTAGATATGGAACCTGGCCCTTCTTGCTGCCAGCTTTGACTGGCAGACAGGTTACATATCCAATAGCACCTAATTTCAGAGGCGATAGCCTGCAGTTGAGAATGCTACCCTTCTGTGCACATCATCTTTGGACCAGACAAAGCATTTTGATAAAAACAGATGACATACTCATGCATAGGAGATAACTGGCTACAGAGATACCTGCATTTTATTCAGTTTAAGGTTTTGTCAAGTAACGAGTACCTTGAACTTAATCCACAAAAGAATTGGAATCTAAAACAGCATGTAAAGCACAAGTGTTTATATACTCTTTGTAGCTTACTCTATTTATTATCCATCTCTTTATTTTCTTAATTTAAAAAAATAATTTATAATTTATTTCCTCTACCTTATTAGGAACACAACTCTTCTCTCGGGTATATTTTTAAACACTTCTTATTCCCTGTAATCAGTCTGGCTAGCATTAGCTCATTCCATTTTTTCTTTATTTCTTTTTTTTAATTATTATTCATGCTTCCTCTGCAAATGCCAGTTGATTCTATATGCCCATTTTTGGTGCCTTTTCTTTGTTTTGTTTGAAAGAAAAGTTGTTGTTTTTTTAACCTCCAAACTGCTGAGTAGTCCTGTGTTAAAATGTGTTGTTTCTTTTGGTTCTTTGTTATATCTTTCTGAGGAATTGTGGTCTGAGCCTTGTTTATGATGCCTCTTTATGATGCCTCTCCTTCCATGAATATAGATTTCAATTCTTTCTATTGCATGGTACTGTGTCTAGTTCCAGTACTGCTGTATTCTGTGAATCCATTCCTTACTATGCTAATTCCCCCCGTTCTCAATCACATCTTTCTTTGTATTGGATACTCATCCTGAGATTTTCCTGTTTATAGATGACATAAATCACGATCTCATAAGAAGGTGTCACTCAAATAGTAACCGTAGAAGGAGCACTTAAAAGATTTTTAAATACAAAATTGTGCAATTTGTGAGTTGCATATAATAATCTAAAATTCATATTGCACATATTTTTAGGGTTACAATAAAGCACAAAGTGAGTATTTTTAGATAACCTACGAGCACAAACATTAGCAGTATTGTGCAATTTTCATCTGTAAGCATGTGGTCAAAGGAATTATCTAACTGGGATTGTATTATTCTTTGGGTAAAGTTCAGAGTCACTTACACAAATATGCTGGGTTTTTAGGTACCAAGAACAGATATGTTAGGTATTGTGCCTGCAGTAGGACATAGTATGGCCTGATTGGGTTAATAATAGTGACATAAATGGAAAAATAAAAGCAAGTGATGGAATATAAAGAATGTGACCATATGAGTCTCATTATTCTGTTGTGCCTGTTTTCATATGAGAAGTTCAATATTTGTAATCTCTGGAAGGAAGTGACAGAAGAATGTATTCATCTTTTGAAAAAATAGGTTTGCTATATAGAAATAAATCTCTAGGTCATATGTCCATGCCCTGTCTCTTTAAAGGAAGACTAGCATGTGCGTCTTGCCCCACTACTGATCTTCATAATGTATTTGGTCACTTGAACATGACTTTTCTATGTGAAGATTCTCACCCAAGTTGATGGTCAGTTTATGTTCAGAAGTATAAGTTATCAGTCCGGAATTTATCCAAATATAATAACTGTGCATATCTATTGATCAATGACAGTAGATTTTATAGAGATGCTGTTAATCTGAAATTGACTAATTTTAAAAATTTCCAGGTTTTAATGATACTCTTTAAATAGTAGATCATGAAATTTAAAAATATATTTTAAAACCATCTTTTTCTGATCATCTGCTTAAGCATCTTTTTTGCTACAGAGAAACTGACTCTACACATGAAACAGTGGCACTTGATATGTACCTACTGCTGTTAAATGTATAAAAAAGCAAAACAATCACCTGAACTGAAAAAAATCGACTATTTTTTGCTAAGTTCTTTCAGTGACAGTAATTTTGGCAGTTAAAAGTAACTAGATATGACACTCACAGAAATGTGACATTAAGTGCTTTTAAAGAAGGTCCTGTCAAACTGCATGACCAAAACCAGTATGGTTCCCCAGCCCTTTGAAAACTGCTTAACCTCTGTAAATGGTTAATACTCTGAAAAAGGGTTAACATAATCCAGATGCAGTAAACTTGTTTTCTGGGGGGCAAATGAGGGTTTTTTGGTTTGTTTGTTTCAATAAGGCATCATGTAGTGAAGGCTGTGTCAGGAGAGAAAATGTTCATCCAAGAAACTATTCACTCTTTCTGTGGTGGAATGAGATTTTTTTCTTTCCATATCATGAGAGACTTGAGTCTTCATTTACATTAAATCAGATTAGTAATATAGTTTTTTATGTTTTATACTTAGTTTTTTTCATAACTGGCTATTTCAGTTTAAAAACTGCAGATTTCAGTATTCATAAGTTACCTGCCAAAATATTGCCTACCATTTGGGGACTTGTGTATTTAAACTGTATAACTGAGAGCCAACAATAGCCATTAACAGTGGGCTAGAAAAAAATCACATACATTCATGTGGGAAGTGTAATACTTGTCAGCTAAACTGCTATTGTTCAAAACTTTGTGTGTAGTAGAGAAACTAAGGTTTTGCCTACTTTTGTACATTTACCAAAACAGCTATTCTGGAATAGTTACTTCGGTATAAACCCCATGTGCGGATTGTTATTTTTAGAGGTTCATTAAGCTAAATCAGGAAAAAGTATTCTTACTCTGGAAAAAGAGTCTTCACACCAGAGCTTATACTAAAATAACTATTCTGGTATAGCTTTTTCAGTGAATTTCCAATTGTAGACAAACCCTTTAAGGATCTGTTCAGCTTGACTTTTCTGCCGCTTGAGAGTGGCCTTGGGGTTGGGACTGGATCTCTTCTTGGACTAAGAACCAAAACAAAGAATGGAAGTTGGGGAGCTGAAACTAACATAATCATTCTTTCACTCTGACAGTATCTGAGGGAGCTCCTTACAACCTGGGGTGCTGGAGGTTTGTGGAACTTCAAAAATAATCGATTCCCCTGCTAAACAGACGCCTTGTAATTGAACAGAATCTATGGACACTAGCTGGCTAGAACTCCCAGTCCTATTCCCCACTAATGGTGCGTCTGTGTCTGTCTGTCTCACAGTTGGGGTACCCCCGCATTGGTTACGTTGGTGTCTGGCTGATACCCTTGTCTCATACTTCTTTAGATGCCTGATAAACTTTTCAAGCTCTGCACTAACAAAGTAAAAAATGTAGGAGAGTGATTGATGCATTATGCACTTCTCCTATGTATTTGTGGGCACTGTTACTTTTGATAGATTAAATTATTGTTTAATATAGTTCCCGTAACATTACATCGCTTTCTAAACAAACTTGAATCTTTGTCCAGACTTCAGACACATCAAATTTCCTAAGTGATCATTGGGTTTTCCTGGAATTTTTTAAACTTCTGAGCTTTTTTTTTTTTTAAACAACAGACCAAACTATTTTTGCACTTGTTTTCTTTAAATATTATTTGTTGTGTTTGTCTATTTTCTTCCACAGACATATATAAAGCACTCATCCCACTGCCGGTCTGGGGTTCCATCCGCCAGCCCCTGCCAGCCAGGGTTCCACCCGCCAGCCCCTGCCAGCCAGGGTCCCAGCCGCCGGCCCCACTCAGCCCGCTGCCGGCCTGGGTTCCGTCTATACAGGCCAGAAGCGGGCTGAGTGGGGCCGGCGGCCGGGATCCCGGCAAGCAGCAGCGTGCCACTAAAATCAGCCCGCGTGCCACCTTTGGCACATGTGCCGTAAGTTGCCGACCCCTGCTCTATATAAATGCATGGTACGCCCACATCTTGAATACTGTGTGCAGATGTGGTCACCCCATCTCAAAAAGATATATTGGAACCTCAAAAAGGTTCAGAAAAGGGCAACAACGATTATGGGTATGGAACAGCTTCCATATGAGGAGAGATTAATAAGACTGGGACTCTTCAGCTTGGAAAAGAGACGACTAAGGGGGATCTGATAGAGGTCTATAAAATCATGACTGTTGTGGAGAAAGTAAATAGGGAAGTGTTATTTACTCCTTCTCATAACACAAGAACTAGGGGTCACCAAATGAAATTAATAGGCAGCAGATTTTTTTTAAAAAAGGAAGTATTTTTTCACACAACACACAGTCAACCTGTGGAACTCCTTGCCAGAGGATATTGTGAAGGCCAAGACTATAACAGGATTAAAAAAAAAATTCATGGAGGATAGGTCCATCAATGGCTATTAGCCACGATGGGCAGGGATGGTGTCCCTAGCCTCTGTTTGCTAGAAGCTGGGAATGGGCGACAAAGGATGGATCACTTGATGATTACCTCTTCTGTTCATCTTCTCTGGGGCACCTGGCACTGGCAACTGTCAGAAGACAGAATATTGAGCTAGATGGACCTTTGGTCTGACCCAGTATGGCCTTTCTTATGTTTTTATGTACAATGATGACATCTAAATTAGCTGTTACACTCAAGAAAGATACCTCATAGTCATTGTTGATAGTTCTCTAAAAACATCCACTCCATTTGCAGCAGCACTTTAAAAAGCTAATAGAATGTTAGGAACCATCAGAAAAGGGATAGCTAATATGACAGAAAATATCATAATGCCACAATATAAATCCATGGTATGTGCACACCTTGAATATTGTGTGCAATTCTACTTGACCCATCTCAAAAAAGTTATATTAGCATTGAAAATATTATATCGAGAAGAGCAACAAAGATGATTGGGAGATGGAGTAACCTCCATATGGGAGAGATTAAAAAGACTGGGAGAGTTCAGCTTAGAAAAGAGACCACTAAGAGGGTATGTGATAGAGGGATATGAACGGTGTGGTGAAATTGAAGAAGCAGTGTTATTTACCCCTTCACATAACACACAAACCAGGGATCACCTAATAAAATTAATTGGCAGCAGGTTTAAAAGAAACACAAGGACATACTTCCCACAACACACAGTCAACTTGTGGAACTCATTGCCAGATGATGTTGTGAAGGCCAAAAATATAATTGGGTTAAAAAAAGAATTAGATACATTCATGGAGGATAGGTCTATCAATGGCTAATAGCCAAGATAGTCAGGGATGCAACCTCATATTCTGGGCATCCCTAAACCACTAACTGTCAGATGTTGGGACTGGACAACAATTTCCCTGTTTTTTTTCATTCACTCAGAAGTATCTGACACTGGCCACTTTTGGAAGACAGGATACTGGTCTAGGTGAGCCATTGGTCTGACCCATTATGACCGTTCTTATGTTTTTAGGGAGAAGCAAAGAACCAAGGGTTGTTAGATATTTAGATACTATGGTGAGGAGCATGGTATATGAATCTATATAGAAGATAATGTTTGCAAAGGTGTTCACAATAAAAAATGATTATTTAAGCAGAGCCTGCACATTTTAGTGGCCTCTCAATGAAAGATTAACCAGCTCCATCGTCAGAGGAAGGGCATGAGTCCTTATCACAAATGGTTGGTTTGAGCCTTCGGCACAAGTCTGGATCATGAAAAGCCAGACAGTGTGAAATGCATCCAGGCTAGGCCAGGTGCTCATCCCATCTTGCTTTCATATTGACACTAACATGAGAGGCAACTCTATTTTAATATGGTTGTTATTCTTGCCAAAGAATCAGGAAAATATCTCATAGCAAGAACTGCTGACTCAATCGTGGTCCTGAGGTAGAACTGAACACTTTTGTCTATCTAGGATCTTATCACATCCATCACCTTGACGTTTGATCCATAGTTCCTTAGATTTTAGGCCAGAAGGGACCATTAGATCTTCTAATCTGACCTCCTGTATATCACAAGCCATTAAATTTCACCCATTTTACCCAGATATCCCTATATTAAGCCCAAAGACTTTAGTTACACTAAAGCATTTCTTTCCTCAGGAGACTAAACTGTGTCACAGAGAGAGAACAAAAGAGTCCAAGGCACCAGCAATGCCCGACATCCCTGCAATGGCAAGGGATTTATCAAATTAGATATGCCCAGATGAAAGATGATTCTTTCAGACAGATCACACCCCAATGTAAAGGAGAGATTAAAAAAAAAACATCAAGCTCCCTATTAATCTTACCTAGGAGAAAATTCCTTCCCAATCCAAAATCTGGTGAGCAAGATATACCAGCCAGGCAACTGGAAAGGATCCACCCTGTATGTTCCGTGATTCGTTGGAGGTAGAATTTGCCACATAAGTCATCTCTTGCTGCAGCATTGATTCAGAAATTAGGTTTTGACTTAACATATATATATATATTTATTATATCTATATGTAGACAGATATATTTCTAGCCCTCATGGTTGTGAAGATAACCTTGAAAACAGGAACTGAGTCGTAACTAGTGCTGAGCTGTCATCCAGACTTTGATGACAGCTTGGAACAACAGTTCTCAGAAATATGAACTGGCCCATCCATATCAATTGGTTGTTGACTCTGAATCTTAATGATGACAACCTTGTTGTCAATATTGTAAACAACATACAGTTAACTTCCTTATTCCAAATTCCTAAAATGAATAATAAAAAGCTACTGTATTGTCTTTGTTATTTATTTGTTCCAATTAATGCAATAAAACAATACTAACATTTATCTGAAGGCACCGCAGAATTTCTACCAGACTGCCACAGAATACAGATACTTTGACACAGTATTTAGGTTCAATTTATTCTGGAGTATATGTGCCTTTGTCTATACCCTTTCAAAAATTATAAATTATATGCATTAATACAGGGATTCTCAAACTGGGAGTTGGGACCCCTCAGGGGGTCATAAGATTATTATATGGGGGGTCACGACCTGTCAACCTCCACCCCAAATCCTGCTTTGCCTTTAGTATTTATAATAGTGTTAAATATATAAAAAGTGTTTTTATTTTATAAGGGGGGTCGCACTCAGAGGCTTGCTATGTGAAAGGGGTCGCCAGTAAAAAAGTTTGAGAGCCACTGCACTAATGTATACTTCTTTGTCCCTCTGCCTTTTAGCTTTCAAGGACTAGACTTTGGATGGATGTTTTTGTCTTATGGTGAGAAGTCTAAATTAAAGAATTGAGTTTATAATTTGCTATGAAGGCGTTGAGAGTTGCAGTCATCTTCAGGGGGTGGGAATCAGCCAGGAAAAAAACAAAAACAAATGTAGATTATTTGTTCATTCTGCAGTCAATTCTACAGTCTATTTGTTATTCTAAAATAAAATAAAATAAAATAAAATAATCAGGTGTTACTGTGCTGGTTATATTTTTTTGGAGTTAATTGGTTTATTTGTTTTTAAATCTAATTCTGTAACCACTCCATTTTTAACATTCATTTGGTTCTCCTCACAATTTCCAGAATTTCTGCCAGCTCAGGATGTTTCATGAAGCCAGACCTAGAGCAAATAACACTATGGATTTACCTCACAAACATACGAAGGTTCATCACTTCCCTCTGTCCTCCACTTGGCTTTCCCTCAGTAGGTATGAGTGAAACTAGGAATCCAGGATCTATACAGGATGTTCAAACAATTGAAGCTGTGTTTGAGAGAGGAGCATGGAGAGAAAACACTGCATCTTCTCTCCCATTCGCCTAGGTCTATGTGCATATCCTGGCCCAGAGGACTATTTTTTTTTCTAAAGGCTCAACCTTGCAGCCCTTCTTCACAGACTTTTGAATATTGGTGTATCTTCAACTAATTACCTTTCACTCAAGATTGTGACTCCTTGCCCGTAAAAAAGCTGGTATTGTCAGTGTCTGAATCAGAAGTGAATAAGGTCATGTCCTTCCTTGGTGGTGTCTCACCTTCAATTGGTGTTATGTGGGGGAGGGCTGGGGGTGGAAATGGAATGTAATTCAACTTATATAAAATTAGACATGCAGCAGCAAAAAGCAACTTTAGTGATGACCTTTATGATGTGGGCTTATGGTTTAAGCTGAATCAGTGAACCTAAGATATTGTTTGATGGAAAACCTTTCATATGGTGTTCATTGTCAAGCTTTAATCTTTTTAAAAACACATTGAATGTCTATCAGAATTTAACCTTCACTAAAATGGAGTGAGAATGCTGCTGTTTTAAGGGAAGATTACAAAGGTTTTATTTTGGATTTCAAAATGAACAATTAATTTGGAAAATTCTGGTTTTATTACATTCCAATATGGTCTTGATGTCCTGTGTATGTGTGAGTTTGTGTATATACACACACAAACTCACACATACATATATATATATATGTATATATATACATATATATATATACACACACACACACACGTACGTGCTGGGACATACACATATATTTAAGTGTGAGGTATCGTTGCTAGACTGTATATCACATCAATACAAAATATAGAAGCCAAGAAATAAGATGTTAGGTCACCTGAACTACACTTTTCAGTTTTCATTCTCGGTCTCAACAACCTCCCTTCCAACCCCCACAGCCTACATCTCCAGTCTCATCCTGAGGAGCTGAGGCAGAAGTGTCATGGTAACGCTTCAATGCTGTTCTCATTGAAGTCGATAGGAATTTGGAATTGACTTCAATAGGAACAGAAACAGGACCAAAGGACCAGTGCCTTAGTGCAGACACACTGGTCTCCCTTCCACATCAAGGTCCCTGAACATCTACTCCTCTAACCTTAAGCCTACACCCCATCTATTCCTTCTCCCACACACATTGCTACTATTCCTTTATTTTCTCAAAGCCTTGCTCAGCCTGTCATGGTCTCCCCCACCACCACCAAGCCTTACTCTCTGTCTGACTCCCCAAGTCCTTGCTCACCTCCCCCATACAACTCACATCCTTGCTTAACCCCCATATTCTTCCACAGTGCTATCTCTGCTCTAGACCTGCTCCTCCTCAGCCTCCCTGCCTGACACACAAGGGTTACATACAGAGAGCAGTAGAGATCAGGGGTAGAGGTAGTCATAGAATTTAAATTAAAAAATAATTTTGAAGAATGGAAGCAAAAACTTTTGGTTTCATTGACATTTTGCCTCTAGTCAGGGAGTCAGATTGGCAAAGTTAGAAAACAGAAGTAAGTGATGGATTTCAGCAGCTTCAGATAGGCTTAGCTAAACTCAATGTAATTAGGATGAACAAGGGAAATAATGTGTTTAATCTTAACTTTTCCAAAATCTGCCATATTGTAATAATATATGTATGTGTAGTTGGAGTGTGTGGGACCTGAGATTAGGCACCTAGAAGAAGAAAACAGGGCAAGATTTCAAAAAAGGAAGCATTTTAAAATGTTTATTTGGCAAATGTTAGTAAATATGTCAATACAAAAAAAAAACCTATTTAGAAAATGTAATTGTCCTATGAGAATTATAGTGACAAATTTGTTATAGTCAGTCATAAAGACAGTAATAGTGCCAAATGACTACATTAAGTTGTTAAAGTTTGAAAGAGAGGGAATTTAATCCTGCTTTAAGAGCAACTCTTACCACAGCCTTAAAGAAGCGTTCACTGCTATTCATATCTCCATAATATACACACCACAAACATGCATACTGAGTTGTATTTTAATTATTAGATTTCAAATTAATCTGCACTGATTAGATATTAGATAGAAACTTACTAAAAGACTCTCAAAAAGTCAGGGTCGCATTAAAAAGAAATCTTCCTGTTGCCAAACTGTTGATATTTTCATTTATTTCCTGACATTTAAAAACCCATCATCCAAGTATGGGCCGTATGGTGATAACTCATTGTATATATTGCACAACAGAAAAACATGCCTGTTGTCACAGCTGAGCAGACTGATTTTAATGAAATTGAGCCAGTGGTATAGTCTCATTTCAAACAAGGACAAGTTGTAGAGCCTTTTTTGCCCAAGAGGCAGGCATACATTAACTTGAGTCTGCTAACAGAATTGTGACAAAAGAGACACAATGCTCTTTCTGATTCCATTCCTCTACCTCCTGAGACACAAACTCTTTTGGAACGTAGATGCTTAGCAGACTCTATTAAAAATACAGCAGCTGTTGTTGAGTGAAAAAAAAAACCCATCATTTGCAAAAAAAAAAAAAAAAATCAATTAAACAAACACATTAAACGAGAACTAAAAAGTGCTTTGTTCTTCTCAAACTCAATATATATATTAGTTTTAAACATACTATTAAAAAAATTTTCAAGAGATATAGACTCTCAGGGGGATTTTGTCCAAAACTTGAAAGCAGATTAGCTACTTTTTGTGGGCTTTGATAGAAATCCTTTGTCTGCACAGCTAATAATACAGGGATGGGAGTCATTCCTAGTACAGATGGCTCTTGGGTCCCAAACAAACCTGAGTTTTTCATAGGTTTGTATCTCTGGGAAGGTAAAGGTTAGCACTTGAAGTCTGATTAACCTTGTCACTTCAAAGCTTGTGAAAAGCATTAAAAAGTATGAGATTCAGGTAATTTCTCTGAGTGGAAGTTTAAAAGAGAGAGTGTTTCTTTCCCCCCATTTTACTCCTTCTGGGATAACCTGATAGAGAATTGACAACTCCAGACATTCAAAAATTATGTAACCCCCACCCGCGCCATGAGATTTAAATATCAAAAACTTTTTTAAAATGATACATATGGGGTTCTCTTAATTATCCTTGTTTTTGTTTTTTGGGTGGTGGGGTAGCTTTTAGCGTTCACATTTTTTATTTTTTTCCTTTGAAAACTCAACGGCTAGAAACTTACTTTTAAAAAACTTAAAGCTGAGATGTTAATTTCATCACAGGACTATAGTAGCTGGGGATTTAAGATTAACCCCAAATATTGTGAGATCATAATAATACTGTAAGAGTTGGCAATACTGCTAATAGGAAAATTATTTGTCAGAATTACAAATGAAAATTGCTTTCGAACTTTAAATGTTCAATCTTTTTTTAACACTATTAAACTTAAGTATTTAGGACGTGGCTATAAGTGAAGATTATTATTAATTATGTATAGTGTGTAATGTCATAAAGGTCTCTGACACTATAACGCATTAGGAAAGTGCCAAATAGATGGCAATACCTTGTAAAGAAAAAATAAGAGCCCCAAAGTGTCATTTTCAGAGATTGCCATGGCTACAGACCAAGAAAATAATTTCTTACATTTATAGAATAATTTTAATCCAAAAGAATCCCAAAACATTTTGCAAACTAAGGGCCCTGCAAGCACTAATATGTGCAGTCCCTTTGTATCCAAAGGGCTATGCCTGTAATGCAGTACTATGCCTACTAACTAGTGTTTGCAGGATCAGGCTATACATGCCACCAGGCCTGCTTTGGGGATTGAGAGAGGCAGCCAGGGCACAGGACAACAGGGTAGGTGGAGAGGATTTATTTGCAAGGACATGATGTGAACACCTACACTTTCAAAAAGTGTCCTTAGATCTTTAATGTCCCAAGTGCTCTGTGGGAACATACATTTTTAAAGTCTTGTCTGGAACACCCATACACATTAGAGCTCAGCTTCTTATAAGTTACTATTTATTATGTGTATGGCAGTTAGCACCTAGAAACCAGAGCCCCATTGCTCTAAGCACTGTACAAACATAAAACAAAGAGACTGTCTCTGTCCCAAATAGCCACCTAAGAAGGATAAGCAGAGGAATTCTGAAATTCAAAATTATGGTTCCAGGAACTCTAAACATTTCAAATCTTAAAGTTAGGGCACTAGAGTCTTGCCCTCTAAATAATTGGCATGGTAATGCCATTTTATATATGGGAGCAGAACTTCTGCACAGTATAATGAACATGACAAAAGGGCAGTACCTAACTGGTGGGGCAGCGCTTTGGTCGGGTAACGGACCCATTTGGGATTCTACTAAATAAGCCAAAATAAATCCGATCTGGAGAAAAGCATCACCATTTCTGCAGCGAGCAGATACATCTGCTTTTGTGGAAAATGGTAAAAATCCATCTTCTTAGCAAAACTTAATGTTCTTGCATTTAGCCAAGATAAAAATGTGACATTACTAACAGGGAATATTTCACAATTTCACTTGGGGGTGTGGGGATATATTTTGCAACAAAATGCAAGTTTTCTGACTGAAAAGTCTGCCTTTTCTTATCAAGACATTCTGAGGTGAAAATGAGAAATGTTTTGCTTTTCTGCAAACCACCAAAATATTATCTTTTCCACCAGTTTTAATACTGGTGAAAGTTTGAGCCAGATCCTGAGCTGGTGAAGTCAGTTCATTCCAGCTGAGGATCTGGCCCTTCCCCCCCATAGATTTGATCACTGATGCCTTTAATTTGGCCTCTTGCTTTCCCTTATGTCACATGTAGGAAGATAACAGGAGTTCATTACTGTATCTCTCACCAAGGAACATGCTGGGTTCACTCACAATGCACATGTTCTGCTTTCAGTAGGCCAATTTTTTGAAACAGGCCATGGCAGCTTCTTCAAATGGCAACATTCTAGGGAACTGACATTTGGAATAACAATTTATGGCTCAGATAAATGAAAAGTTCTGCTTGTAGTTAGGCCTGAGTGAAGCTGTTCAGTTTTGTTTTGTCAAATTCTAGAGCCTGATTCTCATCTCACATGGTATAAGTCAGGGGTAAAATCCTGGTCCTAATGATACTAATGGAAGTTTAGCCATTAATTTAAAAGGAGCCAGAATTTCACCCTAAAAGTAACTCAGTAGAAACCAATAGAGTTACACTGGTGTAACTGGCATAAGAAGATAAATACATCTGTTAGTCTTTAAGGTGCCACCAGACTCCTTGTTGTTTTGGCATAAGAAGATGAGCCCTCTTGTTTCTTAGAAAGTATATATTGTGAGATTGATCCTCATGATAAAAATTTTCATAAGGAAAAACTTAGCTCCCCACTAGATCATATTGGCTTATATTCAGAGAAAATATATCACAAGAGAAGTATTTGTAAAGGCATTTGGAACTGAGAAGAGAGATGAGCTTAAGTGATAGAGATCATATAAGTACCTACATAGCTAATTAGCAAGCTGAACTCAGGAGCCTCTGCCAATGTATTTTACTAGCTTTGACTCCTGGAACCTCATTTCAACTTTCATGAGACTAGGGCAGCCACACTGGCCTCCATAAATGAATTCCTTGTTTGCAGTTGAAAAAAGTTTAGAAAATAATTTGTAAAATTCAGTTTTATTTTTGCTTCTGGCCCTCCTGGTTCAAGGCTGACCTAGAAGCATGAAAATATTGCAAGAAATGCTATTCTCATGATAGTTTTTGTCTGAAGAGGAACAGACATATAAGAAATCTTGTTGGAGGTGGGGGAATAAAAAAATGGGGTTTTTTTGCAAGATAATGTAACCAATTTTGCATATTCAAGAGATTTATGTAATTTGGCTGAGTTTTAGATGAGCATCTTATCCAGAATTAACCTACCAACCTTTTTAGTTTCATCCCTTATTTTACAGACATTTTACATATCTTGATAATCTCCACCCTATGAGTAGATATTTGCAATCCTGGAAGGTCTCAAGATGAGTATTTCTATATTTCACCATAACTAAGTCTTTCAATGCAATTTTTTCCCACAACAATAATTATATATGTCCCATCCTGAACTAGAATGTACAAAGAGAGTTAATGAAAGCCAGATAATTGAACAAGTCAAAGTGAAGCAAAACTAAATCAAATGCTATAGATGAGGTATAATTCTCTAAAAAGGGATTGTATTAAAATGTTACTGTAAACAGATTTACCCTTGAAGATCATGACATCTTTCAATGTTTATAATTCTAGCTGTTATGCTTCATTAAGGGAGTTATTGAAAATATAACTTTGCTATTTAAGACAATTAAATTGCTTACCCTTGGGGAAACACACAATTTATTTGTCATTCAATGAAACAAGTGGGCTGAATTTCACTTGTGAAGTTAGGAATATATTTTCCTATACCTTTCAAGACTCTCATCTACAAAAAAAATCTCCTTATCTTAGGCAGAGACAATGATTTACTATTGTTTGCAGTGTGCCTAGCACAAGAGGACCCTGATCTGGTTAATAAAATAAATAATTAAATAACAACAATAACAATAATTATTATTATTATTAAGTTTAATAACAACAACAAAATATTTTGCAACTTAAAAGAAATAGACAGTATTTTTAAGACAGTACTTAGAAACGCGATAGGAGTAACAATTTTACAATCACTGCATAGGACAATTTGAAAATAAGTTCAGTAGGAAATACAATTATTTAATTTTCTACATCCGCTTAAATATATTTTTCTAGAAATCTTAACCAAAATATAGACATTAATTCTACATGGAAAATGAAGTATGCTTCCCAAGATATCTGTGTCTAAGCTCCATTGCTCTGTAGAAATATTATGAATTTACAGCAGTATAACTGAGAGTGGAATTAAGCCACATATTGATATTCATACACAAAAAAAGGAGCGGAGTTAAACTTTCTTGTGCAACCTGAACTATTTTATTTCTTGGTTTTGAGTGTTTCACTTTGCAACCTTAACCTGACATTAATGTAGGATTATGTTTTGTTTTGTTTTATTGCCTGAAATAGATATGTACAAGAAATAATAGTTGAATACCAGAGAAATCCCAGAAAATTATACAAATTGGTATAAATAAAACTGCAAATAATGGTACAATGCAATATATCAAACCTTCCAACTAGAGGGCCTTATTTTTCACTGTCTTGCTCCTTGTAGATATTTATTACTGTGCAAAATGAGTGTAAAACATTCTGATTTGGTAGCCTTTTATTCAACATTTAACATTTGGTTTGCACAGATATAAATATCTACATAAGATGCAATGTAGTGGACAATCAGGCCCAGAATTTACCAGTTCATCATATTCAGTGATTCTTAAAAACATAATTGCTAAAAATCTTGCAAACTTTAAATACTCCGACAGGCTTAATATTTTCATTGCTCCTCTTACTCCTTCATTTCTAGAAGCAGGGACTTGAATTATCATTTCAGATTCACTAAATTGCATAGAAGTGGAAATCCAGGTTTGATGGTATAAAGTCGGCATGTTTCGGTATTTGCATTACTTTTGTGCGCTAGTCATGCATTCAAGTCAGAAATGTACTTTCAAAATCATCATCGACATCTGTAACTGCAAAACAACTCTTATCTTAAATGCCTGATGTATTCGGTTACATTGTGCTGCATCACAATAGGCTGATTAAGCAGGTAATAAAACATAAAATGAAATCATCTAGTCAGGAAGAGGAATGCATTTTAAAAGTTCAATATTTCAGATGAATTATCATTTTTTTCCTTAGCAGTGAATCTTTGAGTGATACAGAAATGTCTGTCCTGGGAACCTACAGCCTGATTCTGCACCGTTGAAGTGAATGAGAATTTTGTCGTTGACTTCAATGTGTGCTGGACCAAGCCACTTGAGATAGGTAGGTGTGTGTGCGTGTGTGTGTGTGTGTGTGAGAGAGAGAGAGAGAGAGCGAGAGAGAGAGAGAGAGACCATCATGTGAATTCTCTTTTATCTCTAAAATTACCATGCTAGATACAAAGCTTCGAAAAACTAAATAGTATATTCCTTGTCCCATATCCTCTTTATTCAGAGACTAGAACATGTATTAAAATATAGGACTCTGGTGTTGAAAACAGAGCTGGTTATGAATGCTTTTCTAGCTATTTTAAGTAATGGCCACATATGTGTATTGAAATAAATATTAAGAATTTCTCTAATTAAAACCTTGCTGCCAGCACAGACTTGCAAATCTGTGGAGCTTAAAAACAGACTTAATGGTTGTAAAAAGCAACAGAGGGTAGCCTTTATCTAAGGTTAGTGAAAGGACACTTTCAGTTGTGATGTTTTGCTTGGGCTCTTGCTGTACATTTCCTGGATGGACTGACTAACCAAGGGAATATGCAGGCAATCTTTCTATCTTGTGGAAAAATGCCATGTGTCATTAAGTAAGCTGTCTTGCAGAATGGACACTGTCCAAAATGCCAAGGTGGAAAGATGAAAAGAGCCAGGATGCTTCACATCTTATTTTTGGAGAATTATTGACTCAAATGCACCATATGCAATGGTTGTCTATGGTAAGCGTGGTCAAGATTATCATTAGGCATGCCACACACCCAACACTAATTCCAGTGTCATGAATTCAGTTTAAAAGCAGCTCTGCTGCAGTGAGTTTTTGGCACAACTTCAAAGCTAATATTCAAAGTCGGAAAGCTTAAAACCGTGCAAGCTTATTTAGATTCTTTAAATGGCCTGGCTTAGTATTTCGGGCATCTGAAGCTTTGTAAACCATTGCAGAGTTAAAAAAAAAAAGTTAATCTTTTCAGCTAAAGTTTTCAATAATGTGACATTGGATTCATTTCATAATGTTTTCTTCTTGCATATCAATCCACTGTCCCTAATTCTTAAGGGTACTGGGGGATATGTGCGACTTTTCATTTGGGGATTGCTCCCCTATTTGGGGGCATTAAATCATCACACATCTCTGGATTTTGGATCCCACTTAGAATATAAAATGAACATTTTGTCAGGCACTGAGGTAAACTGTCAGCTTGAGTCGTTCTCCCCCACACATGCCCTCTTAAAAAGACATGGTACCGCCGCTGGTTTTAATTTAAAATCAACATGTGTAGTATTATCCAATTAAAGTTGCAGCTTTAATCAACAGATGGTTTATAAAAAATGACAATTCTGTTTCCAGAGTGGTAGTTTAATCTGTCTAGGTATGTGTATAATTAGTGTATGTACTGGTCATATTCAATTGGTAAATTGAAGGGACTTGAGATAAAGGGCACAGGTACAGTATTTGTATGAGGCTGTCACCATATAATCTGCAAATGTATCTCTCCCTCTTGAACTAACTTTAGGATTCCCTCAACAGCTTCAAACAGCCATCTCTATAAATTAACCTGATACTGAAAAGTTTATTTTTCCCTCCAAATGTGGAATTTTCCTCTTAAAATTGCCGTAGCCCAAGGTTCAGAATAGGCAAGATTCAGTCTTGGACAAATCACAACTTTTCTGGACTAAAAATGTCATGACTTTAAAGTCTAATATCACACATCTCAGAAGTGCTGGAAATATGAGTGTTATATTGTGGCTTTGGAAAGGGGATCCCCAGCTTCCCAAAGGTGACCAGGTTTCATCTCTAGCTGTAAGATCCGACTTTAGGTTTTTTATATTTTTAGATAAAAAAACCTCTGGTTTAGGTGATTCTTGGAGGTGTTGTATATTTATTATATTTATCTTCTTTTCTTCCCCTATATAATTAGAGTCATGAATTGAAATCCTGCCCCCACTGAAGTCAATGGCAAAATACCCATTAACTACAGTGGGGCCAAGATTTCACCTATGGTAGCTAAATCATTTGGCTTTAAAGGTGAAGGGATACAAGAAATAATTCCAATCAATTTTTGAAAACTAAAATATTCCTATAGTAGTTTTTCATGTTAGATAGATAGATAGATAGATAGATAGATTTTTATTAGAATTCACTGGAAATGAACTCCATTGCTCACTCAGAAGGAGGTCAAGAAGATGCAATATTTTGTTCCTAAGAGGCTTGTTAAAACTAATCCCACCTGTTGCAAGGCAAGATAACCCTACCTCCACTGGATGCTGGCAGAGGTAAGTAGGATTTACTTTCTGATTTACAATACAAGTAACATGGAAGGCAGTCCCTCTGTAGTCACTAACAGATGTTCTTTCCTTCCCACTAGGAAGGCAATCATTAGCAACAGTAGGAAAGCTAAGGTTTTAAACTTACATTTGGAAAAGGTTAAATCCCTCACCATCAGCTGTATGATAGAGGTTATAATGGTAAAATTTACATTTCAACACTGGTGTGAAACTTGTTTAAGTGAGAGTAGAATCAGGCCCACAATATCTCCCTAGTCTTAGAGGAACGAATAAGAGGTCAGACTCTGGTCTCATGTTTTAAGATTCAAAAACCATGATGAAATGAAAATATTAAGTTCAAATGAAACTAAATGAAAAGTTAAGTTTAGTTTCAAAATCAAAAAATGTTGACCAGAACAAAAAATTTCCATTAAAAATTTCAAATTAGTGAAAGAGCTAACACCCTTCCCCCCCCCACCCCCCGGAAAAGACCTTTTTGATAAAAATGTTCTGATGAGTTATTGTTTGAGTCATTTGAGTGGACCAGGGAGTGGAGAAAAGAAAGCTCATACCATAGGTGTAATAAAAGGGGGGGAAAGGAAGACATGACCCACAAAGTTTTACTGGGGAGAGGAGAGAAGATAATATGCTTGTCTCCCTCCTGCATCCAATTTCAGCCTGGTTTGAAGGAAGTGAGGAGAGGTCATCGTCTGGCTATACCGAAAGAATGACAGGAGACCTTAGATATGGGTTTAATCAGGCCACAACTTTATTATTGACAGATATCTTGGACTAACCCAGTGGATACAAATGTGTACAGTGCAGGTGCAAAATGTATGTCCCTCTAGCAGATTTACTGCCGGGACCTTACCAATTCCAGCCAATTCGGGGCGGGGGGAGGGGAGGGCGAGGAAGGGGAGCTTTCACCAGCTTCCCTCCCCCGCCTTTTCGTCCAGGTCCCTCCAGCAAGTCCCTTGCCGGGACCTTACCAACCACGGTCCCTCGTAGGAGGGGGTTAAGGTGCACTATAATGATGGAGGGGGAGGCTTGGCTCCCTGCTGTACCAGTCATAGGAGTCCCCAACTGCTCCCGGCTTGCTCAATTACCAACCACCTCTCCTTAATTCCAAGCCATTCATTTTTTTTATTCTTTTGTGCCTTAATTTATGAAGTACCTGCACTGAACATCCACTATACACTTAAATAAAGAGTTGAGACATATGGCCTACCGCCCATCATGCTGTGCATGAACAGAGCCCACCTGAACCTGCTACGAGGAAGGTGAACCCCCGCACACACACACTGCACCTGGCCAATATGGTGGTAAGGGAAAAATTCCTTCCCAGTCCTACTTAGTGGGGTGGTTAGCGTAATGTCCACAGCAGATATAGCTAAACACCTGGCATATTTGTGACCTAATTATGGAGGGAGGGTGGGTGCTGCCCAGCCTGTTCTGAATAAAGAGGGAGAGGCCAGGCCCAACTGACCTTTTAAATCCCACATTCCTATGTGGTGAGTCATTTACCACGCTGACTGCTCTTTCCAGAAGATTTATGTCTTCCCTCCTCCCCCAAGCCAGAAAGCATTGCCTTCTTCTCCTGGCCAGCCAGACAAACTCCTCCCTGCTTAAGTGCATGGTGGCGAGTCTCCAAAGTAGTAGTGCTGCTGTCAGCACCAACCTTCAAGCACTCCATGCTCCAGCACTGAGAGCTTCCTACTAACTGTGGAGTGAAGAGTAGGCAGGCAGAGACAGAAGGTGAACCAGAACTTCCTTCCTATCAACATGCTACCTCCCCACATGCCCACAGTATACTGGAGGGAGTGAATGAGAAAGAGGTGAACAGACAGACAGAAACTTCCCCAACCTCCACTGAGGAGAAAAAGTGAGCCCCTGGTATTGGCAGTGATGGTGACACTGGACAAATGAAGCGAGAGGGATCAGAAACCTCTGGCACAAGGGAATATGGGAGGCACAGGACTTCTGGCATGGGGTGGGCAAAGAGGAAACACAGAGTCCTAACTTGGGGTAGCATAAGTATGGTCACATGATGATCCTTATTTGAGGGGAAGGCATGGTGCTCAAATTGAAATATTGGATTATATTTTGTATATTGCTACATAGACACACACACTTTCACTGTATTACTCAGTGAATGTAAAATGAGTGGTATAAATGTACACCATAGTGCTACTGGCTGACTGTAGCAGGGGTGAAAGTGACCAAGCTTGTCTGCAATGTACATCGAGCTCTTTGATCCTCAGTTTGGACCTAAATGACTCCACTAGGCCTTGCAAACAGAGGCCATCATGCTGAGTTCAAAATTCTTTCCCTGAAGACAGAAAAATGTCTGAGAAACTTTCTGAAATTTGATATCCAAGCCATCTGGAGTGAATGGGGAAAAAGCCATTCCTTTAGGCAGCATTTCTTATGAGGCATTAGATGAACAATTTAAGAAGAGAAAGTGAGCCCTGTTTATACTGTAGATGAGGAAAGAACAAGTTATTTGGTGTGAGATAAATCTTACCTGTCTAATCAATTGATTCATGGATATAAATAATATATTATTATATTTTATATAATTATATATAGTGTAAACTATCTGATTCTATATTATTTTTCCTATTCTGTAGAAAATTACATTCAGGGAATGTTAGGGCTGTACCTTTAAGCACTCAAAATCAAGACATGCCAGAGTAAACATTATATATCCAACCTTAACTCTGACCCATGTGCACATGCTTTGTTTTATACAATACAGTATTCACATTTTTCTACAACCGCAGATGCCCATGTGCAATACCTTTTACTGCTGAATGTTATTCTGGTAATGCCAGACAGAGACAATTTAAGTCATTTATGTCTAAGATGTCCAGATGATTTTGTGGAGTTTTGCTTCATTTCACAGTGCACCAATCTTACAATATCTGCATGGAATGAGACAAGGACTTCTGATGATTACACATTTTTGAATATGCAGCTAAATGAGCCAGCCATGCACGAACAGGAAATCCCAAATTCCTTCCAAACATTCATCTTATTGTAAAAAATACCATTATTATCGTAAAGCTACTGCACATATAAAACATGTGATTAGATCTGGCTGTGTAGTATGCCCTTGAAAACTTAGTTTTCACTTTCACACACAGCAGCATGTTGCCTTATTACAAAGGAAGCAGGTACATGAAGAAGGAGAAACAGCTCAGCATGACCCAGGTTATTCCTCCAAGATCTACACATGTGCTTAAGAAGGATTCGGCCACCTTTGTGATACTGTGGTACTCACCTTCGGCCCTTCTGGAGGCCTCTCATGCTGTCCAGGGCCTGCCTTGGAGGAAGGAGTAGACTGGTTGGGCAGAGGAAGAAGTGGGTTTGCAGGGTGATGCACATCATCTTCCTCTCAGCCCTATGGAAAATTACTCTAAAAAATATTAGAGCTTGTGACTATATTATTTTTCCCCATGGAGCCCCCACCCTCTTGTCTTGTCAAGGTCCCAGGAATGACTAGGGAAAGGTCACATTCGCACAACCTCAATGGAGCTACACTTCCAGAGAGCTGGGGAAAGGTCATTGGGTTAACAGCCAGTGTGAAGACACAGGGTCCCCCCACAGATGAGTTTGGTATCCTATGGATCTACAGGGATTTGCCAAGTGAGGGGATGACTTTTTTGCTGCCTTTTTCCCACAACCAGACAATTTGGGATGTTTCCTCATGGAGATTTCTACAGAAAGGGATGACAGGGCCTTTGTAATCAGTTCAGCCACTCTTAGTTTTACTCACAAACTCATGAAGTAGAAATCACTTCAACTGTAAATAAATAATATGATTTATTAGACTAGCAACAGCAGGAGCTCCTTTGTTCTAACTCCCCCACTAACAAGAACACGACAAGCATAATATATGTGTGTTTGTGTGTAATATTAGCTGGGAATAGCATCTTTACTGTTTATAGACCTGATCCAATGTCCATGAAAGTCAATGAGACCTATATTGTACAAAAAAGTAAAAAAATATTTGAGAGGCTGCTTGTAATTTGCCAACTATAAACCTGTAAGTAATTTACCACCCTACAGAGGAATGATTATTAGCTATAAGAGATTATGGAAGGTGAATCAATCAGAAGGATTTTTCTTTCAGGAGAAGTTTCCCAAAGACGTTATCTATAATGTATTTCTCCAGAAATATGGCAGTCACAGTAAAACCTGTATAGTATAAAGCAACAGAGGGTCCTATGGCACCTTTAAGACTAACAGATGTATTGGAGCATAAGCTTTCGTGGGTGAATGCCCACTTCGTCAGACGCTTTTTACAGATCCAGACTAACACGGCTACCCCTCTGATACTGTATAGTATAGTGGGTTTAAAAGAGAGGATTGATTTAACTGAAACTTTTCATATTCAAGAGGTAATTTAAAGCAAATATTTTAATCATATGAACATTTTACTTTTTACTGCATGTTGAGGAAAACAGAACAAAAGAACCCCACCTCTTTCTTATTTATTTTCATTCTTTATATATTTTTGCAATAAAAAAAGTCATGCTTTTTGTTTTGTATGCAGTCTGTGGCATCTTTTTATTACTGCAGTCTCCTGGAATGAAAGGGCATGCTTGAGATTTTTAACAAAGTGCACTGAGTGCATTTTACAGCATATTAAAATGAATAGAGGCCTACTGAAATCCATCTGAGGTTGTATTGTGTACGTGGTAAGAGAACGTAAACCGGATAAATTAGTTGCTTTTTGCAAGACCTAGGAGATACCAATAGTGAAGGAACAGAGCTGTTTGTTGTGGCTGGAGGGGAAAAAAGTATATCAAAAAAGTGTTTTAAATATCAGTGGTGGAAATGGTGGGTAGATGAAAACCAACCAATAAATGTCAGTAACAGATCATTTGCAACTCCATGATTCATGACAGTCTTAGTTCATGAAATCAAAAGGTGAGCGGAAAAACTGGAGTTGTTTATTGCAGTTCTGAAGGGCTAAGTGGATTTGTTTATTTTTGTATTTACTTACATTTTTTTTCCTAGTGGCAGCTCAGCTGAAACACATGTATTCCGTAAATGCTAAAATAATAATTGAAAATTAAAATATACAACAAAATAAATTCGACCAAGTCAAAGAAAAATAAAAGAGTTTGAAAACTTGCAGTGCAGGAAAAAAGTTACACAGGGAATTTTAAAATCCTTTGTGCACTCAGATGGTAAAGAGCCTTTATTTCAAACCAAGTACCCAGTCTTTCACTCCTTACTCAGCAAAAGTTCTTATTAAAGTCACTGGCGAGTTTGGCCAGGTAACGAGTCCTAAATAACTGTGAGAATAACTTTTGTCAATGAAGTACCATTTCTGACCAGGAAACCACAGAACATATGCAATGAAAAAGATATTTTGCCAGATCCCCAGTTGGTGCAAATTAGCATGACCCCACTGATGTCAACATGCTGCTAAACCAATTTATGTTAACTGGATATGTGATCCTTTGTGTTTACAAGATAGCTTAGAAAAGCATGTAACATTGTTGTATCTTCTTAAAAATACATTACGATGGAGGAGATATTTTTTCTTACAATTCCATTGAAATGATCTATAAAAGCACATCTAACATGTTTTATAGAGTAGCATCACCTGTTACTTTTTATAACTCCCATATAAACACATACTTATTCTAAGATGTACAACTAGGACCAGTAAAATCAGTGCTGTAGCCCTTATTATAGTTTTCAATCAGACCTACCCTAAACCCATGTAACTTATTTCAAATAATGAAAACTGAAAAAAGACACACAAAATTGCTGAAGAAGCAATGGGAAGCATTTACATAAGATGCTAAATAGAAATCTCTATTCAGTTAGCAATGGCTGTATCTCCATGTTTCCACTGTTTGACACAATGATGGATTATTTATTTACTGAGCAGCACTGGTGGCCAGAAAATCTGATTTTCATGCATGAAATCCATGAAACCTCAGCCACTGAACAACTTCTTTTACACGTGGCAAAGGTCACCTATCGGGGGATTTTCTCACGTTTTGTGTGATTGGTCATGCCTCATTTCCTTCACGAAAATATGATTTCCCCAAAGTGTGTGCATTTTAAAAGACTTACAAAGACCCAGAAAGTTATTTCCTCTCTATTTGTGAAAAGCACAAAATATAGAGACAAACCAACAGGGCATGAATAAAAACTGTTTGTAGCTAGAAACCATATTTAATCCTATCATTAAGGACAGTCACAGAGCTCACCCAGAAAAAAAGGATTCAAAATTAGATACCTAACCTTGCAGACTTGAAAGTATTTAAAAAATGTATTCAATATATTTGATAGATTATTTTTTTCTGTATTTGGAATTGATTATTAGTTTGTACCTAATTTACTACAGTCCTTTAGCAATGGGAAATCTAAATTAGAGAAAAAGATGATGCAGGTACAGGTTTGAGTACCTGTCATCTGTATGAATAATCATGTTGATTTGTATATTCTTATCTGCCAAAGGTAAAGAGGGGAGGAACTTATAGTTCATGTTATCCTTGCTAGATACAACACCTTAGAAGATAGCACTGCATGGTGTTTAGATTATGAGCTCTTCAGGGCAGTGATGTCTCTTACTATGTGTTTGTACAGTGCCTTGCACAATGGGTTCCTGATTTAGTTGCGGAGTCTCAAGATGCCATTGTAATAATAATAATACTAATAATACTTCTACTAATAATGATACACGTACACTTCTAGAAACACGGCTTGCCTGGCATTTTTATAGGTCACAAACATTACCATAGCATGGCTGATTGGTAAATTAATTTTGGAATGTCTATAGTTGCTGACTAATAAATATCTGCACTTCTGCAGTCCTTTAATCTATGTATTGTCTATAGTTTACAAGCAGTTATATGGTTAAAGAGAACTCAGTTTTCTACAACAGATATTTTATGCCTTCCTCTTAAGGACTATTCCCCATTTTATGTTCACTCTTTTGAGAAGCATCATTCTTCTTTATAAGTGGCATTCTGTTCTACACATACGATTTAGTATATTGTACCATGTAAAATGACACCATGAAAATATATAACATCTATACTGTAGCTATCATAGTAACAGTATTAATATAATAAGAGAGCCTAATAGACAATAGAGTAATAACAACAATTCCTAATGCAGAAGTATATATAGCAGGATACACTCTCAAAGAAAAAAAAAAACAAATTATTCCAGTAACTTACAATCCAAAGAGCAATCCAAAATTAATCCAAAGAGCAATCATGGCTGCTATTAATTTCTAATAAAATATCAAAATATAATCCGCTGACATCAACATACACACATATACAAACAAACATATTCAGGACAGTTTATGGCTAATGAAGACTGAAGCTCATTCCAAACTGCGTTAATAAAGTGTGCATGTTATTTAAATTCTGATATGGCTTAGAGCAACTCTTTAATGTGTGATTTTTAGATGAAAATATTCTTATGTTTTATTAATATAGCACCTCTCTAACTTCATCTGGAATATCTATTTCAGTTTTTGGCACCTCTTTGCCAGTCAAATATTGACAAATTGTCAGGAGTTCATTGAAAAGCAACAAAAATGATCTGGGGAGGGAGAAAGATTAAAGTGTATTATTATTAGAAAAAAAATTAAAAAGCGAAATATACAATAGCTAAGGAGGAAAAGGATCATTTAAAATATAGATGGTCACTTTTTCCCCCAAATTTTCAAAAAAATTGACAAAAATTTCTTCACAGAAGATTTCAAAAAATTTCCATGAAAACGGCTTGCCGTGTTTTGATCGGCTCTGTTATGAAGGCTGTTACTAACATAAAAGAGGGAGTAACTAGGCTCATTAGAGCTGAAATTAAGGAAGGGAAAATGTAGGCAGAACATATGGGGAAAACCCTGACAATGAGATGTATTTGGCTCTGGAATAATCTACCAAGAAAAAGTGCTGGAAATGCCAGTGTTTGAGTCATTTAAAACTAGACTGGACAAAACCCTGCACAAATGTGCTATGGAGAATAAAACTACACTGGGAGGGAGGTGGAGTAGATGAGATAATAGGTCTCTTACAAAGCTAACTGCTATTATTCTCTAATAATATACAATAGGATGCAGCGCTGCTTATCATGGAGCATAAAAATAAACAAACAAACAGATATTTGCAAGGGTCTTCCTGTGCCATTTTCCTTTTTGAGCAGATCAGCACATCATCTTATTAATGGCACATCATCTTCCAGGGAGTCTACTGCCATGACTCTTTCATGATATATGAGTAGATACCATGCATAGCGTTGTCAACCCTGATGTGTTGAATGGGTGTGTCTCTCTCTGTTATGTTAATTTAGCTAGCTTGATTTTGGTTGCCATCCCAGCAGCCACAACTGTTTGTGGGAAATAATTTTGTGTTAAAAAAAACCTTCCTGTGTATTTAAAACTTGTCTGGAATACATATGGTTGTTACTGCCCTGATTTGTCTTGGAAGAAAGATAGACATTTTCCATCCAGATTTTCAGAATTAGATTTAGTAATCAAAATAACATTAAGGGAATATTTTTAGCTATCCTCCAAATCATTCCTCATCCTCTAAGCATTTGGTATGATTGTATAAGGATCATATTGGTATCATCTGCCTGAGAATAACTATCAGAATTTTTTTGGATTTCCTACATTATTTACTGCTGAACCTCTGACAAAAGGGGGAAAAAAGCCATGTCAACAAGAAGATAATACAATTACATTTGCTTCCCAACAGTCTTTTAATTTATAGAATATTTCCCTTTTCAGAACACTTGACATATATTGGCAATTTTTTTTTAATTGAATGAGAGAAAAATTTATTCTTGCGCTCATCTTTTCTCTTGGGATTAAAACATTTTGGGGAATTTTGAATTTAAATTTTTTCTGCATTGTGTCATACGATGTGCAGTGGATATTTGCATCACAAACAGTTTTCTTTTTAAGCTGGTAAATTGTACATGCTCTACTTTTGGATTAACTATTTTATAGTAACATATTAATTTTGAATATTATCCCTTTCTATCCAACAAACCATTAACATTTAATATTCAGCCATAGGCAATGGATATAAAAATGTTTACTAATCGAAATAACAAGGCTTTTGTTGTTGCAAGCAGAAATTCATTTAATTTGTAAAGTAGTTCCATTGCAGACCTGGTAAATATTTATTTTCCATCACATCCATATTTTGTCATCACTATATGAATTATGAACAATTGTTTCAGTGATTACGGTAGCTCAGTAATAGAGAAGGAAAGGAAAGAAATAGAACAATCCCCATAGAATCAGTCCATTTATGAATTTGGAAAATAACAAGCAGTCATTGCTTTTTATAGTTTATGACAGTTTAAATATAAAAAAATCAATTACTATGAAACTAGTATCCAGATTAATGTTGAAATAAACCTGCTGCTTAGGTACCTGCTAACAGAGCATTGATTTTTATTGTTTGAGGGAGGCTGGCTATATTTAATTTCTTTTATTGATTTTTTTTTGTCCTTAAGCCCCATATTCAATGCATGTGAGATACAATGCAATTTCTTATAGCAAAGTAATGCCAGGCACCAAGCTTGTGAATTAATTTTACATGAGTGAGAGCAGGGCTTAGTAATTTGCTGAGTATTTGAGAGCAAAACTAGTAATTTTCCTCTTTATTATTTATAAATATCAAGAGGTCCAGGAGTGGGCATGCTGACGTGGGCTCAAATGAGAAGACCTTGCAGTAATTTCTAATATCCTGACACTGCAGCACCTCATGTCTTATGCCTCATGTACTTTGAATGCCAGCAATGACTGGAGGTTTTGGGGAAGCAGGAAAAAAAAACAGCTATAATCAGCAAGAGTAACAATTGGTTCTCTGAGACTGTGAATTTCAAATCAGAGTACAATTTTCAACAAAAAACGAATGAACAATTGAGAACAACAGGCATGCATAGCAATTAACTACCAAAATTCTTATTTTGGGGGCTTAACATAGTCCTATTCAAGATAAAAATGATCTGCATCCATGAGTATATATGAGCAGAATTTAAATCATTCCTGTGTCAGCAAAATGACAGCAATGTCCTCTTGGTAAAAGAAATGCGAAGGTTTCCATCAAATAAATGTAAAAGATGCTAATGTGATGATTCAAAAAGGTTAGAACAAGAAGTCTGGATCACTCACTATTACAATTTGTCTTCTGATGTTACTTGTTGTGTCATGGATTTTAACTTTATGGCAGCCCCTCTCCTTGTCTCAATATGCTAGATAAGGTAGGAGCTCTTTGTAGAGATTGCCTGTTACTCAGATATAGCTCAGTGGATGGGTTTCTCAACATCCAAACATTACTGTATTTAGCTGTGGTGGAAGATGATGACCTCTGAAAGTGGGTGAGCAAAAATGGACACATCAAGGTGCTGTAATGCTCAGAGCCAATTTACTGCAGCAAGTGAAGATCATTCTCTGACTCAAAATAAAGTAGGCAAAGTCTACCCTGCCTACCCAGAGAAGCTTTTATTGCTTAATAAAGATATCACGGCTATACCAGGAAAGGCTTGATTACGTCTGGACATTGATCCACCCATGTGCCTTTATCTGCTTGAAGTGGGGCAGTGGGGGGCAGTATTACTCTGCAGATTCCCAAATTGGCCAACTGTTATAATAAAGAAAAGGGGAAGGAATGTACGTAAATTAAAGGAGTTTGGTTGTTTGTGAAGCCCCTTCTTTTCTAATCGTCAGATCAGAAGTGCCATAAAATTGTATTCTCTTCCTTTTCCCGTCTTGAATGCTTACATGACTAGAATTTGGATGGCAAAATAAAATAAAGTCAAACCCTAGTCTTTCAAAATTGTTTTATAAAAGAATTAATGGAGAGATCAGAGTCTGTAGCAGTATTTTTGATTTGGTGCAGCTCATTATGTTTACAGGTATTAATTATTATTAATAATGTGATAGTGCCTAGGTACTGTACAAACACACATATGCTTTTAATTCTTACACACCTTGTCAATACTGAAAAGTCTTTAAAGATTGTTGAACATGGGCTGGTCAAATTCAGTAGTCAGCATAAATAAAAGCAAAAAAGAAAAATCACCCCCCCCCCCACTCCCCGGGTCATCCACAGCTGAGATCAAGGGCCCAATCATGCAAGCACTCTATGCAGACAGCTCCTATTCGAGACAATCATGTTTCCGAGGTACAACTGGGTATAAACTGATGACAATGGAGTTGCAGACTGACCTGCAGAATTGTTATTACTGGAGATGATGTGGGTGAAGGAACGATCCCAGATTACCTTTCAGATCCCACTTTACATTTGCAAGAGTAGAAGTTTAGATTTTTGCTTTGGAAACTGAGCAGACTTGATCCGAGTATCATTACTCCCAGGATGCTATTTTTAATGCCATCTTTCAGACACAGTTCTGTTCTGAAAATTAACATATTCTTCATTTTCCAGACTGCTTAAGTGGGATGACATACAAGATGTGCAAAATTATCAGAAATTGCACACCGAGCAAATCCAGTTCACCTTGGCCTTATTCAGACTACGTTCAAGATTTTCAAAGGGATTAAACTTTTTTTCCTATCAAATGTTATATATATTGTGAACATTATATTGTTTCAACAAAGCTGGTTAAGTCCACTAAATGTTGATTCCTTCAGAGACTCCTCAAGGAGTGTTAATAGGCCATGAAGCTTTCATCTGTAGGTTGCAAGTACAAACCCATCCAATATCAATAGTATGAAGGGCTCCATACAGTTGCCATGGACTACAATAAGAGCAGTTGCTTTCTTTGGATGGATGCTTGGTGATTTGTGTAAAACGAACTTGTACTAGCAGTCCAATGCTGAATATACAGGTGTCTCCCCCACAATTGCAATTTACATCCTCTCTAAAGAGACGCGAAGAATTGCACTTTATTTCACTAGAGGAATCCATAGGAATGTCCACACTGAAATATAACACCCACAGCTGACTCGGGCTCACATGGTAGACATCTGTTTGGGCTGGAGTCTGAGCTCTGGGACCTCCTCCCCTTGGGATCCCACCCAAGCCCATATGCCTACATGCAATTTTAAAGCCCATCAGCCCGAACCGCAGAACCCTGAGTCAACTGACACAGGCCGGCTGTGAGTATTTTATTACATTATACGCATACCGCATGAAAAGAGGGCTGAGGCACATTAGTAAGGCTGCGGTTGGAAGCCTGCACAGCTGTTGTACCTGATGTTCTTGTTCTGCAAATATCTAGTGGCCTAGAAGGAGCAGACTCACTAAAATAGAGAAATGTACAAACAACAAAATCATTAAATCCTTGATTAGTTTAAACAGAGTTTGATGGAGTCCTTCAACCCGTAAATGGAAGTATTTTACTATTTGTGAATACCATGTATAGACAAGAATGTGTTTCATTGAATGTTAATAGTCTTGTCTGTGATTACAATTTCTGTTCAAGCAGGTTATTGTTATTATTTATATCACAGTACTTCCTAGAGGCCCCTATCAGAAATTGGGGACCCATTGTTCCACGCACTGTACACATATATAATGAAAAGATGGACTCCACCCCAAAGTGCTGACAAGGTAAGCATATGGTCTCAAGTTGCGGTGGAGGAGCTCTAGGTTGGATATTAGGAAACACTATTTCACTAGAGGATAGTGAATAGGGTGACCAGACAGCAAGTGTGAAAAATCGGGATGGGGTGGGGGGTAATAGGTGCCTATATAAGACAAAACCCCAAATATCGGGACTGCCCCTATAATATCGGGACATCTGGTCACCCTAGTGGTGAAGCACTGGAATGGGTTACGTAGGGAGGTGGTGGAATCTCCATCCTTAGAGGTTTTTAAGGCCCGGCTTGACAAAGCTCTGGCTGGGATGATTTAGTTGGTGTTGGTCCTGCTTTGGGACCTCCTGAGGTCTCTTCAAACCCGAATCTTCTATGCTTCTATGATTCTATGGTGAGAGAGAATAGTTTAATGCAAGAAACAGACAGGGAAGGGAGGGCCGGATGATCATGAAACAATCATGTTTAGGATAATGTCAGATTTATTAATTAGATAACTTCTTTGTCTTTGCCTTTTTTAGGTGAATGCAACATATGCAATAATATAGGGAAACCTTTTACACCCATCATTATTATTATAAATAAATTGGTTACCGGTTTCTTTGCAAGGAAACTGACTTTTGGATGATTGGCATACATTCAGTCTTCACCAACACAATCATCATGGCATGTTATGGATGCTGTGCTATCAATAAAATAACCAGTATGTTTTTATCAGGAACAATATATAAACATTCCAGGAAAGTGCCACAGTGTACTTGTTTCCCATGAGGATTTGCCTCCTTCTTAGGTTTTGAAAAGACATGGGGGGTGGGGGAGAGAGCAAGAGGGAGAGAGCGAGAGAGAGAGAGAGAGAGAGAAAGAGAGAACACATTTATAGATGTCTTAATACTTCACCCCACTTGTCATGAAAGTACACAAGCATATGCATACATGTGCACTTTTCTGTGGCCATTGGTTACAGAAGGAAATTGATTTGTGAGCACATCAAATTGTGAAAGTATTGGCATCATTCCACTATTGAATATTGGTTCAGATCCTTACTTACAAATAGTTCATCATAAAACTCAGCCCCCAGCTCACTCCTGAGTGGTTATTCTAAGGGCTTTTCCTTGCAGATTTTCCTGTCTCACTCTCACATCAATGAGGCACTCAGCCTTTTCATCTTGCTGAGTCAGGATGCTGAATAGCTCTACAAGTTCATGTGCAGTCCTAAAACGTGATAAGCTATTACAGCAGAGCTGGGCAAACTATGGCCACAGGCCACATCCGGCCCATCAGACAATTTAATCCATCCATGACCCCCCTCTGGCTCCTACATAGTACATGGAGGAGTGGCCAGGCGGCTCTGCGCGCTGCCCCATCCGCAGGCGCCACCCGAGCAGCTCCCATTGGCCACGGTTCCTGGCCAATGGGAGCTGCAGGGGCGGCAACTGCAGACAGGGCAGTGTGCAGAGCCGCCTGGCCACACCTCGGAGCTGGAGAGGTGACATGATTCCGGGAGCTGCTTGCAGTAAACGAAGCCCAGCGCCTGCACCCCTGAGCCCCCAACACGCCCCAACACCCTTCCACAGCTCTGATCCCCCCCACCCTCTGAACCCCTCAATCCCAGCCCAGAGCCCCCTCTTGTACTCCAAACCCCTCATCCCCAGCCCCCCCAGAGCCCTCACTCCCCCACCCCAACCCAGAGACCCCTCCCACACCCTGAACTCCTCATTTCTGACCACGCCCCAGCCGGAGCCCTCACCCCCTCCTGCACCCCTACCCCCAATTTTGTGAGCATTCATGGCCTGCCATACAATTTCCATACCCCAATGTGGCCCTTAGGCCAAAAGGTTTGCCTACCCCTGTATTACAGGATACTTAGGGTACATCTACACTACAGGGGGGAGTCGATTTAAGATACGCAAATTCAGCTACGTGAATAGCGTAGCTGAATTCGACGTATCGCAGCCGACTTACCCCGCTGTGAGGACGGCGGCAAAATCGACTTTTGCGGCTTCCTGTCGACGGCGCTTACTCCCACCTCCGCTGGTGGAGTAAGAGCGTCGATTCGGGGATCGATTGTCGCGTCCCAACGGGACGCGATAAATCGATCCCCGAGAGGTCGATTTCTACCCGCCGATTCCAGCGGGTAGTGTAGACCTAGCCTTAGGGTCATATACTCAGCTGGAGTAAATCAGATTAGCTTCATTGAAGTTAATGGAGCAGTTAATGATGTTCATACCAAGTGTGGATCTATCCCAAAGTGTCTGGATTTATTATCCAGAGAACTGAAGAATCCCTAGCTCAACTTAAGCTAGTCAACTCAAGACTGGACACATCATAGCTCACTCTAGAAGCTTAGAAGAACCAGACCTTTTTAAAACACACATGGGACTCTCTGTGGAGGGGGAATTTCCCTTTGCATTGCACTGCCCCATGCTTTTGCACTGCCTGAACAGTACAAAGTGAGAAGAGCTGGGTGTGAGACTTCGGCTCTCTGTTTCTAACATCTTCTGGTTAAACATTTCTCTATTTTAAATGGAAATGACATTTGACTTGAAACTTCCCCTCTGATCCTATCCCACTCTTCCATTAAACGGTTTTGTTTCAAGGGGGCTATTATCATTCTGAAAGATAGACGTTTTCTGAGCTCCATAAGTCAGGAGCTGGGTCAGAGCGGGGGAATAGGATGCTTATGCCAACCAAGAACTGCCAGCAGTGGACCTATTTTCAACAGTTCAATACAAACAAAGTACTGTACTGTGCACAGGGGTTCATTTCTCCTAGTTGTACAATAAAATTGCTCCAGAAATCCAGTACTATATGTAAGAACTAATCCCAAACTGTATCCTCCTCTTGGACATTTCCTCTAATTCAACATTTGTGTTGCAACAATGGCTGTATGATATTATAGATTTAGATGTGGAGTCTCTCTTGTCCTCTTTTCTAGGGCCTAAGAATCTCTAGGCATATGTTTTATTCCCATTGTTTCCGGCATATAAATAGATTTTGTTGGAATGACTGACAAATCTTATTTCCATTGAACTAAATCAGTTTCTTCTTTTAACAGAAGCTAGAATAATTTCTACGGTGCTTTGCTGACATTCAACTGCCACTAGCACAGCATTTTTAGGGACTTCCGGCATCTAAGACTGGTTGTAAATTTGCTTCAGCAGTATTCCGATGGGGGGGGGAATGGGAGCAAGTTTCCCCTGGTGACTCTCTTTGAGGCTGTGAATGATTGATCTAAAGAAATAGGCATCAGACATCCATGACATTACTCATTGAAGGAAAGGGAAAAAAATAAAAATCTGTGTTGGTCTAATTCTGCCCTTAGACACGTAGGTCTAACTCACATTAAATTCAATAGGAATTGCACCAATAAACTAGGGCCTGCATGGTTGGACAAAAGCATCAACTGTTAGGGAAAGATGAGTAGCAGATGTACCCCACTACTTCCTATCTTCCAGAGTTTGAGGCCAGTGGATCCATTCTGTGTATGCCCCTTCTATGCCCCCTTTTCCTCCACCATTTTTGCCTCATCCCTGTGTCACATAAAGGTCAATTATCAGGATATATGTAATGGTGCTGTCCCAAGCTCCCCCACAACCCATGGTCTACCCATTCATAATTCCAGAATGATATACCACTCACAATAGATTGTGTAGAACATCAGGAGGGGATCTTTCCTCTTCTCTCCTGCATGTTTAGTCAGCACTAAAGTAGTTAATATTGTGCTCAGAGCATACACACAGCAAAATTAGAATAAACCATAAGTGCACTTGCTGGAAGGTTGTAATGTAACACTACTTTATTTCTTTGAATTCAGAACAATAACACACAATAACCTAGAAACAAAGGGGAGGGAGGGGGAGAGAGAGAAAGAGAGAGAGAGAGAGAGAGAGAGAGAGAGAGAGAGAGAGAGAGAAAACCAAAACTGCTCCCTAAAACAAAGAGGCAAAATTCTACCCACATTACTGTAGGCTGTCTGTCTGTAACCTGACTTATATGATGATCACATGCTTCCCTACAGAGCCCCTAGCCTGCAAGTCGTACCAGAGAACCACTCTGCTCTCCACTCTTAAAGAGATAGCTTGTAATTCTAACACAGTCCTCAACACAACAGCTAACACCACTGACATTTTAATTGCCTTAATTATGCTTTAGCATTTCAATGAGATAAAAAGGCAATTCACACCTCTCCCAGCTGTAGTTTCAGGCAGTAGACTAAGGGCTGGTCTACACTGAAAATGTATATGTATATAGCTACATCTCTCAAGGGATGAAAAATCTTCACCCTTGAGAGATGTAACTATGCCAACCTAATTGCTGGTCTAGCCCTAGGTTGAGGGAACATTCTTCTGTCGACCTCGCTGCTGCCTCTTGGGGAGGTGGATAGCTACAGCAATGGGAGACCCCTTCCTATTGCTGTAGTAAGTACCTACACTGAAGTGCTACAGCAGTGCAGCTGCAGCTATGCCGCTATAGCATTTTAAGTGTAGACATAGCCTTAATGAGACATTACTGCATCAGTTAAGTCTAATTCACATTTGGACATTATCTTTGCCACCAAAAGGGCTAGAGACTTTGTTTGTTTTTGTTTGTTTGTTGAAAGATTGAAGGACAGGATGGCAGCCATGAGGGAAAAGCACCAAGTTTCTGACATGGTACAACCCACTGGTGTCCCAGAGCCCCAAAGGATCTTTCTACCAACTCATATAGATGGATGGAGAGATCCTGTGCATCACCTTTCCGCTGTCTGCACTATTTTTCTGTTGCATTTTGTGCCTTGCATGCCTACATTTAGGTGGGGAGGGGGATTTGTCCCTTATTCAGTATGACAGCTAGAATTAGTATCCAGTTCATAAAGGATTTTAGACTTTCATGACAAGATTGTAAAGAATCATGCTTCCAGCAGTGTGAACAAGCAGAGGGCCATCTCTATTGTGAGAAGGAAAACATACTCATTTTAACTGTGACTATTGTAGGCTGTGTGGTGTATCATTATCACCAACCAACATCTGTGCAATTGGATCCTGCATGATGCTGGTGTTCCACATCTCACATGCAAGTAGCTTTTAAAGAGGAATGAAATGGGATCTGGGTCAGAAATCCCCTAAGGAGGAAGAGTCTCTCAAGCCAATTCTCCAAATCATTGCCTACGGGCATCCCAGTACGAAAGAGAAAAGAACCAAAACAAAGCAGCAGAAACAAAAGGCTATATATCTTTAAAAAAAATATGTTTGACCTGATCTCCCTATTATTATGTGCTCTGGTACATTGGCAGCTAGACACCAGCACCTGCCAGATAAGCTTTTTAAATATATATATTTATATGGGGCAGTGATATACATTGCATCATGACCAGCAAATATATTCTACTATTTTAGTAAAGTTTTCCATTTCCTGTTCAGAGAAAGCACCCTTCCATTGGCAAGGAGGGTGGGAATGGGATAATAATACTTAGGACAAAATCCTGGCCACAGTGAAGTCAGTGGCAAAACTTCCATTGACTTTGATAGGGCCAGGATTCCCCCCACTCTCTCAGTATTTATACAATGTTTTACATCGTCAACGAATTTTAGAAACTTTAAATAAGTTTAAGACATACAACACCTTTGAGGGTTATGTATCTATCTGGTCTCCATTACCATAGTATTTGAGCTCCTTGCAATCTTTAAGGCATTTAGCTTCATAACACCCCTGTGCTACTCCATTTTACAGATGTGGCCCTCAGACTCAGAAAGGCTAAGTGACTAAGGGAATGGAACCTCAGGTCTCCCAAATCCAAAGATAGCTCCCTAACTCCTGGACTCTTTTACAGTTGAGGAGAGTGAGTCACCAAGGGTAAAGAATTTATCACAGACTATCCTGTGAGTCAATGGCAGAACTGGGAATACAGCCCAAGAGCTCTGACTTCTAGTCCCATGAAAATAATGTCAGTTTGGATACCCAGCACTAGACCTACTCTCCTGTGATTCATTGAGGGATGGGGGAGAGAGGCATGTATAAGTGACCTAATTCACAAACACCGCGTGAGTGAATGTTGCTGAAGTCATGTTGAGTAATTATGAAGGTCCAGTAAAAAATAACCTATAGTGGTGGTGCTTTGATACACAGAAGAACTGAGCTTGTAAGAAAGACAAAGTGATACAGTTCAGACATATGGTATGGGGGTGGAAGAAATATAAGGGAAGCACAATATTTTTAGGATTGTACATTTCTCTTTTATTAAGACATCACATCTTGAATCTCCTAACAACACAGTGTAAAGAGGCTTGAAATCATTTTATCCTACTAAGCCTAGCAGTCTGTTCAATTATCATCATAAAAAGAAATGGCTTTTGTTCTGCAGTTCAGTGCAGTTGGTTGCCAATAATTACCTTTATGTCTCCTTTTAGTTCTCTAGTCTACAGAAAAGATCACAGTGCCTGTAAAGTTTACATTATTTTAAAAGTTCAATACCTTTTTAACAGTAGATAACAATTTAGCCCAATGTTTGTGGCATATATTACAACTTTTTGGACTCCTTTTGGCTTTGCCTGATATGGGTAGCAGTTCATCACATTTGCACCTCAGAGGCAATTGTTATCCATCCATGTGTGAAAACAGAAATGTCTATTGACATTAAATTGCTCAGGATCATCATAGGTTGTTAAGAAAGAAATCTCAACATTTTGGTTGAAAGAAGAGCGTTGTTGCCTTTCACCTCACATAGCTGTACTAAATTCAAAATGCCATCCAAAGGTTTTTTAAGCTCTGAACAAGGATTCAAAATGTGTCCTCCCCAATTCAAGGAAAAATAAGCTCCCTAATTGTGTTTTAAAAAAAAAAAAGCAATTACAAAATTGTTTGTCATTTATTTTTTACTTAATTTAAGACACCACATAGGAAGATGAAAAATAGCATGGTAACAGAGGAGATAATATTTGAAGCAAAATGCATATTCAGAGGTAGTGATGTGAAATGATTTTAATATATATAGATAGATCGTATTTACATATATATGAATTGTATGTATTTAAAATATCGCCTCAGTATCCCAACTGTGATCTTATCGTTAAAAAAATTAATCCTTAAAGTAATGAATATACAAAGAAATAAAATTATAATATTGACTCCATTCTGTTGACATCTTAATTTCAAATTACAAAAACAAATAAAAACAAACAGCAACTCAGAATATTTATATTTATCATTATTGTAAACAGTTTGCATTTCAGTAGGTGACAAAATAGGCAAAATGTTGAGAGTATAATATATATTAAACAACCAAAAATGATATAATAAAATGGTCAAAATGTATTTTTTATTATAATCCCATATTGCATACAGAAAACATTTTTCTCCAGTCTAATATGACTTTAAAGACAGAATCTTTTTTCATTTTCTTCACTACTCAGAATTAGAGTAAACATATTAAAATAAGTTTACAAGTAAGAGGTGCTACTAAAAATATTGCATGACGAATTTGGTATTAACAAGTCTTTCCCTACAGTAAAATTGTAGATCTAGAACAACTTAAATGAGGAAAGCGATAAGCAAATTCTGTGAACTAACAAGAACATATGAAGGTCTTAATTCAAAGCATATTGAAGTATATGAAAAAGACAAGTTGAAAATATGTTAGAAAATGAAGGATTTAACATATTAAAACAATATCATGAACATATGTCTCAGATACTTTTACATACATTGAAAACAGTGAATATAAATCTATAGTAGAGCAAATGTAAAAGCAGTATATAAAAGGGAGAATTTAAAGATGAAGGGTGAAATACTGATCCCATTGAAGTCAATGGGAGTTTGGTGACTAAATTCAGTAGAGTCAGGATTTCACTGTAGCAGTACAGTAGCTAGAAAGTTATAGATTTATTAGTATTGTAAAATTCTGCTTCCCACTGGAGTGGGGTGAGGATGAGTAGTTGTTTTGAAAGGTAAGTAAAATATCATTTGGTTTACTTCATTATCAGCCTTCATCATGGAAAAGGATTGAGAGAGCAGATTTCATCATTGGCTGATAATTCATCATAATAACTTGACAAGGCAAAATAGAGTTTATATATAGAAAACATATACACAGAGCAATACTGCAGCTCATGTCACAATAGGCAAACCTCATACACCCCTCCACCCATGTGGCCTTAACCAAAGCATTAAGCATTATACCCAAGGCCCTGTCTACTCAGTAGCAAACTGGACCTAAAATTTACATGAAGATTTTTGTGGCACGTTAGTGCTCCAGGCTAGATAATGCTTCAAAGAGGGCTGCATGCAGTATGCTGAGCAGCTTCAGTTATTCTACCTATATAACAGGTGTAGACTGTACGCCCACAGCACTGTTTCACAGTTGCAAACTAATGCCTGGAGACACAGTTTCCCATGAACATAGGCATGCCCCTGCCCATGTCATTGTTGTCAAAGGCACTGGCTGTCCTCTGCCTTTGCATACCATGAGCACAACCATGCACCTCTCTGTAGCTGGAGGTGAACTAGAGGTAGGGAAGAGACTCCCTGAGCCGTCCCAATCCTTTTAGTGCTCTGAGAGAAAGCAGACATGATTTATTCATTTCCATAACATACAAGGAATAAAACTAATATGGAAATATGTAGAGATTAATTTATCTCAGAGAGTGTAACTTTATCCCATATAAGGAAAACAGAATGGGTAAGAAAAGAATTACTGAGCAGAGGTGGGGCCAGAAATGAGGGGTTCAGGGTGCAGGAGGGGGATCTGGGCTGGGGCAGGGGATCCACGTGCAGGAGGGGGCAAGTGGTATTTTAGCATGTGTAGCTGGTCAAGATTGTCAAGAGGAATCCACCTTGGCAAGTTAACATGTGTTAAAATATGACTTCCCCTGTGCACACTAGATTCATAAAAAGTTCTGGTTAAAACGAGTTAGACAACACATTGGAAAAACACCTTTTATCCTAATCCAACCCTATGCAAAGGGTGGAATTCATCCCTATGCAGAGAGCTAACGTGAAGCCTAGTCATCACTTGAGTCCCACAAAGGAGGTCCAAAGAGAGAAGTAAGTGGTGCCTAGCCTAGAGTTCTCAGCCATCCAGTTTTCGACCGGAATGCCCAATTGAAAAGGGACCCTGGCGGCTCTGGTCAGCAGCACTCACTAGGCAGTTAAAAGTCCGGTTGCTCCCCACAGCGGGGCAGTTACGGTGTCTTCCTGGCTCTGTGTGGCTCCCAGGAAGCTGCCAGCATCTCCCTCTGGCTCCTGGGCACAGGGGCAGCCATGGGGGCTCTGCACACTGTCCCCCCAAACCCTGAGTACTGGCTCTGCAGCTCCTATGGGCCAGGAACCGTGGCTAATGGGATCTGCAGGGGCGGTGCCTGCAGGCAGGGGCAGCATGCGGAACCACCAGCCACCCCTGTGCCTAGGAGCCAGAGGGAGATGTCGCCACTTCCGGGAGATACCTGAGGTAAAGCGCTGCCTGGAATACACCCAAGCAACAAGGATTAAAAATAATCAAAATTCAGTAGTCTCAAGAGATTCAAGTTTTTCCAAACCACAGTTAGCTGCACTTTATTCAATATGATCCCCAATTTCTCATGATATCGGAAGTCTTAATTCTAATATATTTGCTGGCTGGACATTTTTCAACGTATTTCATCCTGAAGACACCCCATGGTCAAAAACCACAAGCAGTGGGATTCTATTTACTTTCTATAGATTGTAATTAGAATGATCAATGCAGTGAGACAAAAATCAAGATGTTCACACTATTATTATTCTTTGGGAAATGAGTATTCTTTTTGTTTGAATCAGTGTTTGAATATCTAATTATTGTTGGTTTTGAGACTCCTGGGACCTTTAGAATTACCTTTTCAAGTGATCAAGGCTGAATATCGAAAGAAACAGGGGTGGGGGAGACAGTTTAAAAATGCATTCTGTTTCAGAAGCCTTCAAAGAATACTATAATATGTCCTATTTCTAATGAAAACCTGTGTCTGCTATTTGTAATTGAATTAGTATTAACCCCTGTTAGGAACAGTACACTGGGCTTCAGAAGATTGCTGGATAAATATTGTGACATTATTTGAGACTAAAGTGGGGGTGGGATTTTTCATATAAGCAAAAACCATGATTCAATTATTAACCAGCTAAAGGATTATTAGCAGTGTTTTAAGAATATACACTGTATGACATAGTGTGAAAGGAGATTGTTAGTTCTTTGTGAGCTCTTTGAAAAACCAAAAGCTATAGGTATATATATCTTAACAGCAAATTGTTTTTCTCATTATTATTTGTCATTATTTTACTGATTATTTGCTGACTGAGCACTCACAAGTGTGCATGTTACCACATAGCCTCAATGTGGCTCATCAGCTCCATTGGCCAATGTAAAGAGGTGTATGAAGCCATACTACACCTCCTGGCTCCCCTCCCTTCCCCCTTTGAGATGCTGTGCTCCGCCTTGAATTAGGTACACGGCAGAACCAGTGCTCCCTGGAATGCAGGGGCTATAGTATTGCCTGGCCTCTACGTGTGCTGCACAATGAGGTGAAGGCTCTTTACACCTCTCTGTCTGGTGCTCCCACATAAATATCTGGCAGAATCTGGCTCATCTGTGATTAATTGGCTAGTTTGCACTGGGCAGTGCTTTCTATAAGCATGATCATGAATTTTTAACCTTTGAATTAATTATTGTTTGATTTTTTGTAGGATTTTCCCCTCCTTTATTAGACAAGTGTCATATAAATCATATAAATAAATGAAAACAAACAAACATACATACTTACTGCTCCCAGGTCCTTACAATCTAAGAGCCCATTTTTGCACACACACTTGAGTAACTTTACTTAGGTGAATAAACCCATTTGCTCACAAACATAAGCTCTTGAAGGAGTCAGTCCTATGTCATGTCATTCCTAATGTAAATGGCAATTTCTTTTGTCTTTGCTTGTACAGTTTCACTATCACCATCACTATTGTCTGTTTACATTAGATACTACTGGGGAGACCATAGAAGGAGGTGGACAGATATAATGGCTGAAAGACACCACCAAAGAATTTGACTTTTTCTCTTATGGCTACAGAAAACAGATTTCACCGGTTTTAGAACTGTGTTTTATTTTCATTTTGCACTTTAAGGCCATGCAGTGTCTTCCCCTCTCTGTCCCCAGTGCATAAAACACTGCATTTTTGTAATCACAAATGTGTCAGAAACAAATATCAGTGACAGTGAACATTATCTTCATGTGCCAGCATGGTGATGATAAAAAACCTCTGATTTCCCAGTGCACAGAGAGGGCCAGAAAACTGTTCTTCTGATTTATCCACCTCCAGCCATAGGATTTGGGATTTGGCCAGATTCTAGCAAATGCACAGATATCTGTGGAAAACCCATATGGGCGTGAAGAAGCTCACATTTTTAGCTATAAATACACATTGTTGAATGTGCTGAGTACCAGAAAATCATGATATTCTTTTTCACTTCCAAACAGTATCACAGATTAACCTAAACTGGCTGGAATGAGGCTGTTGAAGGGTGAGTCACTGAGCAGTGTATCACCTTGTGGGTGGGTATGGCATAGCGGGCTCTCCTTTGGCACTCACTGATGACAGCCTTTCCAGCCCTTGGCGGTCTGCTTCTTCTTGTGACCCAGCTCTCTGGCCAGGTCACCAATAGTCCCTCCCATGATAACCGAAAGTTTGACCAGCAAATAATTCAATGACCTTGTGTCAGCTCCCTGACATGGGCCCAGTGGTTTTTATACCCCTTGTCTCGGACTTTCAGTAGGCCTTACACCATGAATCAGGAGATTTTACCCCACTTTGCTTGGTGGCCAGTAGGGGAACCCACACTCTCCCTCTACTCTGGGTTTCAGTCCAAGGACCGTGTAGTGAGCAGCCAAGGTCTGCTCCTTCACACCCTTTCCTGCTTCCCTGGACTTCATCCTATCTTGGACTATCTCTAGGCTCTTCTCCCCAGCCCCTTTCTTGGCTTCTCAGAGTGCTTCTGGTTCTGGTAGTGAGCAAAGCATATCAGGGCTTTCTCCCTGGAGATTGGTTCTAGCCCTTTTATGAAAGCTCACTGCAATGGCTTGTTCCACTTCTATGGTTTCTCAGTGTCTCTCCTGGCCCTTTGGCAGATTTCCCTTTTCAGTAGGAGATCCCAATGCAAATCCTTCCTTTATAATAGCTACCCCACTCCTCCCCAGCTGGGACAGAGTAACAAGAATAGATTCACAAAAATTTTCAGGGTTGGTGGGCCACAGGGCACTGTTTCCAATTGCCAGGGTATTGAGAGAGGTTATTTTTGGCTTGATGGACCTGAGTCCCAACGTCCAGGCTGAGAGCTTTTCACAGCTGTCAGCTCTCAGCTTTCTCTGTGGGCTGCTTGAATATTTTTTAGCCTCCCTGACTTTCAATCTATTGGGGAAGTATGCACCCCTTCTCCCACCTGCATGCTGTGAGATGAGGACTGATAATGTGAGAGCCTTTCACCTCTATGTTACCAGTTAATTTTGTTCAAATGAAGATGAGATTGCCAGAGATTGCCATCTGATGGGTGTTTGGTATCCTGTGTGAAATGGGATTGTGGTTTCAGTCCAGTCCCAGTAAAGAGTCCATGGACTCAGAAATTATAAGGCCAGAAGAGACCTTGTGATCATGTAGGCTTACTTCTTGTGTGTACATCACATATTAACCCACCTCCCAGTGTGGGCTGATCGACCATCCATCAGCCTAGGCCAAGGATTGAATAGACATATAGACTCTCATACCTGGAGACTCCTCCTACAGATCTGAGTTGCTGCATAGTGGTGGAACAATTTACACCTATGCTGCCTTTTAAACAGGAGATTCTCCAGATCTAGCAATCTAGTACCTTTCAGGAATGCTACATTCAGACAATTTTAATAATGATAACTTTAATAATCTAAATTATTTTCAATGAAATATAGTACAGTACCATCCATTTCTGGCATTTAGTTTTGTTGGCATTGCCATTAATAAGAATGGAGTTCTGTATGCTTTGTACAATTTTACATTCTCTGTGAAAATTAAATTTTCTTTGCAAGTTAGGACTTGTTTCCCTTTTCCCTATAGGGAATATGTATTATACTATTAACCTTGTCATATAAATCATTTACTCAACTTCCCCTAAAGCAAGTAAGGATTGATTGAATAATAGCAGACACACATCTATTACTATGTGCTTCCTTCAGATATTTATATCAAAAGATATCTGACCCCCTCCGCTGAAATGTCCCTCATTCCAGCATGTGTGTATGCACGAGGCCAATAGAGTGGAAAGCATTTTTCCTTTCTCTAGAAGAAGGGATGAAATTCATTATGGGTATGTCACAATTAAGTTCAGCTGTCAACTGTATTCTAATAACCTGAAGGTCCCATCCTTTGTGTAACGTACTGTATAATGGCTAATGACTTAGGTGCTCGTCTGAGGCTGATCACATCCAAGTGGCTTCAGAAGAGTCATATTTCATATATTCCTATTTCAGGCGCATGTTTTGCGAAACTACAGAACAAACATCAAATAGATTGCTTCAGTGTATCAAAATACTTTTTATAATCATCCATGTACAGGACGAATATTGTTAAGGTGAAAAGACAGACGGGCTATTCTATTTCATTGAACAATTAACATATCTGAAGTGATTATACATACATGCAGAGGATCTTTTGACTATTTAACTGGGATGCCATGGAAAATGAAAGTTCTATGTCTATTTGTGTCACAAATTTCTCTTGGTTCCCTTTTCATCAGAAGCCAATTCAATTAACTTCTTTCTGCGATCAGTACAATCATGACTGATGATTTTTGTATTCAAGTTACAAATACATAGCAGAGCTTACAGACACTAAGCAATATGCATTCCTAGTCCTGCTACATCTATTTGGATTTCACACATTTACTTTTAGCTTTGAAATGTGGCAAGTTACATGCAACAATTCAGGAGCCAACATGATTTAAGCACTTCTGCAGAAGGTTTTAATTCTTTTAAGCAGCAGAAAGTGGATGATTAAAACCAGTCTAATTCCTTATTCAGGCAATGCTGTGGAATAGCATTTCTTTCACACACAAAATTCTATGGGAGTCGTAAACGAACCTGTACAAATTATTCAAAACTCTACATAATTCCCAGAAGTATTTTAAGATGGATTGATGTGGGAGGCGTGCTGAAGCCTGAGTGCTGCATGTCATTTGTTTTTTGACATTCAAGGCTGAAGCTAAACCCCTGAATGTCACAGAGACATTCAGGATTCTGTACAGCACTGTCTGGAGAATGTGCTTGACCTTCACATTCATGCTTGCTTGGAGCACACTTCTCTGGTAAATGCTCACTGGGGACCCCAAATGCCTGCCCCCACTTCAGCAGACCCAGAACCTAGCACTGTGAGAGTCTAGGATTGGATAGAACTGGCAAAGCAGTATACTGCACATTTCCTGCATGGCCAAAATACCAGGTGATATTTTAGCTTCCAGATCCACCTGAGCTTCCTGACAATGACAAGAATGAAAAGTGTGAAAGACATGGAGACTTACTGCTTTGCCTCCTCTAACTGGGCCTGATCAAAACTCCCTGAAGTCAGTGGCAGAGCTGCTCAAAACTTGGAATTTCCATTCCATGGGAAATTTTGCCATTTTGAAATTTGGTTTTGGTTTGAATTGAAATGAAAACAAATATTTTTAATATGTCCTGTGAAACAAAAACTCCCCCCAAAATCCTTTTGAAATATTTTTGAAAATGTTTTCAAAAGGACATTTTTATTTTGAAATGTATTTCACTGTGGCTTTTAATTTTAATTTTTGCCAAAAAATATATAAGGGCAGCTGTTTGTTAGTACAGATTGACACATCTTATTTTCTAGTGACTCCTGTTTGTGTTATAAGAAGCAAATAAGATAAATTGTCAAACTCTTCATTACAACATAAAGAGGAGACGATTTCATCTAAAAAATAATACTTAGCAGCAACTGTTATAATACAATAAAATACAATGTTTTAATACCATAAAATAATAGAATATTTAGAATATTTACATTGTTATGAAACAATATGTCATATCATGCCATATTGTAGTATAATATGGCATATGACATATTGTTTAATAACAATATAAAATTAATTAAAATACAAACATAAAAAATTCTAAATTAAAATTTCATTTTGAAAAACAAAAAGATTTATTTCCCCAAAACAAAACAAAAAGATTGTTTTTGGAAAAAAATGTTTTCATTTAATCAACATTGATATGATTTAAAAAAAAAAGTTTAGTAGAAATAGTTTCCAATGGAAAACCTTTGATGAAAATTTTCTAGCTAGCTGTAGTCCATGGGAAACTTTCCACTGACTTCAATGAGCTTTGGATCAGGTCTCATCTGACCAGGACCAGTGATAGGGATGCCTTCTTCATGTTCCCACAATGACATAAAGAAAGGAAAATATTAGTCTATGGCCTGTTGTTATAGGTTGGGCCCAGACTCATTAATTATGTCCGTCCACTCCACGCCTCTGGGGTCATGCAAGGCAGAAACAACTTCCACAGACTCTGTGGCCACAGTAGCGGGTGGTTATAGAATATGGCAATAGGAAGTTTTACCTCTGTTTAGCTCTGCAACTCCCAAATGCCCAGTTTTTGTTTTTATGTTTTCCCTGCATGTCTTCCTCAGCATTCTGACCTTTACGGTAAGAGGCTGGCCTGCCACACAGTCAGCATCTGGGCAACCTTGAAGCTTAGGTGGCTATGGAAATTCTGGGTAAGTCATACTGGATCAAACACATAGCAGTATCTGAGGATGGACGGAGTCCATGTCATCTTCCTGCATTCATTCCTGCATACCCCATCACTAAATTATTCTTCAGTTAACAGTATGTGAATATTTTTTTCCAGAAGGGTAGCTAGGATTTAACTTCTTTTGAATTTAGATAATGGCTCAGTACTAGCAGTTTTGTTCAAAGAGGGATTTTTTTATTTAAAATATTACTTTTTCAAACAAAGCATCAAATGATTATTATAACAAAGGAGATGCAGGGATGGACAAATATTATTGATCTGGCACAAAATTTAAGACATTTCAGTGGTGTGTATTTTTATTCCACTGAATTCCCTGAAACATACTACTGAGGGATCAGTATTTATCATTAGACGGATGAAATCTGAACAGAAGGTAAAATGATAACTTATAGATCTGAATCTATGTTCTTACCTACATGCATACCTTGGTAAATTTTCTCACCTGTCTTAGAAACTCATCATTAACTTAATTATATGACTGCCTTTATCTGGCCAGTCCAGTTATAGAATAATAAAAGAAATGAGTCTTTGTTGTTACTGTTATTTAAGGAAACTGCCTAGTTGGCAAATTTTCCTGAAAGAAGTAAATAATATTAAGTGACTTTTGTTAAAGCCTGAAGAGCTGTACTTTATAATAGCCAGTAAGGCCCTATAGCAAAATTTCATCTACCTCCTGAATTTACTTCACGCTGTAGTAAACAATTGCTGCACAATTTGGATTGCACAGATAGATGGAGCAAAGTGTGTGGCAGCACATGCTGTAGTTCCTTGAGTTCCACTTTCTGTGCTTGTTGCATATTCTGCTAAACTAGTTTCTTTAGGGCTATACATTCCAATGTTTAATATCCACTTGATAAATTGGTACACTTTACACCTGCTCTGTCCTCTCACAGCCTCGCTTCTTCACAGATCCCAGAGAGTTCCAAAGGAGCAGTGCTACCAAAGACTCCCCTTTTGCTGCAGTAGTCACTCTGGTTCTCAGGATGGAGGCTCTAACACCCCTCCAATATGCTGGTAGGCAGAGCTAAGACAGCTGGAGGGGGAAGTAATCTGTTGCTCTTCAGTATCTTGTTTTTGTTGGTGCCTAACCTTGAATAAATGCTATGTTTATTTATTTATTTAGCATATATTTAAATAAATAACATGTTGGCGTGTGTTGGGGACAACTTCTTGTTTCAGAAGGTGGATGAAGTAAGCTGTGTGACAACTAGTTTAGACTTGATTCTGACTAACAGAGAGGAATTAGTTGTGAATCTGAAAATGAAAGGAAACGTGGTGAAAGTATAATGAAATGACAGATTTCATCATTCTAAGGAAAGGAAGGAGTGAGAGCAGCATAATAAGGACAATGGACTTCAAAAAAGCAGACATTAATAAAGTCAGAGAACTGGTAGGTAAGGTTCTATGGGAGGAAAATCTAGGGGAAAAAGAAAATTGGCAGTTTCTCAAAGAGACAATATTAAACACACACAGCAAACTATCCCAATGCAAATGAAAGATAGGAAGAATAGTAAGAGGCCAATATGACTGCTTCAGGAATTTTTAATTACTTGAAATTCAAAAAGGAATCTTACAAAAAGTAGAAGCGTGGACAAATTGCTAAAGAGGATAAAAGAATAGCACAAGCATGTAGGAACAAAATCAGAAAGGCAAAGGCAAAAAATGAGTTATTTATAGCAAGGGACATAAAGGCAATATGAAGAGGTGCTATAAATGCATTAGGTGCAAGAAAGAGATGAAAGAAAGTATAGGTCCAGGGAAGGAAAGCTAATAATGGATGACACCAAGAAGGCTGAGTTGTTTAATGCCAAGTTTGCGTCAGTCTTTTCTAACAACGTTAATTGAGACTGGATGCTTAACACAATATTAAGGGGGGAGGGATAGCTCAGTGGTTTGAACATTGGCCTGCTTAAACCCAGGGTTGTAAGTTCAATTCTTGAGGGGGGCCACTTAGGGATCTGGGGAAAAACCAGTACTTGGTCCTGCTAGTGAAGGCAGGGGGCTGGACTTGATGGTCTTTCAAGGTCCCTTCCAGTTCTAGGAGATAGGATATCTCCATTTATTTATTAACAACAAAAGAGAAAGAACACAAGCCAGAATTTAAAAAAGAACAGGTTCAAGAATATTTAGATGTCAGCTATATATAAATCGGCAGGGGCAGATGAAATTCAACCAAAGATACTTAAGAAACTAGCTGAAGCAATCTAAGAACTATTAACAATTATCTCTGAGAACTCAAAGGATGGGAGAGGTCCCAGAAGACCACATAAGGGCAAAATAGCATTCTATCTTTAAAAAGGGGGACAAAGGGGACCCAGTGAATTATAGACCAGTCTGTGAAGAGTCATCCCTTAGCCTGAACTGGTGAGTCATATGAGGCAATTTCCTGTGAGTCCTAGAATAGGCCCATGCCAGTCAACCAGGGCCCAGACAATATACAAGCAACTGCCTAACCAGGTAACCCCAAGGCAGGTATATGGGCTCCTAATGGAAGAAGCCACTCCACTCTGCTCAATGTCACTACCTTCCCAGAAGAATTCTCAGCAGCCTGGTAGTTCTGACAGACTGCCCCATCATGCACCCTGCTTCAGCCTCAGCTGTCCATCCAGCTATCCTGAAACAGTCAGCCTTTAATTTTGATAGCTGGGAAGATAGTGGAACAAATTATCATATAATCAATTTGTAAGCATCTAAATGGATAATTGGGTGATGAATAATAGCCAACAAGGATTTGTCAAGAACAAATCATGCCAAACCAGCCTAATTTCCTTCTTTGTCAGGATTACTGGCCTAGTGGATGGGGGGTGGGAGTAGAACAAGAAATATAATTTGATTTTAGTAAAGCTTCTGACACTTTTTAACACAATAGTCTCATATGCAAAGTAGAGAAATGGGATCTAGATTAAATTCCTATAAAGAGGATGCAATGTGGTTTTGAAAAAGTACTCAAAGAGTAATTATCAATGGTTCCCTGTCAAACTGGGTGGCTGTATCTAGTGAGGGTTTTACCTGTGGTCTGTCCTGGGTCCGGTACTATTAATTTTTTCCCATTATTTGGATAATAGAGTGGAGAGTATGCATAAAAAAATTGCAGATGACACCAAACTGGGTTACGAGGGGTTACAAGCACTTTGGAGGACAGAATTAGAATTTAAAATGACCTTGACAAATTAGAAAATTGACCTGAAATCAACAAGATGAAATTAAATAAAGACAAGTGCAAAATACTACACTTAGGAAGAAAAAATCAAATATACAACTACAAAATTGGGAATATTTGTCTAGATAGTAGTAAAGCTGAAAATGGCCTGGGGGTTATAGTGAATCACAAATTGAATATGAGTCAACAATATGATGCAGTTGCGAAAAAGGCTAATATCATTCTAGGGTGTATGACCGCAAGTGTCATATATAAGACATGGGAGGTAAATGTTCCACATTACTCAGCACTGGTGAGGTCCCAGCTTGAGTAATTTGTCCAGTTGTGGGCACCACACTTTAAGAAAGATGTTAACAAATTGGAGAGAGGCCAGAGGAAAGCAACAACAATAAAAGGTTTAGAAAACTGACCTATAAAGAAAGGTTAAAAAAACAGGCAGGTTTAGTCTTGAGAAAAGAAGACTGATGGAGGGGTGGGGAGAGGAGAACTGATAGTTTTCAAATATGCTAGGGATGGCTCTAGGTATACTTGGTCCTGCCTCAATGCAGGGAGCTGGACTACATGACTTCTCAAGGTCCCTTCCAATGCTCTTAATACTAGCATGCAACAATAACATATTACTTCCTTCTTGGAGCAAGGGTAAACTTGGAATTGTCCTCATAGCCCCCGTTTCCTCCTTCTTCTGCTCCTAGGGTACTAGAGTTACATAGTGCCCCTTGCTATCAGCTAGGTCAGTGGTTCTCAAACTTTTGTACTGGTGACCGCTTTCACATAGCAAGCCTCTGAGTGCGATCCCCCCCCTTATAAATTAAAAACACTTTTTAGTATATTTAACACCACTATAAATGGGCAAAGTGGGGTTTGGTGGGGAGGCTAACAGCTCGTGACCCCCCATGTAATAACCTTGCGACCCCCTGAGGGGTCCCAACCCCCAGTTTGAGAACCTCTGAGCTAAGTGCAATATCTCAATCCAACCCTTTCTATAGTATTTCAGTTTTGAGTGTCCAAACTGAGGCACTTGGTGGCCAGTTTTCTGAGGTGCTAAGGATGTGTAGTTCTTATTGAGGGCCCATACCTCTGAAAATTAAGCACAAAAGCACACTATCAAGGTAAACAGAATTAGTGAATGCCTCTGAAAATTTGTCTGAATGCCTTTTACAGCAGAAAATATAAAGAATAATATAAAGAAATATGACTGCAAAAATAATGTTCTCTTGTACAATTCCTGGTGCTTTGTCTCACAATCTCCCACTCTCCTCCTCTCCCCTCTCCATCCCACCACTACCATCTCCAGAAGAAGGAGAATTTACCTGTGCGCAAACCTGTTCAAGTACTTATATACAGATTGTGATCTGTGAAGATATAAGATGAAAGTGCATGGTGACCTTTATGATGGCTTTATATTTTCCTTTATATAGCTACTCTCGCTATATATTAGGACAAGCTTTCCCTCTCCTCAGTTCAGCAACCAATCCCTCCTCTCCAGGGCAAATCCTGAATCTCTCCTCCACAGTCTTCATTATCCCATTCAAAAAAACCCTGATTTATTCTTATAAAGTCTATTAATAATAACTCAATTTAAACCTGTCTGGACCAATTAATCCCCACAAGGAGTCTCCATTATGGGAAGATGATAAGAGATCAGATCTAAGATTTGAACTCAGACTCCTTCTTGATAGTCTTGAAGGCAGCCCAATTAAATACCCTTTAATAGGGAACAAGATTTATTTTCCTTTTTGCAGTCTAAAGGAGGCCTGTTTTTGGCTAGAGAGTGTGAATATAAACTCCCAAGTTCATCAAGAGTTGTTGGCAGGAAATTTATAACTCATGCTTCCTTATCTGCAAGTAGCATGCTCCCATTATGGAATAGGTCAAGCATCATTTTTACACAAACCACATTAGCTTGTTTCCAGGGCTGTCCTGAGGCTTAAGAGGCTTTTGCTGAAGGACTAAAGGAAGAAGCTGGAAAGTTTTTAATATTAATAAATATGAAGGAGAAAATATCTTACAGCCAAAATCTTCTCTCAGTTACATCATCAATATGCATCTGGAGTAAAACCAATGAAGTCAAAGAAATGACTCTGGATTTATGCTAATGTAACGGACAGCAAAATATAGTAAATAGATTACATAACAAGAAACAGAAATAAAATAAAATAAATGCAAATATTAAAAAGGTAATGCTTGACAACTGAAAATGGCACACAGGACTGGGAAAACCTGTTTAGATAATATAAGAATCAACCTGAACCTTCCTTCTCAACTTAAATGAAACACAAACTTTTTCCTAAGATTGGAAACATTCAGGTGATGTTTTCATCCGCTATTTTTAATTGTTGTGTAACAAAGCACTTCCTTGTTCTGGTGGATTCAGAAATAAAAGGAATGAAGTTGTCCAAAAAAGATTGTACTTAGCAGTTTCATCCCACCAGAAACAGGAAATATCATATGTCTCCCAAGAAAGGCTGTATTAGGATATTTCCTGTCCAGTGGGAAAACTCAACAAGTGTGGGGTAAGGTTTGGTTAAGTATCTGAACTTATCTACCTCATAGCTTCCTTCAGGGTTCTATTCCACCCACTGTTTCTGGTACTGAGAAAGTCCTTCATTTTCTCTCTGTCTCAGGTTCTCTACATGGAAGAGGAGATGAAACTCCCTGGGTGAAATTCTGCTAACTATAATGTGATGGGGGCATTGTGACCCTCATACCTATCCCTGTTTTTTCATTTGTTGTCCCTGTGATAATTTCCCTAAAGGGGTCAGTGGCTTTTCCCTCTTGATTGAGGGGATAGGCCCTTAATTTTGGGTGGGCCTAGGTCTGCCCATCACAGTTATAACAATAGGTATACTGTGATGGGGTGTACCAGGCACTCACTGTCCCCTGCTGGAGGCCCCCACTGACTTGGCACACCTTGCCCTAAGAAGGTGTCCTACTAGAATAGGAGAGCAGCAAGTTCAGACCTCAGGAGGCAGCCTAGAAAGGCCTCCCATGATCAGCTGAAGGCAGAACCAGTGAGAGTTGGTCCTCCAGTATTTAGAAGGGTTGGGAGCATGCAGAAGACAATCAGAGCCCAGCAGATCAGATAAAAAGGGCAGGGAGATTTTACTAGGGCCCAGTTTTGGGTGAAGCCTGGAGAGAGAAGAAAGGCTGTCCTTGCCCTTACTCAAGAAATCTGGCTCAGTCAGGGCCTAACCTTTACAACATTGGCCTGGAGCAGTGGAGGGCAACCTGTGGCCCGTAATCCACTGGCGGGCCACCAGAGAGTTTGTTTACATTTTCATGGCTGCCTGCAGCTCCCAGTGGCCGTGATTCACCATTACCAGACAATGGGAGTTGCGGGAAGTGGCGCGGGCCGCAGGGACGTGCTGGCCGCCACTTCCTGCAGCTCCCATTGGCTGGGAACGGTGAACCGCAGCCACTGGGAGCTGTGGGCAGCTATGCAAATGTAAATAAACTCTCAGGTGGCCCACCAGCTGATTACCCTCACTGGCCATGTGTGGCCCACGGGCCATAGGTTGCCCACCATTGGCCTGAAGGACTAGTGTTTATATTATGGACTTTAATGCACAGGTTGCTATGTTGAGTTAAAATTTAATTTGCTTTCTATTAACTTTGGAAGGGGACTGTCTCTGGACTGTGAGCTGACCTGGCCAGAGGGCTAGAAATATGGATGCAGCAGACCATTGTGGAGCCAGGGGATGCTAGAGAGGAAGAGTCCCTGCAGTGCTATGTCTGAGCACGAGGGGGTGCTCCGGTGGTAAGTGCATACTATAACATATACACACTCAATAGTAAGGTGAGCAGGATTTAGGGCTTGATTTTGCTCTAATGAAGGCAGTGCAAATTTTGCCTTTGAGTTCAAAGAGAGCAAAATCAGGCCCTAGTTCCTTAGGGACTTAGGCACCTAAATACCTTAGAGCTTTGGGGTCTAACATTCATTGATTTCAAGAGGAGTTAGATGCCTAAATAACTTTGAGGATCTGGGCTTTGGCCTTGATTCAGCAAAGCACCTAAGCACATGCTTGTATATCTTGCTGAATTGGGGCATTAACCATGATATCAGCTTCCTATGTAGTGGTCCAGTGAACTGATTTAACTTAATAATAGCCAATGAATAATCAGGACAGTATTAGCAAGAATTCTGCTTAAAGGGAACACATTTGACTGGTGTCAATGAATTAAATTGTGCTTAACAAGGGCCCAGTCCTACTCTCATTGAAGCCAGCAAACACTGATATTTTATTTCCAAAGACACAGCATAAACATTAAAAGAGGAAGAAATACAGATGAAGCACACTGAAAAAAATCCTTTATATTTATTCAATACAACATTTTATTCTAAGTCATTTAAATTTTGGGTTGCGGGGGGAGGCTCTACTGTTAATTGGGTGCTTAATCAAGTCATTAACTTGTCCAAGGTGGTGTCACAATTCAAAAGATTCTAATGTAATAATAACTACATCACAGGGGTGCTGAGAATTTATTTACATGTGTACAGAACTTGGAGATCTTTGGATGAATGAAGTTATATAAACACAAAATATTTATTACTACCATTAGCATGTGATCAGAATCCCCAAAATTTTAGAATTTTGCATATCACTAGGTTTTTTTGCCCCATGACTGAAGACGTATAATAATGGAAGAAACGTATGGAGAAAAAAGAAAAGAAATAGGTAAAAAGAGGTAGAAAGGAAAGATCAAAGGAAAAAATGACGGCTGTGTGAAATGAGATATAATAGAACTGATACGTTCTTTGTGAGACCTCTGAGCAATGTTTGGCCCCATTGATTCCTCATATGTACTCTTACTCTTTCACTTTCTTTTCACGAAAGATTTAATTTTTGAAAATTAAATCTGATCATGTTTCCATTAAAATGAGTGGCAAAACTCCAATTATTTGCAATGGGAGCTAAATAGGGCCAAGCAGATTGATTTGTAGATTGATTGGCAGGGGAGGTGGAAGTCTTATGAAACATTTGAAACTAAATTTTATTTAAGTAATCAGTCACACACTGAATGTTTTCTTTGAATTTTTGTTGTTACAAGAACGACTTTTACTTGCAATTCTTAAATTCATTGTAAAATTTGGTTTGTTTCTGAGTACAGCAGATACTGGGCAAATACAACAGGAAAGGATTCACAGACATTTGCTTCACTGATATGAACTTCTTCATGTGTTTTGCATGGACAACTATGATGATTTTTATTCCCAAGAATATTAAAGAAAAGTTGGAGTCTCCTAGAAGGTATTTAACTAATCACAAACAATGATTAGCAAATAACCTCAGAAATAGTCTGAGCAAATAGTTCACAAACAACCCATAAGACATAATGCAATCATTATTTGATTTCAAGTAAAGAACAAAATTGTAAAAAATAAAGGGCTTTTCTGGATAATTAATTAAGAGAAAAAAAGATTAAATATATTGAAGAAAATATTAACTCGTTCTGTTTCTGACTTGCCGCTCTAAACTGGCTTCTTTCTAGCTTGTGGTGTTTTGGACTGTAAAAGAGAAACTAACTATCTACCGACTTCAATCTGTTTGTTGCCAAACATTACAACTCTGATCACACATTCAAGCTTGTGGGGTTTGGAAGGGGAATGGAGGCAGTAACCCTGAATGTATCGAGCAGATTTTTGTGTTCTGCTCACATGGCCTGCAAAGAATTGTTTTAATCACACAAGACAACCCGATGGATTTCTGCTTTTAGTTCTTCTCTGTCTAGTTCACAGACCAAAGGGAAAAGATACCGCACAGCTACAAAATAGAAATATTAAAAGAGGCAATGGGCATAGAGCCCAACGAATGATAGAAACTTTGCTGTATCATATAACCTGTATATTTTATTTTAACCACTTTTCTTTACTTTAAAATATTTCACAATAATTGGAATACTGTGCTACAATATCTTCCATCCCTGAATTTCCTGAGGCATATGACTGCAATCACTCTGTACACCTTATACTCCTTCACACATTACTTACTCTGGCGGCTCTTGAGGGAAATATTCTTTTCTCATTCCACTTCAATCCAAATTGTCAGCCATGCCATATCGATTAAAGACATCAGAAAGACTAACCATGCAGTGAAATAAGGTGAGTAGCGCAGAGATACCTTGCTGGCATGCTGTATTTACAGCTTTATAGTGAGCTTTCAGGAGACACACACTAAAGCCCTATAGTGAAAGCCCTGGAGTTTGGCTGCAAATATCCGTTACTTTGCCAGGCAGTAGACTTCAAGAAAGTTCATTCCAAAAAAGCGACCAGATGAGCAGGAAGAATGGAAATATTAAATAAACTTTAAAAAACGTAAACAAGCAAAATCTTTTAGCTGAAAATTAAACTTCAGAAATATATGATTTTATATAAATATCTTTTGCGATTTATTAACAAGAGTGTTGTATGTAGACATGGAAGATAATTGTCCTGTTCTATCTGGTACTGGAGAGGCTTCAGCTAGAATATTGTGTCCATTTCTGGGTGCCAGGCTTTAGGACAAATTAGAGTTCAGAGGACAGCAACAAAAATAATAACAGAAAACCTGACCTATGAGGAAAAGTTAAAAAATCTGGCTTGTTTAGTCTTGAGAAAGGAAGACTGAGGGGGATCTGATAATAGTCTTCAAATATGTTAAGGAGGATAGTGATCAATTTTTCCTGTGTCCACTGAAGGTAGGACAAGAAGTAATCGTCTTAATCTGCAGCAAGGGAGATTTAGGTTAGATAGGAAAAACTTTCTAACTATAAGGATAGTTAAGTTCTGGAGTAAGTTTCCAGCTGGAAACTTGGAAGTTGTGGAAACCTTATCATTGGAGATTTTTAAAACAGGTTAGAGAAACAGCTGTCAGGGATGGTCTTGATGTACTTGGTCCTGCCTCAGTGAGGGTACCTGGATATGATGACCTCTTGAGTTTCCTTCCCACCCTACATTTTTATGATAAAGAGTAGTTTTCAACTTGAACACCAGTTGCTAAGAACTAAATTGTGTATTCACACAGAGCCCTTGATCTGCTGGCAATGCCCCTACTTATAAAGCCCAAAATGTCGTTAGCCATCTTGGCAACAGGGGCACACTGTTGACTCATATCTAGCTTCTCGTCCACCATAACCCCAAGGTTCTTTTCTGCAGAACTGCTGCTTAGCCAGTCGGTCCCTAGTCTGTAACAGTGCATGGGATTCTTCCTTCCTAAGTGCAGGACTCTGCATTTGTCCTTGCTGAACCTCATCAGATTTCTTTTGGCCCATTCCTCTAATTTGTCTAGGTCCCTCTGTATCCTATCCTTACCCTCCAGCGTATCTACCACTCCTACCAGTTTAGTATCATCTGCAAATTTGCTGAGGGGGCAGTCCATGCCATCCTCCAGATCATTAATAAAGATATTGAACAAAACCAGCCTCAGGACCAACCTTGGGGCACTCCGCTTGATACCAGCTGCCAACTAGACATTGATCACTACCCATTGAGCCTGACGATCTAGCCAGCTTTCTATCCACCTTACAGTCCATTCATCCAGCCCATACTTCTTTAACTTGCTGGCAAGAATATTTTGGGAGACTGTATCAAAAGCTTTGCTAAAGTCAAGGAATAACGTGCCCACTGCTTTCCCCTCAGACACAGAGCCAGGTATGTCATCGTAGAAGGGAATTAGGTTAGTCAGGCATGACTTGCCCTTGGTGAATCCATGTTGACTGTTCCTGATCACTTTCCTCTCCTCAAAGTGCTTCAAAATTGATTCCTTGAGGACCTGCTCCATGATTTTTCCAGGGATTGAGTTGAGGCTGACTGGCCTGTAGTTCCCCAGATCCTCCTTCCCTTTTTTAAAGATGGGCACTACATTAGCCTTTTCCCAGGCAGCCAGGACCTCGCCCGATCACCATGAGTTTTCAAAGATAATGGCCAATGGCTCTGCAATCACATCCGCCAACTCCTTTAGCACCTTCAGATACAGTGCATCCGGCCCCATGGACTTGTGCTCGTCCAGCTTTTCTAAATAGTCCTGAACCACTTCTTTCTCCCCATACTGTGCTGCCCAGTGCAGTAGTCTGGGAGCTGACCTTGTTCATGAAGACAGAGGCGAAAAAAGCATTGAGTTCATTAGCTTTTTCCACATCCCCTGTCACTAGGAGTCAGTTTCTGGCAAGTTTAATCTTTTAGTTCTTTAATTTGCTGAAGTTGGATGGCAGATCCTGGAATTGCAAGAATAAGGTCAGTGTAGACTTTGACATCTTTGGTTAAAACTTTTTCTTCTGTTGGAGGCTGCTCAATTGGTGCTCTAGACAGAATGTCTATGAGAGCTTTCCAGGGTAGGTGTTCAAGGTGAAGATTTGTGTAGATTCTTGTATACATTTAAGTTTCCCCATTCCTAATTGTGATTTAGGTTGATAACATAACATAACATAAGTGGGTAATTAGATGGTGAATTATTTGTGGAAGTGATTATTTTTACCCTCAGGAATAAGTAGAGTCACTAGTTTTGGTAGTCAGATGTTAAATAGTGATCATGACCTATACTGCTATGAGAAGTACCAACTAAAGACCAAGGGACCCACACTTCCCTGGAATGGGGGATGGCTATTGGGAGCACTGGATACAGCACAGAGCACCCAGGCCAGTGACCCTGGCATCTGGTGGATTGCCTGCCCTCTGCAGAGCTTTGGGCCCCACTGATTCTTCTGCTAAGGGGGTGGGACAACATTGCCCACCTAATGACAGAATTAGGAACAAATTCTGTGAGGTGACCTGATGGAATTTTCCTCTACCTGGGCTTCTCCCATGGGAGTTGCCAGTTGAGGGCGTTATCTGGTCCATAATACCTAATTACCTATTGATATTTATCTTTTAAACAAGTATTTTAGTATTCAAAAGGAAGAAGCTACATAAGAATTTCAGTATTTTTATTAAAAAAAATGATAGTAAGTATTTTGTATAGCTCCTGTATTTTGTACATATTATAACAGCATTACAGTAATATTAAGTGGGAAGCAACCACTAAAGTACAGTGATATTGTGAAACTAAACATGCTAAAGATAAAAACATGTCAAAAAAAAGTTATAGTAAAGATTAATGGACTTGTAAATTTAATATCATTTTTCTTATACAAATATCACTGACCAAAAAAGAGAGAGGCTCAAGCAAACTTTGGTGCCATTTGCGAGTTTCTTTTTATTTATTGTAAATTATACATTGACTTCATAGGTGACCCCTCACTCTCTGCCCCCACCATCTCTTTGGTTGGCTAGTGTCTCCATGAGTTATAACCTTTCCACTTTTAGCCGTGAGAATTATTTTGCATGATTGATTGGTGTAATTAGGCTGTCTAGTGGAGCGGCAGCAGTTCCTTGTGCTGCCAAGCAGGAGAGACCTGAGTTCTGAACTCTCACTGCCTGGGCTGGCCAACAATGGGCTTGCCATGGAGAAGATGGGCTTGACCTCTGAGGAAGGTGGTGGACATGTCACTCAAAGTGCCGACCTGCTGACTATGGGTAGAAAGCAGCTGCTCATGTGCCTCTAATAGCTGGATGCAAAGTGGTACTAACATAAGGCCTAAATGCTAAATGTAATGGAGAAAGGGAGGATGGAAGACACTCTGTGAATATAAAGATAAACTATTTTGAACAGCTTGGATTGGCAAACTGCTGTGCTGAAATGTGTCCAAGAAGGAGTGCTGTTAATATGTAAACTCTTCAAAACTCATGACCTGACCATTACATTACCATTCTCAGGTTTTACACTCTCTCTCTCTCTCTCTCTCTCTCTCTCTCTCTCTCTCTCTCTCTCTCAAAATAACTTCTATTTGGGTGACATACCATCAGACACAGAACACCCAATTGCTAGTCATGCCCTTTTCATATCTTTCCTTTCTTATTTTATTTTAACATGCTCTCCAAAGACAATCAATGTGCACAAAGTAGACAGTGTAAAAAACAGCTCTAAAACTAATAAGCTAAAAGTTAATTAAAGACCACACACACAAAAAGATAGTTGCAAAAACTCAGACCCACAAAAAAGCAGAACACCATCTTCCCACATCAATACTTCTTCTCAAAGAAAACAGAGTAAGCTGAGTAAACAGATAGCACTATGGCACATATATTAGTATCAGCCTGCACCTTGTTGTGTAGGCTGTTCCTCTTTTCTTTGCTAGAGCTAGTAATAGCCATAGGTACGGTGAAGAAAATGTTTATTATACGAGTCCAGCAATAGCAAACATATGTATCTTATCAATAAAAAATAAAATGAATAAAAGTCATTTGAATAAAATATTAAACTTTGTGGGAGTTTTTTGCTTTACTTTGGTTATTTTTGGTATATGTATTTTGGATGCATCATTTAATAATCCTTGATTCCACTGATCTTAATTGTGCTTATTAGAAACCATTATACGGGCAAGTCAGGAAGTAGCTTGGTGCTGCTAAACAGCAGGCAGACTGTAGCTGCAGTCCTTGATGCACCAAACCAATTAAAAAGGCAATCAACTTTGAGGACCGGAGGTTAAAATAGAAGCAGGATGGGTCTCAGAAACTCAGCTGCCTGGCTGGAAAACAGTCACTGGAAATATCTGGGGATCCAGAGAATCTTAATAAAATACACTTTTAAAATGTCTGCATTTATCTAAAGCAGATTAGACATATTATGCATCCTATATTAATATTTTATTGATATATTCACAAAGAAAAAAACTACATTTTTTCTCCTTTTTCAGCAAAAAAACCCAACCTCAACAAAAAGTGCTGAAAATTTCCATATCACAGCTGCCCAGAGTGCATAACAAGGAGAATATTAGTAATGTCCAGATGCACATAAATCTACAGGGATGCCTCTTGCCAACAGCAAAATGAAAGGAATGACAGTGTCAATCACATCCAATAGACTATGTTCATGCTTTTCAAACAGTCCTTTCACACTCAAAAATAGTGCTCATTAATAATGTATGGTCCGATATGAAGGAGAAGGAATGTTGCCTCCAAACGTGATAGAATTCATTGTTCATCTCTAACACTCATCAGAACAATAAAGCCCCTTTTTCTGAAGGACAATTTTTCTTTTGTCTTTAGGACTGTGCAGAAATGATTTCAAACCTATTATACTAATTGGCCCCTTTAGTTTTTGAGCGTGTGCTACAAATGTTGCACTTTAAGAACTGCCTCTCTCTCTCTCCCCTCCCTTGACTGGCATTTTGGGATTGTGTGAGTAACTTATCAAGCCTTCAGAATTGCTGGGCGGGCGACAATACTGATTTTTTTTTCTCTTCTCCTCCGCTCTGTTGTTCGAGCAGCTGTCAGGAAGGTGGGCCTGTGGGTTTGCAGATATATTTTAAGACTAGCAGATTGTAAACATGAGAACAGAAGAAACCGAATTTTTAAAAGGTTATCCACCCCGTGGAGATTAATCTCCTAATATACTATTTTGGCCAGAAAGGCTCTAATTGCTTCTCAAACAAGCCCATTGTTGTTGCGTCCCAAACCATTTGGCATCATATTTATAATGGTCTGGTTTTTAAAAAATGCTTTTTATACTTGGGTATATGAATATGTATTTTGTTTGCTTTCAGTCAAGTCCCTGTGTGCTGCCATCTAAACTGACAGGCTGTGTTTAAAGGTACAGTAGTAAACACACACTTTGTATGTGTTTAAGGCAGTGACTTTTATTACTCCTTTCCAAAAGTAGCCAGGTACAATGAAAGCAGCAGGAGCAAGCCAAGGCCCTCTTCTCCCCAACCTGACCCAACCAGGAGACCATGCCCAGCAATGTTCCTTCTTTAATAAAAGCAGCTGAAAAGGGTGGATTATGGAACTTCCCAGCCTCTTGGACTTCTTTGCCCCAGCACCCACAATAAGCTACAGATGAAGGTGAAGGAGGCAAGTTAGGAGCTTCCAATCTGTCCCTTCCCAACGCACACTGTCTACAGAGGGATCACTCAGCAGCTCCCTCTTTCCCCGTCCATAGGAAGCAAAACAGCAAGAGTTGAATGAGAATTCACATGAGACTGCAATCATTATTCACTCAACTGTGAAATCTGGATTTTGGATTATTTTGCCCCATTTGTAACATTGCCCTTGGGTTTTGGTCCTCTTCATTTAGGGTTACCATATGTCCTCTTTTTCCCGGACATGTCCGGCTTTTCGGCAGTCAAACTCCTGTCCGGGGGGAATTGCCAAAAAGCCGAACATGTCCGGGAAAATGGCGGCTCTGCTCCTCCCCGACTCTTCGGCTCTGTTTAAGAACTGGGCTGCCCGAGCACTACCGGCTTCGGGCAGCCCCCATGCCTCCAGACCCTGCGCCCCCAGCCGGGCACTTCCCCTCCCGGGCTCCAGTGGCGCAGGGTCCGGAGGCACGGGGGCTGCCCGAAGCCGGTAGCGCTTGGGCAGCCCGGCTCTTAAACAGAGCCGAAGAGTCGGGGAGGAGCAGAGACGCCGCGGCTGGAGGCTCTGCTCCTCTTCGGCTCTGTTTAAGAGCCGGGCTGCCTGAGAGCTACCGGCTTCGGGCAGCCCCCGTGCCTCCAGACCCTGCGCCCCCAGCCGGGCACTTCCCCGCCCGGGCTCCAGCGGCGCAGGGTCCGGAGGCACGGGGGCTGCCCGAAGCCGGTAGCTCTCGGGCAGCCCGGCTCTTAAACAGAGCCGAAGAGGAGCAGAGCTTCCAGCCGCGTAACTTACACTGTGTAAGTTACACAGAGCCGAAGAGGAGCAGAGCCTCCAGCCACGGCAGCTCTGCTCCTCTTCGGCTCTGTTTAAGAGCCGGGCTGCCCGAGCGCTACCGGCTTCGGGCAGCCCCCGTGCCTCCGGACCCTGCGCCGCCGGAGCCCGGGAGGGGAAGTGCCCTGCTGGGGGCACAGGGTCCGGAGGCATAGGGGCTGCCCAAAGCCCGAGCGCTACCAGCTTCACGGTTTGCCGGGCAGCCTCCAGACCCTGCGCCCCCAGCTGGGCGCTTCCCCTCCCGGGCTCCAGCTGCGCTGGGGAAGCGCCGGCTGGGGGCGCAGGGTCTGGGGGCTGCCCGGCAAACCCTGAAGCCGGTAGCACTGGGGCAGCCCTTTCCCCCTGGCTGGGAGTGGGAGGGAGGAGGGGGCGGAGTTAGGGTGGGGAAGGGGTGGAGTTGGGGCGGGGCTAGGGGTGGGGAAATGGGCGTGGCCAGGGCCCGTAGAGGGTCCTCTTTTTTTATTTATGATATATGGTAACCCTACTTCATTCCACCCTTTCCAACCACCGCAGCCACTTGTCTCCTAGCATCCTAGCCAGTTTTGCTTTTTAAAAGGTTAACAAAATGCATGGAACTATCACTTTTGATCACTTAGATTACAAGGCAGGGATTGTCTTTCTGTTCTGTGTTTGTACAGTGCCTAGCATAATGGGGCCTCAGTCTTGATTTGGACCTTTTGAGTGCTCTTGCAGTATAAATAATAATTAATTAACACTTCATCCTGGTTATGCTCTGATTCTTTATCTTGGCTCTCAGCTTGACCTCCTTTATAACAATCTGAAGTAATGCTTTAGAATGCTCTGATATGATGTTATGATGACTCTGAAAAGGTGAACTGCAAAGATTTACGCAAAATGGTTTGTAAGATCCCAAAGAGGAAACCAATACATAATTGTTCAAAAATGTAGTTAATAAAATGGGAGATATTCACACAAGAGAAAATCGTACAGTGTTTGCTGTAAGAGACTACGTGTCCATACCTTCAGAGATTTACAATCAGTGCCAGCTCAACAATATGAAGTACTATAAAGGACTATACATCATTTCCAATTGTTTACAATGTTTATGACTTTACAAACCAAATTTTAAGATTTTGCTTCAAAAAATCACATAAAATGTGCATGCACTCACTAAGGACAGTCAAATGGGATGTATGTTTATTTTCATTGTGAGGTAATTGGCTGACAGAGAAAACAATGAAATCTATAGCTTCAATTTCTCAGCATTCAAAGGAACCAATGACAGTCTCCTTTTCTAAACATTTAAATTCTGTACTAATTACATTTTTAAGCTATCGGTATTTACTTTGGATCTGGAAGAAATTTTTCAATGGAAACCTATTTTGGTAAAAAAAAAAAAAGGCACATTTCTCTACACCACAATGTTTCACACATTTTTGTCAATTTCAGAGAATTGTCCATTTTAAGAAAAAAATACTGAAAAATGGAAACATTTTGTTTCAACATTTCTGAAATAAAATGCTTTGGTTTTTCAATCCAAAATGGCTTTTCATTTTGAAATTTCCTTTTATTTTTCATAAAGTTAAAATATGTTCAAAATCTAAAAAAAGTGTTTTACATTGGGTTGAACAAAACATTTCATTTGACCTGAAATGAGTTTTTTATCAACCTGATTCACTGAAAAAAAAAACAACAAAACTTTGGATTGAATCAAAACTTTTTTTATATATATTTTCATTTTTATTTTTCAGAATTGCCAGTGAACCCAAAACATCCATTAATCACACAGCTCTACTTATGTTCCTCTTTTGGTGTCATATAAGGAAGATGCTGGGCAGGAATAGCTCAGTGGTTTGAGCATTAGCCTTGTTAAACCCAGGATTGTGTGTTCAATCCTTGAGGGTACTGCTTAGTGATCTGGGGGGCAAAATCAGTACTTAGTCCTGCTAGCAAAGATGGGGGGGCTGGATTCAACAACTTTCCAGTTCTGAGAGATAGGTATATCTCCATATACTTAAAACATTATATTTAACTTTCAGCAAAACTTTTTAAATTCAACTTCAAGGGTTTGAAAACTTCATTTTGATCTTCCCTTTAGTGACATTTGTATTCACACTCCAGATAGCAAGCTCTGTCACCTCTTTTTGTTGTTTCCTTATAATTTACGGTACAGCTTTACAAACATTTCACATCCAGACACCAAAGTCAAGTGACAGTAAACAGATTGGAAGTTTGCACTAAGTGGAGCTAGCTGAAATATTTACATGCTGCACAAGGATGATTTGGCCAGACCAAACTGTGTCAGGTGCCTCCCACAACACAATCTTCTGCCAATACCTGGATCCTCTAATTCACTAATTACTATCTTCTGGGGTGAGAGCCTTGTGTTCCTTTACCCTCTATCCCAGCTGTCCTAAAGCATTCTAAGGGTACTTAGTCAGTTGGCTTAGCTTTGTGGGCAAATGTCTGGCCTGGAGAGTATGCAGAATATGCTGTTTTGTGTGAGCAAAACCCTGTCCATTACTGCATTCGGTGTGGAGAGTCTATTTATGCCTAATCATCCTTAAAACTATACTGGGACAATAGTGTAGAGAAAAAAAGTACTGTGGGCCTGTATTGAAAAATAGAATGGAACAGATTATAGTAAGAAATCAATGAATATTCACAAGTTACAACATTTTAAAATAGTTCGTAAGTAATACTGGATGCCATAAAGATTATATGAACTAAGCTTAAATTCAGTTAAATGATATTTCAGCTCTTGGATCTGTTTACTGAAAAACAAGACTAAATCATCAATTTAATGGCTGCAAAAGTGAGTTAGCCTGAGAAAGTAGAAGGAAATGCACAACAGATGGGCAGCAAATCTGACCCAAATGGCATCATATGAGAGAAAAAAAACAACATACAGGCTGCAGGGCAAAGGTGATTTATTTGATAACATCTGGGGGCCATTTATGGACTGTATACACAGGAATGCTGATGTACAGAGCTAAGGGATTAACTGGAATGAATTGCAGAATGTCATCTCACATGTGTGATATGGTCAGAAGGCCACTTGCAATTTGGTATGCACAACAAGATTCCTTCCAAGTTATACTTCTTTGCTATTTTTCCTCCCTTTGCCACTTCTCTTTTATATTTACAGGAAAGAGTTGAAGTTGATAGAGAGAAAGCTGGACTCATTGGTTCGGGAAATGTATTGGTATGGAAAGATTCCCTAGAAGACCATAAATGCATATTTTGAAGCACTCAGACCAATTTATTTGTTACATCGTAGTTGTATAACTGTAATAAAGACTTACTGATACAAAAAGAAAGCAGCAGGGACTGTAGTGTTATTTTTTGGCATGTGGCATGTGTTTTGTTGAAGCAAAAAGCATTTTATAAGTTTACATTTCAGCTGTGATATGCCAGTGAGAGCTAGCGGGTGATATATGCCACAGCCAAACAGCAGGAGTGTGATGAACTTTTCAGTTCGACAACATGCATGCCATATGCCACGAAGTAGTTTAGCCATCTCTGACACTTTATATAAACATTTTCTGTTTTGTTCTGTTCTGTCACACATGGTATTCATAATCTGTTAGAAGACAATTGTGCCCAGTTTTGACATCCCCCAAATCTGTTAGCTCCCAAAAGGAAACAAATGTGTTTTTTTTTGTTTTTTTTTTGGTTTTTTTTATGATATGAATCAGAAAAAAATGTGGTCGTTTGTCATGTTGCTATTTATCTTTGGTTACTTTTGAGTGCCCGATCTAAGTTCAGTGTGACCCAAATAGAGCAAGATACAGGAACAGTGGGCCAGATCCTTCAGACCTTAAAGTCTACTAGTCTATAAGCAGGAGATTATAAACTTCCATCGGCTCCCTTCCCACTGCATATTCCCCTTCTCCTGGACAGATAAGTGGAAAGCTCCTGGACCAGGAAGTGGCGGCACTCTGTTTGGGAAGCAGCAGCCACGTGGCTAGCTAAAGCTGGAGGGAAGATGGATGCCAAGACTGTATCACTAGCCAGAAGTTGCAGGGAAGCTAGAGGCAGAAAAAATTCCCCAGAAACCAGATGCAGAGACACATGTGGAACAGGCTATCACTGTAGGGCAGTGTTTCCCAAACGTGGGACGCCGCTTGTTTAGGGAACGCGCCTGGTGGGCCAGGCCGGGTTGTGTACCTGCCGCATCCACAGGTTCGGCCGATCGCTGCTGGAAGCAGCGCGGGCTAAGGGACGTACTGGCCGCAGCTTCCAGCAGCTCCCATTGGCCTGGAACAGCGAACCGCGGCCAGTGGGATCTGCGATTGGCCGGACCTGCGGACGTGGCAGGTACACAAACTGGCCTGGCCTGCCAGGGGCTTTCCCGAAACAAGCGGTGTCCCAAGTTTGGGAAACATTGATGTAGGGCATTACAGGTAGGTGCAGGTCTGTGTGGGAACAGCGACAGCTAAGCAAGGAACCATTGCAGAGGGGCCCCAGTGAGAGACACTAACTGAGCCTGACCAGGAAACCTACAAGCACCTATTTGTTTGGAATAAAGACCAAACTGGAGAGGACAATACAGGAATAAGCCCTGAAGAACCCTGACTCTCGCTTGGACTGCCCCAGTGTTCCAAACAAGAACCTCTATTGATCACTTTGAATTATGACTGTTTAATAAGCCTCTGTACCTAGGTTATTTGAAACATTTCCCTTTCCTGACGCCCTAGTAAAATAACCTTTCCCTTAATCTTGTGACTGAGTGGTTACTGGGGACCCACCAGTGCTAGAACCTACAAGGGCTAGATGCTGAATCACTTATATGCTTGCCTCTGAGTTGCAATACACCCAGCATGCTACTGGCACTCTAGGGTTTGGTGTAATGAGCAGCCCCAATAATTACAATATCAAAATGTGTAAAATGTAAGAAGTTATCACTTAGTGTACTTTTATAGGAGGAGTTCAAAGAAATGTTAAAAGGGAGAAAATAAATAGAAATAATTCAGAGTCTGAAAAAAATCCTTTTAAACTTTTAAAATTATCCTGATTCCTACTGATTATATGACTGTTAGATTACACAAATCAAAAGTTTTTAGCTTTTTAGCTCCCACTAATGCATATTTCATGGAGTCTTTTATAATAGGTTTTACAATATTTCACGACATTTTTATATGTTAAATGCATAGTTACATGGGATTGAAAAAAACAATTATTCACAAAATGACATTGTATAGTATTTAAAATTTGGATTTGAAATGGAGTTACATGTGTGAAGCCTTACCAAAGAAAATCTCTTTTGGCAATATTTCTATTAGAATTAAACAACAAGATATAAGAAAGGGAAACTATGGTGCATGTTAGGATCATGGAGTAATGTAATCTTAGAATATAATTTAGAGAACAATGTAATTTAGAAGCAGACGTTTAAAAAAAAACAGAATAAAATGACAATTACAGTTACAGCTTCAGTACTTATGATCTCATATATTTATTTTCTACATGAGTCATGTGCATCTTAAAGATGGTTAGTGTAGTTTCTCAAATTCAAATGCATTCTCTGAGACCACAATTAGTAGACCATTTGCAATCAGTGGCTTACAAACTGTATTTCCTATATACACCTATCTAGCTATTAGCAGGAAATTATTTCGAGGTAGTAATTAGGGCCCTACCAAATTTATGGTCCATTTTGGTCAATTTCACAATCAGAAGATTTTAAAAATTGTAAATTTCATAATGTCAGCTATTTAAATCTGAAATTTCATGGTGGTGTAATTGTAGGGGTCCTGACCTGAAAAGGAGTTGTGTGGGGAGGATCACAAAGTTATTGTAGGGGAGTTTGCGGTACTGCTACCTTTACTTCTGGGCCGCTGTTCATGGCAGCACTGCCTTCAGAGCTGAGCAGTTGGAGAGCGGTGGCTGCTGGCCAGCAGCCCAGCTTTGAAGGCAGCAGCGCAGAAGTAAGGATGGCATGGTAATTTGTAATGAATAATGTATTTGGTGGATTTAGACCCTTTTTATATTTGTGAATTATCTGTTAGACTGATTTTTTTATAAATTAGTTCTCTATTTGCAACGATTTGATGTATAGCTCGGGCAAAGAAAGTGTCACCTTGCAGATTGCTAGGAAACTATTCATTATGATTATCTATTAATGTATTTGGTATTCATGATTCAATGTACCTGCTCTTTGACTGGCCAGCTAAAGTCATGTGGTATTATTTCTGTCCCTTGATTGGATGGCCTAAGTTTTATAACTATGAGGAATGTCTGAACAAATTTGCATGGAGTTACAGGATCCTATGTACAAAGGGTGTGCCACTCTCTTTGTTTCAATCAAATTATTAATTGCTTCCACACCAAGGCTCTGGCCAAACTTTTTTGGAAACTTCTGTGTACTCCAAATCATACTTAAATATATGTTAAGTGAATGTCTTGAAATTGCTGGTTACTATTTTATATCATGCTTATGTATCCCACTAGTGAGTATGTGTGTTACAGTAGCATCAACTATACACCATGTGCAATCTTAGTTGTGAAGGATGTGGTTCTCTATTTCTCATTGCAAGGCCTCTGACATGATAGGGCTTGAGGACCTGCTGGGTATTATTAAGTGATCCCCTCCCTATATCATGTAGTGTACAACACTATTTCACATGTCTACCAGGTTTCCCAAGTGGTACCAGAAGGCCTCTTTTCCACATCAGTTATTCTCCCTGAATGGCCTCCATCCATACACCCAAACCTGACATGGTATGCACACAACCCCTCAATAAGCCCATGTGCATACATCCAGATCCCACACACACACACCTGGATCCCCCACTGAGCTGCCTGCACCCTGATTGCCCCACACAGAACCCTCTCAACTCGCCCCTGTATCCCCCACACTAAGCCCCTCCGCACTTGAATCCTGCTTTGCTGAGCTTGCCTGCCCATACCTGTTGCACCTCGCATGGAGGGGAAGGGCCTTGGGGTGTTTCTGGGGCAGGCCCAGTTCTAGCACCATGTCAGGTTTGGGTGCAGCCTCACCGCTGAGTCCATATCCCGGGGTGGGGAGCTGCACAGTGATCTCCCACTTCTGTGCAGCCAGTGGCCTGTGCTCCCCAACGCCATGCTGGCGTTCATCCAGTTCTAATGGAATATTAGAGGTTATTTCTTTAATAAAATAGTAGTACAGGATGGATCCTCTCTTCCTCTCTCTCTCTCTCTCTTTCACAAACATACATACACACACACACTCGAGCAGATCTCATATTCTATCCATCAGAATGCAGAAATACTCAGGGCTGGTTCTAGGGGTGGGTGAGCAGGGTGATTGTCCTCTGAGCCTTCTTCCTCTTCCAGGGAGCACTGTACTGTTGTGCTGCTCAGCTGTATGGTTTTTTTTTTTTTTGGTCTCCATTCTAATTTGCCAGTTGTTTTTGCTCTGCTGATTGGCTGCTGGTGTGTGTGTGTGTGTGTGTGTGTGTGTGTGTGTGTGTGTGTGTGTGTGTGTGTGTGCGTGTGTGTGTGTGTGTGTGTGTGTGTGTTGCCCAAAACATTTGCCACCCTGGCCAGCAAAATGGCTTGTTCCGCTCCTGGCAATACTCACACCCTAGCCAGGACATTCCATACTGAACAGCCACAAGGAATATTTCTCTGTATGTGCATGTATGTAGAATTTACTGGCCAAGCCAATGAAATTCTTTATTCACAAAAATTACATAATAAATACATCATAGGAAATCCACTAAGTAAAGAAAACATTGAATCCACTAAGTAAAGAACCATTCCAATTTTCATCTTTATTTACTCAATTTATTTAATGTTTGGGCACTTTCTAAATTTACAAGTGTTTGTATAAGTGGTCTCTTTCAGTTACTGATCTGTTATTTGCTAAAACTATTTGCCTTTGTGTCACATCATTAGATATTCTTCTTAACAGATTGGTTTATGTTCACATATAATATAGACATTCCAGCTTGATTAAATCCCAGAGGGCTGACCTTGGATATAGCTGATAAACAAGGTCTCCAAATCTGTTTTAACACAATAAGTATGGATTTTTGTGTGCTAAACAATCTTAAAACCTAATCCCTTTACTGGCTGATTAATCAATAATATAAACATTAGCTGCTTCCACTTGTCTCATAGTATTAGAGCAACAAAGGGCTTTCAATTTAAAAAAAAATCAGGGCCCAGGAGTTAGAAAATCTTTAATTAGTGTAAGCCCATACAAGAGAAATTATAACTAGCATCTGTAAATGTATTTACATGTATTCACAGTGATGTGTAATGATTCAATAAATAATATGGAACTAGAATTGCTAATAGTACTGTACATCACCTGAATTTGGTGGTTTGACTTTATAAAAATGAGTTCTATGTGAAGATGTGAGTGATAGAGAGAAACTGAAGGAGGTAGAAAGGGAAGTGTTTTGTTAGGAAATATATACTCTGAATGTTCTAGGACACTATAATTATAGGCCAAATTCTGTTCTCCTATGTGTTTGCTGAATCCCCAATGAAGTTAATGGGAATTGCATGCGTGCACTTGTCTGAAGGCAAAATTTGGCACCATGATAGTTTTGTCTAGCTCAAGTAATGCTATTTTAGTAGTTGTAGTAAAGCTATACATTCTCATAGTGCTTTAGAGCCCCAATAATCAGGTTTATTATTAATAAGTAATAATAAAATAGTAATACTAAATTAATAATAAGTAATAATTTATATGTAATTATTAATATGTATATTTATATAAAACATTCACAATAACATACAGCTTTACCAAAGGGGAGTCTCCTTTCTGCCACTGCTCATGTTGATTTTAATGAGTTTACTTACATAACAAGATACTATTCAGCATAGTCCAGGGAAGCACAATTGGGAAGCAGATAAATTAGTACATAAGTATAAGTAACTAATCTTTTAAAAATAAAGAGTTGAAGTGATCTGCTCACTGATGCATGGTAATGCCAGGAAAAATATTTTCATTCAGTACACTGTATGCAGAGATTGAGACCTGAAATCTGGGTTGGACCATGTCAAAGTAAATGAAAAAAAAAAATCTGATTACTACTTTTGAAGATAACATGATTATGTCTGCCACAGGCCTGCCATAAAATATAATGGACTGAACCAATTAGTGGTAGCCCTGACTTGCTGCATTTAGCTCAGACCAGGACCATCTTCGTAACACTACCAAATGAGCCAAAAAAGAGCCTCCTGGTCAAACCAACTGAGGCCTGCGCCAGCAGGAAATAGCAATTTATCTGTCTTACCTGGATGAAAGAAAAGCAACTCTGATAGGTCCAGCATGTCATTATTTTAACTGATATCTTGGCACTTGGTTTGAAGCAGGACAGACTAGGAATCTCTCTGTGACTATGAGTATGTGTCATGAGTATGCAGTGATGCAAAGAGTGGGAAAATGGCAGAAGAGAATGTGTATTTTTACTTAGACACTTAAGCTTCATCACATTCTTGAGGACAAAACTCATAGCATGGTAGGAGTAGATATTTCAAGCTAGAAAAAACCTTTCAATGGCACTATGAGGACTGTGCCTTTTCTTTGCATTTTGCCTCACTTCAATCGGGGATACAGATTTAACGTGATGCAACATTTTTTTCCCAGAAGGAGGCATAGATATATATATTTTTTTTTTGTACATGACTGAATGAAACAGTAGTACTTCAGGTAGCGAGGTAATCTGCACTGATGGTCACCACTAATCACAGTTACGTCCAGCAATAACCGGAGTGTAAAATTGTGTTTAATGTCCCCTGCTGTTGTTTCCATGTTGGAGTTTTAGTTTTTCTGCAGCAATGTGGATAGTTCTTGTTAAAAGGTAAAATAAGTTTAGCGGTTTGACTTCTGCTGAGGAAATACATTCTGACAAATAACTGGAAGAATTCTGGGGAAGGAATGTATCATGTCAAACAACTTGATCAGTTGTGTTGACATATGACATCCTGTCAAATCCATGACTGCATATTTCCCCACCAAATTACCCCCAATCCTCTGACCATTCTGATATAGAATCCTTTTCAGAGGATGTTAAATGATATTTTTGTGTCCCTTTTCATTAATATTTAAATATGAAGGAAAAATACATTTTAGGTTCTTATGCAAAGTACATTATGCCTTTAAAAACTATTCGAATTTTTTCTAAAAAATCACAGCTGCCCAACTAAATCTAAGAGTAGGAGCAGATTTAAAAAAAAAACCAATATCCTAACCCCCCTGCACATTTTTAAACAACAAACACCACGAACTTGTAAGGAGAAAACAAAAAATGAAAAAGCTAAGAGGCCAGAATCTGAGCTGATGTAAATCACTATCACTCCATTGACTTCAATGGAATTATGCAGATTTACATCAGCTGAGAATCTGCTCCAAGCTCTTTGGCCTCGTCCTGAAAGATGGATGCCTTAGGTGTATCTTGATGAGCCTTGAGGATAAAGCATTGCAGAGTCATGGCACCTTGAAGGAGAAGGCCCCACCCTTTGCTCTTCACAACAACAGTGCACAAGCCCAGTGATCTCAACTGTCACAATATAGTTTAGGACAACAATAAAGAAAAGATTGTTCCAGACTGTTCTGTGTGTAACTATGATGTTTTATTTTGGGTGTACTTTACATTTCTGAGGGCAGTGGCGCTGGAACACTTTTTATAGTGGGGTTGCTGAAAGCCAGTGAAACTGCAAAGCCCCCTTTTTACCTCACACCCCTCTTACCCTCTGCCTTCCTGCCCTCCAAAGCTGGGGCCAGGAGCAGGGCCGTGACTCCGGGATGGGGGGACGCAGACAAGGGTAAGGGGTCCAAGACAGTGGCCCCAATTGGGGTCAGGCGTGGAGCCCCCGGCAGCCGGGGCTGGCAGCCGGGACCCCGGGTGTGGAGCCAGGAACTGGAGACCCGGGCATGGGACCAGCTGCTGGGACCCACGTGTGGGGCCAGGAGCAGAGCCCCAGGCGTGGGGCAGGCAACCAGGATCCCAGGTGTGGAGCCAGGAGCAGAGCCCTGTGTGAAACCTGAGGATGCTGCTGCAGCAACCCCTGCACCCCTAGTTCTTGTGCCTATGTCTGAGGGCTCTGCCTGACTGCAGAGACGCAGCTGTTTATTTCAGAGGAGACTCTGTGCTCTCTTGAGTTCACTGCAGAGCTTCTTTTTTTCCCTCACCAGACATTAAAAAATGGGCAGCGATTGTAACTGGAAAAGTGGAATTCTGCAATGAGAAGGATTTATAAAAGAAGGAGAATTTATAGTGGATTTTCTTAATTGTAGCACTTGTATTTGTAAGTTATGTCAAGGGTACCTACAGCATATCGGTGGGAGAACTTTTTAGCAAGTTTAAAAAGTGAAATAAATAAAAACCATGTGGAGACTTTACTTTTGCAATTTGCATATGGAAACAGGACACCAGACCACATCCCCTTCTAGCTTCAGTAAGTTCAAATCCATGCCCAACTTCTCACTTCCACTACCCCAGTATGAAATCCCAGAGCTCTGGCTCCAGCCTGAGCCTGAAAGTTTACACAGCAAGGAAACAGCCCTATGGCCCAAAATGTTTTGTTTTGCCAGTGTCAAGGAGTGTTTTCATTTCCTTAACAAGAAGCTTAGCCATAACCAAGTCTTGGCCTTTTTGAGAGTTTCAATCTGTTGAACCCAGGGCTCAGTGGCTAGTGAGAAGTTCTGATCAGATGTCTGGTTAGCTATACTTCCACAGATGTAGGCCATGTTTTCTCTAGAAAGTAACTGGAAGAGTGAATACTTCTTGAACAATAACACTTATTTTCCTTTTGCCATCCTATTCTCTGATAGATCTTTTGCTATAGAAATAGTAAAAAGGCATTGCGGTTTGACTGACAAATATTATTTAAAACCCAAAACACTGGGGCCTATAATTTCAAAAACAATTAGTGATTGTGGGCAACTGGAAATCAGGCCTCTTTAAGGTGCTCAAAATCATTCGTGTCTTTTGAAAAGTTAGGCTTAGAATCCTGAATTCTTTCTTCCCACTTATGGATATATTTGTCTTCCAAACACTAGAATAATTTGGAACTAAACTTCCATTTAATATCGGTCTATACTTGTTCTAAAATAACTCTCCACACATGGACTGCAAAGGAATTAACTTTAAAAAAAGATCCAAGTTAATAAAGCTCTACACCGTGCAATAGCCTTCTGTTACTTTCAGTATAGCTGTTTATACTTCCAATATCTGGAGTAGACATTTCCTGACTGATGTTTGGCTTTTTACCCCAGCATTGTAAGATTTTTAAGGTGGTATAGATAAGCCAAGCTGGTTTGGCAGGCTTTGAATTTCCTCTGAACTTGCTGATTTTCATGAGGCCGTAGGTCACTTACTTTGCTTACCCAATGTAATCCAAAGTGGTGTGTATTGCTATCAAAGAGATCCTCGTTCCCAAAATTACCTTCTCTGAAAATTGTGTTTTCAGAAATAACATGGCAGCAGCAATCTATGTAATTTCAATTTAATTTGCTGCATCACTATCTATTTGAACATTTCAGGATAAAAGCTGCATTGTGATGTTAATATTCATCCCTCTCCTGAGTCAAACAAAGCAGTGTAGGTGCCTAAATACAATATAAATATGCATTACTTGCAAAAAAAGAAACCTAGGTAAAAAGAACTTTATTAAAGATGCAAAGTCTAGCATTGAAAAGTTAGGAAATACTAGCAGGTGTGAAGGGAGAATGATGGACAAGTGCCAGAGTTACTGGGGAAGGAGGGGTATTTTACTCTTTATTGGAATATATATTCTGTTGCTGTGTTTCCCCAAGTCCATAACCGTGCTCCCTTTCTTCTAATAACAATTCCCCTGTTTGTACACAGTCTCAGAGTGCTTACAACTGCTTGTTAAGGGAAACCAAGGAGGTTGTGTTTAGTTTACATTTCTGGGTGGGGGCTTGAGGAAGTTTAGTTATTTGTCAGGAGGGACCCTAGATACATATAACTTGTCGTTTTTTGCTGCCACTCACCACCTGGAAGAAAGGTTACTTTCAGGTGAAATTCCCTGATTGTTTAGTTTTTGCCTGGTTGTTTCAGATTCAATTACACTGCCCAATATTTGCAAGAAACAGTTTTTGGTTTATAAGTCTGAAAACTTTGAAGAATGCAGTTCCCAGTTAAAATGACTTGTGTGACTCTCATTAGTTCATAGATAATGCAAATTCACAAATTTACTCATTTGCAAAGAATACACAGAAACAAATTAGAGCTCAGTTGTAATCTCCCATGTGCATGCACCTGTCACTACACATGCATAATCACTGATTTCACAAGGGATACAGCAGCATGCTCCCTGGATATGTGCAGCCAAAATTAAGCCTTCTGATAGGAGATACAAATAGAAATTCATACATATTATAACTTTATGATAATTACTTTATGAAACTATAGTGAATTGTTTTAAAGGTTCCACAAAAAGCTTCATTTTTTTGGCATATTAGGCATTACAGAAATAACCATGCCTGGGTTATGATGCACAGAAAGACAAATATTTACAAGACTAATGCACACACAAAAATGTAGTGCTAGATGGAATAATAAATAATAATAAATAAGTTATTCATGGATGTTACAGTGTTTTATATAGAATACAGGCCTCAGGTGTTGCCTAAAGGTACTGCCAGGGTGCCCGGTACATCCTCTCTTTAGTTGCAGGCAACTTCAGGCTTCTTAGGTGATAGGGAGGATTCTGCTGAATTTTAATTTCAAATCACAGCTCCTGTCCCACTTCTACTTCTGCCTCCTGGACATCATTTAAAACTGTTTCTTTCCAGGGGGAGTTTTGGTATTTGCTGCTACTCATGATGAGTCTGTCACTCCTGTTTTGTACATGTGTGGCATAATTAGTGCTTAGTAACCTGGATCCCATGTTCTGGCACTGTTCCATTCTATACTTCACAGTTTTCCTTTCGCAATTGACAGGAACAGAGTGGAGCAATTGTCTTTGTGTTTTGGGTGTAGACTTTCCAATCAAAGTGACACTTGGACAGTGATCACATGTACAGTAACTCTCAATTCTGTCAAAAATTTAGAATGCCAATTGGTGAGATCACTTGAAATTAATCATAATTAATTTCTTATTGATTGACAGGCTAATTCCTTCACAGAATAATGTGCCAAGGCAAATGTCAATCAATACTAACCACCTGCCTTCCTTTACAACTAGCTCATGCTTCTTGGAGACATTCATTACTAAAGGTATTGCTCAATCTCGGGTAGCTGAACGCCACTTGTCCCTCTAAGAAGTTGTACAAAGGGCAGGGACTAAATCAACGCTAGCTTATGACCCGCATTTACTGGGAATTCCTCATTCATGGGGAATAATTGCAATCCCCGATCCCCATCACAAATGGGGTTCAACGGGTTACCCGCACCATACTAAAGGTATGTTCACATTACATTAAAAATGTGCACAGTATGGTATACAGTCAAATCAAGTCCCTGCAAATGTCCATATGTAACTTTAATCCTCACCAAAGACCCAGTAGTTGATTTTACAGATTATTCATTCAATTCCGCCCCTACATATCAGAGGGCAGGACAGAACTTTTAGTGTCCTCTGTGAGGAAATATGGAATAGGAACAAAATGTAAAAAATGGGAAAGCAGCAGGGTTTGATTTCAAAGCAGTTGGTCATTATTTGTTCTGACTCCCAAATAAATATTACAAACAGGAAATCATACAGAGACCCTGCCTGTCATATGTTCTAACTAGTGGCCAGAATACCACAGAGATCACTGAGGAATGTTGCTTCTGTTGGGAGAAGCAGTTACTGGCTGTGTCAGTGTCTGTGTGTAAAATGCAAAAGAGAGAACCTGAATGTTTGGGGGAAGATCCTTTTTTGGTATGACTCAGTGTAGCTCCATTGAAGGCAGTACAGATACACACATTTACACCAACCAAGGACATGTCCCTAGACTTTAATTAAAACTTATTTCCATATCAATAAGTATTCCGAATGCTTTGTAGTAAGCAGATCTTCCCGTTTAGGAAATAAACACTGCATCCTCACATGGACAACAACAACAACTACTTCATAAGATTTCTATTTTTTTCCTTAAAGGTCTTCTTTTTAATTAATCAGAAGACTTCTCCATTCATTCTCTGTAAATAAAAAGAAGTTTACTACACGCCAAAGATCCAGCATGTGTTCTATGCTGCAAAATTCTATAAAATCACAGAAAAACACCTATATCAGATATGGGGCAGATTATGAGTCTTTTTTCATCAGCAGTTACTCTGACAATTCTATTGAGGTCAGTGGCCCTACTCATGTGAGAAACTGCTCACCAGTGTGAAGAAGGGATTTACAATCTGGCCCTTTGTAAGCCATCAATGTACATGTTCCACTTTTATACCAAAGAGAAGGCATTCCATTAAAAAGAAAATGTTGGGCACGTTACACTAATTATTCTTCATCTAATCTAAACTGGAGGCTTTTTTTTTTTTTAGACATACAATAGAATGAAGCTCTTTGAAAACATGATATGGACTGCAAGTACCTTGCATCTAACTTGAATAAACACTGCAACAGCTGTGCTACAGAATATATTACAACAGTTGTTCCAATATGTAGGCCCTTTCTCCTGAAAAACTGCAAAAATAAGTTTTCTTTTTCTCCTCTTTCCTATTAAATCTGACAAAAATGCATAGTCTTTCCACTAGTAATTCAGAGACATTTACTACTAACTCCAAAGTTGTATCAGAGATTGTGTCCCTGTGCTATGCCCTGTCCTTTTAAGGACTTAGGTAGCCATTTTGGGTGGCTACATTCTGATAGATTTACACTTTTTTGGTAGATTGTTTCCTGAGGAAAATTTCTGGTCCAATAATTTTCTTAATCTTTTAAAAAATGTGGTGATTTTTAAAGGTGTATTGATGCCTTGAATTTACCCCCAACCCTTGGCCATCTTTAATTCTCATTTCTAATCCCCTAACACTGTTAATCAAATCTATGGCACTTGTAATTATTGTTCAACATCTTATTCAGAATTATAATTTTTCCATGATTATACAAATTCCACAGATCATCAAATATTCATTTTATAGTCACAAAAATATAATCCTCTAAAAGACGTTTAGAACAATTCAAACTACTTTACAGTTTTAGGGAGTTAGGCAATTAGAAACGAGATTAATGGGTTGGCCAGGGTGCCAGGTAATAAAAACACCATTCTTTAAAGCTGTTAGGAACATAGGAATTGCCAAACTCAATCAAACCCACGGTTTATCTTGTCTGGTATTTTGTCTCCAGCAGTGGCCAGCACCAGATGTTTCAGAGGCAGATGTAAGAACCTTACAGGAGGCAGATGTGGAGTAATCTTCTTCTGTCATTAGGTCTCCTCCTCGTGTCTAGTAGCTAGAAATTAACTTAAGGCCTGAAGCATGAGGTTTCAATATCCCTTCCACAAAATTTTGTTGTCATTAATTATAACTTTGTATATTTTAAATACCCATAGATATGTCCAATCCCTTTTTGAATCTTGTTAAGTTCTTGGCCTCAGTGAATTTTAGCATTAGAAGGAATAAGGAATTGATAGAAACAGTGGAAGAGATGGAGTAAAAATCATGATATGTATTGCGAATAAAGTTAAGGTTCCCTTTTGCATAATATGAGCTGATTTAAAAATGGGCATTATCATTAGCTCTTGTGCATGCAAAACTCATATTAGCTTCAATGGGAGTTACATCTGAATAGAGAATAAGGTAGCATAGCAGGATGTGCCTCCGTATTCCTTTTATTAACCATCCCTTCATATTGCCTCCACAGATACCAATGCATGTGGTCTTTTTCTGGCACATTGGTTTCCTTATTCTGTAGACTCCAATCTATTTATTTTTCATCAATAAAAGTGTGGTCAGCAAGGTTCTGAGAATATATATGTTCACTATAATAAAAATAACAATTAGGACCAATGTCCCAAAAAATTGAATGGTCCAAAATCTGCCCCTTCCACATGGATTCCTCCATAATCAAAGCTCCATTTTACAGACATCACCAAGTAAATGATCAAAAAGATTACAGAAATGTGTTGCATATCTCACAATGAGAGAACTAACCATCAGTTGTGATAAATCACCGTCAGTTACCCATTAATAAACTGTGCATATTGGGCATGTGTGCAGTGTGTCACCTGCTGTCTAACCTCCTCTTTACCCAGCACCATGACTCACACTCAAGGGCTCCCTTCCCTGTGGCTTCTTCCCTATTGGCCTAATCCAACTCCCACTGAAGTCAATGGATGTCATCAAATGGACTTTAATAAGAGTTGAGCTGAGCCATGTCTGAAGAAGGTAGAGGCCTTTGAGGGACATTTAGTGTTGTAACATACAGCAGTACCCCCTCGGGCACATGTAAATCTGTGTTTGATAGGGAGCATGTTACACAGAGTGGATGTTCCCAAGCTTTAAGCCCCTCCCTTTTTGCTTTACAAACTCATGGGACATCAGCTCTGGGATGTGCATACTAACAGGCCTCTACACGTTTTGGGGGAGGAGGATACCCCAGAGCTGCACTCATCCCATACCTTCCATTGGTTTTAGAGTCCTTCCTTATGTTTTTTTTTTTTGCCCCCCAGTCCATAAAGTAGATGGGAGCATCTGGCTTTTTGATATTATCTACCCTGCCTTGGCCTCTCTCATTCTCCATAACCCTGTAAATATGGAGCATTGTGTTGCTTCCTATTCAAAGTTTCTTAATAGTGCTTTCCCTGCACTGAATTTATCTAGCATATTAGGCTAGCACTGATGGAGCCAGTGGCAAAGTTGATTGGGAGGGAGGAGCTCCCATATTGTAAAAGCAAAATCTCCAGAGTCAGTGGCTGAGCGTCTCAACCAATTTGAATTTCGAAAGAGTGTTCCCAAATTCTCAGGGCTCATTTAAGGAAACCAAGACATTCAGATGGCAGTTCCCTAGCAGATGGCTCAATTTGTGCTAGTTCAGCAACCAAACAGCAAAATAAATTAATAAATAAACAAATAAAATAAAATCTAACTACAGCATTGTGCAAGACGGTTTGTTGGTTTATGTCTGAACTGGTGTTTGAAGATTGTCATTAAAGACTAAAAAAAACTGAAAACTTGACCACATATTAGAAGTTCTCCATTGTACCATACTGGAATAGAGCCCAAAAGTACTCTGTATCATACTGGGAGACTGCTTAAAATCACCTTAGATTGCCTGCCTACAGTGATCAGTGTTGGACGACTTGCAAGTTTTCAAAGACAATACACAAACCTGAGGATTGTATCTTTTTTAGTAAGTGAGTCACGAAAACATCACAGCTGTTCATTACCATATGAATTTAGCACAATTTCTAAATCCCCAGTTCATTGTTATCTCTGTGTTTATCCTTTGTTATGAAGGGAGGCAAGTTGTATTTTATTTATCTGAAGACTGCATTGTGATAAGCAAAGCATTAGCAATAATCATACCAAATTCTCCGTACCACAATAGTATCCGGTTAAGAAAACTTTTTTGATATGAGCTATATATGTGTTTCATCAGAAAAAAATGTGTAAATTACAATCCCTGATTTAATGTTTTTTATTCCTTTATAAAAAAAATAGATGTTAAACTTTAAATAGGAGATGGAGAGAGTACCAGGTAATGGAGAGAGTACCAGGTAAAAAGTAGAGCTAGTTTTAGCCTGCTTACACCACAATTTCTAAAGAGCAAACCAAAAATGTTTCACAGGTTCAGAAAGGCTAGGTCCAGTTCCAGCCCTCTCAAACATTTGGATGGCTCTTTTAGCTTATCCAAATATCCTGAAGTTTCTCTTCTCTTTCCCCTTTTTTTCATTCCTTCCATCTCCCATTCTCCTTCTGTTAACCCAATCAGCTCTTGTTTCCTTTCCCTTGTCTTCCACTTCTCTCTTCCCAACTTCCAATAGGCCTCCAACCTTCAGTGGTTGGAAGTAGGGGTAAATTGTTCAAATTTTAAATATCTCTTTTAGCGAGGATCAAACAGAGTGGAAGATGGTTTTGTGGTTTTGCAACTGGACTAGAAGTTGAGGAAATCCGGGTTCAATCAATAAAAGACTTGAGAATATAGAATACAGTATCAGGGCCATCTACTACTGCTAAATCTTGACTTAAATTTTTAAGGCCATATTGTCCCTAGGACTATTTGCATGTGCAGAGAAATAAAAGACCCAACAAGCCTTCACCTGATTGTGCCACAAAGCAGAAGTCAAGCACAAATTAAATCTTTGCACTGTGAGACTGATAGGCCAGGATATAAAAACTGAATTCTAGAATTGTAATTTTAGGAGATAAAGAATTTTTACTCTGAGTGAGTTAGAAGTCTAACCTTTCTTCCAGATTTTGTATAGAAATAATGCTGTTCAAAGTTTAGCCAAAGTATAAAGGGGACCTCATAAGCATCTCTCTGTAAAACAGGAACTGTCCCCCTCTGGGCATGGCTAACGTGAATATATGATCAGTGTGTTCCTATGATTTCAGTTCCAACTTTTTATTAGCTTTGCATTTTTTAAGTTATTTGGGAGGTGGGAGTTTTTAGGATGGTTCAGATAATGCCTGTAGACTGATCTATGACCTCTGATGTCTCAAAATACCTACAGACCTGCTGAATGGCTGGGTTTATTTTTGGATCTGTAAAATTTCTGCACCAAAAGTTTCTAGCATAGGGAAGTGCTTCATTTGCCTGAAGGTGACCTAATTGGACTCAGTGGGTGATACCAATGACCTCAGAAGAGGAGTGCCCCATTCTGATTCCCCCAGAAGCTCCTGAGAGGCTTTTCAAGGAGAAGGAGCCAGCCAGGTCAACATCTTCAAAAACTGTCTGTTGGCTTGCTTGTTTCTGGCTTGTTTGCTTGCAATGGCTGCTGCTGTGGCCACTGGCTGCTGGTCTCTGCCTGTGCAATGCCACCATGCCTCACAAAGATGCATGTGCTTCTGCCACCCTCCTGACTGGCCATTAGGGTTAGAAATCCAGCAACATGCAACTTCCCCTCTGAGTGGCCAGAACAGGTCCTCTTCAGGGGAGTACATGTATCACCCGGATGAAAGATGTCCTGGTGATCACAATCCTTTTGTGATCCAGGAAAGATTGAGCTGGATCTGCCCTAGCTGAGGATCTGGCCCATTGTGTCTATTTTATGACACACTGGCTGCCTGGAGCTTCTGCTGGGGCAAAATGCTTCTGCACCACCTCCTACAGTAGGCTTTGTCTTAAAGGCACACATTATTCAATTAATAGATTACATTTTAAAAATAAACTGCAAACAGCTCATTATGGCTGATATTTAATCACTCCATTCAGCCGAATAGGACAATAACTTATTTAATAACAATTACACTGTTGTTGTTGTTTCCCCCCCCTAAACTCTAGCATTCGGTTACAAAAAGATATTGTAGGGAAATGTGATTCTCTCTATTGTTTCTTTATTAACAGAAATTTTGTGAGCTTATTTGACACATACTTGTATTGTAGCTTAGGGGAGTTTTTCCAAGAAAAATCTTCTAGGGCTCATAGAATCATAGAATATCAGAGTTGGAAGGGACCTCAAGAGGTCATCTAGTCCAACCCCCTGCTCAAAGCAGGACCAATTCCCAGCTAAATCATCCCAGCCAGGGCTTTGTCAAGCCGGGCCTTAAAAACCTCCAAGGAAGGAGACTCCACCACCTCCCTAGGTAACCCATTCCAGTGTTTCACCACCCTCCTAGTGAAATAGTTTTTCCTGATATCCAACCTGGACTTCCCCCACCGCAACTTGAGACCATTGCTCCTTGTTCTGTCATCTGCCACCACTGAGAACAGCCGAGCTCCATCCTCTTTGGAACCCCCCTTCAGGTAGTTGAAGGCTGCTATCAAATCCCCCCTCATTCTTCTCTTCTGGAGACTAAACAATCCCAGTTCTCTCAGCCTCTCCTCATAAGTCATATGCTCCAGACCCCTAATCATTTTTGTTGCCCTCCGCTGGACTCGTTCCAATTTTTCCACATCCTTCTTGTAGTGTGGGGCCCAAAACTGGACACAGTATTCCAGATGAGGCCTCACCAATGTCGAATAAAGGGGAACGATCACGTTCCTCGATCTGCTGGCAATGCCCCTACTTATACAGCCCAAAATGCCGTTAGCCTTCTTGGCAACAAGAGCACACTGTTGACTCATATCCAGCTTCTCGTCCACTGTGACCCCTAGGTCCTTTTCAGCAGAACTGCTACCTAGCCATTCGGTCCCTAGTCTATAGCAGTGCATGGGATTCTTCCGTCCTAAGTGCAGGACTCTGCACTTGTCCTTGTTGAACCTCATCAGGTTTTTTTCTGCCCAATCCTCTAATTTGTCTAGGTCCCTCTGTATCCGATCCCTACCCTCTAATGTATCTACCACGCCTCCTAGTTTAGTGTCATCTGCAAACTTGCTGAGAGTGCAGTCCACACCATCCTCCAGATCATTAATAAAGATATTAAACAAAACCGGCCCCAGGACCGACCCTTGGGGCACTCCACTTGAAACCGGCTGCCAACTAGACATGGAGCCATTGATCACTACCTGTTGAGCCCGACGATCTAGCCAGCTTTCTATCCACCTTACAGTCCATTCATCCAGCCCATACTTCTTTAACTTGGTGGCAAGAATACTGTGGGAGACAGTATCAAAAGCTTTGCTAAAGTCAAGAAATAACACATCCACTGCTTTCCCCTCATCCACAGAGCCAGTTATCTCATCATAGAAGGCAATTAGGTTAGTCAGGCACGACTTCCCCTTCGTGAATCCATGCTGACTGTTCCTGATCACTTTCCTTTCCTCTAAATGTTTCATAATTGATTCCTTGAGGACCTGCTCCATAATTTTTCCAGGGACTGAGGTGAGGCTGACTGGCCTGTAGTTCCCCGGATCCTCCTTCTTCCCTTTTTTAAAGATGGGCACTACATTAGCCTTTTTCCAGTCATCTGGGACCTCCCCCGATCGCCATGAGTTTTCAAAAATAATGGCTAATGGCTCTGCAATCTCACCCGCCAACTCCTTTAGCACCCTCGGATGCAGCGCATCCGGCCCCATGGACTTGTGCACGTCCAGTTTTTCTAAATAGTCCCGAACCACTTCTTTCTCCACAGAGGGCTGGTCACCTTCTCCCCATGCTGTACTGCCCAGTGCAGCAATCTGGGAGCTGACCTTGTTCGTGAAGACAGAGGTAAAAAAATCATTGAGTACATTAGCTTTTTCCACATCCTCGGTCACTAGGTTGCCTCCCTCATTCAGTAAGGGGCCCACACTTTCCTTGATTTTCTTCTTGTTGCTAACATACCTGAAGAAACCCTTCTTGTTACTCTTAACATCTCTTGCTAACTGCAACTCCAAGTGTGATTTGGCCTTCCTGATTTCACTCCTGCACGCCTGAGCAATATTTTTATACTCCTCCCTGGTCATTTGTCCAATCTTCCACTTCTTATAAGCCTCTTTTTTGCGTTTAAGATCAGCAAGGATTTCACTGTTTAGCCAAGCTGGTCGCCTGCCATATTTACTATTCTTTCTACACATCGGGATGGTTTGTTCCTGCAACCTCAATAAGGATTCTTTAAAATACAGCCAGCTCTCCTGGACCCCTTTGCCCTTCATGTTATTCTCCCAGGGGATCCTGCCCATCTGTTCCCTGAGGGAGTCAAAGTCTGCTTTTCTGAAGTCCAGGGTCCATATTCTGCTGCTCTCATTTCTTCCTTGTGTCAGGATCCTGAACTCGACCATCTCATGGTCACTGCCTCCCAGGTTCCCATCCACTTTTGCTTCCCCTACTAGTTCTTCCCTGTTTGTGAGCAGCAGGTCAAGAAAAGCTTTGCCCCTAGTTGGTTCCTCCAGCACTTGCACCAGGAAATTGTCCCCTACGCTTTCCAAAAATTTCCTGGATTGCCTGTGCACCGCTGTATTGCTCTCCCAGCAGATATCAGGGTGATTAAAGTCTCCCATGAGAACCAGGGCCTGCGATCTAGCAACTTCTGCTAGTTGCCAGAAGAAAGCCTCGTCCACCTCATCCCCCTGGTCTGGTGGTCTATAGCAGACTCCAACCACGACATCACCCTTGTTGCTCCCACTTCTCAACTTTATCCAGAGACACTCAGGTTTTTCTGCAGTATCATACCAGAGCTCTGAGCAGTCATACTCCTCTCTTACATACAACGCAACTCCCCCACCTTTTCTGCCCTGCCTGTCCTTCCTGAACAGTTTATATCCATCCATGACAGTACTCCAGTCATGTGAGTTATCCCACCAAGTCTCTGTTATTCCAATCACATCATAGTTCCCTGACTGTGCCAGGACTTCCAGTTCTCCCTGCTTGTTTCCCAGGCTTCTTGCATTTGTGTATAGGCACTTAAGATAACTCAATGATCGTCCCTCTTTCTCAGCATGAGACAGGAGTCCTCCCCTCTTGCGCTCTCCTGCTTGTGCTTCCTCCCAGGATCCCATTTCCCCACTTACCTCAGGGCTTTGGTCTCCTTCCCCCGGTGAACCTAGTTTAAAGCCCTCCTCACTAGGTTAGCCAGCCTGCTGGCGAAGATGCTCTTCCCTCTCTTCGTTAGGTGGAGCCCGTCTCTGCCTAGCACTCCTTCTTCTTGGAACACCATCCCATGGTCGAAGAATCCAAAGCCTTCTCTCCGACACCACCTGCGTAGCCATTCGTTGACTTCCACGATTCGACGGTCTCTACCCCGGCCTTTTCCTTGCACGGGGAGGATGGACGAGAACACCACTTGCGCCTCAAACTCCTTTATCCTTCTTCCCAGTTTTACATGTATGCTTTCCTCAGTAACATTAAAGATAAATCAATACATCAATCAGTAAAAAAATCCCAGTTTGAATGAAGGAAGATTGCAGAATTGGTCTCATAATTTTCAATTTCAATAGTAATTTTTTTCAAAAAAGAATGATGGTTCCCTGTAAAATATGGGTAGCAAACTACACTACAGGATCTATTTTTATAGACGGAAGTATCCTGCTGTATGATCCCCAAATGAAAAGCTGTCATCCGTCTTCTGAATAGGTTTTAGCCCTCCTTCAATGGGTAATTTTTGAAACAGCTCATGACTCCAAGCAATTCTTTATAACTCCCTAAATAAAGACATCAGTCTATCGGCAAAAACAGTACATGAGCAGGAAGGGGCAGCTATCTCTGGGGAAAAAAAACACTTACCAGCTTAGTTAAAAGCTGTGAAATGTTATTATTGAGTGTATGTCAATGTGATGTGTCCTTACAGTTTAAATGCTGCTTCAAGCAGAAGATTTCACATTTATGATATATCAGTCTAAGTATATAAACTTTTCTCTGGAAAGAGTCTTACCACTCTATCAAAGGTAATTAAAGGCAGAGAGGAAACTTGAAAGATAAACTAAGAACTGAATTGGAAAAATGATCCTTTCATTTTATGATATTTAAAAAGCCATTCATTGAGAGCATATTAATGAGAAGATGACCTATATATAGATATATAGCTGTTTCCCTTTGTTTATATTACTTTTTAAAATAATGTTAAGAGATGGATAAGGTTACGCTTAAGCATTTCAATAGCAAAGTTAAGTTGCATACCACAGCTGGTCTCATACTATTAGATGAATGATGTATTCTATAGTTGGTCAAAAACATTATTAATTTTTGATAATGTAATTCCCAAATAATTGTATCAAGTATTCAACCTGCTGTATTGAACATGCTACCTTAACTCTGTTTCTGTATGTGTGCATTACAGTAAGGGCTTTAATTGCATGATCACATACTGTTTCACAAATAATGTGATACAATATTATATCATTTGCTCTTGGATTTTCTCTCTAATTTTTATGGGAATACTCAAAGACACTTCTCCTTGGTGAACACATCTCAATGGCAAATGTCAGGCTTTTAAGCCCATTAGTTTAAAAAAAGATTACAACTTTTTTTTTTCATTTTAAGAAAAGTATATTCCTCTTCCACTTTCCTAGGCCTCAGAAATGGCTACATCAATTTGTATATTCCTGCAATAAATAAATGAACGAATGAATGAATAAACAAACAAGCCCCATTCCCTCCTCCAAATCATGTTCAGACATAGGCAACCTGGTAAGTTACAAAAAGCCAGGTCTGACTGTAATGGGCTATAATGGAAACCATTGTGCACCTAAACTATAGAGATCTCTGTAGCTCCCATTATAATAAGCACAATCCATCTTTAATATGCTTACTCAAATTTAGAGGTCTGGCAAGGTTTCTAAAGGTACTGTGGGCCAAAGTGGGGACGATTTATAAAGCTCGTAGATGACTCCATGCTTCATAACACTCCCCCATTTTCCAGAAACAATGTTCAAGATTGTGTTTATGGATTGCTATAAGAAGATTCCCTCCCACATACATTTTTCATTCATTCTAGGCCTGAACCTGCTTCCGTCAAAGTCAATGGCAAAATATCTTATGACCTCAGATAATGCCCTAAATCATGATATTTCATCACATTTTGTTGCACTGTGATTGTAGGGCCTGGAAGATTTGGCATTGGATTCAGAGTCAAGGAGTCTTGTGTTTTCCCCAACCCTCTCAGGAAGAAGCCAGTTAACAAGTTCCAGTTTCCTCTGGTCCTAATCCAAAATTCACTGAAGGCAATGGGCTGTGGTCCAGGGCCCTTAGAAAGAAGTAAAGGCAGCGCGTCAGAAGGGAGCACACTTGAAGTACCTCGGGAACCCAAATGACATCACCAAATGAAAGTTGGTATTTTATTTTTCTGGGTGCTTTTTTAAGGGCACTTGGCTATTTATGTGGGGCAAGAACAGCAGTTGGACAATAGGAAGGGAAGAGTTGGAAGAAAGAAAGGGTATCTGGGAAACTGACAATATTGTGTGTGTGTGTGTGTGTGTGTGTGTGTGTGTGTGTGTGAGAGAGAGAGAGAGAGAGAGAGAGAGTTATTCTAATTTGATTTAAAATTAAAACATTAAATATGTTGAGGTTTAAAAATATTTTAAAAGATGTGAAATAGACAATAGCTGAGGCTTGTTACAATAACTAAAAATAATATTGGAAATAGGATGAGGCTTAAAAATAAACAACTGGAAGCTACCAAAGCAGTGGTTTAATACAAATGCTTTGCTAGTTTCCAATTGTTTTTTCAAGCGTCATCTCAGGTAGAGGTTTAATAAAGAAATAAAACTGGAAATAAGCAAAGGCAGAGGTTTTTAAAATAGAACTGAAAAAGACAGAAAGCAGACATAAATAGTAACATGCAGTAGAAATAGGCAGATATCTAAAAACATAACTTGTGAAATGTGAAGATAAAATTACAGTAACAACCTGGAGAAAGAAAGAGGTTAAAATGAATAGATACATAAAAATTGGAACTGAGAAAAGAGTGCATTAAAAAAAGAAAACAAAAATTTATAATTCAACTGAAACAATCGAGTTGCACATTTGTTAGCCTATATAACAGAGAAATGTTTTGACTCTTCAGTTACTAACCTCCATTGTGTATTAAACTTATTTGCTGTGTCTTGTCTTAAAATTAGATTGTGAGATCTTTGGAACCTTGTCTTATTGCTTATTGTTTGCACAGCATTTCGCGGGGGTACTCACATGTATAAAGTTAAGCATGTGGCTACAGTTGTTTGGAAAATGTTTTGGCTATTTCCCCCCTTGTAAACACTTTTGATGAAAAACAATTTTTATGTGAAAGATTTAATCAAAAAACCATTTTCTGTTGAAAAACCATTTTGACTGAAACTGTTTGACCAGCCCTAATCAGGACCTCATTCTATGATTTGTTGCAATAGATCTGTGATCGCATATTACATATACGTTTTTCATGTGTGCTAACGGCAATACACTGAATAAAATACATTTTTCTGTTTGTATGATATTTCTATAGATCTCTAGTATATAGCTGTGTTTTGGGCCCAGGATTAATGTTCCTCAAGGGACAAGTGAGAATTGGCTACAAAAAATGTATGCTTTCTTCTCCAGTCATCCATAGTTAGAAGGGTGAAGACTATGGAATAAGACAGGACCATGCTGGGTTGGGACAAATGGTAATCTTTTCACTTTGTAATTTGCAATTGGCAGCTGCATCTGGAAAATGACTGTTGCTACAGCTCCTCAGTATGACAGAGTGCAGATGTGTAGCCTTTAATATTCTATCTGACCTTTAAGACTGTCTTTTTACAAAAATTCAGTGTTGTCCAATGGAATTAAACCCACAGGGCAGGAAATCCCATGCAGGATGGGAAGAAATTTTAAGGGCCAGTTCTGCATATGAACCTGAGCAAATAATTACAAGCTGTGTAAGATAGGAGTAGATGGAAGCTTAGTCTGCTGCCAGTCATTTAACATTGCACATTTTCCTTGCTCTGAAATTTCCCTTTACATTTTATCTCAGTGATTAATCAAATGTCCATCTTACTGGCAGAAATTAGAAAAAGTGAAGTGAAAATTATTATATCTGGAGCATAATACACCAAATTCTGTCCTCAGTTACACCCATGAAATCCCAGGTTTAAAAAAGAGCAGCATCCATGCAACACACAGGTGTAAATGATAGCAGAGTGTAAAAAAGAAGATTCAAATCAGTTTTAAGAATGAACATAATGTTTTTAATTGGCAATTCAATGTTAAAGTACTTTTAATGAGCTTTAAAGACCAAGTGGTAAGGACATAATTTATTAGATGTTAAGGAAATATGAATATTTTAATAATAAACTCATATTTTAAGCACAGTAATTATGAGTCCAGTCTCTGTAAGGCACTGAACACATCTTGTGAGGTGCCAAATGTTACAGGAGTGTTCTATAAAAGACAGCTGTCTGTATATAAGTAAATAGATAATAGAAAAATTGCCAGTAGGTGGCGCTCAAGAATATGTAGCATAGTTCCTGCGTTTTGTAGGATCACCAAATGTTGTTGTGTGCTGCAAATGGCTTCCTTTGTTTAGCTCATCAAATAAAGCTGTTAACGGTAAGTACCCTCAATTGCCTTTAAACCCAATGGGAGTTGAGGGTATTCACTGCATGACTAGAGGTGATCTGCAGCACACAGGATCAGCTTTGAGCAAGATATGCTTTTAAAGATCAGAGGAGGATAACTTCCTATTAATGTAATAGCAACTAAAGAGTAGAACAGTAATGGTTCAAAAAGCAAAGTAACTTACTGAGCTGCCAATGCTGTAGATATATTTGAATACTATATTTAATAACAATATATTTTACTGCTAAATTCTGAACATATCTAAGCAAATTTAGGTCACTTAATTCAAAGTGCTACAATGGCGACTGAAAAGAGGGAATTCCTTTTCTTTTACTACTCGCAGATATTTTCCTAAAACTGAATGTAGATTGAGGGTATATGTACACTGGTGCTGGAGGTGTAATTGCCAGCTCGGGTAGATGTTTACACACTAGCTTTGGTTGAGTTTGCATGCTAAAAAAAACCAGCATAGCTGCAGTGGCACAGCAGGTGATGTAGTCTTGCCTAGTCAAGAGGTATTTAGGGCCTCGAAAAGGATTGCACTTGGGTGGCTAGCCTGAGCTGCTACTTATGCTGCTGTGGCTACAATGCTATTTTTAGCATGCTAGCTTGATTAAAGCTAGCATGTGTATGTGTAAGCAAGCTGGAAGTATGTAGATATATAAGTGTCTCTGAACCATCCAATTCAGAATCTGCTGGCTTGCATCTTAAAGGAACTGTACCTGAATATGATGAGGATGGAAAGGTGCACTGTAGACCTGATCCTGGATAAATTTCCTCTTGTGCAGATGGCTGGAACAAGGCTTATCCACTGCTGAAATCCTAATTATGTCTTCAGAACAAAAGGACTTAAGTTGAGCAGTGCCTGGGCCTTTCAACCCTTGCACAAATCCACAATGGTCAACACCTTGACTGTTTTCTCCTGTCAGGTACCCTCTCTCTTATAGACATCCTCTTACTGTTTAATAGCTCCCAGAAATGGACTATCTTGATACCTGAATCTTGTACAGCATCAAGCATATTGTCAGGTCTTAAAAATCAATAAATAATATTATAATGTTATAATCTATATTATATATTGTAATATATTGCCTATTCATTACTATGGCTATGCATTACTGTCTATATATTCCACAAACTACAGTATTAGAAGCAGTCAAGGGTATCTTTTTCTGTCAAACATTTAATGCCCTGAAAGAATCGAACTTAAATGAAACTTTGTCTAAAATCTCCAAAGAAGCTGGGAAAGCAAATGATGTTGACTTCTTACCAGAGAGGAGCTGTGTGGGCTGTATCCATTTGTTTATTTTTTTAACAAAGGAGATAAATTCAGAGCTATGCTACACTCAGAGGCAACTGTCATCCCTGATCTAGTTTTCACACAATATTCTTCCTGCTTTTTCATTGCTGTGAAAAGGAGGCTAGCAGAATAAATTGAAGGAAAAGGAGGGGGCATCTGTAGAGAGTAACTCTAATGACTGCTTACCACAGCATTCTTTGCATGATGGCTTAATTAACTAGCTATAGTATATACCCACTAACCTTGGTGAGTACTTGGGGGGGTAGAGCAGATAGTTTCAAGCACAGCTTTTGAGATGTAAGATCTTGCTCCTGCTGACTTTTCTCTAAAGGTTTTTAGCACTTCCCTAAACCTACTATATTTTGTTTGCAAACGGCATCTGTGTATATTTGTAATGTGCCACCTGGGAAATGCACTACTGAAGTTTTCCATGAGTTTAATAAAAATTACTTACTGATAGCCTCATCAAGGAAACACTCAACTCAAGCAGTGACTCAAGAGTGTTAGTACCAACCTCAGGGAAGATTGTAAGGAAGCAGGGCACAAACCCCAAATTGGTTGTGAATTCTGTACTTAGATTTCACCAACCAATAATCTAATATAAACTCCTATACCAGGCTTGACATGGAGTCATAGACAGTCCCCTTGGTTACTCGAATCTATCTCACCATCCAGGTGAGCTTATCTTGTCTCTTACACCAACAGATTTACTCAGGCTAAGCAGCTGAGGATCTCTTGCTTATCCTTAGAAAAATCTTGCCCCTGGCAGCATAAAGATAATCAGTTAATTCTTATTAGGGGTTTTATCCTCCTCCTGCTATGTTGTCTGAGCTGCCAACTCAACAGATAGGAGAAATTCACTTGCATGACTCATTTTCAAGAGGAGGAAGGCAGAACACCAAAGGCTTTTGTCCTCTTGTTGATGGTGTGTAAGGAAATTCCAGTTGCAGTGCCCCACAATAGTCCACCTGGTATTGATGGATCTTTCCTTTCAGGAAGGGGATAATACCTCCCGTTGAAGATCAGCCTTTCACACTAATTAATGTCTCTCTCCTGTCTGGTGATTGAGATATTATAAATGGAATTAATGCATGCAGCAACTCACAAGCATTCAATAAATTCTAAACACAATCTTATAATTCTAACACCTATTTTAGCAATAATGACACACAGGTGAGCCAGACAGATGTATTTGTCAATGTTCAGTTGAGACATGGGAACTTGGCATGAGCTGGCACCTGGTCTGCCAGCATAACACAAGGAAACACTCATACGTCTGAGTAACTTTACTCAAATTAGTAGTCCTCCTGTGATGATGCAGCAATATGCCACTCCTAAAAGCTCTATCAACTCTTCAAACTTATTTACGTTTGTCCTTCGTTACTTTTACTCTCCAACCTCTGTTTCTTAGCCATTGCTACCTATGTTTTTTCCAAAACTTTATAAGAGGTATGTAGATTGACTAGAAGTCTTACTGTAGAAGAGTAGATTCTCTCCCATGCTCAAACTGTCAAAAAAACCGTCATCTCCCATTCAGTAAAACATTTAAGCATGTGTAAAAATTTAACGACTTGAATGGTCCCATTGACTTCAATAGGAAACAAGCATGTGCTCAAGTGCTTTGTATAGTAGGCACAGGATTACTCATGTGCTCAACATCGAGCATGTACTTGAATGTTTTGCTGAATCAGGGCCTCGGTAAGCATAGTCAAACTAATTGGTCTGTTGAAAAAACTTGGATGGCCCCATCCTTATGAAATAATCCTTCTGGAAGAAGAGCATTCAAGAACAGGAGTGGGCAAACTACAGCCTGCAGGCCACATCCGGCCCATCAGACCATTTAATCCGTCCCTCAGCTCCTGCCGGGGTGCACGGTTGGGGGCTTGCCCTGCTCCACGTGGCTCCCAGGAAGCAGCTGGCATGACCCTCCTCCAGCTCCTACGTAGTACACGGAGGCGTGGCCAGGCGGCTCAGCTTGCTGCCCCATCCACAGGGGCCTCCCCGCAGCTCCCATTAGCTGGGAACCTTGGCCAATGGGAGCTGCGGGGAGGCCCCTGTGGATGGGGCAGCACGCAGAGCTGCCTGGCCATGCCTCAGAGCTGGAGAGGGGACATGCTTCTGGGAGCCGCTTGCAGTAAGCGCCGCCCGGAGCCTGCACTCCTGAGCTCCCCACACACCCCAACTCCCTGCCACAGCCCTGATCCCCCTCCCGCCCTCTGAAACCCTCAATCTCAGCCCAGAGCTCCCTCTTGTACCCCAAACCCCTCATCCCCAGCCCCCCCTGAGAGCCCTCACTCCCACTCCCCCGCACCTCAACCCAGAGCCCCCTCCTGCACCCTGAACTCCTCATTTCTGAACCCACCCCAGATCCCGCACTCCGAGCCGGAGCCCTCGCACCCTCCTGCACCCCTACCCCCAATTTTGTGAGCATTCATGGCCCGCCATACAATTTCCATACCCCAATGTGGTTCTCAGGCCAAAACGTTTGCCCACCCCTGTTCTAGAAAGTGGTGTGCAAATTACCACAAAAATCTTCCCATTCTTGCTTCTAGAATTCCCCTCTCACAAGTAACATTTTACACTGGAGCTAGGTTTATGCAGATCAAGTATTTACTTGACACATATTTCATCTTCTTAGGCTACTACTACACCGCTCTCCTCTTGCAGCATCATGTAGGATACTTGTAACTACACCCCACAGTGAAAAACAGGCTGCGTCCACACTGCTGTGTGTGGCTACATGCAGCAGAGAGAAAATCTGTCAGTGGGGAGGTACTAGGAAAAGGCTCGGCAGTGGAACACTGTTAAAATAGTAATATAACTGTGGGAGGCACTGCTTGAGTGAGTAGAGAGCCGTGTAAGGTACATACATACAACATGTAGGGTATGCAGGTTACATGCTGCTGAAAAGAATGTACAGTGTAGACCTTTAGTTAGACTTCATTGTCAACAAGATGTACCACCTGATTTGGGGTCAGAAAATCTGAGTTTATCATAGAATATCAGGGTTGGAAAGGACCTCGGGAGGTCATCTAGTCCAACCCCCTGCTCAAAGCAGGACCAATCCCCAGACAGATTTTTGCCCCAGATCCCTAAATGGCCCCCTCAGAGACTGAACTCAAAACCATGGGTTTAGCAGGCCAAAACAATCCAAGTCTCAAATCAGTTAAGTCCTCATAGGTTCTGTAGGTATCGGTCTCTAGCTTATTGAAACTAATAGTATCAGTAATTTTAACAGAAATTCTCCATATATTTCTATGTTAGACACCAGTCAAATGAGGGTTTTGCAGAACCATAATTATAACAGCCACTTTCTTCAAGGAACTCTGTCTGATCTCCTGTCTAATACAGGCCATTGAACTTCCCCAATTAATTCCTAGAGCAGAGCTTTTAGAAAAACATCCAGTCGTGATTTAAAAATTGTCAGTGATGGAGAAATCACCACAACCCCTGGGAAATTGTTCCAATGGTTAATTACTCTACTCTACATTAAATTTTGTGCCTGAATTTCTGAATAGTCTGAATTTGCCTAGTTTCAACTTCCAGACATTGGATCACATTGCACCTTTCTCTGCTAGTTGAAGATCCAATTATTAAATATTTATTCCTCATGTAGGTGCTTATAAACTGTAATTAGTCACCCCTTATCCTTAAATAGTTTGAGGCTCCTTGAATCTATCACTATAAGGCAAGTTTTCAAATCTTTTAATCATTCTTGTGGGTCTTCTCTGAACCCTCTCCAATTTATCACCATCCGTCTTGAATTGTGGGCACCAGAACTGGACACAGGATTCTAGCAGCAGTTGCACCAGTGCCAAATACAGAGGTAAAATAACTTGTTGACACCTACTTGAGATTCCTCTGTTTATGCATCCCAGGATTGCATTAGCTTTTGTTTTTTTTATTTTGGCCACTGCACCACACTGGGAGCTCTCATGTTCAGCTGATTATCCATCAATACAGCCATATCTTTTTCAGATTCACTGCTTCCCGGGATCGAACCCCCCATCTTGTAAGTGTGACCTATCCATCCTGTAAATATGTCCATACCCTAGAAAGGCAAGTGACTGTCAGCAGAATGGCCACAGGGTGAGAGACATTACCGTGACATTCATTTACTTTTTTTAATGTATTTTTAATTAAAGGGTTTTATTACACTTTTCAAACTAAATAATAATGATGGATCATATTTTCTGCTAGTGTAAATCAATGTAGTTCCTTTGAAATCAATGTAGCCATGTCATTTTACATCAGCTGTGGCTCTGGACCAATAAGTGGTGGCCTGGCACAAGTTTGCTGAACCGGTCTTTGTGTCTTTGCACCAAGTTTAATCAGAGAAAAATAAAAGCTTTGTGAAGAAAGGTACTGACACTAAAAAGCTGCTTTCAAGCTATGTCTGCATTAATGACTATCAACTTCTGAAAAGAACTCTGCATTCCTATTAAAATCAAAGCTGGAATCCAATGTAGGTCACAAGACAGGGCTACCTGACTCAGAACACAGCACCAGGAGTCCACAGCTGAAAAAAAAGAAAAAAAAATGATCTGTGAAACACTCACTAATGACAAACTGAAGCCAAGGTGGAGGGGTTCCTTTTTGGGTAGAACAAGGAGGAGAGGCAGTTAAAAAAACACCAGCACATGCCTCTGTTAAGTATTTCCTATGGCTCTGCTCCGATACTCCTCTATCAATCACAACTGACTTCTGCATTACATTCTAATTCCTAAGACACATCTCCTGTCATCTGAAAAGATCAAAGGAAGACTTGCTCAGGGACAATGAAACATGTTAATAGCAATCCCTCCCCTTTGTTTTTCAATCCTTTGCAAGGAAGGCTCTGATTGTGGTGAATTAATTAAATGGGTTCTCACACAATGACATATTGATCCGACCCCACTTTTCCTTTTTTAGATTTTTTTTCTAGTTTTCCTTCTTTAAAAAATGTACACATTACATTTCTTGTAGGAGGCCAATGTTTCAAGGATATGAATATGAACTTGAAGCTTTATGATTCCAGAGCTGTTGAAACCAACATATACTTTCTCCCTTTTGAGAGCTATATTAACATTTCACTTACTTATCCTCCCAACAGAACTGGGAGGCCATCATTTATCAGAATGGTATAGGTAGTATAAAAAGCAAAGGACTGATTGATTCAGAAGGGAAATCATATTTCTTTCAGGCATATTTCTAAATTGCCTGACACACGTTTGCTTAGATGTGAAGGCTATCCCTGAAGGAAAGTTGATGGCTGAGCATGAATAAAATACATTTGTAGATTGTGGTGGTGAGTGTTCCGCTGGCAGTAGAGTTTCAGACTGGATGGAAGGTGTGTCTACAAGCAGAGAGGCACTGTTTGAACTTAAATGCGTTTTTAATTCAATTTATTTAAACTGATGCAAATCCTGATGTGGACACTCTTCTCATTTTCAGAGTGGTTTATTTCAGTTTAGCTTAAAGCTGTTCCCAATCAAGTAGGCCTAACATTAAATAAAGCTAATTATTAAACCAAAATAAGAGTATTCTCACATCTTTTTGCATGAGTTTCATTAAATCAGTTTAAAAACCACATCTTAAATTAGACCAGTGCAACTTTCTCACATAGAGAAGTCCTGAGTAATTGTCAAGACAGAAATATTTGCTAATCCTGAAGAGGGTTATCTTTCCAGGGCCAACATTTTCTGATGATGAGATTAGAGAATACTAAATCTGATTCATACTAAAGCAGAGTTTTAGTTTGGTACATAAAGACTTGTGCCAGATGCTCATCTGCTGTAAATTGACACATTTCCACTGATTTCAATGGAGCTCTACCAGGGTATATCAGCTGAGGATCTGGCCAACATTATATAACTTCTATTAATCTCGAAGACGCGCCTGCACTACAAAGTCTAGAAAACCAATGAAATGGGGTTTGCGTAATGCTTTAAACGTGTAACAAAATGTGTTTTTTTAAACTATTTTTTTTTCTATTTTCATGTGCAAATGTAGTGTGTGGGGGAGGGAATGCAGGGAGAAAGGGTAGGAGAAGGGTGAGAAGAAAATACCTTCAGACTAGTTGGGAAATTAAAACTGTTTTTTTTTTTAACTCTTTGGTCTCAGAAAGAGATTTCAAAAATAACTTTCACCTTGTAAATAATTCCTGTGACACTGATGTAAAGGTTTAAGGGCCTTGTCCAACTCCTAGCAAAGCCAATGGAAAGCCTTCCTTTGAGTTCAATAGGAGTTGGAACAGATCTTCAGTTTCTTGTATGGCAGCAGAGTTTCTCCTAGAGCAAGAATTTTCTGGGGCTAGAAAAGTCAGTGCTAAGGCCCTTTAAAGTTCTTTTGTAAATCCCCCAAGGTGATTTTTTCAAGCAATTTCACCCCAAACTTTTTCCTTATTTAAAATGTTATAGCTTATATATCTTTTGTTTTAAACTTTGCCACACTTTTAAAGGTCTGAGGAGTTCTAGCCAGCCTTGTAATGATGCCTAGCCTATTCCTGATTTGCAAAGCATTGGAACGAAAATGTTGCATTTACTTTTTACGACGTGACTCTTTCGAACACACTCGGTGCAGTCAGCGAGTAATCTCTCATCTGTGTTTTGTGTGCTTTGCAAAAATCTTATTAGGTGGAAATACCACATATCTAGAAGAGTTCAGGAAAAAATGAAAGGTAGTAAATTACAGATATTCTTTTTACAATTTTTTTATTTTCTTCAATTCATGGATGCAAGCAAGTATATGTCTGGACTACGTACAATTTTGTTATTGTCACGATGAAACATATTAGTACTATACGAGGCACTGGCAACATTTTTGTTCTTCGGGCCTTTATTAATACGCTTCTTATATCTATAGCTGTACACACAGCCTTAATGCTCATATTGACAAATATGAACATAAGAATAGCCATACTGTACCAGACCACTGGTTCATCTAGTCCAATACCCTGTCTTTGACTGTGGTCAGCATCGGGTGCTGCAGAGGAAGGCATAAGAACCCTGCAGTACGCAGATGTGGGATAAAGTGCCCATCACATTGGGTCTCAGCCTGGTCTCCAGTAGTTAAAGACTGGTTTAAGGCTGAAAGCATGAGGTTTAACAGCCCTTCAAATATTTTTGTTATTCATTATGATCATTTTGGATAGTCTTGATGTAAATGTCCAAACCTTTTTTGAACCTTTTTATGTTCTTGGCCTCAGTGACAATGACTACCAGTGTCTAATTACATATTGTAGGGAAAAGTATTTCCTTTTATCAATTTTTAATTTCCCACTTTTTAATTTCATGTTATGACAAAGCTAAAACAGAAGTTCCTGATCTACCTTTCTAGACTATTCATTATTTTGGATTATTATCATTACAATCAACAGTTGGAAGCTGAAGGTTGAGAAAATCAGACTAGAAATAAAGTGAACATATTTAACAGTAAGGGAAATTAACCATTGAAACAACTGGGGATATGGGGCATTCTCTGTCACTTGCAGTTTTAAAGACAAGTCTGGATGACATTCTAAAAGCTATGCTATAGCTCAAACAGCAGTTATGGGCTTGATGAAGAAACTATTAGGTGAAGTTTGGCCTGTGTTATACAGGAGGTCAGACTATTTGATCATAAGGTTCCTTCTGGCCTTAACATCTATGAATCTAAGAAATCTATGAATCTGTAATATGATACAAAAATTGAGATATTGTTTCAAAAGTACTTAGATCAGCAAGAAACTGAGAAGAAGAAGGTGATTTTAACGCAGATGTGTCCAATTACTAATGAATACTGCAATGCAGTTCACAACCAATTATTACAGATTGTTGGATATTCATTACCAATGATCCATTAGTAATCCTGGTGTGGCATCCTAGCGGAAATGTTCACAATAAAAGCAATGAAGAATGAATCCCTGTTAGTAGCAGCTAGGCCATTGATAGCTTGTCACTTGAAAAGGAAAAATCCCTCTTAATTAGAGAAATGGTTCCAAAATACATGGGCAATCACTTGTATGGAAAAATGAACTCATCAAGTACATGCACCAGTATACCCAGAGGACAGATAGATACTTAGATATCTGGTTACTATTTGTTCAATATTCAAATGAAGTACTTTCACAGGAAAATGAGTGGGGAATATTGCTTAAAAGTATATGGCTTGATATCAGTGTATGTGGGAAATTATTGGATAAGACATACTGGGAGCATGTCTACAGCAGGACTGACATGACAGATCGATTAGCATAGATACACATTTCAAATTGTCAGCTAAATTCCCTTCTTCAAGCCATTTCTTTCCTGTAGGTACTGCAAGAAATCTCCTAGCTCCTTTAATGGCAGAACTCCTCACTCTAGTTTTGTTAATGCAGAATAGGATCTTGTTTCACTTTTCTATTTTGTAAATGTGTCCCCTGGCACTTCTGTGACACAGGGCATCTGGCATTTACTGCTCTGTCCCAAATGTACTGGCACTTTCTTTTTTATTTTACAGAGAGATGAAGAGGATTTGATCTAAAATGTCTTTATTTTGGCAAGTGAAATTGTAGAGTCTGAGTCTCCTCAGCCCATCTTCCAAAAATGTGAATTTGGGCTTGACAACCGAGGCTGTAGAAGCACTGCCTTTTTGTGTATTATATTTGGGGGAACATCAGATGCATAAACAAGGCAGATTAAATTGAGACAGTCTAACTACATATTTCCAATTAGTCCCAAGAGCACTGTACCCTGCTTAAACATCATCATTGTGAAGTTCAAGTACTCTGATAAGGAGCAATATAGAAATGCCCATAAATGAAGAAAATGTAAAGTGTACAGCAGACAGTTTATTGCTTGTGTTTTGACAGCATAATGATTATAAGACTGTTCATCTATGTCATGTTTTAATGTACTTTAATAATGATGTTTTATGCAGTGCCTAAGATGCTCTGTCAGATTGGCACTATATAAACGCAGGGTGCAATCCTGTACTTCATAAACAAGGAGGGTGGAGCTGGGCCCAAACATTTTACATTATCATTTGAAAGCAGACTGAGCTGCAAAATTCAAATGCAGATCTGAATTTTGAAACACTTCTCCCCTTCCCCTCAAAATGGCCGTGCTTGGATCCAGGGTCCTGTTTGGGTTCAGATCTTCTGTTTATTATTAGTGAGTAATACACTGGCCCCTCCACTGCTGTCAAAAAATAGAATCCACATGATTACATTTGAAACATGAATTTGAATACATGATCAAGCAAGCACCAATCAGAGGCTATTGTTATTTTGTATTCAGAGGAACAGTATAGCATGCAGCCAACCTGCCGTATCCATAACTTTACATGTCAGCTCTACCAAAAAAAAGAAAAAAACATTCTAGGAAGGCAATATAAAAGACCTAAAAAAACAATTGCAAGACAAAGGCCACATTATGCTCTCAGCTGCACAAGTGTAAAACTGAGTTACATCACTCAAATTGGCAGAATTTCTTTGGATTTACTCTAATAAATTTGTTAGTCTCTAAGGTGCCACAAGTACTCCTGTTCTTCTTTTTGCGGATACAGACTAACACGGCTGCTACTCTGAAACCTTTGGATTTACTGGTGTAGCTGGGAACATATTTTATCCCAAATAGATTTTGATGAAATGCAAGTATGTTGGAATCCACATTCCTTGTGAAAAGTTAGAGTATTGGGCTTTGTATGGATCACCAGTCTTTCTGTGGATGGCTTGAGGTAAAATCCACAGAGAACAGAATTTCAGCTCCGCCTTCCTGTAGCCATTCCTCCAATTCTTGGGTAAGTTGTGAGAGTTGTTGCCACTAATAAATATAGATTATAAAAGTCTTCACTTCAGCCTGGCACTGGCTGCCTTACATGGGGCTTACATAGGACTCACAAAGACACCCTTCCCAAGGCATGCAGTAGGTGTACAGACACCTGTCATCCCTTGCCCCACATAACCCCAATATAGGACTTGAAATAGTAAGGAAGGCTTTGAGCTAGTTGATCACAATACTGGTGAATTGCACCTACATCTCCTATTAAAAACAAAGTAAGGCAGTAGTTGGTTATATTGCTTTTGCAGCTATTAATCCATTTAAATCTCCCCCATTTCAAAAGAATGTATAGGTATTTAGAAAGCCTTTAACAACTTTTCTTACCTCCTCGAGGCTCATAAAAAGCTAGGTTGTAGCCATATAAATCTCTGTACCACAGGGATCCCTACAATTAAGAAAAGCAGAGATTGCATAAGTTAGCTAGGTTTGAAAGACTGGCTTGCCGCCTACTCAAGCTAAACAAAGGCTTACTCTGGCTTTTAAGTCAGCCCAATACAGGCCAAGCCTGAGCTCTGATTTGCCTCATACAAGGAAATATAATGGAATGGAAGCAACAGCTACTTAATATATGAGTTAAAATTACCCATGACTGAAGAGAGCACATCAGTCAAAAAATGTGGCATGTAATGAGCTAGGCAAACTGGTGTGGTGAGTTGGGGGCAGGAAAAGCCTTCGCTCTGTATTCAACAGTTTCCAAATTACCATGACATCCCTTTGCATAAACCACCGGACTTCCAGCAGGTGGATTTTACAGGCATTGTGCTGCCAGCACAAAGATGGATCAAATGGGAGCATTTGAGATGGCTTCCTGTTTTGTCTTCTTAAAACTGGAATTGCACCAAGTGTGGCAAAATTCTTAACATTTTTAGAAGATAGAACAGGAAATGGTAAAATGGACAAAATGAAGAATGAAAAAATGTGACAGCCTGAAAACATAACACAACCCGCAGTATTTGATTTCTCTGCCCAAAGAAATCTGAACTTTTACTAAAAAGAGCTATGCTAAAATAAATCAGAGAGAATATTTTACCTTTAGAAGAGTGCCCTCCATATGCATTTATATACTGCATTCAGTGCTCTCGGCACTAGCATGCAGTACCTTACTACCTTTGTTGTGCTTCCTCAGTGCCCCTTGCTAAATTTATTCCTATCATGATCTTTTAGAAAAAAGATACTTGCATGGTTACATGTCTGTAAAATCATTAGCGAAAATCCTTCACTAAAGACAATGATTGCAGAAGAGAATTTGGAGAGAGAATCAGATCAATGATCTGACACTTGTCTTCAGAAGTCTTATAGACATCTATGCCTACAGCACCAAATTCTTCCCCCAGACACATATATGGAGCCCCAGGTATATTCTATGGAAGAACCATGTGACTCCAAGGGAAGGTCATAGTCCAGGATGTTCAGGTCTAGCTTGTTCAGTCTGTGCTTGTTTTTCAGTGTGTTAGATGACGGCCAGATTCAAAGTAGCCTTTTTATCTTTGGTCCCTTAACTCAGTATATTTTAAGGTTTATCCTCCATCATATACTGGCACTTGTGCTCTTATAATTACATTATTTACAGCGCCTCCTCCCCTTTCAATCAGAAATAAAGCAATTTAGGGGTATTCTGAAGTCAGTGTTAAAGTAAGCTCTTCATGGGGTGTTAAATCAGGACCACTACCCCACCCCACTGGATGTTCACATGGCACCAGCAGAAAGCGTGTACCACAGATGTTTCTGGAATTGCTCGGCATTAGAAAATTCTAGGGTTAAATGGCCCTAGAACTCACCCTTCCACCAGTGTAGTGTGATGGTTTGGTTTGATTACACACTGGGTTATAATAAAAGCAGGGTTGGGGGATGCTAGATGGTTCAGAATGTGTTGGAGATGTTTCTTCTTTTCTCTTACTGTACAAGTAAGTTAATTTTCAATAAAGCACAAGAGTCTGTTACATGAGCCAATTAAAATATGGCTGAGACATGCAATAACAGCATTCAGTTTTCCAAAGGCACCCTTTTGCACTTATTATGTTTCCAAGGTTTTTCTCTGACACCTGTTCTGATGGTTTAGTAGTACACACCAACTGCTAAGAGACCAATGGCTATAACCAAGCTTTTCCTAAAGTCAATGACCTTAATGGATAGCTTCAGAAACTCTAACACTAGTTCACTTGATCCTTCCACATGTAAAGGTACCAGTATCCCCATCAGGAGAAAATTAGATGTCCTGTGCTTAATACACTGGGCTGGGACTCAGGAGATTAATTCAGTTTCAGGTTCTGCAACACACTTCCAATGTGACCTTGGGCAAAACACTTAATCACTCTGTGCCTAAGTTTCTCATTTGTAAAATGAGGATAGCAGTACTTCCTTTCTACTACTCTTCCTGTGTCCTGTCTATTTTGATTGTGAGCTAAATAAGGACATAGAAGCCTAATAATAGTTAGCCATTTGGGAAAATCTCAGCTGATGTGCGTCTGCTGAACTCTAAGAATTGGGTCGCCTGCCCCAAAACAACAGTAGTGGGAGAATGGGAGAGAGGAAGAAAGTGACTGGGGGATCAGAGGATGGTGAAAATAGAAGGAGGCCTGGGCAGAAGCCGATGCCATATTGAATTAATATGATAAGCACTTCACATAATTTATATCCTGACCTGTAAGTGATGGATTTCTCAAACTCAGTTTTGCATTATCACTAGATTTTGCATTTATAGGTGTATATTTACTGATCTGGATCTTGTTTCCAGGGTTTGTGTTTATTTGTTAATCAGATATGATGCAGGATTTGCAAATTAAAGCCCTGATCCTGCAAGTAATGATGTACACCGAGCAACTTTACTCATATGAATAGTTCCATTGGTGTCCATGTTACTGCTCATGTAAGTACTCACACCTGAGCTTTTGCATGATTGAGCCTTACAGGCCCAGTCCTGCAAATGGCATCACATAGTTGCAGGGAGCCACTGCACAGGTCCCTTTCGCAGGATCAGGGCCTAAAACAAAAAGGTATGCAAGTGTGTTCCAGCATGTGAAAAGAGGTCTTTAGTCAACAATAGGTTTTTAACTGAAAACAAATATGCCTGGGAGAACATTTTTTACTCTAATACACAGTACGTGTCCTGGACAGCTCATCAACAACTGAAAAAGTCATAGGGTGAGATCTTGACTCCGTTGTTCTCAATAGGAGTTTTGCTAGTGAATTTAATGGTGGCTGGGATTTCACCTAAGGGATTTTAACTAATCTTAATAGAAACTATTTCCCTGTTGCTTCTTTCTAAAACGACAATATAAGGAGATAACTGGTTCCTTGTCATAACTTGAGCTGTGACTCTCACATCACTTGCCTTCCTCTTGCCCCAAAGAAGATTGTGTAAAACCCCTTTTCCTCTCGATAAAAATGTATGCAAGAGCAGGTTCAAAATAAAGAGACCTTTTCATCCATTCCATTTGTTATACTGTATATGAAACCAGAAGCCTGAGACAATATTTTTAAAAGTGCATAAATTTACAGAAACAGCTTTAAAAATTAGTTTCTCTTCAACATTAAAAAAAAGTTAATCTACTGGGCTTTATTGTTTTGTTTTCCTAATTATCTCTTTTATTTGGTCCAAAGACGAATAAAAGGAAATCTTCATTAAAAAGCCGTATGTGTTTGAAGTCCTGCACTCAATGATATGTATATGGCTCTTGATCAAGAGGACTCCTCTGATGTTTTTTCCCTCCACTGACTTAGCCCCCCACCCCTTTAATAGAATAAAATGGCCATATAATGTTCTGAATTAAAGCCAAAGAAATGTTTTGAATTTAGCATTTGGTATGTCTGGCTGTGACTCCCTGTCAGAGTTGAGAGCAGTTCTACACTGCTGCATATTTCATGCAACTTAAAAGGGAGCCCAAATATTCCACTAAAATAAATAAAACAGCTTCATGATGAAACTGCTGCATAGATCCACACTGGGGGTCTGATCCAGCTCCTGCTAAAATCAGCAGGAGTCTTTCCATTGGCTTCAATGGGAGTTGAATCATGTCCTTGGTCCCTTTCATTCTCTGCTATAGATTTCCCTGAAAAATGATCAGTTAGGCTCCTAGATCCTTTTTTTGGATCCTTTTCAGTGGGAGTTAAGCATCTAAATACCCTTGAGGATCTTGCCCTAAGTCACATAGGGACTAAATCTCATTGAAAGTCAAGGACACACTTAAATGCTTACAAGCCAGAATTTTTAAGGTATTTAAGTGTCTAACTCCTATTGATTTCAGTGGGAATTAGGCACCTAAATACCTCTAAAAATCAGACCCAGTGGAGCTTAGGTTACTGAGGCATTTAGGCTTTTTTTGCAAATTTTAGCCTTAGTCCCCAGTGGTTTCTGTAAAACAACAGGTGAAAAGGTCATGACTTGAGAGAGGTTATGGCTGGGCTCTGCAGAATGGGAAACAGCCCGTGCCGGCATCCAGGGGTGTCAAAGTCAGTAAAAAAGATTCAAGGGACTAATTAAAAATATAGTTGAGAAGAGAAAGAAAATTTCAGCTACAATTCTAAAAGAAAAACTCTGAAACGGGGGGTGGGGGCAGGCGCTGAATAAATCACGGCTTCATTTTTTTTTTTAAATAAGCTGGAATGTTTTTGCTGGGTTTTTTTTCCTAGCCAGGGATAATGTCCCTTTAAGCTAAGGGAATTAAATGTCTGTTTTTATCCGCCTTTTCCCCCTGCAGTACATAATCACTGTCTGTCACACTTTGATGTCATAATCATCCACTGAAGCTCCACAGTTAAAGAGTAAATCTGCTTAACTCACCCCAAAGAAAAAGAAAAAAAGGAAAATTGCACCAAGGAACTTTTTTTTTCTTGCCTCAATGGCAACAATTTGAATTACAGAAGTGCAGTATCGTGTCATTCTGGCTTTACCAGTGCCCTCGCAAAAGCTCAAAGACCATTTAAAAATATATCTTAATCAGTTCAAATGGCAACATCAACTGTTTACCATTAAGTAGGCATAGAAAAACTTTTCTTCTGTGTAATGCATGTGAGCAGCATGAACGTAGTGCCGAACAGAACTTCGCCACATCTTTACACCCTCACATTCCAGATGAGGAAGAGTTCTAAAATTTGGCATATATTTCCTCCATAGAAGAAATATAACCTTTTATGTATTCCTCCTTTATGTATTCAACGGTTAGTTTACAATTGGCTCAGTTTATCCTACAGTGGGGAATCCGGTGAATTTCTGGAACAATGTTGGCAAATTACCATGAGTTGGAACCTGTTTTGTGTGCTTAATGCCAAGCTAAAGTGTTCTTGTTTAAATTATACTCCTATGTAGTTGTACCAGTAATTGTTTTTTCCCCTTTTAATTCCTGTTCGTGGTTTATCTCCCCTATTGAGAGCCATTTAAATCTCTCAGATGATACACTGCATTCCTCTGATAAGATTAAATACATAAGCAATGAGGAGAAAGGCCTTTCTCATTTAGAGTAATACTTGGCCATTCTCCTGCTGGATGCTGGAGGCAATTCCATGCCCAATATCAATGATCCACAGTCTTTCCTTTGCAAACTTTCACCAGCATATTGTACAATTTTTATATGCCACTTCTGAATTCCCAGTGAGACTTATCAAACACAAGTGTCATGGCACCATTGCACTTTTGCATCATAATGCATCATATCTAGTGAAGTAATACCACCGGAAACCCTAGTAGTCGTGTGTGTGTGTGTGTGTGTGTGTGTGTGTGTGCGTGTGTGTGTGTGCGCGCGCAAAAGTCTGTGATATTGGTTGAAGTAGGCGTGGGAGCCAAGGCGCAATTGGGTCCCTGTTGTTCTACTCTATTCCGTTCTTTGGTATTTTACCAAAGAACCTTGCAAAAATAATAATAAATGTAATGAATTATTGGACTATTATTTCTGGCAAAACCTCCTCAACCAGCACTTATTTTATATATCGAGTTTGTATAACAGTTGCAGTTAGATGCCAAAAATACCTCTTTGCCCCATAGAACACTCAATGTTCTTTTTCTTCTGTTAAGAAGTTGATTGTTTCAGTTTAATTATCCTTCAGTAAGGCAGTCTAATACCTACAGTGTAAACTGCATTCCCTCTCTAGTGTGCCTGCCTACTGGAAATGATATTTCTTTGTACACTATAGGGAAAGAAACTTTGGCACCCTATGTCTTTACATTCAATTCAGCCAGTAGATAGCAAATCAGTTGGCTCACTCAACAGAGTAAATAGACAAGATTGTTGCATTTCATTACCCTTATTATGTAGCAATTTTGGCCTTGTTTAGGCTTTAACTGCCTCCGTAACAGCCGTAATAGCCAAGGAAAAGCAGCTCATTTAATCATAGCCCCTATATTTGATCAATTGCACGAAATGAGCACAGAAACAATTTAAAGAATCTAATATGGTGTATATATATATGTATATATATATATACCTCTGTTATGTACATCCCATACAAAACACTCGTGCACTTAAAATATTTTTCAGTCTGTGTTCTCAATTACAAAGCATGGAAGAACATTCAGAAACAATGAAGGCTGCTGTAAACACAGACAATGATCTTATGCTTTTACTAAAATGAGGAAAAATTGGAGGCACGGTACAGCATCTTATGGATCAATGAAAGAAGCACTAGCTGTTCGCAGGACAACTACCTGCCAGATTGGATATGATGATCTCATTTTCTTTCATGTTATTCTAAATGCACCAGTTTAATAACATTATTGCCACTTTAATGCATAAGAATCTATAAAGGAAAAGAAATCAATTATATGTGGGTTTTTAAAAATCCAGCAACTATTGTTTGAGTTTCTATGCTTGTTCTTTCATTATACCAAAATCATTTCTATTCATGGTCAGTGAATGGTTTGACCCAACAACAAATAGCTGTCCCCCTCCATGAGAATCACCGGCCATATAAAGGTCTGTACTGCTTCACTGACACAGCATATTCATTAATCAGACAGTTCTTGTTTTTCCAGAATGGTAAACTTTCAGCTTAATGGTGCATATTATTTTTACATTTAGAATTTTTTAAAAAAATGTCCTGGTGCTTATGAATGTGAAAGAATGGCAGTGCTGGCTAAAATCAAGCATAATGTGAGTAAGCAGGCACTAAGCAAGCTTGACCATTGCAAATCTCAATCCTGATTTGAAGATTCATGTCTTTCCTGAGTGGATGTTTGCCAAGTGTCTGGTAGTTTTGTGACTTTGATAGGCAGGTAACTACTGCTAGCTGAGCCTATACACCTGGTTCTACTTACACTCAACATCTGTTAGAAAGCTATGCCACCAAAGGCAGGCATACACTTTTTTTTTAAGTCCCCATCACTCTATTAAATCACTAGGTTGTCTTCCCATTTCTATTTTACTACATTGTAGTTTTTCAGACCCCAGTTCAGCAAGATATTTAAGCACAACCCTACCTTTAAGTAGGCAGGCAGTTCTGTTGACTTTGATGGGACTGCTTGCCTATATCTAGTTAGACATGTGCTTGAGAATCTTGCTGAACAGAGGCCTCAGGTAGATTTTATTGTAATCTATTTATTTAATTAACAAGATATAGTTTATAAAGTTAATACTGATGCTTCTGCTCTGCTGTGTATCTATTCTCCAGCCCTGATCTGCCCTTATATCTGAGCTGCAGTTACGCGATCCCAGGCTGCTTGGCCCTGGTGAAAGTTAGCATAGCAGGAGGCATATTCCAACTTCCACTACTTCAGTATACTCAACAGCAGAGCCGTCCCTTGAGTACAGCGAATCGGGGAGACCGCTCTGGGCTCTGCGCTTTGGGGGGGCCCCGTGGGCTGGTGCGATTGGCTGGTGCAGTCAGTCCCAGTAGTGACGGGTTGGTCCCAGAAGTGATGGGTTCATCACTTCCGCCACAGGCCCTGCACCCCCCTAGGGACGGCCCTGCTCAACAGAGCAGGGGATTTTGCCTAGTGTAGGTTAGCTCCACACTTGCTTACCATTTCATCAATATTATGTATCTGTGGTAGGAATGAAATTAACATTAGATCATCTGTTTGTGTGTCATCAAGTGAAGCCTATGCTTTTGACTGTCTGTCAGCAGTTATTAGATGATGTCCTGGCTGGAACTCCAGGGTAATATCATACCTCTGAACTTTAAAAATAATCACTATAACCTTGGCGGTGCTTCTGAAGGTCCTTTCTTGTGTACTGAAGCCAGTGTTTGTGGTTAATTTTAGCTTTGAAGCTATGACCATAGAGAATATCATTAAATTTTGTACAGCCTAGCTTCTTTTCTGATATGCACCTGCACTGTCATAGCTCAGACCACGTACATTAAAGGCAGCCATCCAGTCCCATATCTTTGTAGCATCAACTCTCAGTCCTTTTGAAACATTTGTGGAATGGCCTGATCTCTTTCAGTGGTTCAAGCAATTGCAGCACTGGTGACGTCAGTACATGCTTCAAATCCTCGAACATTCTTTTAAGCCAGAATCCATAATACAAAATGAATTCTTCCATGGTCCTAGCATCTGGCCCCAGACTCTGGTTCTGACCCTGGGTTCTGACTCCTGTTTCCTGACTCTGGCTGTGACCCGTGGCTCTGGCACCCGGCTACCAACTCCTGCTCTGACCACTAGGCCTGATGCCTGCTCTGACTATTAGTGCTGCCCCAGGTTACAATGTCATCAGCGGACACTTCCATCTTACAAGTCCTTGAAGCATAGAGGACACTGTGCAGTGAAATACTTCTGGTAATGAACATATTCTGAAAGGCAGAAGTAATCAAGAAGTAATCTCTGCCAAGCAAGTGTATTTAACATTCAAATCTTGGAGCTTGCTTTTATCTAGGGGAATCAGCCAAAAATCTGCCAATGCCTCTAATTTGCTGAATAACTTGTCCCCTGACATGCCAGCAAATATTTCACTCCTTGTGGGCAAGAGGAAATGTTTACTATTAATATTCCTGATCAGACTTGTCTCAGATCAATGCAAAGTTTGTCTCCACCTCCTTCTTTTCTCTATAATTACCAAGCATTTTGTAATTTTAACAACCATTGGGCTGTGTAAGTAGTCACCTATTTTCTTAAATTTTGTAGACTTTTCTCTTACACTCTGTTTCAGAGCCTTATTCTGCGCCCACTGTTTTTCTTTTTCGTGGCTACTTCATTAGTAAAAGTACTGGGCCAAATTTATCCTTGGTTTAATTGCAGTGAACTACAGGATGTAGCTTATCTTGCAAACCAATAGATATTAAGTAATGATTACTTGCAGAAAATGTTTCAAAATTGTCAGAGCAATATTGACTTGAGGGCTCGGTGCTCTTCCCATTGAAGTTTATGGCAAAGCTCCCGACTTCAAAGGGAGCAGGATTAAGCCCAAAATGACTTCAAAGAAATAAATAATTTTGGTCCTGATCCTCTGAGGCAGTGAGAACCTCCAGAGAAATGCTATTGAGAGCCATCAGCTCTACTAATGGCCCTGAAGGGGAAATGAGCACTTCACAGGAAGCTCTCAAGTCCAAATCCTCAAAGGTATTTAGGCATCTAACTCCCATTAATTATAGGATTGGGCCCAATGCTTGCAAAAATATATTCACATTTAAATGTGTTTGATGGAGTAAATACAATATAATGCAGAAGGATGTATTATAAGTAAAGCCTTCAGATCTGACACATGACAACAGCACATGAAAAATGACATTTTTCATCTTGTCCTGAACACTTAGCACACCGTTTTCAAGGCACTTGTGGACAATGCCTTTTGGATTGTGGGTACTACAGGAATACAAAACATAAAGAAAATCAACATTAAATATACTTTGTATGGTGATGGAAGATTTTCCCACAAAGCAGGTAAAACTGACCAGATGCATAGAATGAAGAGGTTGCACTGATACACATTAACTCACTTGTCTATTAAGCACAGGTTCTGAGTTGAATGGGACTTTTTTATGGTTAATTAGCAGAGTATGTGGTCTTGTACATTCTGGGTGGCTCTATTGACAGAATATTGACAGAGCAAAGCACACAATGAATCAGTACTAGTGATTGAAATCATAATGTTTTCCAAAACATGTCTCCCTATGAATGGATTCTTCTGTTCTATGTCAGCCTTACACATAAGACAGTCGACAAGTAATACAACTTCTATTCCTTCTTTATCTTTCATCCTAGCTTTAGAATAAGAAGCTTTACAGAACAAGTCTCTTTTATGTAATATTAGTGTAGGACCATACATCAAAACACGCCGTTTGTTCAATTAGTTTATATTCATGACTGAATGACATTTATTAGTATTTTTCTTGGATTTCGTATAAGATTTTCCCTGGCCACCGGTTCCAGGAATATACTCTTGTGCATCTTTTATTCACGCTAAACCTGTAGCTATATGAACGTATACAGTAATAGACTGAGACTGACAATAGTATGTTGAGACTACTGTTTTTGCACTAATTATTTTTGTTTCACTGTTACCCTTTCCTCACAGCCTGTTTGTTTTATTCTCCTGTTGTCTCTCATCATGTGCTAGAGGGTAAGTTCTTTGGGGCAAGATCTGCCTTTTTTATTATACATGTGTAGAGCATCTCACACACTGGAGCCCCACTCTCTAATTGGAGCCTTGAGGCATTACAAAACAACAGACAATCAAAGTAGTAATAATGATCGTCTCTTGGCTTATTTGATCTGAGCAATATCTAACACTCACACACCTATTTACACATTCACACACAGGAAGGGGGAAAGTGGAAAGAATGACTGAAGAAAATGAAAACAACCTAATCATCTGCAGCAACCCAAATTCCACAAATTGCATTGTATGGCTACTGAATAGATAAACATTTGAAAATTTATACTCTGATTCCAAAACATAAGGATCTACAAAAAGGCAAAACAAACAAACAAAATCCCATACCAATTAGATTAATTATATCCTCCCCATTTGCTCAAATTAAAAAAGAGCTGGTATTTAAACAAATCATTAGAGGTCATTCTTATTTATAATACTTTTAATACCAAGGTACAAGAGTTAGTCTCTGTAGTTCAATATCCCTATAACACTGGCAAAAGTGTTATTTGCAGAATGGTTGTCCATCAATTTTGTACTGCAGTGGAAGGTCATCTTATTAGCAAAGACTGCTGAAGTTGGGGGAATTCACTGGTCATTGGTGCTGACTCTGAGTTGGCAAGGAATGCTGTGTACACATCCTGACTACTGGCACAAATTTGTTAATGAACAAATCTGCAGTAAAGTTAACAAGCTGGATATTTAAATACGTCACCGTTTTCTAACTTCTAGCAGTCACTTTGAAATCACTCTGGATTTTTAAAATTAAATCTAGTTTATCAGTGAGCTCACTAATCATTTCCCTGCTACCTCATCATTATGGGTCACCATATTATACCCTCAGGTTCTGCAAGTGGATGAAACAAAAATCTGTCTGATCCTAGACTAGTGAGTGTGAAGGGGGAAGAGTGGTTCCTTTGACAGTCCACAGAAACTACTTGGTAGGGAGTGTGTAAGGTTTCAGCTACAGAGGGTGACAGAAGATTGAGCCATAGGACCTGCCACTGTCTATAGCATGTCCCATTTCTCCTCATATACAACAATTCACAGGGTTTTTGCAAGCCAAGTAATGGTGACTTTATCACCATTAATTTACCTTGTCTTCCTTTGCAGGTTGGAACATCAGTTTAGGGGCCGGGGCTCACAGTCCCTTTGAAATCTGCTGGCTAAGGGAATGGAACCTCTAGTGAATTTTGTGGGGATGCCAATAGTAGAATTCCAGAGAATCAGCTATGTTTTTAAATAGTACATTCTAAAGTCCCAGTGCAAAAAAAAAAAAGGAAAAGAAAAAGAAATACACACATGCATGTAAACAAACACTTGTGCAAATGCTATTTTACACACAACTAACCAATATGCATCTGCTGATATAGAAACCCATTTAGTATATTTGTATATGCACACACAGAACTTGGCATATAGGGATTCTTGGGTTCACTCAAGACTAGACTCATCAAAAACCATAACAATGACTGTTGTGGTGGTGTTTCTAAACCCCCTTCAGGACCAAAGGGAGTCAGATAATTCAGATAAGCATCCAGATATCTAACAGACTCCACTGTGCTTTTAGGGGTGTGCCTACTACTAAAGTAAATGTGAGAAATGGTGTTGCAAATTCTCCTCTTGAAATAAATATTTATTCATATTAATACTGGGAGCCTAGGAAATTCATTGACAATAATGGAAATCTCCTCATCTTTAAATATACCTGATAGGTATTTTTGTTTCAGTTAATGAACTAATACTGAGAAATTTAATTCCAACAAAGAATGAAAATGATATTTCTCATAAAATAAGTTCTCTGGATTGGTTTTAAATGACTTTCTTAAATGACTTTCTCAAAACAAAAGTAGAAGTAATATAAAAGCTATATTTCAAATACATCTGAAACATCCATTTGTATAGAATGAAGATGGTGGGCATTCCACATGCATCAAATTTTCATGTTCTATATGTTTACCAGTACAAATTTTTATCAGAAATTGCTAATAAATATTTAAAATCTAGGGGTAAAAGTAATCTTATTATACATTTTATCTCATGTTTCACTTTAAAGGAACAGAGTTGTACTCACTACTATAAATAGTGGCAGACTTGTCTAATATATTTTTGATTAGCAAATTAACTATGTATCCCACATCATTTTGTTTGCTTATGTTTCTCTTTTGTATGTTTTTTATTAATGTATTTTATGTACACTGCATTTTTCATATGAATATGAAATCTGAGAATTTAAAAAAATGGATGCATTATTATCAGAAATGGACAACAATGAAAGGTTTTAGATTTACCAGCTTTCATGGCAAATGTCTGAAAAGGTTTTAATTGCAATTCAGATGTAACATTTGCTAAATTGCACACTTTATTTTTAGAAGAAAGGGATATTTGGGGGGACTTTTTTCTCAGATAAACATTTATAGGATTTGTTTACATTATTACATAAAAGAGTACTTTGGACTTGAATGACATTTATTGTAAATGGAATGTAACATCATTTTGAAATGATAAATAAAATGAAAACATAACCATATAATTTGCATTTTGGTGATTCTTGCCTATTTTTCTGCATTTTAAAATGCATAAATGCACTTTTTCTCCTTAATGCCTTATCTGCCTCCTACTTCTGTAAAGTCATACAGGCACTGAGCACTGGTGATCAATCATGTGGGTAAGACTTAGATCAAGACCAAAATGACCACAAAGTTTGATCTGATCTTTGACCTTTGGTGCTCCCACCTCTGTAATCATTAGAATAGATTACCAAGGGATGTGGCACATTCTCTAACACTTGTCTCCTTTAAATTCACATTAGGTGTCTTTCTAAATTATGTGCTCAACTTCTATGACAAGCTGTTGGGTTTGATGCAGGTATCACTATGTTTAATAATGCAGGGATGAAACTAGATGATTATAAAAGTCCCATCTGGTCTTAAAATCACCACTCTTAATTCTCAGCATTTGCTTGTAGGAGTTTCCTAGGTGTATGAACCACTGGTGGACTGTGTAACACTTCCAGATGGGTCCAAAGAGCTATTTTTTGTGTCAGTGGTGAGGCACTTGTCAATTCAAGCAGTGATGTTTCCTGGTAATTGTATATGATTTTGGATACTTTTAGGGATGTTGAGGAGGATTTTTTGACCAATTAATCTTAAAAGAATCTCAAACCAAGAAAAATCACCTCTCTGCACCATAGACAGCTGTTTCATGGGCTTTTTTGGTATTAATTTTGGTCAACATCAAATTTGGAGAAAATACCAAAAATCAGAGGGGAAAGAAGAGTGACCAACTCAAATAGCCAAGTGACCTGGAGAAATCAAATTATGGAGGTTATAAGCAATGAGTGCAGATCTGTTAGAAATTAACATAAAGACTGATACCCAGCGAGGACAAGCAGAATGGGGCAAATATGGAGATTCTAAGCAACATACTTCAAGTAAATTAGTTTCTGTCTACAATAGTGATATAAACATCTTATCCAAAATTCTTGTACCTAGCCTCTTAACAATTTCTCCCTGATCTGGTCCACTGTGACCAAGTAGAATATATTTACATTTAGATCTGGGGGGAAATGGTTTTCCTGCACTAAGAAAATTTTCAAAATATTTTCCTGTTCTGGATCAGGATAAAACTGAGACCTTTTGGCATTTTTCAGAGAAAGAGAGAGAGCCAAACAAGAATAGTCAATAACCCAAAGCAGAGAATTAGCTTGGGTCCCCTATAGGGTGACCAGATTGCAAGAGTGAAATATCAGGACACATTGGGTGAGCGGGGGGAGACAGACAGACACAGGTGCACAGCCCTGACCGGAGCCAGAGGCACACTGGTCCGCCTGGCCCTGTGCTACCAGCATGCTCCTTCCTGTTGAGGGTAGGCTCATGCTGCACCACACAGCTCCCCTGCCCAGCGCCCCCTGGATCCACTATGCCCAGAGCCCCCTACAACCCTTCCACTACAAATGCACAGTGCTGTGCACACACACCCCGCCCAGCGCCCCCCTGCCCACAGCTGCTCAGCATCCCACACTGAACCCTAAGAGCCAGAGGGAACTGCCAGGGGGCGAGGTGGGGAGTCCCCCAAAGGGCGTCCTGACTGATGTAAGGTCAGGACGCGGGACAAGTCCCCTAAAATCAGGACTGTCCTGATAATATCAGGACGTCTGGTCACCCTAGTCCCCTATATCTCACATCCTAACCACTGGACTGTTGGCTATTCATGGGTGTCTGTTTCATATATTTCAGAACATCCATCCTGGACCTGTGAAAAGTTTCTGTTTCTACAAATCAGTATTTTACAGTGGAAAAATGTTTAACTGAAAAACTTCCAATCAGCTCTATTCAGAATAGGAAAGGATCATAGGTTACTAAACGTTATCTGTTCAGACAGATCAAATAACATTTCTGCTGTAATCATCTCTCTTGAGGCCTTTGAACAAGTCAAGTGGTCATGCCTTACTATGCAACTAGCGGACTTTGGTCTGAAATTCTTATATGAATAAGTCTAATATATCTGGCTCCATTAGCTAAGATTCTATCAATGGTCTTGAATCCAGGAGTTTCATGTTAGAGTAGAGAACTAGATAGAGTTGTTCTTTCTACTGCCTGGATTCTGGGCTGTTGCTGGGATTGAAATAGTTCCCAGTATATATTAGTATAGCTTTACATTAGAACAGCCCTGGAATGGTTTAGCCCCCTGAGTTGCTAAACTCAGGGCACACTTTTTGCACTACCCTTAATTGCTCCTGCACAAGGGGAATTCTCTCCAGGCCTCTGGTGGCTTCTTTATGGCACCAGAGTGTTATACAGGGCTTGGGGAAGCAGCCAGAACTGGCTCCAAAGTGAGATTGATCTTGGAATTCTCTATACAAATTAACATGTCAATTGCCTTTCTGGAACAGTGCCAGTCCCTGTAATAAATAGGATCCAGTCTTTCATTTCCTTTTGATTGCAGCATGGCTCTCCACTGCTATTCAGCGGCAGAACCCTCACGTTCTCTCCAAGCGCATTTGGTTCAATACAAGATTGCTATGGAGAAACACACTGTACTGGAAAACAACAAAAAAAACCTTACAATACTTTGCTATGATATGTGGCCACTCATTTCATGCACATGCACTTTTGTCTGTAGACTCCATAGTTCGTTTCTTTCATACTGACTGATAGTGTCAGTTGTTCTTCTTTTGTTTCTTGCAAAACCAAAGCTAACCTTAGCTTTCCTTTGAAAATTATATTTTCCTGCATGAAAGTATTGTCACTGTTTCATTGTCTGTCAGAAAGTCTCCATATTCCACATGCACTCTTTACTACATTTGTAGTGTCGTACTTTCTCCTGTTTGCTACCTTCAAAAACAATTAAAAGAGGGATATAACCAAGCTACTGCACCCATCAGACTAATGCAAGTTTATTTTTATAGCTGTCTCCTTACTACTCTCTTAAAATTACTTGTTTATGACCCAAGCAATATAGTTGCTGAAGAGAAGATGTTAGATCCAGTTTGGGAAGGTGGCCCATCAGAAGCTGTCTTTAAAGAAGCGTCTTACCATTTGAAAAAGTTAGAGAGCACTGCAGTAAACAAAACACTCTTTTTTGCTGTCAAATCTGCAAGAGAGTTTCATGGAGAAACAGCCCGTTTTCACCAGTTTTGCTGAATGTGAATTTATTGCTATGATTGGGTCCCTCCTTATCCAAAAAGATTAGCTTTCATTTTAGACCATTATTTAAGCATTGATGAGCTGATTGGCAGTGAGTCCATTGAGAACAAATGCATTGATTAATCTCTTAAGCAGCAATGCTGGGGGCAAAACATTTCAAATGATATCCAGCACTCTGAAAAATTTTGCATAATTCAAGAGATTCATCTATTTTAAGGTTAGAAGGGTCCATTATCTAGTCTGACCTCCTACATTACACAGGCCATAGATTTCATCCAGTGAGTCCTGTATCAAGCCTATATCTTGAGGTTCAAGTAAAGCACATTTTTTACAAAGACATATGTATGGTCTATGATCATAGAGTCATGCAGCCTACACTGTTAGGCAAATCCTTGGTAACAGAATGATATGTCAATACAAGGAAGGTTCACTATCCACCACCAACCCTTCTTCCCACACTTACTGTACAGCAGATGCTGTCCATGGGTCCCTTTCCAGCACTAAGCTCAGATTTGAGGATTTGTTCTAAATTCACAACTACTTGACTGTCCAGGTACCAGTGCAGGGATGTGAGAAATGGCTAGTGGAAGAAGTCTTCAATGCTTCTTAAACTACAAGCAAGAAGAGTGCTCCAATTTCAGCAACTAAGGGCTGGTCTACACTGGAAATATACATCAGCATAGTTACGTCTTTGAGGTTGTGTGAAAAATCCACACCGCTGAGAGACGTAGCTATGCCAGCCTACGCCCTGGTGTAGACAGTGCTAGGTCGATGGAAGAATTCTAGCTACCACCTCTGGGAGAGGTGGATTAATTATAGTGATGGGAGAATCCCTCCAGTCACTGTAGTGAATGTCTAACCTGAAGCATTACGGCAGCACAGCTGCAGTACTGCCGCTGTAGCTCTGTACGTGTAGACATACCCATGGATGGTTTAAAGCCAGGATAAATAGCTTTAGCACTATCCATAACTGTCTTTCTCAATAGTCAGACCTGTGTGGTAGCAAACAACAGGATGCAGCTCACACATGTAAGGGAACACTTTTAATGAAGAACTTTATTCAAGCTTAAATTCATTACTTTTTTCTTGGTAGTGTGAAGTGTGAATTAAGTTGAATACAAAAGACTTTCACTGCACTGAATTACCTGTTTCACCTTGAAAAGCCACACAAAATGAAGCTCTTAAAGCCTTTTGAAAATGACCTCTTTCCTCAGCAATGATTTATCTTTCCCCACGAAAATCCCTTTTACAAAAGGGAGTATGATTAAAGGAAGCCAAGCAGCACAAACACTCGCTGAAGATCCTGCTTATCTGGAACTCACTTGACAATGTATGTTTTTGGGGTCGGGAATGCTGCAGGTTCAAGGGATAATTCTGCCTTTCAAGCACTTCAATTTATTTCATGCCTGAGCACTGTCATTGTACGCAGACAAGATGAAATGCATCGTTGTGTAAAGAAATTGAAATGAAATCCTACTTGACCCAGCAGGATGAGGCATTATGTTTGACTCAGTAGTGATTCCTGGGATAATATCTAATTCCAGGAGGAAAATTTCTTGATATGGCCACCTGCTGTGAATAGCTTTGTCCAGGGATCACAAGTTGTTCTGGGTGACTGGGCTCAGGACATGCCTAGAAGAAAGCAGCCAGCCTCCTGCTGGCATTCAGATCTCTTCATTTTCTCTATGCTCTCTATTCACCGGGAATGAGTGAATGAAGACAGGGGGAAATCTGAAGGACACACACTCCAGAAGAAATGAGAGTCAAGGCCTGATTGACCTGGGTTTCTCATGCAGGTTTTCTTTTATTTTAAGAGACATCATTACTTCTTTACAGGCTAGTTTTTAATTTTGATTCTGATATGTGCCAGTCTCTTGCATGTCTTTCTGCGTTCAGTCCCTGTGAAGTGTTTACTTTGAAAAGACTGCACACCGGCAGATTAAATAAAACGGGAACACTCCATGTCTCGCAAGAGGGAATCGTACAGACAGCTTTATTACTTCTGTCAGAGAACAAAGGTTTTTCCCAGCATGCAGGGGATTATTAGGCCAGCAGCAAATAAATGGAATGAACAACGTCAAAGCTTCATATGTGACTAAGGAGGTGGGGGGGAAGGAATCCATAATTGATTTCTCTGCTATGACAATATGAAAAATAATACTATTCAGGTATTATTCCCAAATCTGCTTCATACCTTATGGTTGTCATGGTCTAATTTTGATGCAGATTCCTTGACACCTAAAAATAACATTTAATTTTCAAAGATGATAGTCATTCATTTTTCTAAGGAGCCCATCGATGCAGTAGTAATGCCCCCTTTACATAATGCCTTCCTTCTAGGAAAGATATTGATTTTTTCCCCTTTGCCAGCTGATTAAAGTCTCTTACTTCTGAGAAGTTAATTTTTCTTACAGAAGTTATAGTATTTGTTTTAGTACTGGGTAAATGTTTCTCATATGTAGATTCAAAGAAATTGTAACTCAGTGAGCAGTATATTTTTTTAAGTGTGAATTTTTAATGGAAAGACACTCTGCATCCAGTTGCTGTATCACCTTCATTTATTATCTCTTCTGTAAAGGTGAATGCCAATGTCACCTACCTTGGCTGGTTGGAGTCAGGGTCAAGGAGTTTGCCCTACCTATTTATTCTGGGCTGCCATTTCACTTTTTATGATTCCTAATCTCCTTCTGGATTGCCAGCTGTGTAGAGTGCACTTCTCCTGCAACTGAGAGGGCTGAGTTAACAGACACCATCTATTCCATTGCATGAGTGAGCTTCTGGAAGTACTGGAAAATGAGGCAGATTGTGTCTCCTCAATCTAAGAGATTGGAAGCATCAGCTCTGAAATGTTCCCCGCCTTAGCTAGCTGATGAACTGAAAGGAAGTGACATAACCTCTGAAAGGGAGACACACGCCTCATAACCATTTTGTTCTATAAATATTATCTGTTTATAAGAAGCACCCTCGCAATTATGAGGTGAGAGTGGAAGAAATATTTGGAGCAAACATTTACCAGAAATTAAGGACAAATTCTGCCCTCAGTTCCATCCATGCGCTGAAGCAAAAGGCAGCACGTATGTAACTGAAGCCAGAATTTAGCCCTTACTGTTTCCATTTACGCAGTGACTTAAAGGGCATTTGTTGCAGAGTATTATTTAGCTGCTGTGTATCTCACACATTCTGTGCAGTTCTTACCTAGTAAAGCTTTGGGTTTCTGCATTTGGTTTTACAGCAGGCTTCCAAGTTAAAAACCCGAAATGTAATAAGGGAGGGAATAGGTTTAAAGTTATTATTTTGCAAAATGCCAAGAACAGTTTAGAGCCACGATTGCCCTAGGCCATGAAATAATCCTAGTGCCCATAATGAGCAGCATTTGCCAGACTAAGGCACGTCAATATACATTAAAAGAAAAGAATCTCAGTCACAGAAGGAGGCTGAACTGTGTGTCCTGCCGTTTGGACCCAATCCTGTTCCCATTCAAATAAATGGGAATTGTGCCATTGATTTGAATGGCACCAGAAGAAAGACCCTTAGGGCCAGATTTTCAGTGCCAGCTTCTTTTGTTTCGTGGCACAGTTTTGCATCCACAATTAATTATGCCTGCAGTTTTGCACCTGCAATTAATTGTCAGCATAATAAAGGAGGCCAGGTAAGGACCCCTTAAAAAAACTAGTCTTTAATGTGTAATTTAAATAATAATAATGGGAACTTCCTGCTCAGTCAAGCAATCTGGCACATTGTTCCTTTCCACTCACTGAGACCTTACTACAAATCTTGGGGAAATCACCGTTCCAGTGTTGCATGCAACAACCTTCAACTCCTAATAATGTTGGGGAAGTTCACATGTGACTATTCAGAATCTTCAAATTACTGTATATTGTTTATATGGTACTGCACATGTTTGAATTGCTAAGGGACTAATTCCCTTGTCCTCCCTGAAGTACTGATTTACCAACTGCAAACACAACTTTACTATTTAATTATCTGCCTACTTCTATAGGGAATAGGTAGAGTGCCAGCACTTTACAAGTGTTGGGGGGCCGAGCACAAGATTTCATAGGGTCACAAAGGCACAGTATGCAATCCTAGCAGGCATCTTGGTTTTGCACTTTCTGTGGAACAAATTATTTCTATAACCATAACATCCAGAGGCCCTAATCATGATTGGTAACTCTATAGTGCTAGGTGCTGTACAATCAGATATGGAGACATAATCCTTGCCCTTAAGAGCTTGGAATATAAGATGATAAATGACATCTAAAGGTGGTGATGAGAAGGGGAGAAAGATACAACAATCTTAATATGCATTTACAATTTTACATTTATTATTAGAGTGAGATTTTTTTTAAGCCCCAGTTATCTCCATCTGCCTCTTAACATAGCCTTGGTTGGTTTCTGGTTTCTTATAAGCAGTGTGGAAGAGGTGGATCTTGAGGAAGATGGATCAGCTTACAAAAGGTGTTCTATGTGTTTAAATACCCATTGATGATTGAGAGTTTCAAAGAGGCCAAAATAAATTACAAGCCCCATCCCGCGAGCTCTCTAGGTGTAGAATTCCTGTTGATGTTAATTGGAATTACACACACTGATGGCTTGGAGGGCAGCCCTACATTAGAGAAATAACACATGATAAGACATCTCTTCATGGCTGAGGAAGGAATGGGCTATAAAAATGCATGGGAATGAAAATGTGGGATAGAAAGACGACTGTTATGTTCTAACTTTTCCATCATCAATGAATTGCAAATATTTTTTATTTTTGTGCATAAATATACATATATGACTATCTTGATCTGTCACTGCCAGTAGTGGCAATGGGCATCATCCAAACAGAGATTAGCAATGGAAAGCAACTGGGAGGAAATGAGATGGAGAGGGATTTCCATGTTAAGTATAAATAAACAATAGAAAAAGACCAAAGCTGCAATGTCCAGAGTTGAGTCCAAACTTCTGCAAAGTTGGACCTGAGGTTTTGGCTTGCATCCATCTCTAATAAACAGAAGACTTTCCCTTGTAAAAGTCCCCAGTAATAAAACAAAAGAGGGAAGACATATACTGTTATGGCAGGGTCACCAGTTGGTGTTTTTACCAGGTTTTTTTCTTAGTGTACAAGCAAGTTATTAGTCTTGTAAGAAATACTGTGTTGTTAGTTTTCTGATTCAGAATTCTTGGAGGGGAGCTATGGCAAGCAGCAAGAGAGAATGTGTTCTCTGCCTTAATCTCCAGAGTAAATTCTTGGGCAGAGTGGCTCGTTGGTAACCAGATTTGGGGATTTTGGCAGATATCTGTGAAAGAGAGGTTTGCCTGCATGCTGTTTGTGACAAGCTCTGATTCAGGACTGATATGTATGTGTAAATAAAGCAAACTGAACTTAAAATATACCCAAACTCAATGACACTAATTTCTCCTCCAATGACAAGCCAACCCGACAGGTTCAGGACATCTACTATGGATTGGCAGAGAGGCAACATTACATTATCAGAACTTCTTGCTTTCCAAAGTTAGCAAGCTTGCTCATAAAATCTAGTCAGGCTTCTGAGTGTTTTTCTGTGAAGAACAATATGGGGAATTCACACACCTTAGCAAGAGCAATGAATGAACTGAAAAGATTTAGAGGTTTGGTTCAGATAAGCACACAAATGCTTGGATATGTATCTAAAATTATATATAAAGATTCCCTCATCTGACTTGTGTTCTACATTAATTTAGGACCTGGTCCCAAGATCATATAAATATTCAATATTCCTACTTTCTTGGACAGTAACAGTGGAAGTTACTGGAACTTTGAACTTCATAGTATCAAGTACTTAGACTTAAAGCTCCATAGGAAAGAGATCTCATCTGTAATTTGCCTGTACAGCTCTATGCACATTTTTGGTGCTATAAAGAGATAATTAATAAATACATCCCAGGCTTCCACCATTTCGTCACGCTTCAGATTACATGGTGTGAATAAGAGAGCCTGAGATTTGAATAATTCTGGGGCTTCAAAGGAAGATTTTAAAAGGGGTCCTTAAAGCACCAGGAAGTGTGAAAGGCACAGCAGCAAGGCCCAGCAGAAACGCTGGCACACCTACTTCAGTGTGAATGGTGTAGGGGATGGAGGCGCAGGTGAGTGGGAGGATAACTGCCTGCCTGTTCCAGTGAATACAGCTGAATTACAGTAACAATATGAATCTGGAAGAGGTTGTGATTCAATTTGAAGGATAGATGAAGACTGTAATAAGTCCCTTTTTGCCTGAACTGGTTTGCCCATCCCCAGTCAGTAGCATCATTAATCAAGCCTTAGGGCCAAATGCTCATTCTTATGCAGTGCACAGAAGAAACTCATTTGGGTTTATGAGGTGGAGAATTATTTTCCTTAGGCCATAAGGAGTCCAGCCAGTGGATCCATATAGGCACAGATTAACTGGCCTGACTCCAGCCTGTCCCCCAAATCCCTTATTTGTTAGGATGGAGGGAGCTCCCATGGAGCTGAGCTGTACAGCGAACAGGAAACAGAAAGTCTTATATGGGCTCCCCTCCTGCTAGCCATGAACAGACTGAATCCCTGCCACATCTTCAACAAAACACACAGAACCTGAGTTAATGCACCAATCACCCCCTTCTCAATTTGACGTGTAACCCTCAAAACAATATCAAAACTTATTTCAAGATAAATATTCCCCCCAAAGATTGCTGCTACTTCCAGGCTTTCCCTCCCTGTTGGACCTTCTCTTTTCTAGTTCCCTCCAACTCAGAGAGATGCCTTCCAAGCCTCCCCCAATCCCTCTATATCCTGGTTAAAGCTAATTTGATCCATCTGCCAGTGTGACTCAGCAGCAAATACCTTGAATCTGAATGCAGGATTATAGCACCTGATTCTAAGGAGATTCAACAGAAGATCCCTGCATTTGAATACTGGGTCTTGGGACCAGATCCTCAAAGGTATTTAAACTCATAGTTTCCATTCAAATCAATGGGAGTTAGGAGTCTAAATATCTTTGTGGACTTGGACCCTAATTCCCACTGATTTCAAATACCTTTGAGGATCTGGGTCATAGAGTCCAACACCCTGTTCCACTATGCACCTTCTACACAATAGAACTGCACCTCTATTCAGGTCTCTCTGCACTAGTAGAGAAGGGATTTAGGAGTATTTATTCAGCACAAGACCTGTCATTTAAATCTTTGTGGCTTTTTTCCCACTTTTGGTATTGAAATCTTGTGACTGCAGAATGCATAGGAACTAGCTGTTTATATTGATCTTTCCTCCCAAGATTATAATTATCTCTATTCAACTAGTGTTAGCATGTGCGGGCAAGTGTATAACAGAAGGCAAGGAATTGCAACTTAAAAATAAATAGTGTGGCTGTTTTTTTCAAAATGACCTACCGGAGGGACATTAGAGGAATACACTAAGGAGTCATCCCAGGAATTCTGTAATTCACAGAACTGGAAACATTGTTATCATAACTACAAAACCGAAAAGTATCTACCATTAGATTTTGTATCTCTCTTAACAAGTGGCATGTTTCTTTTATCATCACAGCTTGTTAGAGAGATTTAAACAAGGACTGTAGCACTGAACATTTATCTCGATGTGAACTAAAATATATATTAATGTTGTTGTTTACTTACATTGAGAATGTCATGCTCTCTGGCATTTCCCCTGGAATGTTTCCATTAATTTAAGGACTGGGTCAAAGCAGCAGGATGTCCCAGGGTCATGCCAATGCCACTGTACTGGATCTAGTGTATGTTATATTCAGCAGCCCTCCAAGGGTTAATGTTAATGTGACTGGTGAACACTTACTTTTTAAATCACTTTCTCAATGTCTGAGCAAAAGTATTTTCTTTACTTGGATGCTGTCCTAAATCTAGTCTGTGCTTGATTGTTAAGACCTGTTTTTTTCTGTGTGTGTATGTGTGTGTGCTTCTCTGTGCTCCCAAGTGATGTCCTTGCAAATGAGATAACAGTATATGGCCTCTGGGTTGATAAAGCAATACATACTATAACCAGCTTTTAAAATCAATAGTTAAAACTATTATTGATATAACAGATAATTAAAACTTTTTTGTCCATGCATTAACCGTAGCTTCCTAGCAACTGAGGGAGGAGGGGTCTTCAGTCCATGAGAGAAGTAAAGAGATTGCACAGGTTTAATCACTGAGCTGCGAGTAAGATCACTCCTGTGTCTAATCCTGAAAGAAACAGTGGTATTACAGCTGAAATGTGTTAGGTATGTTAACTAGCCTTCTGCCTTGACTTGGAATGTCTGTGCATGTAAACTTTGTGAGGATCCTTCAGGGGTTATAGTTAAAATATCTCAGTAGGTGTTTGTTCTTATGATGATGATTAGATTTTAATAGCATAAGACCAGTCAAACTCCTGGAGTCTTGATTACATTCCAGCTTGGACCCTTGCTGACATTCATATCAACAATATATCACTGGAAAACTGAATCCATACTGAAAATAAAAATAGCATTTTTAAACCAATAAATAATAACCTACATCTATATAACATTTTTAATCCCAGAGGATCTCAAAGCTTTTTAAAATCCTGTCTTGGTCAGAGCAGGTCTGTCGCTAAATGCATCCTCTCCTCCAAAACTCTGCAGCTAAGACAGAATTCAATGGGCTGTGCGGATGGTTTAGTGGAAGGCTTTGAAAGGGTTCCATGTGCACCCGCATCTAGAGTATACTTCGATCAATAGAACACCTGCTACCTAGGTGGTCAAGCTCCACGGCACATTGACCAATATTCTTGTGCGCAAGTGGCATAAATGTTGGTCTACCTCCTCGCATTCACTACTAAACCCGAACCCCTATTTTGCAAGTGGATCCATAAGGGTGGATGCTTGTGCCTTCTGACGCCCCAGAGAAATCCATGTGGCTCTGTGCAGGCACAGGGATCTATCTGCACGGATCCACTTGGAGGTTTTCGGCCATAGTTAGAATCCTGCCTTGTTGCCACAAGAGAGGATAGAGATTTTCTTCACCCTTTTGCTCCACTAGGACATCCAGGCAACAGAGGTCACTTCAACTGTGGCTGAAATGCAACCACTTCTGGAAGGAATTGTGGCAGCTGTTTAACAGCACACAGAAACACCATACCACACAGCAACAATTGTGTAGGACAGGACATGAATAAGAATACCATATCTAAATGAACCGCCAAGCAGAATTTAAATAAGCAGAATGTACTACCTTTAGAATTTGGTCGGGACTAATGAAAATAGCCGTGGGAACTGTAATAACCTCAACTGGTCAGGACTTCACTTTAACATGTCAGATGGGACAGTCCAAAGGCTCTAAGTTATTCAGGACTTTCTACTGACTTTCAAACAGTCTAGTGCTCCTAAATCACATAGGTGCTTTAGAAAATCTCGCCCATCACCTAAAAAGCAGCATCTCCAACAGTACTGTGCTATCTGGTATCACACTGGGCCATCTGGCAAGTACTAACTCAGAAGAAAGTAATACAACATGCTGAATCACCAGTACCACTTCCTATAGTACCTGAACAGATGCTTCTTGGAAATCCCTCCAACAAACAATGACCCAGCTCGGCTTAGGTTACCAGAGTTTGTGATATGGATAAAGAAGAAGGTAAGTAACAGAGTATAAAGGAATTGTTAGCTTGATGTATAGATGTGAGATTGCCTGGTGTAAAATACTCATCCAAAGTGAGTAACTGATTATCATTGCATTAAGAATTAACACTGAGAAATCTCCTTTGGTGGAAGCAGAGGGTATGTCTTCAATGCAATGTAAGCCCAGGGTTAGTGGGACTTGGGTCAGCTGACCCTGGATTATAGAACCCTGGGCTATATATACACTGATTATTAACCCTACAGTAAGAATTTTCTAACCCAGGCTTGAACGTGGGACTCTAGCGTCCACACTGCAGCACGCAGACCAGAGTCAAACCAACTATACCCCAAAGTCCCTAATGCCATCCTGAAATGCATCCGCTCTTGCCATTTGACTGTGGTGCACTGTGGGAAAACTTGACTGTTCACCATGTATGTTACAGGAAGCTTGAACAGCCCACCAAGCAGTCATTTTGGTCTGTGTGCTCCCAGCTACTGGAGCCAACATATGGAGAAGGCGTTTTTTGAAGAACTTCTCTTTTTTTTAAGAACTTCGCTTTTACTCCTCTGCCAGGAATTGGACAGAGCTTCTATAAGACTCTGGTGGATATTTCAGTGGTATTTTCTGACCCACTAAAGGCACCTGACACAGCTTGTGATGGAGCAGGAGGAGGAGCACCGAAGCATGGAAGACTCAAACTGGTTGATGCTGCTGATTACACTCTTTGTAGCCACTGATGCCCCCTACATAGACAAATGGTTCTGGCACAGGGCCACAAACACAGCCTGGGGGGATTCACATTGTCATTCAGACCTGGTATGACCAGTAGTGGGTTCCAGAAGTTTTGCATGAACAAAGCCACCTTTCTGGACCTTTGTAAGCAGCTTGTCCCAACCCTCCAGCATAAAGTCACATGAATAAGGCCACCCTTGCCAGTCCAGAAGTGGGTTAGCTCAAAGCTGGCTATCCCCGACTGCTACAGGTCAGTTGCAAATCAGTTTGGTGTTGGGAAGTTGACTGTGAGTAAAGTGGTGAGCAGGGCCGGATCCAGGCACCAGCCGAGCAAACTGGTGCTTGGGGCGGCAGCTTGTAGGAGGCGGCATTCTGCCCAATCCTAGGGTGGCACGGCCGCTTTTTTTTGTTTTGTTTTTGTTGTTGTTGTTGTTGTTCCGCTCCGGCCGCCCTGTAGGGGCAGCGGCGTGGAGTACAGGAGCGCCCTACAGCAAGCCCGTCAGGGCAGCCTGCGTCCTTCCCTCCCAGCCGACCGGAGCGGAGCCCTCCTGGGAGGGGCCATCTGGCAGCACCCCACTGAAGCCCTGGCCGTCCTCCTTCTCTCTCTCCACCCGCTAGCCGGGGCACATCTGCAGGAGTTCCCCTGCACCCTGGCTCCGGCCGCGCTGCAGGGTTGTTGTTTTTTTTTTGCTTTGCTGTTTTTTTAGGTTACCAGAGTTTGTGATATGGATAAAGAAGAAGGTAAGTAACAGAGTATAAAGGAATTGTTAGCTTGATGTATAGATGTGAGACCACAGGTTTTTTTTGCTTGGGGCGGCCAGAAAGCCAGAGCCGGCCCTGGTGGTGAGGGAGGTATCTGCGGCAATCAAGTGTGTGATTTACCCAAAGATGGTGGGCATAAAAGATATTCCTGAAGTTTTGGCTGGCTTTGGGGTTTCCAAACTGTGCCGGGCCATTGGTGGGACTCATGCAGGCCCTCATTGATCACAGAGGGTAATTTATGAATGTTAGTGAGAGTTGCATGGGAAAGACCATGATTCCAGAGGTTTTTTTGCAGATCGAGAGTCTACATTTATGGACAGGCTGGGGCGCTATTCTCACCAAATGACATTGTCATAATTGGAAGCTCCTGCCCCCACCATTATTCTGGGGGACCCTGCATACCTGCTTTTGCCTTAGCTTATGAACCCATATCCTGATTTCAGAGGCCCTGGCAAAAGATGGCTTAATTACACTCTCAGCTGACTAGGTCATCATGCTCCATGGTTGACTCTGTGCCAAACACCTCGTCAAACTCCTCATAAAATGGACATGATGTCAGCAAGATGTGGTTCTGGTCCCTGGTTTTCCGGTACTCACTCTTGAGCTTCTTAACTTGCTTCCTGCACTGATCACCAGTCCAGTAAATTTGCAAAGCTGCCAACTTCTTCACTATTTGCAAGTATGCATGGTCATTCCTGGTGCTCTTACTAAACTCCGCTATTTTACTGGCCTTGCACCAGAGATTTACCAAAATCTGGCTGTGCTCCTGTGACCTTGAAGTAAAAGGCTTGTTCTGGTCGGTGTCCACTGTAGACACAAAAGGTTCTCTGATGGTGTGTTTGCAGCTCAGTGTTCAGGAGACAACGGAAGGCTTAATGGTGACTCACTGAGTTGCTGCAGTACAGCAAGAGGGTTGCTTCTGTTTTCAATAGAGTAGATTTGAGATTTTTGGTATAGAGAGAACAAATGCAGTTGGCCCATAGGATTGTAAGATATATTTTGAAGGGCTCCCAGGATCTGAGCTAGGGGGTGGGGAGGAGGCCTGCATCTATACTGCAAACTAATAGGGTCAAGACTTGACTTGGACTCTTCCTCAAGGATTGAACTCACAACCCTGGGTTTAGTAGGCCAATGCTCAAACCACATTTCCTGTTCAAATATATAATGTCTGCATGTAACCATGGTAATTACAGTTGTGTATAAAAAGTAGGCATGCAAATGTGCACAATTATATTTTTTGAAAATCTTGTTTTCTAACGATACATTTGCACTGCTGCTGGGGATGTGATTTGCAGCTCATATAGACATACCCGCAGTAGATTTAATCTAGCTAGTAGTGCGAGCTTCAGCATAGGCTTCACAAACCTGCCTGGTCTCACTGGATTCATATTCCCTTTTGCTGCTTGCACTGACAGCCACTCCATGGTGTGCTCACAGCTTTTTAGCAATCTTTTTCCACCTTTCCTCACAGGTCATGTATTCTAGACCTTTAATCATTTTTGTTGCTCTCCTCTGGATTTTCTCCAATTTGTCCACAACTTTCCTGAAATGTGGCACCCAGAACTGAACACAATTCTCCAGTTGAGATCTTATCAGCACAGAGAAGAGTAGACGAATTGGAACACATGACTTATGAGGAGAGGCTGAGGGAACTGGAATTGTTTAGTCTGCAGAAGAGAAGAATGAGGGAGAATTTGATAGCTGCTTTCAACTACCTGAAAGGGGGTTCCAAAGAGGATGGATCTAGACTGTTCTCAGTGGTAGCAGATGACAGAACAAGGAGTAATGGTCTCAAGTTGCAGTGGGGGAGGTTTAGGCTGGATATTAGGAAAAACATTTTCACTAGAAGGGTGGTGAAGCACTGGAATGAGTTACCTAGGGAGGTGGTAGAATCTTCTTCCTTAGAGGTTTTTAAGGTCAGGCTTGACAAAGCCCTGTCTGTGATGATTTAGTTGGGAATTGGTCCTGCTTTGAGCAGGTGGTTGGACTAGATGACCTCCTGAGGGCCCTTCCAACACTGATATTTTATGATTCTATGATACCATATATACTTGCTCATAAGCCAAATTTTTTTTAGTAAAAAAGGGAAGCACCAGAGAAGGGGGGGTTGGCTTATGAACGGGTATAGAGAGGGAGAGGTGGGACACAGCCCCTCCCCCCCAACAGAGGGAGCAAGGAGAGGCAGCACAGCCAGAAGGGAAGAGGCGGGGCCAGAGTCTCTCCACTTCTGGCCACACTGCTCTCCCCACAGCCTCCAAAGCAGCTGCAGCTCCGGGGCTGGCAGGCTGCAGCTGTGCCGCTCAGCCCTGCACCCCAGAGCAGGTTGTGGCCACGCCGCTCGGCCCAGCCCGCTGGAACATGCTGTGGCCACGCCACCCGGTCTGGCCCACCAGAGTAGGCTGTGGCCGTGCTGCCCAGCCTGCCGGAGCAGCTCCAGCCAGGCCAGAGACATCCTCCTCTGGCCATCCCCAGATAAGGTGGGAAGGGATGGGATCGATTGGATGGGGAGAGTGTGGAATCCCAGACTAAAGGTGGGGTCTGTGGGGGGGTGGTCACAGGGGTACTCCCCTGACTCCCAGCTTCTCCCCCCAAAAAAATTTCCCCACCAGTTGCTGTCCTGGCCCGTCAAGGTAAGCAACTGGTGTGCTGGGACACTTTGTTTACTTAGGTTTACCTCCGTGGCTGTGGACACTCGAGGTAAAGAGACCACCTCGGCCCACCAGTGGCTTATCCTGATGGCCCGGGAGCCAAAGTTTGCTGACCCCTGAATTATAGGGTCGTCTTATGAACGGGTTATAAAGATTTTCCATTTTTACTTATCCATCTTGGGGAGGTCAGCTTATAAACGAACCGTCTTATGATCGAGTACATATGGCACTTCTCGTGTCTTGCTGATACATTCCAGCATGATGTTTGCTTTCTTTGCAACAGTGTTCCATCCTAAGTGGCAAACTTTGCATTTCTCCATATTGAATTTCATTCCATTTACTTCAGCCAATTTCTCCAGTTTATCCAGATAATTTTGAATTTTAATCCCATCCTCCAAAGCATTTGAAACCCCTCCCTGCTTGTTATCGTCTGCAGTCTTGGTTAGTGTACGCTTTATGCCATCATCTAAATAAGAAGATGCTGAACAGAACCAGATCCAGTACCAATCCCTGTCGGACTCCACTCCATTCCTTCCAGCTTGACTGCAAACCACTGATAACTACTCTACTGATAATGGTTTTCCAACCAGTTATGCACTCAATTTATAGTAGCTCCATCTAAACTATATTTTCCTAGTTTGTTTATGAGAAGGTCATATGAGACAGTATCAAAAGACTTTATAAAGTTAAGATAGACCTAATCTACTGCTTTCCCCTATCCACAAGGCTTGTTACCCTGTCAATGAAAGCTATTACGTTGGTTTGACAAGATTTGTTCTTGACAAATCCATGCTGACTGTTACTTATCACCTTATTATCTTCTAGGTGTTTTGAAATTGATTGTTTATTTTTCTCCATTAGCTTTCTTGGTACTGAAGTTCAGCTGAATGGTCTGCAGTTCCTGGGTTGTCCTTATTCCCCCTTTTATAGATTGGCTCTATATTTGCCCTCTTCCAATCCTCTGGAATCTCTCCCGTCTTCCATGAGCTATTGAAGATAATTTCTAATGCTTCAGATATCTCCTCCCTCAGCTCCTTGAGTATTCTAAGATGTATTTCATCAGACCTTGGTAACTTGAAGACCTTTAACTTGTCTAAGTAATTTTTAACTTGTTCTTTCCCTATTTTAGCCTCAGATCCAACCTTGTTCTCACTGACATTCACTGTGTAAGACATTTGATAGCTACAAACCTTTTTTGGTGAAAACTGAAATAAAAAAGGCATATAACACTTCCACCATTTCCACATTTTCCATTATTCTCTTTCCCCCTTCGTTGAGTAAAGGGCCTATCCAGTCCTTAGTCTTCCTCTTGCTTCTAATGTATTTGTAGAATATTTTCTTGTTGCCCTTCATGTATCTATCTAGTTTATTCTCATTTTGTGCCTTTGCCTTTCTAATTTTGTCCCTACATCCTTGTGCTGTTTTTTTTATATCCATCCTTCATAATTTAACCTAGTTTCCACTTTTTGTAAGATTCTCTTTTGAGTTTCAGATCACTGAAAATCTCCTGGTTAAGCCTCTTTCCATACTTCTTATTTTTCCTGTGGAGTGGGACAGGTTTCTCTTGTGCCCTTATTAATGTCTCTTTGAAAAACTGCCAACTCTTTTAAACTGTTTTTTTCCCATTAGACTTGCTTTCTGTGTGATCTTACCTTCCAACTAACTCCCCAAGTTTGCTAAAGTCTGCCTTCTTGAAATCCATTATCTGTATTCTGCTGTTTTCCTTCTTACCATTCCTTAGAATCATGAACTCTATCATTTCATGATCACTTTTACCCATGCTGCCTTCCACTTTCAAATTCTCAACCAGTTCCTCCCTATTTGTCAAAATCAAATCTGATTAGGTAGTATATAGTAGACACTATATGACATCCTTCTTGCTTTTTACCCCTTTTATCCTTACCCAAAGACATATCAGCCTCTAGCAGAAATCTTCTGGACAAAAGAAAAACATGCCTTATATTAACAAACATTTTGTTTGTTCTCTGCTTCTTTTAGTTTCCTAAAGAAAGTCATTAGCATTGCTTTCATTTTGTGATGTTCTAAATGTACTGTGTCAGTTCAGGACAACCCCAATTTTCCACCAGGGTCATCGATTCCAGGGTCCCAGATCTTCAGCCATCACACTTCTTGTGCTGAGGCCTGCGTCTCTCTCCCTTCTGATTTTTTCCAGGCTGCATAATTCCCTGCCTACACTTTGAGTTCCCCAGCAAGCCAGATGGCCTAAACGGCCAGTTTCTGCATGTTACTTTCTTTCCAGAGGCTGTAAACAGTATAACTGACCACAATCATAAGGCAACACTTTCTAAGCAAGCACATTTATTCTTAGGTTGAAAGCATTACAGAGAAAACATATTAAAAACAATAAAAGAATCTACATGCATGCTACCAGAGATTACCCCTAACTCCAACTAGGCCTCTGGTAGGATTCAGTCCTTCAAAGCCAACCGTTTTTTTTTCTGTGTATGTAAGTTCATAAAAGCCTTATTTCAGAGCTAGCACTTTCATGCATCTGTGAGTCACTCCTTTATACAGTTTGGGCCTTTGAACTTCTCCTCAAGTAATTGGTGATGAACAAAGGCCCCGCCTCAGGACGATGCTTCCAAAGGCTGAGTTCTGGCACAGCCAGAGAGAGACATTTGCATACACCTCTCCCTAGAGATTTCCTGGGAAACCACTTAACTTTCTTTGTCCCATAAATTCATTCTTGTCTGCCCCATTGTTTCAAATGATCTTCAGAAACTCATAACACTTCCCAGGGTTTAAAGTGATCACATCTCCTCCCTAGAGAATTGCGTACAATTCCACAATAATACATAAACTTTGCATTTTAAATACAGTGAACTCCAAAGCTACTTAATCTTAATTTAATAAAGTTTTTCCAGGAAAATGCCATATCTGCCACATGTACATATGGTGCTTTGCTGGGTTCCCGTTGGTCACATAACACTGTGTGCTGTGGAATGATCCAAATTCCAATGAGAGTTGTACTTTGTCAGCAGTTCAAAGAAAATGGCTTCTTAAAGAAGATGTCATGGCTCTGTTCAGTGGAACTGGAAGTTTCACATTTGTCACAGGCAAAAAAATAAATCATTAGTTCAACACATCCCTACTTGTTTGTTCAAATTAAGAATTTGATAATACTAAAAAGACAGCGCAGTATTTTCACAAACAGCCTGCATCTTTATATTCAGACTCAGGAGAAGACATTGTGAGGGAATACAAAAACAGGAATGATGACCCTGAATCTGCTTTGTAGAGCAGACATCAATAACATGCCAGGTTCATGAATTTGGAATTAGTTGTAAATGTAAATGCAAAACATTGAAAATACAATCATTTAATGTTAGACTCTGGCTTCTGCAAAGGCACAGACGTCCTCTACACCCTAATCAATTTGTCAGTGCTTGAATGGCATTATCACTCCATTAAATTACATTTCCTTCTCTCAAATCTCGGGTCCCTAAATATCTGAATGTGGAGCTGCCATGAAATCCCACCTCCCTCAAATTGCCCAGTGCCTCAACATTGCCCCCCCCCCATTGTACAACTGAAGTCTCTCTCACCTAAGGCTATTGTCAATGATACACTTTGAAACAGACACCAGGAAATGCTGTAGGAGAAACACAGGTTCCTTCCCCCGCCTCCCCCCACTTTTCCTCCCTGCAGAACTGAAGCTCCTCACTCCAGGTTTCACCTTTATGACATGGCTACCCAGGGACAAGGGTATGAAAGTTGATGATCAGCATAGGTTTCCTGCCAGGCAAGAGATGCCAACATGCTAGAAGAGAATATGTGATTGCAGAATTTTAAGAGAGAAAGATTTAACATAAATCTGAGACAGAGCAAATTTTCACTATGTATTCAGATCCAAACTGTGCAAATAACATCTCTCTGAAGTCACAGGTGTGGAAATTGTGCGTTAGTTCCACACTATAGGAAATAATTGGATTATTATAGTACAGCACTGTGCACCTCAACTATTTGTTTTATTCTATCAGTGGAAATTCAGATCAGGGTTGTTGAAGATCTGAAGTTCCGAGAGAATTAAAAATAATTTTAATTATCACATGTCTTGAACCACTCTTGTGCTTTATCAAGGAATGCACATGATTCATCCTTTAAAAGTTTTTTCCTATAAGATAATTTTAACATTCTTTTGATAACTATGTTCTTTTAATGTTTAATAATTATTTTCATTAGCAATATGGGATTATATTGCAAATTTTATTAACAGATTATGTGTATTGGTTGATAATTATTTCTCTTTGTGCTTGGGAAAATACATATAATGAGATAGTTATAATCAGTAAGGGAGGACGGAGAGTAGAATATCTTTCAAACTGCCCAATAACATTTGTTCTGGAGTCAAAACCATTGATCAATTATTAGAAACCTTTCATTAGTTGAATCTGTTTGAATGTTATTTTTAAATTTTTATATCAAAATGAGATACACTTTGGTGCTGTTTAATTGCTAATAAGATCCCTGGATGTATAAATGGAAATATTGAGTAGGTTAGAGAGGTTATATTACAGAGAAAGGCAACAAAATGATTAGTGGAGAGAGATTAAAAAGACTGGGACTGTTGAGTTTAGAAAAGAGATGACTAAAGGGGAATAAGACAAAATCTGTAAAACCATGAATAGTATGAAATGGGTGAATAGGGATGTGTAATTTACTCATTCACATAACACAAGAACAAGGGGTCATCCAATGAAATTAATAGGCAGCAGATTTAAAACAAACATAAGGAAGTATTTCTTCAGATAATGCACAGTTAACCTGTGGAACTTGTGCCAGGGGATGTTGTGAAAGGCCAAAAGTATAACTAGGTTAAAAAAAGAATTATATAAGTTCATGGAGGATAGGTCCATCAATGGCTATTAGTCAAGATGGTCAGCAATGCAACCCCATACTTTAGGGTCCCAAAACTTCTAACTGCCAGAAGCTGCAACTGGATGAGAGGATGAATCACTCAATTATTGCCCTTTTCTGTTCATTCCATAAGTGGTGAGTTGACCACAATTTATAAGGGTGTGTTTCACAAGGCGGACTTATGCACTGCAATGCTAAACATTGCAACATCTAACTTTTAGGCACACTGGGGCCTAGTGGAATTCACAACCCTGAGTTAGGCTTCCAGGCTCCCTATACAATGCATGGGAAGAATTAGGCACATAAGAATATGATTCACAAAAGCTAGCATATTGCATGAGGAGTCACCCAAATACGTCAATAGGTTATGCTGAAGAGAGGTGGTGTTGCTTAAGCCCTGCTCTTCAAAGGGAGACACCTATTTCCACTTGGGATTCACAGCCATGAACCCTCTCCTATATTTAGGCACCTAAGCCAGGTCAGCAAATTTTCAGAGAAACTAAGGCAGCACTCTCTCAATCTCTCCTGCTGAAGCAGTTCTTGGGCTCTCCTATAGAAGCAGTGCCATTGTGTATTCATAAATTAAACATGCTTTGGTCCACAAACAGACTGAGAGTAAAGTGATTCTATAGCCCAGGGTTATGGCACGCTCGCTAGGAGACCCTGGTTCCAGTCCCTCTAATTCCAATCTACTCTATTACCATGCCGACATACTAGAAGAAATTGCAGAATTTTAAAAGAGAAACATTTAACATAAATCTGAGCCAGAGCAAATTTTGTTAGTGAAGGATTAACTTCCTAGAGGAGACAGATTTTTTTATACTTCATGTAGAAAATTTGTGACAGTCAACTCTGAAACTGTAACTACAGTTTGTCGTATATGTGTTTGCCTGATTATTCTGTTCCAATAAACACATTGTGTGTTACATATTAAAAGAGAGAGGTTGTAGTGGTTGTACTGTTACACTAACTGAAAGTTAAACTGTTATTGGGTACTCTAACCATGGAAGGTCAGGTAGGCAATTCCTGCTGATGGGACAAGAAGGCTGATAGAACAAATCTCTACTAAACCACATCTGACTGGTGTCTGGACTTAGTGTATAATAATCTTATGCCAATTTTGAAAAGCAAATTTTCAGCACATGGTCATAATGGCAAATGATTATGTTTATGTATGTAAGAGAGATGAATCTGGTCCACTGGGGTCAAATATGTCCACATCTTAAATAACAAGAAAGAACACATTGACGGGATAAATCAAGATTCCTTTCTAACCAACGAGCTTTCAGTTTATTACTTAACTAAATGGGACAACGAAGCAACCACATTTTACACTTGAAGCTATTCCACTTCCAATTTTCTGTAGTGCTACTGGCATTAATCAGCTGTACTGTTAAAATCACCTGGGAAAACAAATTAAATGGAGGTTAATGTACAATTTATACATCACACAACTTGTGCCATGGCCAGGACTGCCACATTCTCATTAGGCTGTATTTAAGAGAAGAATTACCCTATTATTTTAACATTTTGTATCTAATATGTTACTAAACTACTGCCTGTTTCTGAACATGTAGTTGTAGCAGTGAGTAAAGATCTCTGTATAATACATTTTTCTAGCTATAAAATATTTTTGATGACCTAGAGAGCTTCTTTAAGTATGGCAATATTTTTTTCTGCACTTGCGTTATTTGTTTAGTGTCTTGGCATGACTAATCATGATTTTCCAATGCCAGGAGCACATGTACCAGAATGACCTGTTGTTAAAAGTCAAGAAATGAGGGTGTCTACTCTGGCACCTAGTAAGGGATTTAATTAAATTATTTTAAAAACAGAGAAGCCTGAAATTAAAATACCATAATGTAGATGATAATCAAGTGTTGATTATCCTGAGTTCAACACTGATATGTCAATGGTAATGATGTAACATCTTCACTCAGTTATTCATCGTGATAAGGTAAACCTAGGAATTGGAACAGACTCTCACAGCCGTTGAATGAGTAATGCCATGGATTGATACCCCCGCCCCCAAATGGACAATCCAGAAACTTCAAGAAACGTATTCTGGGAAGCAGTTTGGGTTCAGAAGCTTCCATACTGAGAAAAGTGTAGGGCTGTGATACAACTGACCATGGCCTGTGTGCTTCACCCGCTAAGTAACAGTGATATCTTGTCAAGTATCAGAGGGGTAGCCGTGTTAGTCTGGATCTGTAAAAAGCGACCAAGAGTCCTATGGCACCTTATAGACTAACAGAAGTATTGGAGCATACTTCGTCAGACGCATGGGTGATATCTTGAATTGCCGTCCAGCAGCACCAATCATATTTAGAAGTAGCAAGTGGTTACTTGCTACCAGTGGTTGTTAACAATCATGTGCTATCAAAAAGATTTTTGATATGCTGTGTCTTTCTATCATTATCTGATATCGCCAATATTGTATAATGTGTATTAAGCCCCTGGGTGAGATAATTTCTACACAGGGTACAGAACGTTATCAGTATGATAATATGCAAATATTGATTTCTTGATCCATGATTACTTGTAGTATCAGCTCTGGAGGAATTTTTGAATGGTACTGCCAGCTAAATGCACGGGAGCTGCATCCTTTTCAACATCCACAGACAGTAGTCTTGCTGGTAGACAGGGGTTATTGTTACAAGGATGATTCTTATTCAGAAACTACACTCTCCCTCCACCTGACTGGACATGAAATGACAGGACTCATAAGTGTAGGATCGCCGTGACCCTATACACTCTTGGACACCAGAAGCTGAGCGCAGGTTCCTAGAGCGCTTCAAGTGCAAGAGAAGCAGCAGGAATATTTACAGTGGCTGTTCATTGGATTTTGAGAACCTTTTTCTATTTTAAAATTGAATTCCCTCCCCTGGATTATGGTAGGAAGACTGGGCTTTCAGGGAAGTAGAAATATATGGGGAAGGAGGTGAAATAGATGATGTTTCTGGACTCCGAAACTATTTGTGGATTTGATAAATAGTTTTTTGGTGGGGGAAGAAAAAAATTGAAAAAGTCAAAAAGTTTCATTTCAACTTTTTCATTTTGAAACATTTCATTGTGAAAATTTTAAAATGTTTTGTTTCACCTTTTTCAAAATGGTGTTCCATTTTGAAATTCAGACAGTTGAAAAACACACATAGCTGTAAAGTTAAAAAAAAAAAAACAAAATAACTGAATCAAAACTAAAAAAATATAAAAATGATTCAGCTGAAATGTTTCAGTCGATTCAAAACAATTTTTCCAGTGTTTTGATTTCACAAAAATCAATTAATGAGTTGATTTTGGTTTCAAATTAACCTTTTTTTTTCCCTTCAGATTTTTTGGTTCAGCCCCTGAACCAAAAAACGAATTATTCATTCAGCTCTAGTAATGAGTGAGTTGGGAGGAATGACAGTGATAATTTTAAAACATCTCTAACTAACCATAAGTGTATCTAACACTAATTAATGCCAATTGCAATAGACATTTTTGTGTGATGTTTCTAATTAGTCAGCTAGAATCTGAACTGAGGCCATCAACTTATTCCACATAAGCTATTAAGCACCCTTCAGATGGTCACAACTTTCACTCATTATTGGTGTGATGTAGATTTGAGCAAGTGACAGAGAAAAAGTAAGAAAAGCTGTGGACCTCATGGCCAATTTCTTTGATGAAACGTGCTTTCATGTCAGAAATCACATGTTTTTTACTTTAACAATTCAAGTTTCCAAACAGAGAAGCTGACATCATCATTTATCAATGATTTTCTATATCTATGGCAAACCATAGCAGCCTATACTGCCTCATAATTGTTAGCTAATCATGGCTTCCTTATATTGCCAGTACATCCCTCTGTATTGCTGATTATTATTTACATGCTGTAACAGGGCCTCCTGGCTCCTGCTTCTGGCCCAGTCTACAAACTACACAGAGACCTTTGTGCTGGTCCAACACCTTGTGCATTTTATTTACAAATGGATTCCCATCACCTTCATAATATATACAGCTCTTGTAACCAAGATGGGAGAGCAATCTCTCTCTCCTCCTGCTGCCTGCTTCCCTCTTTCCACTTCCTTCCTGTGCCTATTTGTGTGCCCTGCCGAATGGCTTAATTAGCTGTTCTGCCCTGCCCCACCCACAGATTAGGCGCAGCTCTGCTTACTCAGCTCCATTCTGCCTTGCTTGATTTGAGCTGATGTGAACAGAGTGCTGACTCAGCCTTTCTTGCCTAGCACTCTGTCACACATGCATCTGTATAAGAAACTTTGTAGAGCACCAGCAGTGTGGTAGATGCTATTTTGTTCCTATGTTTAGTGTAAATCAGAGAACATAAGCACCATTCCTAAAACATATCATACAACTTCAGCAACTTGTGAAACACCTGTTTGGTGTTCGGATCATACAACAGTATTTGTATAGATAACTCACCATGACTTTCCATAAACATGACATCTGACTGAATAGTGTTGCAATTTGCAACCTTCTTAATGCTGATATTTAAGGCTACGATTTAGTCACGGGTATTTTTAGTAAAAAGTCATGGACAGGTCACGGGCAATAAACAAAAATTTACAACCTGTCCATGACTTATACCCCTGACTAAATCTTGGGGCGGCTGCTGCTGCGGAGCAGGGGGAGGGGGCTGCAGCTACTGGGGGTGCCCCAGGGGCTGCAGCTGTGTGGGGCATATCATGGGGGGCCCCTCCTGGGGTGGATCATTGCTTGGGTGGGACCGGGGCCAGCAGCACCAGCTGCCAGTGTCTGCCAGAGCAGCGGCTGCTCCGACGGCCCCATGGACTGCTGCTTGAGTGGTCCCCGGGGCCAGCTGCACTGGCCACTGCTTGGGCAATCCCCAGGGCCGGCTGCACCAGCCACTGCTTGGGCAGTCCCCGGGGGCAGCTGCCTGGGCCCGCTTAAGCAGCAGCCATTGTGGCTGGCTGCAGGGCTATCCGAGCGGCTGGCTGCAGAGCCGCTCCAGCAGAGGCCGGTGTGGCTGTCCCTGGAGCCACCTGAGCAGCTGGCCCCCGAGCCAGCTGCTTGGGCAGCCCTGGGGTTAGCCACACTAGCTTCTGTAGAAGTCACAGAGGTCGGGGAAAATCACGGAATCTGAAACTTCCACGACCTCCGTGACAGATACAGACTCCTACTGATAGTCACTTCTTACTCCCTTTCCCCCCCCCTTACTCAGGATCATACTATACTCTATATTGTCTATGTGAAAGGAAAGAGGACACAGGGAACATTTTCGTCTTCCCAGTAACTCTCAGAGCAGCAGGATAGGCTAGACTCCTAACTTCAGTACTAATTTGGTGTCGGACTGAAGTACATGTCTAGAAGGTTATGTGGCCTGACAGGTTGGGGGTGCAGTCATATCCTTGGGTCCTCCACACATATGCTGTGCTTGTCAATTTATATAAGTGAGGTTCAGACACCGGGGCCTCTATTCTGACACAAAAGGGCTAATCTGAAATTAAGATCTTCAAAATCTAAAAACCTGGGTCCTCTGATCACAGACTAGATGCAAACAAGAAAAAGGTAAAATTATTTGAATAAACAATTTGTTCTCCTCTAATGTAAACTATACTAAATACAGGAACTATATTTTCCATTTCAAGTGAATATCAAGGCCTTGCCTTTGTTAAGTAGCTACTATTTTTGTGGGGCAAATGCGTGCCCTTTAATAATTTCACCCACAACTTAACACCCACAATGTAATATGAACACAAAAGCTAGAATTTAGATATGTAACTACACTACATGACTGTACATGTCACAGGGTCATTGTTCATGGTGTCTCACTCCCAGGGAAAGAGGAATACTTCTGCCCACCCCATCTCAGACCCCAGCAAAGCAGCTGCTTCCTTCCTGCTCACCTTGAAGTCAAGTTGGCAGGAGAAGGGACTGCCCCATTAATCCATCTTCCCTACCTTTCACGCTGAGGGAAATTAACTTGAGCTGGGTCCTTGCTTCCTCTAGACATAGAGAGGGCCAATGTAGCTCATATTCTTTATTACTTTTTATACTGCAAGACTGAGCAGAATTTTATTCTGTTCCACAAGTCAACAACAGAATTTGTTAATGACTGCGTTGCATTTGCAGAATCTTGCAGATGCATGATCCAGAGAGAATACAAGCTGACTTTCAGACTCCAGGCTGAGATAGCAGCAGTAGTGGTTAGAAAAAAATCTATTAGCATGTAAGCTGTGCAAATTTGATCTGAAAGTCATTGAGTGACAATGAACAAGTAAACACACTATGTCATGTTTTCAGATTCACTTTTCAGAGGATAACAGCACTTTCAGAAAAATGATGGTGCCTTTTGCTTATCCTGAGTGGATGAGAACTCTCATCCTGACCCCAGTGGGTGAACAGCTGAGGTCTTGAAGCATGAGGATTGATTGTTTTCTAATTAATGTTCAATTATGAGTCCTATAAAAGATTTTTTTAATTTTAATTTTACATCAGAATCATCTATCATATTCTGCAGAAATGAATTCCATGGGTTAATCACCTCTTGCAATAATAATATCCATTTCATATGTGTTCCTTTTAAGTGTCAGAGTACCTTCTTGTTCTTGTATTATGGGAAAGAGTATACTGGAGCCTCTGACTAGTCTTTATATTAAACACATTTATTCATCTTCCTCTGCTTCCCAAACTAAACAGTCCAAGGCTTCTTTCTCTCTAGTTATATAGAATCCCACATACACGATCATTTCTGTTCACCTTCTCTGGACCTTTTCTATTTCTGCAGTTTCATTTTTGAGATGAGGTGACCAAAACTGAAAACAGTATTCAATACGAGGATTTACCATTGATTGATATTATGGCAGTATATTATTTTCCATATTGCTCTCTATCCCACACTTATTACTTTTTGACTGCCACTGTATACCAAACAGATATCTTCATTCTCTGATCCATAATGATGCCTAGATCTTTTTTTCTGAGAGGTCCTAGATGTGACCTGTCCTTCACTTTCAGCATCTAAGTGCATTACATCTGCAATATATTGTGCTGGGGTTAAATCATCATTTTATGGTATGGGACCTCAGTTCTGAACCTGAATCTTCTTGCAATTAGAGATGTGTGAAACTACCAATTTTCACTTTGTGAGTATTCATATGTGAAAAATGACAGTCTTATGCCTGCAGTTTTTTTCCGTTCTGTATTATTTCTGCTTAGGTTTGGTGGGAATACAGCATGTTAGGCTACAGATATTTCATGCATCCTGTTTCTGTTGACTTTGGCACATAAATGTATCCTGCCAATCTGGACAACAGACCTGGCCCCCAAAATAGCCAGCTGTCTGAGTCTCCTAAGGGATTATGACCCACTGGAGCAACTGTTTCCTTTCTGAATTTTATGATAAATGAGGAAAAGACACTGTAATAACTGAATTCTATACAAAGAGAAATTAGATTAGAGGCTGAAGTTAAATTCCCCACTCCCTGCAAAAAGCTTGGGTAGCTAAGTTTTGAGTACGGGAACTCCATGGGCTAGAAATGATAAAAATGAATTGCCCCAACCGTAGGCAGCTCATGAGGCCGCAGTGTCTCCAGGCTGACATTGCTATCATGGCACTCAGCAGAGATGTGGGCCCCACTGTGCTGGGCATTATACATGCAAATAACTGACAGGGTTCTCTCCCCACTTTAGGGTACAGATGTGGAGACCTGCATGAAAGACCCCCTACGCTTATTTCTACCAGCTTAGGTTAAAACTTCCCCAAGACACAAATTCTCTCTTGTACCTTGGATTAGGGAAACGCTGCCACCACCAAATGATTCAAACAAAGAATCAGGGAAAGGACCACTTGGAGTCCTATTTCCCCAAAATATCCCCCCAAGCCCTACAGCCCCTTTCCTGGGGAAGCTTAAGAATAAACGAGATGAGCACAGACCAGCCTTGGGTTTTTAGGATACTAAAAAACCCAATCAGATTCTTAAAAAAAAGAAAACTTTATTAGAAAGAAAAAAGATGAAAGGAGTACCTCTGTAAAATTAGAATGGAAGATAATCTCACAGGCAATCAGATTCAAAACACAGAGGGTTTCCCTTTAGGTAAAAAGAAAAAAACAGGGATACACATTCCCCCCAGCACAGAGAAATTCACAAGCCAAAACAAAAGACGATCTAACGCATTTCCTTGTTAAATACTTACTAACTCTATAGGAGTTGGATTGCTTGCTTATTTGATCTGTCTCCGGCAAAAGCCACACGAAACAGACAGAACAAAGCCTCCACCTCCCCCCCCACCCCCGATTTGAAAGTATCTTGTCCCCTTACTGGTCCTTCTGGTCAGGTGCCAGCTAGGTTACCTGAGCTTCTTAACCCTTTATAGGTAAAAGATTTTGTGCCTCTGGCCAGGAGGGATTTTATAGTACTGTATAGAGGAAGGTTCTTACCCTTCCCTTTATATTTATGACACTAACTATCAGATGAAAGATAACAGTTCCAATAACCTGGCCATTCCCAATGGCACATCACAAACCATTACCTGGGAATAGCACTAGCCTATTTGGGACTGACATGGTATAGATAGGAGATTCTGCAGAGGGCTGCAGTTAGCCTTCAGTGATACGGAGCATAGCTGAAATATCCATCAGTGCTTGCAGATCTCTCTGCTGTACAACACAGAATTTCCATATACCAAGATCACTGGAGCTGATAAATTATGTAGATATTGTATTTGTTTATATTTTTATACATATATAAAATGATTCTCTGTTCTGCAAATCCTGATAGCAGGATCTTCTCTTGATTTATTACCAGCCAAAGGTTTTTCACAGAGCACTAGTTGCAGTGATGTAGTACTTATGGGCCTCTAGCATCATAATATACAGCTTTGGAGTTTTAAAGTTATGTAATTGGAGTAGGTTATAGTCTTTTTAGAACAGCAGTAGGTGGGAAATAAGCCTATTTTCTGAAGGTAGTCTATCTGTTTTTCCTTGCTAAACACATTGTTGGCATGCACATGTGTTTGTTAGGGTTGCCAGGTGTCCGGTTTTCGACCTGAATGCCCGGTCGAAAAGGGACCCTGCCGGCTCCAATCGGCATCGCCGACCGGGCCATGAAAAGTCCAGTTGGCAGTGCAGCCGGGGCCCGGGCTAAGGCGGGCTCCCTACCTGCCCTAGCTCTGTGCGGCTCCTGTAAGCAGCCGCCAGGTCTCTGTGGTCCCTAGGCGCTGGGGTGGCCAGGGACTAGGAGGCTTCAGGCACTGTGACCAATGGGAGCTGCAGGGGGCTGGCGGCCGCACAAGGCAGTGCACACCGCACAAAGCCACCGCACAAATGCCCATGTGCCTAGAGGCTGCAGGGAACTGGCGGCCGCTTCCTTGGAGCTGCGGTAAGCGCCGCTGGTACCCTCCTCCCCCCACCTGCACTCCAACCCTCTGGCCCAGCCCGGAGCCCCCTCTTGCACCCCAAACCCCTCATCCCCGGCCCCACCCCAGAGCCTGCACCTCCAGCCCAGAGCCCATGCCCCTTCCCACACCCCAACCCTCTGCCCCAGCCTGGTGAAAGTGAAGGAGGGCAATAGCGAGTGATGGAGGGAGAGGGGATGGAGCAAGTGAGGCCGGGGCCTCAGAAAAGGGGCATGGCATGGGCATGGTCTCGGAGAATGGGAGGGGTGGGGCGGGGCAGGGCAGGTGTGTTCGGTTTTGTGTGACTAGATAGGTGGCAACCCTAGTGTTTTTTGGAACAAAAAGTCAGGCTAAATAAGAGTTTACTCAGCTTAGGAGCCTCACATTCCTATCAATATTCAGAATCAGCACAAGGTATACCAGGGAGGCTGCCAACACTATATGCATTCTTATTATGATAGATCAAGAAAGATCCATTTAGACCAAGACTGCTTGATAGCTTTCATTACAATCTGCCTAGAAATGGAAAAGTATCCCTAAGTCTACTGCAGAGTGGCAGACCATTCAATCATTCTGAGGCTTGCATTTTTGTGTTGTGATTTAATTGTTTAGATTTATGTCTGCTTATTTATATTCCAATCCTTTTCCTTAGATATTTTTAAGCATGTGAAGATAACTAGCCCTCTTCCCTCTACAAGTTTACAGATATAACTTTAAGGGACGATAGCTAAAGATTATAGTACTGCTGTAAGGAGATTCAAAAATATTTCCAAACTTTCTTTAATGCCAAGTTGATTCTATATATATTTTTCCCATGGGAACACTATCTTTAATTTGTGCACAACTTTGTCAGGCAAACAAGAAATAACCAGTTGAAATTAAAATGGTTATATTAAATATTTACAATAATAGCTACTACATCATGATATTAAAAATGACTTGGTGATTGTTCATAGATAGTTTTATCTATTCATAATTGGAAAACTTGCAAAATAACATACAGTATCACTTACTGAAATTCACCACTGTGCAGAGTGCCAGCACACGTCTTTCAAAATATAGTTGAAGTGAGATTAAAGTGGTGTATGGCCCATATTGGCCCATTTCATAGGAATGTATTTCACTCTACTATAAATATTTTTCCCTACTGGAGGCTAATATTGGTCATCTTGGGGGAAAAAATAGTTACAAACACTCCTGCATATTAAACAATAAAGGAATAGCACTGACTGTGTTAAAAACAAAAGCGGAAAACTACACTGTGTGTCCAAAGGCTAAAGCATTAATACAGTGTTTTGTACCGCTACTGTTGAATGATGTAGTACCTTTCGGGTCTGCAAAGAGAAGGACAAGAGTGAACTGAAAGGAGGGGAAAGAGGAGGGAGAAAAGGGGGGGGGGGGATAGTCCCAGTTAAAAGCAAAGCAAAAATGGAGGAAATTTGACCCCTAATGGGCATGAAAGAAAGAAAGAAAGAAACCTAATTAAAAGGCTGAGGAAAAATAGAGATGAAAATACATATTTTCAGATGAAAATCAGATCTGAAATGAATTTATGACTTAACTGGCATCACAAAAAGTTGGTGGGATAAATCTCATAACTGGAATACCGGTGCAGAAGGGTATAGCTTGTTCAGGATGGAGAGGCAGGGAAAAAAAGGGAGGAGGTGTTTCATTACACATCAAGAATATATACACATGTTCTGAAGTCCAGAAGGAGGTGAGAGACAGACCATATGAAAGTCTCTGGATGAAGATAAAAGGGAAAAAAACCAGGGGCAATGGAAGGCCTGGAAGGGGTGTATTATAGCTCACCAACACAGGAGGAAGGAGTGGATGAGGTATTTCTGGAACACATAACAGAATATCCAAAACACAACACCTGGTAGTAATGAGGGACTTTAACTACCCAGATATCTGTTGGAAAAATAATACAGACAAACACAAAATCTCCAGGAACTTTTTGGAATGTGTTGGGACTTCTTTTTTCAGGAGGCAGGGGAAGTAACCAGGGGGACAAACATTTTACTCTTCATTCTGACTAAGAGGGTGGAATTGATTGTGAATCTGAAGGTTGAAGTCAACTTGTGTGAAAGTGATCATGAAATGTTAGATTTCATGATTCTAAGGAAAGGGAGGAGTGAGAGCAACATAAAAAGCAGACTTTAACAAACTTAGATAACTGGTAAGCAGGGTCCCATGGGAAGAGAATCTATGGGAGAAAGTTGTTCAGGAGAGCTGGGAGTTTCTCAAAGAGACAATATTAAAGGCACAACAGCAAACTATCTGAAGGTGAAGGAAAAATAGGGAGAATAGTAAGAGGCCAATATGGCTGTATCAGGAGCTCTTTAATGACCTGAATATGAAAAAGAAATCCTACAAATAGTGGAAACATGAACAAATTGCTGAGGAGGAGTACAAAAGAATAGTGCAGGAATGTAAGGATAAAATCAGACAGGCTAAGGCCCAAAATGACTTACACCTAACAAGGAAGATAAAAGGCAATAATAAATTATATGAATATATTAGGAATAAGAAAAGGATGAATGGAAGTGTAGACCCACTTCTTAGTGAGGAAGGAGAGCTAAAATGCATGCAGTCTTCACTGAAAAGGTTAATTAATTGTAACCAGATGCTTAACTCAATTAATATTAACAAGGAGAAGGAACACAAGCCAGAATAGTGAAAGAACATGTTAAAGAATATTTAGAAAATTTAGATATATTCAAGTCACTAGGGCCTGATGAAATTCATCCTAGGGTGCTTATGGAACGAGCTGAAGCAATCTCGGAACCAACAATGATTATCTTTGAGAACTCATGAAAGACAGGTGAGGTCCTAGAGGACTGGATAAGGGAAAACGTAGCACCTATCTTTAGAAAAGGGAACAAAGTCTGAGACTCCAGCCCAGTATGTTGCTACATCTTGCTAATACAATGTACACTGGTTATTATAGGCAAATGTTTCTTGAAAGGAAAAAGATCACCCTTAAATGTTTTCTATAATAATTCTAAATCAGTAATAAAAATAAGAAGAAATAAATAAAATAGCATAGTGGCTAGCATTTTCAGAGTTCCTTACAAGGATTAATTCATCTTCAAAAAAACCTCTTTGGATAGGGAAGAAAATATCATTGTCTCCAATTCAGAGATGAAGAAACAGCCAACAGGACTTGATGAGTCTCAGCTTGCAGAATCAGACTCTAAAGGTACATCTACACCGCAATGAAAGACATATGGCATGGACACATTAACTTGGGCTTACAGGGCTTGGATTGGGGGGAAGGGACTGGGGGGGGAAAGTAAAAATTGCATTGTAAACTTTCAGCTTTGGGCTGGAGTCGGGATTCTGAAATCCCATGAGGGGGGAGGGCCTCATAGCTTGGGGTCCAGCACAAGCCTGAGCATCTACAGTGCAATTTTTAATCCCACAGCCTGAGCCCTGAGAGCCCGAGTCTCTGAGTCTCAGTGCTGTGGGTTTTTTATCACAGTGTAAATATACTGTCAGTGGCTCACCGAATGTCCATGTAGTAACTGTGGTGTTAGAATTTGGGAATGCATGGATCCCAGTCATGTGTTCTCTAAACACTAGTCAATACTGATTCTTCTAAAATATATATAAATTGTTTTAAATGTATTTGTTATGGTTTTATTTTATACTGTAGGTGGGATTCTATTATTTTTGTCAGATTCTATCAATTTAGTTGTAATTTAGTTGTAGCTGGTTTTCCTTTTTTAATCAAGAGTAATGAAAGAAAGTTGCATAGTTATGGAGTTCTCCATTGTCCTCCCTGAGCAATACATGGATATTTGCCTGATTCTGCTCACTTTTAAGGCACTGGGAGCAATATCAGTCACATTGCCTTGTTTATCAGTCTCCAAACTGCACCTAATTCGTCAAAAATAAACAGAAAGTGAATAAAACTTATTGTCCAACTGAACACTAATCTTCAGTGGTTTTACTTATTCCTTACTAAGGCAAAACTCCCACTAACCTTTAATGAGAGCTTTACTTGGGTATGGACTGAGTTAAAAACTTCAGGTATTTGTCTCTAATAAATACAGATATTGCTATGTTGACAAATTTGAATTAGCTACAGATAATGGATAGCAGAGAGCTAGAGCCCTGGGCAGATACAAAATTTATCTGTGGATGCGGTTATCCACTGATATAAATCAGACAGCCATGGAGCTGCAGGGCTCTATCGGGAACTATAGCTGCAAAAGCAACAGCATGTCAGGCTGCCACTCGCAGGAGCCAGCGCCCCGCATGGTTAGCTCCTCTGGCGTGGCTGTACTGCCCCCAGCCCCGTCCACTAGGGCAGACACCATGCTCACCGGCAGCTGGTCGTGCCAGTGTGTGCAAACAGTTTGCATACTCCTGTCCGGGAGTATGCAAACTGTTTGCACACACTGGCACGACCAGGGACAGCTCCATGTAGTAGTCTGAGTCTCCTGTCTGGGGACATGTGAGCCACTTGCACACATAAATGTGACCAGGGACGGCTGCTGGTGAGCCTGGTGCCTGCCCCAGTGGGTGGGGCTGGAGGCGGTACAGCCATGCCAGAGGAGCTGCCTGAATGGGGCAGCTTGACATGCTGCTGCTTTCACTGCTGTGGTTCCCGATAGAGCCCTGCAGCTCCGTGGCTATCCGATTTATATCCGTGGATATCTGCATCCGCAGATATAAATGTTGTATCCACACAGGGCTCTACAGACAGCTTTACTCAGAGGTGATGTGTCCTAAGATACTAGTGGCATGTTTCTCCTCTCACTTACACTGGTGTAAATCAGAAATAACTCCACTGGAATCCAGGAAGTTTCACTTCTGTGGAAGTAGTGTATGGGTTTGTTTTCAATATAAAGTTAACCTGGGTGATTGGCACCCAGGGCTGAGCACCTGGTTCGCCTAACTCTGGTGTGAGCAGCCATTCACTCATGTGTGGCACTTGGACTTCTGGGGGGAATGTCCCATGGTTCTTTGTGATGCAGTAAGCTGAGCCACTCTATGATTTTTCCCAATGAATTGTGGAGAACTTGCCTGTGAATTGTTGAGAACTTCTGGGCTCATGGGGATAATTGATTTAGCCTGTGTCCACACTGCAAAGTGGGGGGGTTACCAACTTCAGTGTAAGCAGCACTCACGCTTTAGCCTATGTCACAGACAGGCCAGCTAGCCTGGGTGTAATAAACCATTCTACTCAGGCCAGAGAGTTTGTGTGTGGAAGGGAGCTGGATTAGAGACAACCCCCAAGAGATACTAATTAACTCTTCAGTCAAGACAAGCTGACATCAAGAGGAGAATCCAACCCTAGGAATGCAAAAGTATTTCTGTTCTCTTACATTTTACAGTCTACCTAAGTGAAGCTACTGACCCTTGACAGCAAAACACACAAATTATATAACCTTTGCTTGCTCTGAGACTGCGACTTACATTTTAAGAGAAACTACACCAGGCTACAAATTCTGGAATCAAATTATCTAATCTCAAGGCCACATTATTATGTTTTAAATTCTGTCCTTTAAAACATTCTGACAGGCTCACTTACCCAATAACTCTGGAAAATTTAGCAATAGACAAGGGAAAATATAATCCTCAGACACATTTTTTCTTTTTACATGACACAGCTATATTTATTTAGAGAACATGGCCTAGCCACTTGACCTATCACAGGCAGACCTTGAGGTTTATGAGCCAAAGAGAACAATTAACATCCTGATAGCCTACAATAAATTAGTAACATTGAATTGTTATAATCTAAATTTATATTATAGTCTATATTTCCAACTGCTGTGTTCCAGCTAAAGGTCTGCAGTATTTACAGTACAGTTCTCTTTGCCAGAACTATTGTCAGACTATTATATTAAAGGATAACAAAAAATGTGAGCAAAATACTATTTTAAAATAAAAAGAAAAGAAAAAGTGCCAGGGTAATAGCCGTAATGATACTGCAGTACCGTGTGTACTGAAATGTATTCCAAGGATGCAGGAAATATCTTAGAGAGACATTAATAACCTCATGCATAGCTCTCTATGATATACAATGTGTCAAATAAATCAAAATGATTTTTCTGTGATAAAGCCAACTATATTACAATTTACCAAGGCTCCTGGTGGATTCTCTATTGCTGACAATTTTTAAATCAAGTCTGGAAGTTTTTCTAAAAGCTATGCTCTAGGAATTATTTTGGGGGAGTTCAGTGACCTGTTTTATGCAGCAGGTCAAACTAAATGATCACATTGGTCCCTTCTGACCTTGGAATCCATGAATCTATGAAATATGAATTATACCCAGTGATAATCAATTAAGGTATAAGACATGACACAGAACATACTGCACTAACACATTTTGGGTTCAGTCCTGAAAGACACAGAGCTATCACCACTCCTGTGGATTTCAATGGCTGTGGAGGGTGCTTAGAATCTCCCAGAATCAAACCCCTCAATTTGAGATATGCAGAGATTTTCAAAGGCAGAAACAGGACATAGGCACCCAGATCCCATTGACTGTCAATTCTTTCCTGTTTTTGATTGCAAAATTATAAGATCCCTTCAACGAGTTTAACCCCACTCATTTTTCCTGTAGACCCTGTGTAATGATCATTATATTCTCTGTGTTCAAGGAATAACTTAAAAGTAAGAGGTAGGGGGGAGAGGGAAAGAGAGAGATTGCCTAAATAATCCTTCTCCTTGCTTGCTGTTTACCTATATATCAGTATCAGATATCTGTAGACTGTTGCCATATCCCCATTTGCTGTGTCTTAACCAAGCTGTATGCTACGGGCAGCAGCTAAGCTGTTCTCAGCACAGTTTTGGGGGGTGAGACCCAAAGATGGCTTTAAAACATCTATATATCATTTGTCCACATAATTAATTACAAGCACAAATTACCTCAATAAAATTGAGGCTAGCTTCAGGCATTTTTAATAGTAAGATCCTCAACGTAATGTTTCCCTTCACCCATTTCATAACGAATCATAATGAAGTATGTGTTTAACTGTGAACATAACACTGGTCTACAATTTTTGAGAAGTCGTCTGCTTCAGAGATAAAATGTGCTATTTATTATGTATTTTGATGTGCTGAATTCAAATATGACAATTAAAACAACTGATTGGCTACTGTTTCTAAGATATTTCAATTTTTACATTTTATGTCTATGTATATTGTGTAGATAGTAGAGTTTTAATCATAAATTGTAAACCTAGGTCTTTTCATGTGTTTATGGTTGCTTTACATGATAATATTTCACCTGTCCTGTTTATGTAACACTTTAAAAATCCGCAGAAGGGTTATATAAATAAAATGTATTAGAAACAAAAGGCAAAAAACTATTATGTACATAGTTTAGTCCTATTCAATGTCTACTCGGCGCTTCTTGGCTTGTCTCTTGTATTCATTAAATGGAGCATGTCTTGTCACTGTCCAGCAATGTCTGCAAGCATTGATGGGCTCCATTTGCCCTGATAGCATTTCTCCATTGTTGCAATGTCCTGGTGAAATCGCTCGCTGTGCTCGTTGCTCACTGCTCCGCAGTTTGGTGGAAAGAAATCTAGATGAGAGTGCAAAAAATGTATCTTTAGTGACATGTTGCAACCAAGGCTTTTGTATGTCTTGAGGAGGTTTTACACCAGCAACCTGTAGTTGTGTGCCTTGTGGTTTCCAAGAAAATTTATTGCCACTAACTGGAAGGTTTTCCATGCCGTCTTTTCCTTGCCACGCAGTGCATGGTCAAATGCATCATCTCGAAGTTCACGAATCTGAGGACTAACAAAGACACCTTCCTTTATCTTAGCTTCACTTAACCTTGGAAATTTTCCATGGAGGTACTTGAAAGCTGCTTGTGTTTTGTCAATGGCCTTGACAAAGTTCTTCATCAGACCCAGCTTGATGTGTAAGGGTGGTAACAAAATCTTCCTTGATTCAACAAGTGGTGGATGCTGAACACTTTTCCTCCCAGGCTCCAATGACTATCGGAGTGGCCAATCTTTCTTGATGTAGTGGGAATCTCTTGCACGACTATCCCATTCGCAGAGAAAACAGCAGTACTTTGTGTATCCAGTCTGCAGACCAAGCAAGACAGCAACAACCTTCAAATCGCCACAAAGCTGCCACTGATGTTGGTCATAGTTTATGCACCTCAAAAGTTGTTTCATGTTGTCATAGGTTTCCTTCATATGGACTGCATGATCAACTGGAATTGATGGCAAAACATTGCCATTATGCAGTAAAACAGCTTTAAGACTCGTCTTCGATGAATCAGTGAACAGTCTCCACTCATCTGGATCGTGAATGATGTTGAGGGCTGCCATCACACCATCGATGTTGTTGCAGGCTACAAGATCACCTTCCATGAAGAAGAATGGGACAAGATCCTTTTGACGGTCACGGAACATGGAAACCCTAACATCACCTGCCAGGAGAATCCACTGCTGTAGTCTGGAGCCCAACAGCTCTGCCTTACTCTTGGGTAGTTCCAAATCCCTGACAAGGTCATTAAGTTCACCTTGTGTTATGAGGTGTGGTTCAGAGGAGGAGGATGGGAGAAAATGTGGGTCCTGTGACATTGATGGTTCAGGACCAGAAGTTTCATCCTCTTCCTCATCCGACTCAAGTGAGAATGATTCTGGTGCATCAGGAACCGGCAGTCCTTCTCCGTGGGGTACTGGGCATATAGCTGATGGAATGTTTGAATAATGCACAGTCCACTTTTTCTTCTTTGACACACCTTTCCCAACTGGAGGCACCATGCAGAAGTAACAATTGCTGGTATGATCTGTTGGCTCTCTCCAAATCATTGGCACTGCAAAAGGCAGAGACTTCCTTTTCCTGTTTAACCACTGGCGAAGATTTGTTGCACAAGTGTTGCAGCATATGTGTGGGGCCCACCTCTTGTCCTGATCTCCAATTTTGCAGACAAAATAAAGGTGATAGGCTTTCTTAACCATAGTGGTTATACTGTGCTTTTGTGATGCAAAAGTTACTTCACCACAAACATAGCAGAAGTTATCTTTTACTTTTACTCACACTGATAACTTCACACAAGTACGAGGCATCTCTGCTCACTTTGGCTAAACAGAAATGTGTCCCTTTGCAAAATCAAACACTGACAAATAAGAGAGCACGACACTGTATGATTTCTAGAGCTGATGTAGGGCAATTTGTTCAGCAGAGTGATGTAAGCTTCGTTATGATTGCATCATCCATGACTTCTAGGAATAACAGGATGCGATTCATATCACGTATGACGCAATACCAGCTTCAGATTGCATCATTCATTGTTTTGCCTAAAAAGCAAGTACTGTCCAAACCCAGTCATAGATTTATTCATAGATCCAGTCAAAGATGTATTTTAGTCATTTCTGGTTTAAATTGATATCCCTTCTCTTTATAACTCACTTATCCTCCGCCATTCCCAAGTCAAGGGTCGTATATACTGACCCAATAGCATATCTTGAAAACTAGAGCCAATCAACAATTTTAAGCATCATTTTCGTTCTCAGTGACCCAGAATTAGTAAAGTTTGACTACATTTATTTCAGAAGCATTTTGGCTGTAGAGCAGTGTAATTAGAGGAGCTGTTGGGACATTACAGAGACCAGGTGGGTGAGGTAATATCTTGTATTAGACCAACTTCTGTTGGTCAGAGAGACAAACTTTCAAGTAACACAGAGCTCTTCTTCAAATGTTTTCACTCTTTTTCTTAAAGATTTAAAAAGAATATTCTTTGTATCAGACAGCTGCAAACTAATAACCAGAGCCAATCATTTCAAAGACCCAGATGCAGGAAAGCATCTCTGTTAAGGAAAATGCTTAACCATGTGCTTAAATCCCATTGAATGTCAAAGGGATTTTGATCTGAGGAAGTTCAGGTTTTCCGGAACAGTCCGCCTTGAATTAAAAGACAAAAACATTATCCACTCATTATTTGCTAGCATGTATTCAAATAACTATGTAATCTTGGGAAGACCATCCATAATTTTTATATATCTCACAGCCTAAGTAAATATAATAATGCTGCCAAGGATGCCTATCTAAAACTCATCTGTATTCACTATGGACTAGATTCTAATACTTTTACTCACACTGAATAGTTCCTTGCTCCTCAAGCAATCCCACTGAAATCAATGTGAGTAAGGTATTGGATTCTGGTTTATATTGACTCCCTGTCTACTTTAAGGTCACGTTAAGTGGTTTCAATGGGCTGGAGAATTTGGCCCATAAATTCTAATTTTCACTCTTTTATTTGAGTAATGCACAAATTAAATATATTTTGGGAAGATATATTAGTCTGATTTGTATAAGACCTATGGATGTGACTTCAATAAAAAACTACATTAACAAAAATATATATAAATAGTTGCATGCTGAAAATTCTGTCTCTTGGTACACATTGCAGGGCACAAATTTAATTTCAATAGTACTATGTTTCACGAGCTGCACTGATAAAGTCATGTTCAGTTTCCTTAGCCAAATATATCTAGGATAGATAAGACTGGATTCCTTCAAGAGAACTGGCATTCACAAACTTGTCATACTTATTTTGTACTGAATTCATGAACCAATTCTTAACATAAGAATCTAACCTCCATGTAAAATCATAAAAGACATTCTGCAGAATAATTGTGAAATATTGTATCATTAAAAGATGGCAACATGTACACACAATAAAATATAGTTCTATGTACCCAGGGTCAAATTTTCCACTGTTCTTAGTCAGAAAAATTCAATTGAAGCCAAGTGTTATGGCCATTTACACCAACAGTTAATCTGACCCATATTGTGCTTTACACGTTCTCTAAACTAGTTCATCAATTGACTTAGTGTATTATAACTAGAACAATTCAAATACGTGAGGCAGAGTTGAGAGATCATATGGTTTTGCAATTTTTTTCTCAGTTAAGAAATGTCTTGTTTCCTCAGCACTCTACTTTAATCTCTTAAAAATAATCCTATTATGTCACTGTCCTTTTTATACAACAATAAACACAGTACCGAAATTACTAGTGCCATCTATTGGTGGAAAAGGAGAACTGAATGTAATTCTAATTGAAGCAAATATAGAAATTGGTTGCACCACCTATAGGACAGAGAAAAGAAAATGCTACTTAGGGTAGATCTGCACAGCAATTAAAAACCCACAGCTGGCCATTGCCAGCTATTTGGGCTTGCAGGTCTTGGGCTAAGGGGCTATTTAACTGTGGTGTAGACATTCGGGCTTGGGCTGGAGCCTGGGATCTAGGACCCTGCGAGGTGGGAAGGTCCCAAAGTCCTAACATCTACACCACAATTAAACAGCCCCTTAGCCTCAGTAAGCTGGCCTGGGCCAGCCGCAGGTTTTTAATTTCACTGTAGACATAGCCTTAGTTCTTTGCATAGTATCACAGAAAGGTATGAAGGAAAAGTAACCATTCCATATTGTTTCACAGAATTTGTTAGTTATTGCATGGTAAGATATTTATAAATATGTAATTTATATTGGAATTCTATTTTAGGAGTTTTGGATAAATGTGTTAACTAACCACCATAACAAGCAAATTATTGAAAAAAAGATTAATGTTATGTAAGATTAATTACCCTGAGTTATAGAATGTTGATGGGTCAAAATAGGTTTCAAAAAGCTTTAAAAATGTTGCACAATAGTATATATCTGTAATACAGAGAAAAGTTATTTCTCAGCAAATAAAAAACCCTTCTGTTGTTTGTGGTCCTGATTTGGCAAAGTAAGTTCTTTCGCTGAATCGGGGTCCAACTACTACAACAATGTATTGAGTGCAAGAGAAACCAAAAGTGAAATTAAGTAGGAAATGACCAATCTATTTCCATCACACAATCTGAGAGAGATGCAAGAAGTAAACAAACAGCAGAATAGTGAAAAATAATTAGATTTTAAATCTTTTCAATGTTTACCTCCTCATTTCTGATTCCCCTACAGTGGCAGTCTGCTTGCCTCTTCCTTGAACAGAGCTAGCATAGCCAAACTAATAATAAACAGATGCAGAGAACTGGCAAATGGATAGTGATGTAAAAACAATGAGGAATCTTTCTGGCACCTTAGAGACTAACAAATTTATTTGGGCATAAGCTTTCGTGGGCTCTAACCCACTTCATTAGATGCATGGAGTGAAAAATACTGTAGGCAGGTATAAATATACAGCACATAGGGGGAGGGATAGCTTGGTGGTTTGAGCATTGGCCTGCTAAATCCAGGGTTGTGAGTTCAATCCTTGAGGGAGCCATTTAGGGAACTGGGGTAAAAATCTGTCTGGGGATTGGTCCTGCTTTGAGCAGGGGGTTGGACTAGATGACCTCCTGAGGTCCCTTTCAACCCTGATATTCTATGATTCACATGAAAAGATGGGAGTTGCCTTACTAAGTGGGGGGTCAGTGATGTGAGGCACAGGAAGCAGATGAAGACCTTGATTAAGCAAAAGCAGCAAAGAGTCCTGTGGCACCTTATAGACTAAGGGATGTATTGGAGCATGAGCTTTCGTGGGTGAATGCCCGCTTCTTCAAAGAAGTGGGTATTCACCCACGAAAGCTCATGCTCCAATACGTCTGTTAGTCTATAAGATGCCACAGGACTCTTTGCTGCTTTTACAGATCCAGACTAACATGGCTACCCCTTTGATACTTGATTAAGCAAGTTACTTATGTACATGCCTACCTTCAAAAATGGGAGCCTCACTGAAGTCAATAAAATTATTCACTAGAACTGGTCAGAAAATGGGAAAAAAATATTCACAACAAATTTCAAAATTGTTTCCATTACATAATGTTCAAAATAGACCTATTTTTCATTTTCCTAAAAGCATTCAGGTATGCAGTGTTGTTATAGCCATGTTGGTCCTGCATATTAGAGCGACAAGGTGGATGAGGTAATATCTTTTCTTGAACCAATTTCTGTTGGTGAGAGAGACAAGCTTTCAAGCTTTCCCAGACCTGAAGAAAAGCTCTGTGTGAGCTTGAAAACTTGTCTCTCTCACCAACAGAAGTTGGCCCAATTAAAGATTTTACCTCACCAACCTTGTGGGCGGCATGGATCAACGTTCACATCGCACTCCCTGTCATTACCTGGCCCAGCTTGGGGAAGCTAATGATCCAACCAGTGGATTACATTCGCTATTGAATCCTGGTGACAGGCTGCCTGAGGCACATTGCGCATACACTCTGAAGAAGAGCCACCTTGTCTCTCTACAAACATTCATGCATTTTTAATTAAAATGGATCAAAATGTGTTATTCAAATTCTCATTGAACCCTGTTTTTAGTAAACAAAAATTGTTTACAACCATTTCAATAATGGTTGTGATGTTTTTAAAACTTCTTGATAAAAATGTTGTATAAAATGTCATGATAAACAAAACATCTCAAAGAAGTCAGTGGTTTTGGTGAAATATTTTGGTTTTGTACAAAAGGCTATTTTTCAACAAAAAAATTGTTTACTCAAAAAATGTTGATCAATTCTCCTACTAGCACAGGGGTAGGCAACCTATGGCACGTGTGCCAAAGGCAGCACGCGAGCTGATTTTCAGTGGCACTCACACTGCCCGAGTCCTGGCCATCGGTCCGGGGGGCTCTGGATTTTAATTTAATTTTAAATGAAGCTTCTTAAACATTTTAAAAACCTTATTTACTTTACATACAACAATAGTTATTTATATGTTATAGACTTCTAGAAAGAGACCTTCTAAAAACGTTAAAATGTATTGCCAGCACGCAAAACCTTAATTTAGAGTGAATAAATGAAGACTCGGCACACCACTTCTGAAAGGTTGCCGACTCCTGTTAGCATATTTGAAGGTCAGCACATGCTTAAGCACCTTGCTGAACTGGGGCCAAAGCCAGGAACCTCAGGCAGCACCCTAGCTCTGGAAGGGGCCTAATATTGGAGCTGGCTAATAAGCATTTCACTAGTTTAAAATAAGGGGTAAAATTTTCCTAAGTGCCTAAATGACTTAGGAGTCTGTTTTATTGACTTATGCTTTTAAGTGCCTAAGTCCCTCTTGAAAATGGGACTTGGGCGCTTTTTAAAAATGTACCCTTGTATTTATTACTTTGTTTATATTAATCTTGTTAATTTTCCAGGGGTTCTTTTTCTAGATCAGTGGTTCTCAACCATGGGTACATGTACTCCTGGGAGTACACAGAGCTCTTCCAGGGGGTACATCAACTCATCTAGATATTTTCCTGGTTTTACAACAGGCTACATAAAAAGCACTAGCTAAGTCAGTACAAACTAAAATTTCATACAGACAATGACTTGTTTATACTGCTCTATATGCTATTATATGGTAAGTATCACAATGAAATGTAAGTACATTTAGATTTCAATTGATTTATTTTATAGTGATATTGTAAAAATGGGAAAGTAAGCAATTTTTCAGTAACAGTGTGCTGTGACACTTTTATATTTTTATGTCTGATTTTGTAAGCAAGTAGTTTTTAAGTGAGGTGAAACTTGGGGGTACACAAGACAAATCTGACTCCCGAAACAGGTATAGTAATCAGGAAAAGTTGAGAGCCACTGTCCTATAGTACAAAGGAGATTTTTTTTTCTGTTTTTCATCGTTTAATGTTCTGAAGCATCCTTATTTTTATAAGCCAACCCAGCTGCTCAATCTCTGTGACACCTACCTATTCTCCCACTCCTTTAATTCAATTGCATACTGGTCTGCGTGTAATGAAATCAGCATCAGATGGGGCGTGGGTGATGGGGGTTTTGCTGAAAGAGAGGGGTGAGCAGATTAATAAGGAAGAGTAACACTATGAAATGATGGGGAGCTAAAATGGTAAGAGAGAGGAGGAAGATTATTTCAGCATATGGATCATCAAGTCAGAGATGAGAAAGGTGGAGCAAGGGAAGCAGAACAAAGCAGGCAGAGAAAGATAAAACTCATAAGAGCCTCTTCTGGATTCCATCAAAGCCAATGGCAAAAGTCACATTGATTTAATGCAGCAGGATCAGTCCCGAATCACACTGCATGTGTATTCCATTGACCGTCTGGTATTCTTCCTTCTATTTTTAAAGTGCCCAACCAGTAATATCTACCTATTGTGCTCTCTCTCAGGTTTAGCTGGTATTCCCCTCTCCTCTGCATTTCTCTCCCTGAGTTCTCCCATGGCTGCTAAGCTGAATTCAGTTGAACCAGTGATTGTGTAGTTGATTAAAGAACAGTTGTCTGAGTTATTTGAAGTTGTGCTATGAGAGAGATTTCATCATTTAAGGGTTATTATTACTCTGTCTTGCACTCTATTTTTCTCTTGCTCTCTCAAGGTACTTCAGTGGCTATAATGAAGTGAATCCAAATGACTACTTTGAGACTGGCAAGGAACCTGACATGCACACAAAATATACTTTTATCATCGGCCTCAACTAATCATCCTAAGGGATTTTCTATTTCATTGATGGGATTTCATTCTCCCATGTGTTTTTCACCTAATGTGACTGTAGTGAAGGAAAGGCAGAAGCACCAGCTTGAAACTGGCAAGAAGTTTGGTACACTTAACACCTTTTAGACTCAGCAACATTTCTTGGGAGGCTGAACCATGCTGTGGGGAAATCGAGGCACAAACACTGAGTGGCAATGGACTGTAAGGCATAGAGCCTATGGGTCCGGTTCCATTTTCTGACGGTACACTAAATGTGGGTGCCTTCTCTCTGCACTGCGAACTGAAGAAGAGGCATAGGAGATTGCTCTATTCCTGCTGGGGACTTAAAGCAGGTTTCTGCTCCCTTTCCACAACCATAGCTGTGCTAAAGTACACATTGGGGCGGAAAATCAGACCCTGAACTGGAGCAGAACTGAGTGGTATTAATGGAGCCAGCCAGAGAATGAAGCCAACAGAACAACTGCAGAAGCAACTTAATTAGGGACCCAAGATACTGGTACTATTTCCTACAATTTTCACTGCTTTAGCAAGGGGCATGGCTCAGTGACCGAGGAGATCCCTTCCAGTCCTATGTTCTCGCATTCTTATGACTGGACTTTCTCTACCCTGGGCTGATTGCCTGTTTGCTCCAATATCTTCCTGCCCCATCTCACAGTCTCTTCACCTCACTCTCACTCCATACCTGCCCTTATCTTCTTCCCCTCCCTCTGCTCACTTGCTCTGTTCCCCTCTCCTCTCTGTCTTCCATTCTCTTGCTGGTTAGCTAATAAAATGCACCACTACCCCCTCAAAAAATATCAATGCACTTAACATTGTGTTTTCCCCCACACATTGGCTTGTATGTTTTATCCTTTTCCCCCCTCCCCTTTGTCTGACTGATCTATTTAGATAACAAGCTCTTCAGGACAGGAACTTCCTGTTGCTGTATTTGTACAGTCCCTAGCACAATTGGGTCCCAACGTTGGCTGGTTACCTAGGTATTACCATAACAAACCTGATTAATTAAAATACAGTGGGTGATTTTCTGGATGCCTTTTGGGGCCCTCTCATGACGATTTTCTCTTAGTTTAAGCCATTCATTTTTCATGGGAAATGTAACATAAAAATTAAATGGAAGCCTGCTCTATGTCAATAATAAAGATTCCTGTTGGAAAGTAATACCTGGCCTGATTGCTTTTGATACTGTCTCCCACAGTATTCTTGCCACCAAGTTAAAGAAGTATGGGCTGGATGAATGGACTGTAAGGTGGATAGAAAGCTGGCTAGATCGTCGGGCTCAACGGGTAGTGATCAATGGCTCCATGTCTAGTTGGCAGCCGGTTTCAAGTGGAGTGCCCCAAGGGTCGGTCCTGGGGCCGGTTTTGTTTAATATCTTTATTAATGATCTGGAGGATGGTGTGGACTGCACTCTCAGCAAGTTTGCAGATGACACTAAACTAGGAGGCGTGGTAGATACACTAGAGGGTAGGGATCGGATACAGAGGGACCTAGACAAATTAGAGGATTGGGCAGAAAAAAACCTGATGAGGTTCAACAAGAACAAGTGCAGAGTCCTGCACTTAGGACGGAAGAATCCCATGCACTGCTACAGACTAGGGACCGAATGGCTAGGTAGCAGTTCTGCTGAAAAGGACCTAGGGGTCACAGTGGACGAGAAGCTGGATATGAGTCAACAGTGTGCTCTTGTTGCCAAGAAGGCTAACGGCATTTTGGGCTGTATAAGTAGGGGCATTGCCAGCAGATCGAGGAACGTGATCGTTCCCCTTTATTCGACATTAGTGAGGCCTCATCTGGAATACTATGTCCAGTTTTGGGCCCCACACTACAAGAAGGATGTGGAAAAATTGGAAAGAGTCCAGCGGAGGGCAACAAAAATGATTAGGGGTCTGGAGCACATTACTTATGAGGAGAGGCTGAGAGAACTGGGATTGTTTAGTCTCCAGAAGAGAAGAATGAGGGGGGATTTGATAGCAGCCTTCAACTACCTGAAGGGGGGTTCCAAAGAGGATGGAGCTCGGCTGTTCTCAGTGGTGGCAGATGACAGAACAAGGAGCAATGGTCTCAAGTTGCAGTGGGGGAGGTCCAGGTTGGATATCAGGAAAAACTATTTCACTAGGAGGGTGGTGAAACACTGGAATGCGTTACCTAGGGAGGTGGTGGAGTCTCCTTCCTTGGAGGTTTTTAAGGCCCGGCTTGACAAAGCCCTGGCTGGGATGATTTAGCTGGGAATTGGTCCTGCTTTGAGCAGGGGGTTGGACTAGATGACCTCTTGAGGTCCCTTCCAACTCTGATATTCTATGATTCTATGATTCTATGATTCCAGGACTACACAGGAAATAAAATAAAACTTGCAGTGGTTCAGTAGCTGCAATGTGTCAGAGCCATATAGATCTTAAATCTGAGATCCATTCAAAATCTAGAATCTCTGACTGGCAAAACAAGTTCTTCCCTGCATTACAGTATCATAGTACAGTACACCATATGAAACTGAAAGTCAGAGTGCATTAATCTGTAGCCTTGTACCATTGACAGCATGCATCTATATGCCTTGAATACACATAAGATCTGAATGGGTGGGGTTGGTAAAGGAAATATTGGGCTTCCACCCTTACTGTCACTAAGGGATGAAAAATGCTCCTGAGTGCCAGCAGAGAGACATTGTGTTTGGGGTGGGAGGATGCATTTACTTCACAGAGGAAGGCAAGCAGTGTTTGTATTGCTGCAGCAATTAAAGTACAATGTACCAGGAGGGTAGACTCTCAGTACCCCAACTAAGAAGCAAGAGAAACCATGAGGAAGCTCTATAGCCTACTCAAGGCGGTTTGAAGAAGGGGCCTTTCCTCTGTTTTTAGCAGAAGAGAGGAAATTGTACTCCTCCCATCCTACTCTCTTTTACTGTAACATCACTTCTCTCCCCAGGGTTTGTGCCAGGGGGAAAAAAGCTATTTAAAACATAGGAGCCTCAACAGTGGAGGTTGCTTGGGGCAGGTACTGAATTAGCAGGACCTGTAGTAGGTGACCTGGCCATGCCTCCTCCATGGACAGTTCTACCTACTTTGGAGGCTGAGTTGGCTGACTTGGTCTCCCATGCTTGCAGATACCTTCCAGATTCACTTTCCTCCACTAATGCCCCTGCAATATGCTAACAACAGACAGTATATCCCAGGACTGAATCAAGGTTTAAGATATATCCAGTGCAAAGATGCTAAGTGTAGAGGAGAAGTTACCATAGACATTTGCTTTGAAATGGTACTTGAAATCCTTCAAACAGTTTTCTATAGCTTTCCCTCAACAAGTCCCAGTGAGTAGAGAATTCATTTGATTTTGCATGCATCAGCATATTCACTTCACTTCACCTTTCCCCTCTATAAACAAACACGCTCCACTATACAAACTTTCGGCCCACTATTTATTTATTTTAGTTTAGTTATTTGTGCATCAAACACATCAAAGAACAAAAGTCCTGTGGGAAAATTATGCACTGTTCCATAACTCCTTTTGTTGCTAAATAGAACCCTAAACCTCTTTAATGCTTTTTATAAGGAGCTTTGCTCCTCAGATGCATTATCCCACCCACTTCCTTTCCATCTCCCATTGTCATACACTTTGAGACTTATTTCCTTGTTTGTCCTTTTCAAATGCTGACATTTGTAAGAAGGATCTTTCAAAGTCCTTGTATTAAGGCCACGATGACAGAGGGTCTGCTCTTTAATACTGCCCACATTTTTCTCACCCCTGTCTAAAAGGGAATCTAGAAAAATCTAAGTACTCAGCTGTCAGAATAGTGGTTTTATAATTAGCAATTCAAATTCATCAGTACAAGCACACTTTACAAATTAAGGGCCTGATCTTTCTCCCATTCAAGTCAAGGAGACTTTTGCCTTTAGATTTAAATGGAAGCAGGAGCGGGGCCACATCTGTTTATCTGAGATTAGATTAAAAAATCACAAGTAATTTCATTTAAGACAATAGAGTTACTCCATCAGTGTAAAACCTGACATAAACCTATGAAGAATTAGCCACAAAACTAGATTTGTTTAACAGCAGATAAAATATCACAACTGTATGCTGTTTTAAGTGACATTGTCAAATAATTCAGGCACAAAGTGGGAGTTTTGCAAAGAAAAATTGTTTGCAAAATATAATATCAATAGACCTGTTTTAGTGAAATCAATGAAAACTTTCTTTTTAACTTAAATATTTCCCTGAAACTACAGAAACCCAAACCCTACAACACTGGGCTAGTGCCTAAGAAAGAGATGGCCAGAGCCTCAGTTGGCAATAACCGAGCTAAGCAAATTCACACCAGCTGAGAATCTGTCCCACCAAATAAAAGTGACTCGAAACTGAAAGTGAAACTGATCAGTCTAGTTTCAGTCTCCAAAATGAGTGAAGTGCATAAAATAAACAAGCAGCATAAATTATTGAAAGTAAATATTATTAACATTGAGTTAAAGGCTTTCAAATTGCATTATTATAAAAATCGATATGGCTTTGCTTCTTGAAATATGGCATCTGACTTTCCTCTCACTTTTGAAAAAAAAAAACTGGTATAATTCTTATTCTAACTGAAGTTACTCCTAATTTGCACCAGTGCAAGTGAGAGGAATAATCAGGTCATTGATTTTTAATTGACACATTTTAATTATGAGGTTAAGGCAATTTGTTCTTCAACTCAAAAGATATTTTACTGTCTTTGACCTTTTAGTATTTTGTTTTCACTGGCAATTCCACTTATTCCCAACAGGTTCATGAAAATGTTAACAAGGACAAGAGTGGAATAGAAAATTAATGACATCTACTTAGCAAGAAACTTTCAGAAATATAGTGTCCAGCTCCTCAACATTAGTTTAAATGAGTAGACCCATTGATATCAACCCTATATTCCTAACTCCCATGCTAAAATTTACTCACAATGCAAGTTTAGGCCATCCTGTAATCCTCAGATTGGAAACAATCAGGCTTGTCTACATAGTGAGGTAATGCGCACCAGGGTCGCGAATTCTAAAGCATACCAATGTGTCACACACTAACTGGGTCATGTAGACCTTGCTGGCACATACTAAAATATCCCTACTGCACATTAATATAGTACATTTCAATCAGAAAATAGTTTGAAGACTTGATATCTGAGAGTTTGGATTGTATTCCCTCTTCTCAAGTACTCTCTTCTTAAAGATCTCTAGTAATTACTCACTAATATGATTTTATATTATTCATTTTGATTTTGTCACATTCCCCACTACAGACTAAACATTTTCTTTCTGGTTCTTGTGATGGTGTCTCCATATCTAAACTTTATGATTGTATGCCAGCTGGTATTAGCTGGCATCTTTGTCAGCACTGAGGCCAAGGATTGAGGGAACAAATCCTCTGGTCTTCATCATGGATACGCATGTCTGAGACAGTAGAAATACTGCATTTCCCCTGCACAGGGGACTGGCTGGTTGAAAGTTTTTGTATGGTCACATACACCATGGAAGGAGGCATTGTATTTGGGCAGGGAAAGTGACACAGTGTGCTAAGTGAGTCACCACAATGCATGGATTCCCTGGCCTTGATCCTTGTGTCTACCACAAGCAGGATGGAGAAAAGGTGACCATCTGTCACCCTTGTATTCCCCCAACCCCTAGATCAACTTAGTGGTATCTTCTGGAACCTTCAAATTGTGCAGTACCTACAACCACAATTCTGTTATCTTATTTTCATTATCCTTAGCCTCCCTCCTACCTTTTCCTCTTGTTAAATAAGAGAGGCAAGATAAATAGATATAAGCCCAGTTTAAACTGATGTAAGAGTGTCTACACGTGACACATTTCAAACTCAGATTCTATTCTTTAAAGGTGCGGGATTCTATATTACTTGAGATAGCACAACACACTTGTAATGCAGAACAGAGAGAGACTTTGGGATCTGTATGAAACAGAGGTCAAACTAAAATGTCTCATACACAGTTTTATATGGCTGTACTAGTTGAGTCTATAGGCTAGTAACAGTGAGCCACATAGTTTAAGCTTTTCTGCTCATTTACAGTGTTCAAGGCCTGGCCTAACCCAGAGTAAAATAAACTGCAACTGATTTGCTGTACGTACATATTTCTAGCACTTTGAATCATTTTATATTTAGTCAATAGATGTTTGAACTCTTCAAAGCATAAACTTATAGCAGACACCTGCAATGCAGAGAAAAGAGGGATTTGGGGGTCTGTATAAAGCAGGGCTCAAACTAAGCTGTCTGTCCCTATACTACAGGGGTCGGCAACCTTTCAGAAGTGGTGTGCCGAGTCTTCATTTATTCACTCTAATTTAAGGTTTTGCATGCCGGTAATACATTTTAATGTTTTTAGAAGGTCTCTTTCTATAAGTCTATAATATATAACTAAACTATTGTTGTATGTAAAGTAAATAAGGTTTTTAAAATGTTTAAGAAGCTTCATTTAAAATTAAATTAAAATGCAGAGCCCCCTGGAACGGTGGCTAGGACCCGGCCAGTGTGAGTGCCACTGAAAATGAGCTTGCGTGCCACCTTTGGCACGAGTGCCATAGGTTGCCTACCCCTGCTATACTACAACAGCCCCACCCTGCAGAGATAGGGACTGTCTACAAAGTGTAACCTCTGGGGAACAAAGTGCAGGGTTGCCCAAAAAGTTCAACCACTATGAAAACTTCAGTTGAATAAATGGCAACCATCCTTGGTTAGATGTTGATAGATGTTTGGCTGCGTGTAAGATGATGGTGTAAGTGCCAAAGCAGTTCAGTTACTTTGTATCAAGCTGCAGTCTGAGTGACTAAAACGTCCAATTCTCAAGTGACAATCCATGACAGATAATGCAGGAGTAAAGCTATGGGCCAGAAGATGAAGCTGACGCACTACTAGTCCTTGAGGCCTGAGGCACTTTCCTCTTTGCTCTCTTCACTGTCCTATCTCTCATCCACCTCTCTCCAATCTCTTTTACTCCTTGGTGTAGCCTATCACTTGCACATCCCAGCTTGCAGTGCCAATGCTGAACATTTTTAAGTCCCTCTTGCAAACCCCCTTAAACCTGAGCCTAGTTCAGCCCAGTGGCCTTGGAGCAGCTGCACGTTCTCCATAGAGGAGATCCTTTGGAATGTATCCATTGTCCATCTGCTACAGACCAAGCCAATAGAGACATCTGTGTTTGAGAATAGTGATCAGATTTGAGAAATTCAGATGTCAATGTAAGAATCAGAGATTTTTGTGTGTGTGCCTTGTGAACAGATCCGTTGTCCACTGCCTGGTGGTTACAGTCGCTGGAGGTCACTCCGCCCAGTGGTTGCAATAGGAGAGGTAAGGGAACCTGGGCCCCCCCACTCCACCAGGTTCCAACCCAGGGCCCTGTGAGGCCTGCCCAGCATCTTTTACCATGGGGTGCCTCCTGTTAGCCTCCCTGGGACACTTCCTACCTCTCCCTTTTCCCCGGCGTGGTGCAGTTTGTCCCTTCCAGCACTCCCTCGTGGGTTGCCTAAACATCTCTGGCCTGTAAGACCTGCCACTCACCGGCACTCCTTCTCCCAGTCTGGATCTGGTTACATTCTTTTCCAGAGTTCTCAAAGTGGCTCCTTCTCCCTGCCCTGTCCTCCCCTAACGGAGCTGTCTGGCACCCTATTAAACTCTGCCTGCAAGTGGAGCATGCTCAAGAAGGGTTGAGGGGTGGGGCTTCCTGAGCCCAGAGCTTTTTTTTATGCTTTGCTGGCCAGTGCATGATTTATACACCTCATCACACTTCTAGTCACACAAATTTGCCCCAGTTCAGCTAAATTGGTCTAACTTAGTACTTGGAGACATACATCTATTTATTCAAACTTTATTATATTATTAATTATTAATAAATAATAATAATAATAATAAAATATTAATTAATTATTATTATTATTAATAGTAAGGATTTCGACTGAGTCTCTGTAGTTGCTTTTTTAATTCTGGATTCAAGAGAGGATATCCAGTATATGAAAGCTGTAGAACTGAATATCATGTAAATACAGTAAGAACTATGTAAACTAAAGGAAAATAATCATGTTAACACCATGAGGGACTCTTGTACCAGTAAAGATGGGAAAAACCTCTCTCCTATCTGAGGAAAGGGAATGTGAAAGGTACCACTAACAGTTGAAGGTGAGAGAAAAATATTCTCTCTGTTTACTTACCCTTGGTGGAGTGTAAATTGTTTCAAGATGAAAGAGTTTTTGTTGGAATTGAGCTGATTTAAATCTGTTTGCTCTTCTGCTGCTCTTTTCATAGAATCTGAAACATTATCTTCTGCTCATGTAACTGTTTGCTAATGGGTAATAGACCACCAGCTAAATCCAGAAGGAACGGAGTTAGATATTGTATAATCAATATTCAAGTAGAGATGTGTTGGTTCTCAATTTTCTGTTCCTACCCATGACTAGTGCAGTTATACAATATCTGTAGCTAGACCATCTCGGTTATGAGAGCTGACAAGATCATAGGCTGAGCAGAGTAGTGCCTGGTCAATGCTTAAAGAGAGAGAACTCTGCAAGGAGATATCAGGGTGCTGTGGAAAATACTGTGGTTAATTTGATATCTGGCATTTTCCTTCTGAGTCCATATAGGAAAAATGACACATTAAGGAGCACTAACTTAAAATTAGGGTTATTTTTTTGTCTATTAAAAATCCCGTTAAACTTTCTGTTTGAGTAGCCCATTGTTTCCAGATTCCAGTCTGGATACTTACGTTGTGCCTATATAAATTCCCTCTGCAGTTTCCTTTGGATATAACATTCTTTTTCTGTTTCTCCTCTAAACTATTGTGCTCTGTCCACCACAAGTACATCCTGACTTGTCAATAAAAGCTTGTGACACAGACAGATGTAAAAGTATCAGTATGGACTCTGGATATCTGTCATTCATCAGGAGGAGGTCATCAGCCAACAAAACCAATGCATTCACCACACCACTGCTGGTCGAATGATATGTATCAAATCATTTATCTGGTGAATTTGGAGAGGTTCACTGGTTTTAATACATTTGCTGAATAGTGTTTTTCATTATCTACCTAACTCTTCTCCATACTGTAACTTGACCGAAATGGGACAAGGAATTCTGAGGTCTCCTCCATCTGGAACTGCTGCAATATTTTCAATCACCTTTCCAACAAAGGTAGGATTATATGACAGAACAGTAATTGGCAAGATTGCAGGTGGGAAAAGTCTGTCACAATGTTAATGTGTTATCTTAAGACCTTCCAGGAATGCAAATAAGAACTGTGCCCCCTCCCCCCACCGTGAAGCTGGGAACCATCTGTTTCCTCTGGTATAAATCTTCTGGGTCTAGCTGTGCAGGATCGAAAGATATTGGACCTATTGTCTGTCCTATGCCTAGAGCCTGAGTAATTTTGGAAGGGAGCGGAGAAAGAAGAAAACATTTCTCTGGCAGTTTTTTGTTTGAAGCTGCTCAGAGGTTTGGAATGATAAAAGGAATCCAGACAGAGATGGATCACTGGTCATGATGCAGGTGAGACTATCTAAAGTACATGATGAATGTTATTTGTCACATGACTCCACAGTTTGGCACATACCTGGTCACTTTGTCACATGGCTGTGACCTACAAATGTGGCATGAGTATATTTTCATTAAAATATGCCCACTTTTAGAATTCAGCAAATTTATAATGATGACAGGGACAGAGTGTTGAGGACAAAAAAAAAAGATTTCAATTGATTTTTAAATATATTTTTCAAATATGAAATTTACATGCATTTATAACATGAGATGGACAGAGTATAAACTGTACTAAGTAAAATATTATAAGCAAAAAGTTAAATATACCCCAATATTTGTCTTTTGGGGGATTTTGCTATATTTAATATTATGCATGGATACAGATATTATATAAGGCTCTTCGGCATAATAGCTATGTTCCTAGACTAAGATTTTCAAAAGGACCAACTATATAGAAATACAAGTAGTTTGAATTTCAAATAATAGCAGATTGTTCATTGAAGTTAATAGGGTGAATGCCCTTGCCATATTAGCTAAACAGGCATATCTTCGGCGTTGTTATTTTTAGAAAAGGCTAGACCCATTTAACTTCATTTCCCCATTTTGGTATGATAAAGGAAGTGTATGCATGTGCATAGGTATATACTTTTCTGATCCAAATGTAAAAGAGCTAAAATGGCTCTTTACTATATGATTCAGATTAACCCTTTGTAATAACTTCTGTTTTTAAATACAAGGCAACCAGAGTCTGGGGACAAGTTAATGAGGCAAAAGCTTATGAAGAGAAAAATTAATAACATATATGCAGATAACACAAGTCATCTGGGGAATATTCTTCATTAGAAGCTTGCATTATTGTGGAGTCTTGACACTACAACTGAATACATTTCTTGATTATCTTGTACTTATATTTTTCAGAGCCCCGGAAACACTGTTTACCAACAAAGTATTGATGGACAGATATTACAAGGCTCATCCTACCCAAATACTGCTGGGTCTCTCTAAATATCTAAAGGTCCTCCCAAAAAGGTCACAGCAGCAATTGATAAGGTCACAAGAAGGTCAACACCATGATCAGAAATATGGGATTCCTGCACAAGGAAGCTATTCAGGCTGACTATGCAAAGTCTTCCACATACTTAAGGTAGGCATGTAAGTAGTCCCACTGATAAGTCTTTGCAGGATTGGGATCTAAACTAGGGTCTTATGTCTCTGTTATTTTTTGTTGCCCTTTTTGAACTCAGTAGGACTGCTCACATTCTTAAGGTGAAGAACATGCATAAGTCTAGCCAGCATCATGGCCTCAGTTTGGAAAGGAGAAAAGTAAAAACAGATATGATAGAGATATATAAATAAATGTCTGGTTTGAAAAAAAGCAAGTCAGGCACTTCTATTTATACATTTTTATACTACCAGAGAAAGAGGGGATTCCAAGAAATTAAAAGACAGATTTAGAAAGGATAATAGGAAATATGTCTTTATGCAACATATAATTAACCTGTGGCTATCCTATATAATCAGGTTATTAAGACAAATGATACTTAATATTCAAAATAAAGATTAGACACATATGAAGATGAGTACAATCTGTGGTTTCAATCTCTAGTATAGAAGAGCTATATTCGTGTTTCAGAGTATAAACAGCTCGAGTCATTATTTCTATGGTAATACACTATAGTCCTGGTGCATCATGGGATAGTTTCCCCTTCCTGTGAACCATGTAAAGTCTAGATGGACAATAGACCCATTCCAGCATGTTTCTTTTCTCAGTCTTTTTTTGCCTCACACATCTCCATGATGATCTGTGTCTCTTCTCTTTTACTTTTTCAAAAGCACTACCAAACAATATGCTATTATATAAACCAATACATGTCCTTTTCAGGGTCTCTTTTCTCCCAGCAAAACTGAGAAATCATTTTTAGAAACATTTTAAAACCCCTCTGAGAAACCTGAAACAGTCAGGTTACCTGACCTTTGCCCATTATCCTACTTATCCATCTAGCTATTTAACTAAATTCTTAGTATGGGATTTTCAGAAACACCTATGTAATTGCGGAGCACAGCTGTATTGAAAGTAAATGGACCTGGGCACTTTGGAAAATCCTATCTTAGTGTCTTGCAACATGCAGTGCTTGTCAAAATTAACAGTTCCCAGAGAGACCTAGTGGATGAACACATTCTGGATTCCAGATAAAAATCCTGGATGCCAATCTGCAATCCCTCCTCAGGTAAACTTCCACTGAAGTCAATATGTGGTATACTGATCACTCTGCTGAAATCAGTGCTGGGTTTGCTTGACTAAAGATAATAGGATTGCACCCTACATATTTGCATTTACTCTTATATTACTAATATTTACAATCTCAAAGATGAAGAACTCCACATGGACTCCTCCTGAGGGTCGAAATAACAGTCTGGACCTATACATAGAATGCTTCCGCTGACGTGCGCAAGCAGAAATTGTGGAAAAACAACATCGCTTGCCTCATAACCTAAGTCGTGCAGAACGCAATGCCATCCACAGCCTCAGAAACCACTAGGGTGACCAGATCACAAGAGTGAAATATCAGGACACATTGGGCGAGCGGGGCGCGGGGGGGGGGGGGCGGGCGGGCGTCGGCGAGCGGGGGGGGGGGGGGGGAGAGAGATGACGATGACAGACACAGGTGCACATAGCCATGAAGGGGGCCCTAGGAAGCTGCGAGAGGGGTTGTACGGCCCCTGCTGCAGCCCGCACCACAAGACACAGGGCAAGGACTCATGGCCCCAGCTCCAGTAGAAGCCATGGGGCCAGGGGCACAGGGCTCCGGCTCCAGCCCCCGCCTGAAGCTGCAGGACAGGGGCGCAGGATCCTGGTTGCCAAGTCAGATCCAGTTGCAGGGCAGGGGAGTGAAGGGTCCTGGTTCTAGGTCTGGCTCCAGCCGCAGTCACAGAGGGGAGGCCCCAGTCCTGCCTTCAGCCGCAGCTTCAGCCACTGACAGCTGAAGCAAACTACATCATCACAAAGGTCTGGAATCAGTGAGTCTAAATTATAGACAATCATAATCCATATTTAAACATACAGATTTATTTGAACACTAAACAAAGAACTTTAAGTTGCGTGTCTTTCCCCTCAGATAAGGGCTCTGGGGTGGGCTGGGGTGTGGCCACCCCCCAAATCCTGCCGCCCAAGGCGACCGCCTAGTGGAAGCGCCGGCCCTGCATGTGTGGCCTCCCCTGCTCCTGCCCCTCACCATAGCCTCACTGGGGATGGGGCTGCCCCTTGCCCAGTGTGGGGCAGGAGTGGGGACTGCAGGGTGGTGGCTGTGGTGCGGGGGGGGTGTCACAAAATTCACCCAAGCCCCAGCTGCTCAGGGCTAGGAAGCCCCCTTCCCCCATCTCCCCTCTGGTGGGTGGGTGGGTGCTGGGGGTGGAGGGGGCTGCCATCACATGTGGCTTCCTTCCTCCCCTGCTGCAGCCTGCTGCCCCTCACTGGGGGTGGGGGGTGGGGATGCCCCTTGCCCAACGTTGAGCAGGAGTGGGGGCTGAGGGGGGGTGGGTGGATCACAGGGTCAAACACTCACCAAAGCCCCAGAAGCTGCTCAGGTGAGTGAGATCCACTCCAGATGTCCGTCTCCTGGCAAGAAGTCCCCTTGGCGTCTCCTCCAGGTGGTTGCCAGGGGAGGGGAGGGGGGCTGCCAAACACATGTGTGCCGCCTCCTCCCCCATCCCCCCCTTCCCTCTCCCCCTCCTGCTGCTCTTGTGCGATAGCCCTTAGGCAGAAGCAGCCGCAGCCAACAGCAAAGCAGAAGCAAGCAAGGGAGAGGCACTGGGCTCTTTTCTTTCAGGCAGGGAAGCTCTGGGGTGGGGGAAGGGACTTGGGGGGTGGCCTACAGGGGCCGGGGCCTGCTCCAGGCAGGGCCAAGGGAGAAACCCAGCTCCAAATATTGGTGGAGCACAGCCCCCAGCCTTGAATATTCCTGGTGCTCGGGCACCACAAGCCCATATAACCTGCCGCCCCTGCCCCCAAGCGGGGCAGATTGGCAAGAGCAAGAGAGATAAGGGCTGGGCTCACCCCATTTCCTAAAGCCTTGCAGCCCCCAGCTGGGAGGTAGCGGGGGTGTCCCCTAGCCCACCCCGCTCCCTTCTCCGCAGCTGTTCAGAATCGGAGTCACTTCGCCCACACCCTCCCTGGGAGTCCCCCCTTTGGCCTCCAGGTTTCACACCTGCTTGGCCATTCCCCCACTGGGTAGCCATGCAAAATTTAGGGGAAACTGAGGCACACAGGATTCATTGAAAACTTGAGAACATTTGTCACAACTTGAGCCTCCCTCCCCCCAACCCTGCTGGACAGTCACCCTCGTTGGCTTATTTCTTTCCTCCCCTATTTTTTATTTTATTTTCACCCCCCCTCCCAATCACTCAATGTCCTCACCCCCCCACTGGCACCTTCCTCCACAAGAGAGAAGCTGCTTCCCAGCGGGCTGTGGGGTGTAGGTACTGCTATGCTTAGCCCCCTCTGAAAGAATGTGGCTCCCTGCCCCCATGCTCACCAGGCCAGCGGCCCCCTGCATCAGCAGAGCAGAACAGTGACTCTACAAAAGCCCCCCCCCCAGCACCCCCACGCTCTTGCTGCCTCCCGGCGGATCCCCCAGGCACACATACAGCCAACTAGCCACAGCAAAAGCAGCCAGAGTAAGTTGATTGCTTACCAGGAGGCTGGAGCAGCAGCATGCAGCAAGCAAACATCCAGCAGGCAGAGGCAGGTCCCGCTCTGGCTCCTAGCCTGGAGGGTCGCATGGCTGGGGGTCAGGTCAAGTCGAGGCAGGCGGGGGGGACTCAGTCTCTCTGCCCACTGCCGGCGTCTACAAGCCGCGCCCCCCCAGCATGCAGCTGAGCTGTGGACTATTCCTCCCTGCTGCCTCACTCTGTGTGCCTGGGGCTGCTGCTGCTGGATTCTTTAGGTTCCTGCCGGCCGGCAGGCGGACACCAGCTGAGAGCTCAGCTGTGCAGCGCTGCCCCAGGGCCCCGGAAGAACACGTGGGTGGCGCCGGCTTGCCGCAGTCCCGGATATCGGGACAAAGTGCCGTCCCGACCAAGGTAAGGTCGGGACGCGGGACAAGTCCCCTAAAATCGGGACTGTCCCGTCAAAATCGGGACGTCTGGTCACCCTAGAAACCACCCTGACATTATCATCAAAGAGGCTGATAAAGGAGGTGCTGTTGTCATCATGGACAGGTCTGACTACCAGAAGGAGGCTGCCAGACAACTCTCCAATACCAAATTCTACAGGCCACTTTCCTCAGATCCCACTGAGGAATACATTAAGAAACTGCACGATCTACTCAGGACACTCCCTACACTAACACAGGAACAAATCAACATACCCTGAGAGCCCTGACCGGGGTTATTCTATCTATAACCCAAGATCCACAAACCTGGAAATCCTGGACACCCCATCATCTCGGGCATTGGCACTCTCACTGAAGGACTGTCTGGATATGTGGACTCCCTACTCAGACCCTACGCCACCAGCACTCACAGCTATCTCTGTGACACCACTGATTTCCTGAGAAAACTACAATGCATTGGTGACCTCCCAGAAAACACCATCCTAGCCACCATGGATGTAGAGGCTCTCTGCACAAACATCCCACACACAGATGGAATACAAGCTGTCAGGAACAGTATCCCTGATGATGACACAGCACAACTTGTTGCTGAGGTCTGTGACTTTATCCTCACACACAATTATTTCAAATTTGGTGACAATATATACCTCCAGACCAGTGGCACCGCTATTGGCACCCGCATGGCCCCACAATATGCCAACATTTTTATGGCTGACCTGGAACAACGTTTCCTCAGCTCTCGTCCACTCACGCCCCTTCTCTAACTACTCTACATTGATGACATCTTCATCATCTGGACCCATGGGAAGGAGACCCTGGAAGAATTCCACCATGATTTCAACAGCTTCCACCCACCATCAACCTCAGCCTGGACCAATCTACACGGGAGGTCCACTTCCTAGACACCACAGTACAAATAAGCGATGTTCACGTTAACACCACCCTATACCGAAAACCCACCAACCACTACGCCTACCTTCATGCCTCCAGCTTCCACCCTAGACACATCACACGATCCATCGTCTACAGCCAAGCGCTGAGGTACAACCGCATCTGCTCCAACCCCTCAGACAGAGACCAACACCTACAAGATCTTCACCAAGCATTCTCAAAACTACGATACCCACACAAGGAAATAAAGAAACAAATCAACAGAGCCAGACGTGTACTCAGAAACCTCCTGCTACAAGACAGGCCCAAAAAAGAAACCAACAGAACACCACTGGCCATCACCTACAGTCCTCAGCTTAAACCTCTCCAACGCATCATCAGTGATCTACAACCCATCCTGGACAATGATCCCTCACTTTCACAGACCTTGGGAGGCAGGCCAGTCCTCACCCTCAGACAACCCGCCAACCTTAAACATATTCTCACCAGCAACCACACATCGCACCATAACAACTCTAACTCAGGAACCAACCCAGGCAACAAACCTCGATGCCAACTCTGCCCACATATCTACACCAGCAACACCATCACAGGACCTAACCAGATCAGCTACAACATCACCGGCTCATTCACCTGCATGTCCACCAATGTTATATATGCCATCATGTGCCAGCAATGCCCCTCTGCTATGTACATTGGCCAAACTGGACAGTCACTACGCAAGAGGATAAATGGACATAAGTCAGATATCAGGAATGGACGTGTGCACAAAAATGGACGTACAAAAATCTGTAGGAGAACACTTCAACCTCCCTGGCCACACAATAGCAGATGTAAAGGTAGCCATCTTACAGCAAAAAAACTTCAGGACCAGACTCCAAGGAGAAACTGCTGAGCTCCAGTTCATTTGCAAATTTGACACCATCAGATCAGGATTAAACAAAGACTGTGAATGGCTATCCAACTACCGAAGCAGTTTCTCCTCCCTTGGTGTTCACACCTCAACTGCTAGCAGAGCACCTCACCCTCCCTGATTGAACTAACCTCGTTATCTCCATACTGATTTATATCTGCCTCTGGAAATTTCCATTACTTGCATCTGAAGAAGTGAGGTTCTTACCCACGAAAGCTTATGCTCCCAATACTTCTGTTAGTCTTAAAGGTGCCACAGGACCCTCTGTTACTAATCTCAAAGATGAAGTCTTTAAAACCCAAATATACATTTCACCAGTTAGTCTGTATAAATTCTGTATTTCCTACAGGTTGAGCAGTGGCACAGCCAGTGACTATTAATACACACAAGGTAGGTGAGGTAATATCTGTTATTGGGCTACCGTTGGTAAGAGAGACGAGCTTTCATGCTACACAGAGCTCTTCCTCACTCTGAGCACCTTTCCCTGACCTGAGGAATAGATTTATGAGGCTTGAAAGCTTGTGTCTCTCACCAACAGAAGTTGGTCCAATGAAAGATATTACCTCACCCACCTTGTTTTTTTAATATCCTGGGACAAACAAAGCTACAGCAACACTGCATAGTGATTATTTATAGTCAGTCTTTAATTATTGTACTTGATTTTCAACTTATGTGAGGCAGCAATGTTTGGGTTCAAATGTTGCAGGAGAACATTTACATTAAAAATCTTTCTTTGTTTTTTATTTCATATTTTTACTGGAGTTGATCAAAATTACCAAATATTTTTCATAAAATGATTTTTTTTATATATTCAAAATTTCCCTTTAACATTTTTTAGTTGTTTGACAACAACAACAAAACTGATTCTTTTAACCAAATTTTTGAAACTATCTCTAATGTTTGCTACAATATGGTGGACATGGTAGTCAAAGCTACAATGTGTATAGGATAAAAGTATACATGGATATTTAACAATTACTTTATATTATTTCTGTGTATATTTTTCCTCCATGCTCACCCGAATCCCATTTCTCCCATTTCTTCCATGAATGCAGATGTGGGTACAATTCAGACTGAGAAAGCATGAACATTATCTTTTCAAATTCAGCTCCTACAATCAATTTCTGATGTCAGTTTCACTAGTATAAATCAGAAGTAACTGAAATGAAATGAAGACAATGAGATAATTCTGGATTTACACTTATGTAAATGAGAGCAGAATTCATCCCTCATGATTTACATTGAACATGCGGAATAATGATCTGACAAGAATAATTTTTATTTCTTGTCATGAAACCAGGGAAAAATCCAGTCTGACTGTTTTGTGTTATGTATGAGATTTCTCAGGCAGATGTAATTGTTATTATCAGTGCTATTGACAATCCTCTGTCTTTGCTGTGAATCCCATCTTATATAAAACTGCATGCTCACTGACTATCACATACAAACTGAAACACCTGTGTCCTAGTCATACACAGCTGTATGTGTGTCACTGCTGAGCCATCTGCAGAATATTCCATATGACAATTGCTCAGGACTGGCAGGAAGATCTATTAGAGAGAGAATATCTTTAGTATAATTAAGAAAAACTGCATTAGACTTGGCTAAAATAAGAACTGATCCAAACCTTTGCCCTAAACGCAAATCAAACCTTTTTCCAGGTTCAAGAATGTTCAGTTTAATTGTTCATTATTAGGACAGAAAAATCCTATGCACCGCTACAGGCTGGGGACCAACTGGCTAAGCAGCAGTTCTGCAGAAAAGGACCTGGGGATTACAGTGGATGAGGAAGTGGATATGAGTCAGCAGTGTGCCCTTGTTGCTAAGAAGGCTAACGGCATATTAGGCTGCATTAGTAGGAGCATTGCCAGCAGATCAAGGGAAGAGATTATTCCCCTCTATTCAGCACTGGTGAGGCCAAATCTGGAGTATTGTGTCCAGTTTTGGACCCCCCCCCCCACAGAAAGGATGTTGACAAACTGGAGAGTCCAGTGGAGGGCAACGAAAATGATCAGGGGGCTGGGTAATATGACTTATGAGGAGAGTCTGAGGGAACTGGGCTTGTTTGGTCTGCACAAGAGAAGAGTGAGGGGGGATTTGATAGCTGCTTTCAACTACCTGAAGGGGGGTTCCAAAGAGGCTGGAGCTCGGCTGTTCTCAGTGGTGGCAGATGACCGAACAAGAAGCAATGGTCTCAAGTTGCAGTGGGGGAGGTCTTGGCTGGATATTAGGAAACACTATTTCACTAGGAGGGTGGTGAAGCACTGAAATAGGTTATCTAGGGAGGTGGTGGAATCTCCATCCTTAGAGGTTTTTAAGGCCTGGCGTGACAAAGCCCTGGCTGGGATGATTTAGTTGGTGTTGGTCCTGCTTTGAGCACGGGGTGGACTAGATGACCTCCTGAGGTCTCTTCCAACCCTAATCTTCTATGATTCTATGATTATTTGCATTCACCTAAACTTCTGCTGGGACCAAATTCACCTAATCCCTGCTGGGACCAAAAGTGCCAAAAATCATTTTGTAATATTTCTGTGGGAGCTGAAAGTGGAATATATTGGAAATTTCTTCTGGGAGCCCATTCTTTGAAGATTAAATTTCATTCCAATACTGCAGATTCAAGGGGTGAAATTCTGGCCCACCCACACTGACTTCAGGGCCAGGAGTTCACACAGACAGTTCAGATAGTTTGGCTAAATAGTCATATTTGGGGGTATATGTCCAAACTGAACCTCTGGCCCTCGTGAGGCTTTTCCACTACTATCTTACATGACACCACCAGCTACAGATGCACTCTGTGGAGGTAGAGCTTCAGCTGGCATAAACTTTCAGAGCTCCAATTACTTCAGCTAAGGATCTGGCCCATAGATATTTTTGATGCACTTTATAAATGCCGGTCACTGAGATACATACCCTTTCTCTCCCTCACCAGTCCTTTTTAGATTTTCACTACTGATTTGCTGCATTATTCTAACTGTAATGCTGAAACTACATCAGGCGCAGCACTGCATTTTTAACCTACACAGACAGAAGTCACAGGAAGGTTTCTCATCAAGAGAGATCTGCAAGCAATGTCTTCCCCCTCCTCTCCTTTCTTTCCACCTCAATTAAGAAACAACATGTTTTTCCTCTCAGTGCTTGCCTTTTATCTACTCCTCTTCTCATGTTTCTCTGTTATTTTTTCTCCTTCATACCATGGCAGTGGTGCTGAATGCTGATGAGCTAATGCTAAATTTAACCCCAGACAGCCCTTTGCATTTCTAGTACTTGAAGAAATTCAGAAATCTGCATTTTTGCAGGGACCATGCACGCCGGGTAATCTGATCAGTAGTCTGTGGTATCTGCATTTACCTCTGGACACAAGACTTATTTCAACTCTGACTCATATCTGTTGATGAGTCGAGAATTGGGAAACAACCTACCTCTGCATCAAAAGCAATTGGTGGAGACTGCTAGATTTTTTGATTACTTCTAAATTAGTTTCTCTGCAAAACAGTGACACCTATTCTCAAGACAATCATGCTCTGCAGAAGAGGTTTATTTTAAGTATAACATGTTTGAAAATGGGAAGACCACTACCAAGAACACCCTTCCTATACCACCAATACCCACCCATTAACACTTTAAATAGTGAATAGTTGTTTCTAAATTCAAATTCAAATTTAAATTGTAAATGTATGGGAATCTATTATTTTGCAGAGACACATATAATTGCAAGAAAAGATTATAGCCTTTTCACTCTGTTGCAAAGGCAATAAAAAAATTATAATCCATGACTACACAGGTTTGATGAGACCGCAGATATCTATAACTTGTCCTTAAATTAAGATGTATCTGTATTGATTAGACAGCTAAAAAGGAAACAAACTGATATTTGCATAGTGCAACTAGATAAAATAAGCTGTTTCAGTTACTGGAAAATGTACTCTTTTTACAATATCTGATAGAGTATGTTACTCGCAAGTGCACCTACCCCAATAATTATTTGAAAAGATTGTTTCTTGTGGTGTGTGTAGCTATGAAATCATCATGACTTTGTTTTCTGTGTATTGCGTCTTTAAAATTATAAGCCCTCTCCCAGAGTGTAAAATTCATCAGACATTTTTTTCTCAGAGCTGAATGCAGACTGTTAAGGCTTGCCTATACTAGAGTTTTTGATTGTGTCGTAATGTGCATTAAGTGATTGCCAATTAATACATATTAACTGATACAGCTGTAAGTAGTAACAGACACAAACGTTTTCTCCAGGAAACAAACATTTGGTCTTGGTTGTGGTTCACCCTTGGACTCATGAGACTTCCTTTGCACTCGTGATCCTGGATTGTCTGTTGACATGCCAGTTGTCCTGTATCAAAGCAACCTGAGGGATACTCTAACTTGCAGTAGTTGCCAATGACCCAAATGAGTTGATATGGCAGTCAGGAATCACCAGAGCATAGGGAAATCCCAAGTACACCTCTTTTTCCCTAAGTATGCCCATTACACCAGGAAGGGGGCTGCATAGTAGATGCAACACTGGTTGTAAGATACCAGTATATTCTCCTACACTGAGGCAATCCTTCCAGGGCTAGTGATTTAGGCTTTGCAATAGTTGTGTAAATAGCAACAGCTCAGAATTTGGTCTAGAATTTCCAAGAGTTTTATAAAAACATTTTTTCCTGGTGCTCAAAATTTCTGTTTCGGACTAGCTAATGAAGAGCTGAGTACTGTAGGAAGAGTCTTTCATTAACCTGCCACCAAGTTCTAGTGTATCCCAACAAAGAAAGAAAGAAAAGTTTAAAATTGCCAAGGACATAAAGAGCAGAGTTGTCCGAGTTTGGTAAAAACTTCCTGGTGAATAAATTTTCCATTTCTTTTTTAAGGTTCTCTAAACACATGATTCTAAGGTGTAATTAAAGTTAATGGAGAAATCTCCAAAGGGGGGGGGGGAGCAGCACTTCAATGTGCTTTTGGTATGTCTTAGGTATGTCTGCACTGCAACTAGACACCCGCAGGTGGCCATGCCAACTGATTTGGTCCTGTTGGGCTTGGGCTGTGGGGCTGTTTAACATTTGGGCTCAGGCAGTAGCCCACGCTCTGGGACCCTCCCACCTCAGAAGGTGGTACAGCCTGGGCTCTAGCATGAGCCTGAACATCCAGATCGCAATTAAACACTCATTAGCCTGAGCCCAGCAAATTCAAGTCAGCTGGCAGGAGTCAACCAAGGGTTTTTAATTGCAATGTAGACATACACTTAGAGTCTCTTTATTTCACTCTGTCTCACTATCTCATTCACTCTTTCCAAATATAAATATTTGTCACTTCGGGGCTTGTTTTTCAGGCTGTTCATAACAAGTGAACTACAGTCATGAGTTCACAAGCATATCAAAACAAACCTCAGTGGGCTTGTAAACTAGAATTTGAATATGTGATAAACAGTCCACTGCAGCTTTAAAGAAGGATTGCATTGCATGGATGGGATGGTCAGCTGAGTTTCAGGTAACAGAATTATCTTCCCATGTAATCATCATCTCCTGGTGGAAAAGCAGTACCATCAGATACATTCCTAAACTGTTCCAAGTTTTCTCTGTAATTAACAAAACAAATGCTGGCTCTCTAAACATATCATAATATGCATTATAAAAACTTCTGATCATAAAAAATGTGGACAGTATAATTTGTTGATGAGGGACACAATCTGTTTTCTGTGTCCCTTCTGTGGGCACTGGGAATACTGTACTTGCTGAAGAGTTTCACTCAAATAGGGCATGGTGCCAGGTTGAAACTATCATCCCAATTAGCTTAATAATACAGGATATTGCTTTCAGATGCACTGATGACAGGTTGGAATCTAATGGCCTACAGGTAATAATGGGAAAAAATAGCAACCTGGATATGTAACAAAACTTTGTATGTGTTGTGACAGCTACCATGTCTGCAGGGGAGGATAAAGAGAAAGGGAAAGCAAAGCCATCAACAGCAAGGTGTATTTAAAAAAACAACAACACCCTACTGGTAAAATTGATAGTGTGATTAGAATGGGTATTCTGAAGCTACAGTCTAATTAATTTATGTTGTGCAGATGTTAGAGAAAATCAACCAGCCATTCAGGAACAATGGATCTTTATAGAATGTAAAAATTAGCTAGTATTCTATTTTTCGGGTGAGATTCTGCAAAAATAGTTATTTTGAAGAATTAATTTCAACTCTTATTTTTTTAAAGGGGGCCTGGCACCTTATAATTAGCAAAACAGAATCTATGCACTGAATTACTGTAATGAACATATTCATTCCATTAGGTTCACACCACCATGTGGTGTAAGACAGGAATAATTAAACACCAGATGGTGATGTAAACTCGAATAGAGAGAATGCATGCATTATGCATGAGAAGGGGTTTTATTGTTGCTTTTATCCATTTGGTACCATTATGCTACTCTTGGACCCCAATCCACGTCTCAGAGAAAAAGATCTCCCTGGACTGAGAATTCCTCTATGCTGAACAATTTGTTCATTTGCTCTGTCATATTCTCATCAGTTATCTTCCTGCTTAACTTCCAGAGTTTCTGAGAGCACATTATTTTTTGGCAGTGCTCATAGAATTCCTGAGCTTTTTCATCATATAGAAGCATCCAAAGCATTATTGGATATCATTTTTTGTTTCTGCCAGCAATATAAAGTTTAAGATTAGGACCTTTGGAAATTGAATGTGATTTTTAATGATTGTAGTGTCACATTTGCAGCCTGAAATACTTTTAAAATGTCATTAACAAAGATGCCATTAATCATTTAGATTTTTTTGACCATTAAAATATCTTTTTTTCATTATAGAAGTAATGAATATAAAAGTGAAGTGAAGATGGGATATATAGGATATTAATGGCTGGAATGAAGAGCTTAATTCTCCTTCACTTGTGATATCTCACTTGGGTGTTTATATACCCCTGTGTAAAAAAAAAAAAAAAAAAAAAAAAAGGTAGCTCAAAAACAAGTGGGCAACTCCCGCCCTAGCCATTGCTTTAAAGGGAAGTAAGGATACCAACAGGTGCATCCTCTGCTACTTGAAATCTACCAGCCAGGGGAAGGGAGGGAAGGACACAAAACAGGGCATGTTTTTGCACACGTAGAAAGGAATGTATTCTAGGTAACGTATAGCGTGCACCATAGCAGACTAGACCTCTAGTTTCTAGCCAGCAGTCTGGTTGGCCTGTGGAGGCACAGCATATGAGTGGGGGCAGGAAATAGTAATTCTGGCTTATACTTGATGTATTACTGTGGAGGATACATCCTTGTGCTTGTCAAGACTCCCTGTGCCTTCTCTCACCTAGCCCGTTCGCACAGAACAGGACAACAGGACAAGAAGCAGAAATACTTTGAAGACACAGCAAGTACATGTACACAAATTCAGAAGCTACTAGAATACTGTCTCCCAACAGGCCTTTGTGAGGAAAGTGTGGATTCTAGAAGATTTCTGAGATTTGAGTTCCATTTGGTTCAAATAAAATAGTGCCAAATTCTCTGTTTTGGGGATATGCTGCTCATCATAGGACCAGAGGGAGGTGAGGTTGTTTCATGACATTTTACTGCTCCTTATCCTGGAGCCATGAGGCAGCTGGCCTGGCCTTGTCCCTGGTCAAACAGAGCATCGTGCTCTGCCTCTGCTTCCATTGAATTTAATAGTAAAAGTCTCGTCGGCTTCAATGGGAGTAGAGTTAGGCCAATACTGAGCTTTATTGAAAATCCCAACCATGGTGTTTTTCCCCCTTTGAGCTCCTTTGCCCCGCTCCTGGCTTACAGCAGTCAGCAGCCAAACCACTTGGTGACGTGAGGAGCTGACATCACCAGTCAGGAGGGAAAAAAGGAGCAGTCCTGCAAGTTTCCCCATCACTCCACTGGGAAACCTGCCACTGAGCTCCATTGGCTGTCCTGTGTGTTTGAGCAGAGTGGAGCACATGTTTAGGGCTTCTCTTCCTCATAGTCAGATTAAGGTCTAGGCACTATAGGCCTGTACCTGGGGCCAAAGCTCCTGGAGTCAGGTGATTACATTAAAATCTGAGCTTTCCATTTTTAAAAGAGTAGGTTTCTAGCCCTTATGGTTGTGAAAAAGACCTTGGAAATGGGAGCTGAATGTAAATCATTCAATGACATCTGCCTGAGTCTGCAGAAAGCCTAATACAAAAATTCTGAGAGGTTTAAACCACATTGTGCATTTCAATTAGGTTTTACCTTCTAGGCCCACTGCTCTGGGGAACCCTGTCAACTCTTCTGCAGCAGAGGACTTTGTGCGGTAGGAGGAAAAGAGTGCAGTGTACCTGTCCAACTTACCCAAACGGATATACCCCAGTTGCTAAAGTAAGTACTGGGGGGCGGAGGGAGGGGAAGGTAAGAGCTAGCTGCAATCTCTGCCTATCAGAGAGGGGTCCCCTGCTGTTGTTGCTCCAAAAGGGGGTTCCCTGTGGAAGTTCCTGGGTAGGAAAAGAGGACTCCATACCACTGCTCATGCCTTTCTGGGAGGGAAGGGAGTGGGCCTGGCATCACCATTATACGTATAGGGAGAAAGGGTGGAGCCCCGTGTTATGATTCATCGCTTAGCTCAACTTATTCCAGCTCTGCTTTTCTTCCAGAGTCTCTTCCTATTTCCCCCACCACTTGGGCCTCAAAGAGTAGAGAGAGGATCGCTAGCATCTTCCCTCAACCCTCAGACAGTACTTTTGTCCCTCACTAGCATGACAGGATAAGTCCCACCCTCCCTAGTGATCATCACCAAAACTCTGTGAGCTCCCCTCCTCATCTGACTATAGTCACTGAATAAGAATGCACATAACTGAATGGGAGAGGGAGGGAACTGGCTGGAATAACTGAGGTCTTTGTATGGTAAACTGGTACAGTCCTTAAATATACTGAAAGCTACTTTGTGAACTTCTGCCCACCATTTCTCAGAATACAAGGAAAAGGGGGCTTTCAAAGAAATTGTGAAATGGCAAATTCAAAACAGATGAAAGGAAATATCGTTTTCATAAAATGTACAACTATCCCATGGAGCAATTTGCCACACAGGAACATGGAAGCCAAGAGTTTAGTGGGATTCAAAAAAAGAGATTAGACATATATATGAATAACAAGAATACCCAGAATTATATTGATAAGGATTAAAAAAAAAAGAGAGAGAGCTTTGGAAATGATTGAAAACCATCACACTTCAGGACATAAGCTGATGTTTAATGGAGATTCTCTGTGGTCAGGTTATTCCATAAGTTATTCAGGCACCTTCCTCTGAAGCAATTGGTACTCTCCATTCTCAGAGATAGGACACTGGGCTAGAGGGATCGCTGGTCTGATCCAGAATGGCTGTTTTTATGGCCCAGATCTCCAAAGGCACTTAGATGTCTAATAAGGAACTTAGATGCCTAATTCCCATTGATTTCAATGGGAGAAGGAGCCTAAATACTTTTGAGGATCTTAAACCTATGCTCCTACTGATAAAATATAAACAAAATGGCATTAATAGGAAGATATTTCTCTACTTTTCATAGCATGTTAAAGCCAAGGGACAATAACTAATTCTGAAACATTGAAACATAAGCAAACCTGAAATCAGTATGATTTCTAATTCTGTATGTTCCCAAAACGTAGAATAAATCCCTCCAATACCCACAGCCAACAAGCTCTGAATGTAAATGTTCATTTCCTCAGATAGGTTTTATATCCTGTACACAGGAGATAAAGGATCATATACAATACTGAGAGTCGAAACAGCTAGAAATATTTCAGGGAGTCTTGTGATAATTCTGGTCAACACAGGGTTCCAGCCTGTCTATAGGTAAGATGGTCACTTGCCTAACCACTAGTTATCTCCCAGAACATATAATAGTAGTGTATAATTACACTCTGATCTCACTTTACAGATATTTTTAATACATAATATATAGAACATACATCTAGCCAGGTCTGAGCAAGTAATTGATAGGTTGGGTTACCTATGGGGAGAACGTCCTTTTTTGGTAGGAGTATGTATTTTACTCCACAATAATTTTAACAATGTGTAGAGTTTGAAATGACTTTGTAACAAATTCTACCACTTATTTTCAAAGTCACTCTTGTGTTTGCTACTTACAGGCAAACCTAAGTTTAGTTTTAAAGTTGGAATAGGCATCTGAAGGTGACAGAAAGCAAAAATAAAATTCCAGACCCGATCTTATTTATTTCAGTAATGAACTGATCAATTGTTAAGAAATTGTACTGTGACAAAGTTCTTCCTCTATCTTGGGGGTCCTGTACTTATTGGCAGATTTTCTTGCCTCAGAGATTCACCATGTGGGTTGGGGAACAGCCCAGAGACCTTCCCCTCTGGAAGAACCCACAGTCCAGGTCAATTGGGAGGTTTGGGGGGAACCCAGGCCCACCCTCTACTCCGGGGTCCAGCCCAGGGCCCTATGGACTGCAGCTGTCTATAGTGCCTCCTGTAAGAGCTGCATGACAGCTACAACTCCCTGGGCTACTTCCCCATGGCCTCCTCCAAACATCTTCCTTATTCTCACCACAGGACCTTCCTCCTGGTGTCTGATAACACTTGTGCTCCTCAGTCCTCCAGCAGCACACCCTCTCCCTCTCAGCTCCTTGCACCTCTTGCTCCCAACTCCTCACACTCACACCAGAAACTGAAGTGAGCTCCTTTTTAAAACCCAGGTGCCCTGATTAGCCTGCCTTAATTGATTCTAGCAGCTTCTTCTTAATTGACTCCAGGTGTCCTAATTAGCCTGCCTGCCTTAACTGGTTCTAGCAGGTTCCTGATTACTCTAGTGCAGCCTCTGCTCTGGTCACTCAGGGAACAGAAAACTCCTCATCCAGTGACCAGTATATTTGCCCTCTACCAGACTCCTGTACCCCACTGGTCTGGGTCTGTCACAGTACACACAGCCTATATTGAATTATTTGATGCAGAACCATATAAATATCCATGGTATAGCTCCATGGTATAGCTCCATGAGCTTTACTCTGGTCTGCAACTTAATTACAACAGGACACCACATTCATCCACCAGTATTATTTGATCATGACTACATAATTAACATACTTTCAGGAATATAACAGTCAATTTCATTGACTATAATAGCAGAGCCATAGGAGTTTCATTGAATTTCAGTTCAGCTCAGGAGAGAATGTTGTATTGTGCTCACAATATATAAGCTACTCAGGTTCTGATTCAAAAAAGCATCCTTGTGACAGAGGTGAGACATTGGAAGTGTAACAAGTTCAAATAACTATATTGAAAAGTGCCAAACAGGCAAGGACTTTTGGGACAGTAAGTATTAAGTGGGTTTCCTGGGGAATCCCTGGGGACTGGTTAATGCAAATTCCACAACCCCTGTTACACAAAAATCCAGCCTTTTGAAGCTAAGCCCTTAGGAGAGGGCCAATGACTGGTGATTACCTGTTCCCACAGACAGCAGAGCAAAGGCCTGAGCTAGATAGAGATATGGCTGAGCTGTCCAGTAAGAGTCCAGTTACTGAGCTTAAAACTGTAATGAAATCGTAACCAAAGGGGCAAACCCAGCTGTGTGGTTTGAAAGACTGACACCTACTGGAGCCCTATGAAGTTGGAATTGGGGTGACCTCTGGTAACCTTTTAGCATGTGTGTAGGTTCTTTTATAATGCTTTTGCCCTAAGAATAAATGCAGTTTGCTTTGTGAAGGCTGATTGGTAACTGGTATACTGTTATAGCCACTGGAGAAAGAGTTAACCACAGGTGCTGGACCCCAGTCAGACCTACTAGGAATTCACAGTGACTGCAAGTTTAAACCTCTGGTCTAAAGGGGAAGAGATGCGGATCTCCATTCCAAAAGAGGTGACACCTAAGAAGTCTAAAACTGTAAGTAGGTGCCTTCAAGGAAGACCCAGAGAGGGGTAAAGGCACAACTAATCCTGAAACTGTGACCAGCCTCATTCAGGAAAACTAGTTAATCAAAGGGTTAAGTGCTTTCCTGAATAAGGATGGATTTAAGTAGGTACTTAAGAGCTTTCCTGAATCAGGGTCTTTGAAAATATCTTCTGAAGAAGTTAAGTGATCTGCCTGCCATAAAAGTGATTTCCAGAAGCAAAAGAAAAAAGTTCAGAGATTATATGGGGAAAATAGTGGTGATAGTATATGGTCATATGCAAAGGTCAGCAACCTCCGGCATGTAGCTTGCCAGGGTAAGCACCCTGGCAGCCCAGGCCAGTTTGTTTACCTGCAGCGTCGGCAGGTTTGGCCGGTCGCGGTTCCCACCGGCCAAACCTGCCGACGCGGCAGGTAAACAAACTGGCCCGGCCCGCCAGCGTGCTTACCCTGGCGAGCTGGGTGCCACAGGTTGCTGACCCCTGGTCATATGGGTGGAATTCGGGGGGTGGAACTAAGACAAATGTGAAAAAGCGGTATTTGGTCAGTCTAGCATAGCACTTTGAACTACCAAGCTGGAAACCAGGATTTTATTTTGCCTGTGGGAACTGGCTTTTGTTCCCACAAAAGTTGGAAGAGTCAGGAAATTGAAGCTGTTAGATCTCAGATAGTTTATACCACTACTTTCTGAATTATCTGTGGAGAAGTGCTAATTTGAGGTCTGAAGAATTCATATGCATCCATCTACCTATGTTATTTTTAAATTGCTATACCCCTGTGCATGGTATTTAAGCATCTATATAACTCTTAGCCAATATAATAGTGCTACTTAAATATATTTAGGTAGCTCTTTCAATCCTCAGTGTGCTTTCTAAGCATTAATGAAGTAATCTTCACAACAATCCAGTCAGGTAGGACAAATATTATCCTTGTGGAAATAGGGAAAATGAGGCAGGGAGGTTACATTATTTGCTCAAAGGCACAGAGGAAATCAGTGTCAAGGATGGGATTACATCTGCACAGTTCCTGGCTCCCACACTTGTACTCAGACTACAAAAACATGTTCCTCTCTGAAGGATTCAGCAGGGCAGTCCAAGGTTATAGTTGCAATACAATGAGATACGGTATTTGAAGATGAGTCTATCAGGTGAGGGATGAAACTGGGTAGATGGGGTAAGCCTCAGCATATTTCCAGCTTTCTGTAGTTTTAGGGTTGCTAGCCACAAATAAGTACACTGATATAAGTCCACAGAGATACTTTTATTCCTGTGTGAGTGCATGTATAAACCATCACAATTGCAATTGAGAGTCAGTGGTGGATTTCATTCTCAGCATGTTTGTAGAGGGTTCCTGATAAAACAGATGTCCCACAGGAGGCTATTACATTTTATTACAGAGAGGCCTAAAGTGGGATCAAACAATTTAGCGGCAAGGGGTGTTTTTAAGGGTGCTACTGTGTAGAAGCAGATAAGGAAGAGAAGAAGGAGAGAGTCTTGTAAGTTTGTAGATTGTCAGCATAATGTATACGAAGCTAGAATCATATTTAGAAATTATCTAGACTGCAGCAGTATCATTATGAAATAACTGGCATTCTATGGGCATCACCTGGACAATATCTGAAAAATTATGCTACGGTGTTTGGATTCTTATCTTTATTAGCTCTGTATTAATGTCCATTGACCTATGAATTTGTGCCAGGTTATAATGGATTTTTTTCTCTATCTACCTAAATTAATTTCCTATGTTGCATACTCCACAAGTTTTATAATAAATAACCTAAATGCAACTAAAGACATCACAAATTTTGTATTATCTTCCAGGACTGGGAGTTACTTAAACCTGATTTATTGACAGCCTGTGTTGGAAAAATGAAGGGAAATTATGCTATTAGCATCATTAGTACATAATCTTCTAGCCTCAGGGGCACTGAATATTCAAGCAAGCAAGCAAAAAAGACTGTTTATTGCTGAGCAGGTACAATAATGTAATGTAGGCAGAATATGTACAATTTTCAAAAGCATCTAAGTGACATTGGTCCCTCAGTCCCATTTTCAGCCAATGGGATTTAAGCTTCTGAGTGATTTAGGCACTTTTGAAAATGAGACTTAGGCAGCTTTGAAAATTGTAACTGGTATGTGTACTTACTCACCAGATTCAACTATTTTCTCTGTTTGACTGGAGTATGATACAATTTGCAAAAAGAATTACAGAACATGTAGACATTCAGGGTCAGATCTTCAACTGGTAAAAATTGGCATGTCTCTTTTGACGTCAATAGAACTACATTGATTTACACCAGTTGAGGATCTGCCCCACAGAAACCAGTGAATTTTCTCTTTTTTTTTTTTTTTTGCAAGAACTGTGAATAGTTTTTTTAAAAAATTGGCATGGGCACTTTTGCTTGTTTTCTCCAATGCAGATTTGCCTCAGAAATCTCTGCTTTTGTCTTTGACAAAACAAAACATGTATGTCATAGTAGGGATGGAAGCTACAGTCAAAAGGCAAATTCTTCCTTCTAAAACATGTTTTGCCAGATGATTCTTGTCGTTTGGAATCTTTTTTATTCTCTCTTTGGCCATATTAAAAAAAATGTAGAGTGATATTTTCAAAAATGCCAGAGGTCCAGAGTTTTAAAGGTATTTATAGCATTGTTCCACTCAGCATTGGTAGGCCTCAGTGATTTAGATGCAAATCTCATTTTTAAAAAGTGACTTAAGCACTTAGGAGCCTAAGTCTAATTGAACATCAATGAGACTCAGCCTTCTTAGGGCTAGATCCATAAAGGGATTAAAAATTTAGATCCTCAAAGCTCCCACTCAGCTGCCACCTAACCCTGCAGGTGCCTAAATTCCCTAGGCACCTAAGTTTAAGTCCCCATGGTGCCTACATTTCTGTGTGATGGACATGTGCAAGATCATCTCAGTCCTGATGTCTAGCTCACCTAAGCCACAGCGAGGTCCTCAGACTAGGCATTCTCCTGCAGGGTCCAATCTGATAGACTTTTCAGAACACACCTACGAGACTGGGCCATGCACAAAACACCAGAGGAAGAGGTGCCCACACTCCCATCCATACCAAATAACCCAGGGGTTAGAGCACTCACCAGGGATGTGGGAGAGTCTGGTTGAAATCCCCACTTTGTATAACATGGAGCAGGGACAAGAATTCAGGTCTCCTACCTCCCAGCTGAGTGCCCCAATCATTAGATTATAGGGTATGTTGCTGTCAATTTTAGCCAAATATTACCTTCACATTTCTATTAGGTAATGCCAGATTGTGATCCAGATTCGGCTCTCATTTACACTGAAATAAACAAAGATTATCTTCCTTGGTTTTAGTGGGGTTGATCTAGATTTATACCAATGTTACTGAGATCAGAATGTGACCTCTCTGTGTAATAATATGACCAACAGCCATATTGTGTCATTGCTGGAAATCTCACCTCCCCAAAGAGATATTCCAGGAATCATATCATGGTAGCAGCCAATCAGTGTTCTCCTTTGCTGCAACGTCTCATTTTCAAAATTACCTCTCTTAGGCCTGTTACTGGACATGTCACAAACAAAATTTAGCTAGGGTGACCAGATAGCAAGTGTAAAAAACCAGGGACAGAGTGGGGGGCTAACAGGGGCCTATATAAGACAAAGTCCCAAATAGTGGGACTGTCCCTGTACAATCGGGACATCTGTTCACCCTACATTTATCTGTTGTGGAAAGAAGCCACATTTCTCCTGACCCGTTTTGGTGTGTACATTACTTCTTCTGCTTAAAATAATACTCTGAAAGCCCAAGTCTCAGGTCTAATAAGTCTGCTTTGTGCAGGTCTCCCTGGAGCAAAGCAGACTTAATACCACTGGTGGAATCCTTCAGTGGTATACATCTGCCATAGCAATTCTTATAGTATCAAGATATGGAGAGCTGGAAAGGACCTTGAGAGGTCATCTAGTCCAGTCTTGTCCTCAGACGCAGGACAAGTAGATCTGTTCTGAAAAACCTGCAGTGATGGGGATTCCACAACCTCCCTTGGAAGCCTATTTTAGTGCTTAACTACCATTATAGTTAGAAATTTTTTCCTAATATTTAACTTAAATCTCCCTTGCTTTAGATTAAGTTGATTACTTTTTGTCTTACCTTCAGTGGACATGGAGAACAACTGATCACAGTCCTCTTTATAACTGTCCTTAATATATTTGAAGACCGCTATCAGGTCTCCCCCGCCTCAGTCTTCTTTTCTCAAGACTAAACATGTCTGTTTTTTTAAACTTTCCTTCCAGGAAACGTTTTCTAAACTTTTTGTTTGTTTTTTTCTCATTTTTATTGTTATCCTTTGGACTGTCTCCAGTTTGTCCACCTCTTTCTTAAAATGTGGCTACCATAATTGGACACAGTATTCCATCTGAGGCCTCACCAATGCCAAGTAGCACAGGACAATTACATCCCGTGTCTTGTATAGAGCACTTCTGTAAATAAACCCCAGAATATTAGTTGTTTCCAAAACTGCATCATATTGTTGACTCATATTTAAGGCTATGAATCCATCATGGAAGTCATAGGGTCCATGATTTTTCATGACCTCTGTGACACTATGCCCCATCTTCTTCATAGAGATATTATTATGATATGAATATGGCACAACTATGATGTATTTTATGCAAGATAGGTCATGTGATATATCATTGACAAGGTTATGATTTACTGAATATGAGTATCCTATTTGTATGCATGTATAATTTTGATATCTGAAGTGAGGACTATTGTCTATGCATTGTCTATTACAAATGTGTTTACACCTGGATAACACCCACTAAGCAGAATGCAATCAGTTTAGATGGCTGGCTGGGAAGGGCCATTAGAGAAAACAATAGGCCTTAGAAGAAGATTATCTCCAATTGAGGAGCCTTCCTGAGGACACTACAAACAGCCTCTGAGTCATGGCTGCTGTGACCCTACAGGGACATGTGACCAAGTCACCTAGTACTGGACTCCATCCTGGAATACCTGTGTTTTTCTAGCCTGGGAGAGGAATACCTGGGGTTTTAAGCTGCAAGCAAGTGCAGCTTGCCATTTAAGGTTCTTTGCAACTGGCTCAAATAATCATTTAGGGTGATAATTTGCTAGTCATATCCAATCATAGAATCATAGAATCATAGAATATCAGAGTTGGAAGGGACCTCAAGAGGTCATCTAGTCCAACCCCCTGCTCAAAGCAGGACCAATTCCCAGCTAAATCATCCCAGCCAGGGCTTTGTCAAGCCGGGCCTTAAAAACCTCCAAGGAAGGAGACTCCACCACCTCCCTAGGTAACGCATTCCAGTGTTTCACCACCCTCCTAGTGAAATAGTTTTTCCTGATATCCAACCTGGACCTCCCCCACCGCAACTTGAGACCATTGCTCCTTGTTCTGTCATCTGCCACCACTGAGAACAGCCGAGCTCCATCCTCTTTGGAACCCCCCTTCAGGTAGTTGAAGGCTGCTATCAAATCCCCCCTCATTCTTCTCTTCTGGAGACTAAACAATCCCAGTTCTCTCAGCCTCTCCTCATAAGTCATGTGCTCCAGACCCCTAATCATTTTTGTTGCCCTCCGCTGGACTCTTTCCAATTTTTCCACATCCTTCTTGTAGTGTGGGGCCCAAAACTGGACACAGTATTCCAGATGAGGCCTCACCAATGTCGAATAAAGGGGAACGATCACGTTCCTCGATCTGCTGGCAATGCCCCTACTTATACAGCCCAAAATGCCGTTAGCCTTCTTGGCAACAAGAGCACACTGTTGACTCATATCCAGCTTCTCGTCCACTGTGACCCCTAGGTCCTTTTCAGCAGAACTGCTACCTAGCCATTCGGTCCCTAGTCTGTAGCAGTGCATGGGATTCTTCCGTCCTAAGTGCAGGACTCTGCACTTGTCCTTGTTGAACCTCATCAGGTTTTTTTCTGCCCAATCCTCTAATTTGTCTAGGTCCCTCTGTATCCGATCCCTACCCTCTAGTGTATCTACCACGCCTCCTAGTTTAGTGTCATCTGCAAACTTGCTGAGAGTGCAGTCCACACCATCCTCCAGATCATTAATAAAGATATTAAACAAAACCGGCCCCAGGACCGACCCTTGGGGCACTCCACTTGAAACCGGCTGCCAACTAGACATGGAGCCATTGATCACTACCCGTTGAGCCCGACGATCTAGCCAGCTTTCTATCCACCTTACAGTCCATTCATCCAGCCCATACTTCTTTAACTTGGTGGCAAGAATACTGTGGGAGACAGTATCAAAAGCTTTGCTAAAGTCAAGAAATAACACATCCACTGCTTTCCCCCCAATCTCTTTAGTATATTAAGCTTAGGTTGCATTTTTGTTTATTTGCTAGATAATATGCTTTGATCTGTTTGCTATCCCTTATAATCACTTAAAATCTATCCTTTGTAGTTAATACATTTGTTTTTGCTTTATCACAAGCCTTTTTACCCCATGTTATAACTTCCACAACTTCCGTGTGGAAGTTATAACGTGGGGTAAAAAGCTGTTGTATATTTTGTCTCCACATTGAGGGAGGGGGCAAATTTCATGAGCTTACACTGTACAGATCTCTGTGCAACACAAGACGGTATAATTTCGGGTTTACACTTCGGAGGGTGTGTGTGTGCCTAAGTGGCTGGGAAGTTCCTTAGCTAAAGCCTTCCCATGCAGAGCTGATCACAGTGTCTGTATGTTTCTGCAGCTGGGTGTGTCCTGACCTGTATGTGTGCTTGAGGGACTGTCACAGGAGTTCAGTGTAAAAGGAGCCCAGACTGGTGGGTCAGGCAGGTTCAGTGGTACCCCCAGTTCAAGGTGGCACCCCGGGGGCAATCCCTCACAACCTCCATGACTTCAGGGCTTGGGCTGTCAGCTCTGGACAGTGGGGCTTGGGCTGTCAGCCCTCACCCCATCCCTGGGCAGCGAGTTGAGCCCTGGATCATAGGTGTGGGAACTAGGGGTGTGTGTGGGGGGGTGCTGCAGTACCCCCAAGTTTTATGCAGGGCTTTGCTCCCAGCCCCACATGCTGGATCCCAGCCCCACACATGGGCTCCCGGCCCCATGCCCGGGTGTGCCAGCCACTGGTCCACACCCTGGTTCTGGTCTTGCACCTGGCCACAGGCCCCACGACCGAGGGTCTGTACCGCCATCTCAATGCCTGCCATCATCTGTGGCCCCAGCCTCGGCCCCCTTACCCCTGCCTGGATCCCCCCCTCCTGAAACATGACCCTGCTCCTGGCCGCAGCTGGCAGGAGGTGGGCACAGACAAGGGTGTCTTTCAGCACCCCCACTATTAAAAATATTCCTGCGCCGCTGCCCCAGATGGTAGTGTTCCAGATGTCAGGCTTTGGCTGTCAGCCCACGCCCCTGGTGGCAGGGCTTGGGCTGTCGGTCCCCCACCCCAGGTGGTGAGGTGATCCCCAGGTGGCAGGACTCCGGCTGTCGGCTCCCTACCCTAGGTAGTGGGGCTACAGTAGTCAGCTCCCCCATCCTGGACTGCGGGGCTTGGGCTGTCAGTCTGCCCCAGGCCAGGGGGCTCCAGCTGTCAGCCTGCACACCCTTCCCCCCAGTGGTGGTGCTTGAGCTTCTGTGGAATTAGTGGTTATTGCCCATTATCTGTCCATGATTATTACTAAAAATAACCTTGACAAGATCTTAACCTTACTCATATTAAATTTGTGATCCACTATAATTCCTAGATCCTTTTCATCAGTACTTCCACTTAGCCAGTTATTACTCATTTTGAAGTTGTGCTTTTGATTTTTAATTCCTAAGTGTAGTACTTTGCACTTGTCTTTATTGAATTTCATTTTCTTTATTTCAGATCAATTCTCCAATTTGTCTAGGTCATTTTGAATTTTAATTGTGTCCTCAGAAGTGCTAGCAGCCCCTCCCAGCTTGGTGTAATCTGCAAATTTTATCAGCATATGCTCCACTCCACTATCCAAATCATTAATGAACATATTGAATAATACTGGACTGAGACAGATCCCTCAGGGACCCCACTAGATACGTCGCCTGCCCCCACCCCAATTTTGACAGCAAACTACTCTCTGAATGAAGTATTTCAACCAGTTTTGAAGTATTTCAACCACTCACCTTATCGTAATTTCATCTAGGCCACATTTCCCTAATTTTCTTATGAGAATGTCATGTGGGATTATATCAAAAGCCTTACTAAAATCAAGAGATATCATGTATATAGCTTCCTCCCTAATCATTAGGCCAGTAACCCTGTAAAAGAATCACCTTGCTCCCAGTGGTACTCTCAGAGGGAAGGGAGTGTAATAGGGTTTGGGATGTCCTTGATCTCTGCCAATCCCTGGTTTCCAAAATGGCCTGAAGCTGCTACAAATCGTAGAATCATAGAATCGTAGAATATCAGGGTTGGAAGGGACCTTACAAGGTCATCTAGTCCACCCCCCTGCTCAAAGCAGGACCAATCCCCAACTAACTCATCCCAGCCAGGGCTTTGTCTCGCCTGACCTTAAAAACCTTTAAGGAAGGAGATTCCACCACCTCCCTAGGTAACCCATTCCAGTGCAGAAGATCAGGCTGTTACAGAAGCTAAGATCCTGGGTCAGGATCATTTGCACCCCTCTTCATGCTCTTTTCAGCTATGCCCAATGCCCCTTGGGTGCAAGCTGAGAATCCAGTCCTTCATATTCTTCTAGAATTTTCACTGGTGAAACTGCACAACAGCTGTTTCTGAATGTGGTTTCTGGGTAATTATTGAACAGCTCAATAGCTTTTCATTACAAGCTGGCTGAATTGCTTTTTCATTATTTTCATTCACAAACTTCAGAGATGCTTTATCAGAGCCATAAAAAAAGAAAGAAAGAAAGAAAGACATGGATCAAAGACTGCAGCAAACTTACAGTATCAGATGGACAGGCAAACAATCTAGATGGATGTCACTCTGCACTAAGTGACAGTAAGTTGCCTTATGCTGTTCACTGAATGATGGATGACAAATCTTATTGTTATACAGATGCTTAACTCACTGGCGTGCATTATAATTTTGAAGATGCCATCTGATTTGCACAGATTAGTATGCTATACAGCTAGAGATATGTTGCAGGGAATTGGAAGTTGGAATTGGTTTATTTTTCCTGTTTGTTGCCTGACAGCTTTGACTCCGAGACCCATTCATTATGGCAAACTGAATTTATAGAGGTCTGGGCTTTGGCTTTTGCTGGTGGAGAAAAAAAAGCAGGTTCTTATACGTTTGATTTGATTTGCAACTTAGATATGTGTCCAGCACCTACAGTGAGATATCTTTGGTAGAAAAACTTCAGGAGAAGACAATTATGTGGTTGTATTAACAGTGAGGCTGGAAGGGGAATTGGACAATGAGAATGTTTGATACTGGGTGTACCTAAACATGCCTTCCAGTGTGCCTATTCGGCTTGGCATGGTGCTGTATAAGGGGGATAAATTCCCAAACAATGTGGGAACGAACATCTGCTGAGGGGTTTATGTAATTTTCCAGTCAATTTGTTCTGTCAAGAAGATAAAGTATTTCACTCCTTTGAAGAGACCAATAATCTGGTACTGAAAAAACAAGAAGAAAAGAATCTTAAAATGGCAGGAAAACAAGACAAAGTTGTCTTGTTTGATCGGTTTTTCTGTACTGAAAGACTTTAATTATGTTTTAGTCCCTTCCTTTGGTTTCCATTTCTGTCGGCAAGAATAGGATATGTATGATGTTGGGAGAAGGGGACTGTGACATCACCTACCATGCCATACCCAAATTTCATTAACACAGATCATGCCTGCTAAAACATTAATATAATGGCTGAAAGGGGTGGTCGTTATTTTTCTAGCTTTGATTGAGCATATTGTCCTGTATGTCAAATATACCAATGAAATTGTACTTTTAGCAACTGAATTTCAGTCTACAAATGCTCTGCCCAAAAAATGTGAGTTTGTGCTTTCTATTTCCCTACATCACAACCGATCAAATAGAACCATTAAATGCATAAAACTGAAAGACATCTAATGCATTATAGGCTTTCAATGTACTACATTTAGAACTCAATATGATTTATAAACTGTACAGAAAGCTTTTTCTTGTAATGCACTGGCTCTTATCACTAGTCTCCTTATTCGTATTTCCTGTGGAGGAAATAGCTTGTATCAAATAGTATAAATATTAAATAATATTAAATGATTGCATCCTTTAATGTCTTTAATGTGAATACATAGTTTGGTATCAGATTCTTTATTTTATTGTATTTACTTTGCTCATGCGATATAAAAACTAATACAAAAGGATTTTGTCTTTTAATAACAGAAAGGTAGAGTATTAAAATTGAATATAAAAAGAGTTTAAAGAGATGTTCTTAACAGATAGCCAGCTGAGCAAACACCTCTAGCATTCCATGTTTATCTATTTTAGCTATATATTGCCATGTTTAGTACTGTATTGTAGCAAACCTCTGTCTGCTTACCAGTGTTGAGAATGATGAAAAAACCTGATTCGATAAAAAAAATTGCCTGTATTTTCACCTCTTCTTGGAACTGTACTAACTCCCCCAACCTCCACAGCCCCTTTCCACTGGAAGCAAAGCTAAACTGTGTAGTATTTTAATCAGTTGCAGGACAGCATGAGGGAGCATGTTTGGAAGAGGAAAAGAAATACATTGAGAGTAGATTGAGGGGGGATATGATAGAAGTATATAAAATCATGTCTGGTGCAGAGAAAGTAAATAAGGAAGTGTTATTTACTCCTTCTCATAGCACAAGAACTAGGGGTCACCAAATGAAATTAATAGGCAGCAGGTTTAAAACAAACAAAGGGAAATATTTCTTCACACAACACACAGTCAACCTGTGGAACTCCTTGCCAGAGGATGTTGTGAAGGCCAAGACTATAACAGGGTTAAAAAAAAGAACTAGATAAGTTCATGGAGGATAGTTCCATCAATGGCTATTAGCCAGGATGGGCAGGGATGCAAAATCACGCTCTGAAGTATACCTAGCCTCTGTTGGCCACAAGCTGGGAAAGGGCGATGGGATGGATCACTTGATGATTACCTATTCTGTTCATTCTCTCTGAAGCACTTGGCAATGGAGACACTGAAGTACGGCTGGAAGTAGGATATTTGGCTAGATGGACCATTCGTCTGACCCAGTATGGCCTTCTTATGTTCTTAGATATTCTTGCAGAATTTTTCACCCAACTGAAACTGGGAAATATTGGCAATCTTATGATTCCCAAGCTGATTCTCAAGCCTAACAAAGCTTTCAAGTAGCCAAACATTTGACTGGTAGGCTGGTGTCTGTCAGGAATAAGGGCCTGCAGCACAGCCAATCTCCCGGCAACCTAACAAGCACAGCTGGCCTGTAGAAGGCTGCCCAGTCGGCTATTCCGCCTGATTGTTTGGAAGTGTCAGCAGACTGGGTCTTAAGCCCAGCAGCAAAATCTGCTCAAATCATTTACGCATGGCTGTGTTAGCTTCTGCTACTGCCTTGGCCCCATCCTTGCCTCACTCTAGGTAACCTGGCTCTGGCCCTTGGCTCCAATCCCTGACCTCTGACTCCCGGCTCCAACACTTGGCTGTAGCATCTGACTACTAGGCCAGACTCCTGCTCCAAACACTAGCAATGACAGAGTCACTGATAGCCCCTTTAGTGGGTTGCAAGGCCATTAACTGTTTGCTACCTATTGCACAACAATGTCTCAGTCAACCTCATGCTGAATGGTTAATACATGCTCAGCTCCTTCATCAAGCAACAGTGAGCTGAAAACCTACCAGAGTTCTTCCTTTGCCTAAAGACCCAGCACTTCTTGAACTATTGCAAGGCTGAATCTCTGCACACTATTCTCCCCCACACACACACACACACACACTCCTCTATGGGGAGAGGGAGGAAGAAGAAAACTGCCTCCTCAGGAAATCCCTTCTCTGGCCTCTAGAGCTCCCATCTGGCTTTTCTCCCAGTGGACAGTTCCTCATGCAAGCAACTATATCTCTTTCTTCCTCATCATGCAAGGTCTATGAAGCAGCAAGAGTGAATGACCCAAAGGCAGGACACAAGTGAGTTAGTGTGCATGAGAGGTAGGTACTTCAAAAAGAACAAGTGGGGAATGGGGCTTAAGTGGGTAAGCTGTGGGTTCCCCAAGCATAAGCAATGGATGGGTGGGTAGATACATGAAAGGAGATGGAGGCTATAGTTATGCAATGGAAAAAAGAAACTAAGGGGAAAAATACTCAAACCAAACATAAGCCTATAAACGCCAAACTAATCCAATTATATGTGAAATTTCCCTGTGTTCAGTTTAGATTTATGTATTTCAGCAATACATTTATATATATGTGATATTTAAGCTTTATATGTTTTATGTGTCACAAGGTGGATGAGATCACATAGCTCTGAAACTTCTATGTTTAACGAGCATCATGAGGTGATTAACTTCTTCTGTTTCATAACTGAAACTCGTGAAACACATGATGGCATACTTAGTCCTATGTTTTGTTGATACCTAAAAGGTTAGGGACAGAGCAATGCAGAGCTCTATGGATTAGGGTTCACGGCCTCTGAGTTTCACCTTCAGTCACCTGAAACTGAGTTTCCCATGGTTTTGACATAACCTGTAGGTTTCCTATTGCAGAGAAAAAGGAAGGGGAAGTGAAGTCATGGAACCACAGAAAGATGGAATTGTGGCTCTCACAATGGAGAAGCAAAGCATCTAGTGTGTGGAAAAAGAGAGGACAATGCAGCCCAGTAAATATTTTGGAGCATTTTGAGCTTGTATGGAGTTTGAGGTGATTTGAGGATACTATGTAGTCATTTTTCACAGCTCTGGTTCACTGTATATTTATGTAGTGCTCTCATGGAGGCCTTTACGATCTGATTATCAGCTTGCCTTTATCTCAGCCTCCATGTTCTTCACCCCCAACATTACAGGCACAGTTCTGCATATTATTTTGATTTCTTCCTCCCCAAGCAGCTCCACTTCTCTATACTATGCTTACAACTGCACTTTCCAATTTGCATAGCATTTTGCAGTCTTCAAGGCAGAAATTGATAAGAACTGGTGCAAGCTTCTTTCCCCCTTCCTCTATGCTTTCTTCCCTTTTGGATTCAATTCTTAACTATATGCTTCTGACTCACAAATCTTCCTATCCACTACAGACCTATCTGCTACTATCCACTCTAACATATCTGACTGTCTCTCTGATGTATCTTCGGTGGACTGCTGCCAGTCAAGCCTAACAACATGGCCTAAACTGAATCCCTTGATTTTTATTCCCAAGACCTTTCCTCTTTTGTCTTTCTCCGTGAATGTTCAAAACCCACCATCCTTCCAATCGAGACTCACAACTTTGACCCTTCCTTCTCTATGCACATTCAGACAGCTTTGGGCCTTCCTTCAGAAAATATTGAAAATCTATTCCTTCCATTCTGTTCTGAGAGCCAGAACATTTGTCTAAGCCTTAGTTATTTGACTTACTTCCTGCCTCATTTACTTGAAATCTTCTCTCCAGTCTCCCTGATCATCATATCACTTCCCCGCCAGTCCATCCGGGATGCAAAACTGTCTTCCTTGCCTGCTGGTCAAGCCACATCACACCTTTTGTTGAATCCACACACACACACACACACACACACACACACTGCACTTATCCAGTATCAAATTTGAACCCCTTGAGCCTGATTCATTACTGAGTTACTCCAATTGCACACCAGTGTAACTCGAGTAATATAGTACTGATTCAGGCCCCTTGTCCTCTACTTTAAGACCTGCCACAAATTCACCACAGCCTATATACTGGATCTTATTTCTTACCATGAGATGCCTCTCCCCCTTATTGGGCCAGTGATAGCAGCCTTGATACCCTTTCCTTCTCCTACAAATGTCTTCATGCCTTCTTCCATTCTGTCCGCTAGTCATGGGACAGCATTTCAAGCTCTCATCTTCCCCATATTCAAATCATTGCTAAAGACTCAGTTCTTCCATATAGTTCAAAAACTTTAAACCATGGCAATTGCCATCTCCACCCTGCAGTAGACAAACAAAATATTTAATACCTTTCTCTGGGTCTCCTGGTGGGCCTTGTATTATTAGATTTCTAGATTTTAAGCTTTTCCCGCTGAGTGCTGTATTTATTTGTCACACTTTGCTTCAAGCACATCCCTGGTGAAAATAACAATGAATAAGTACCTGATCTGCCAGTGTGGTCAGGTAGTTAGATTTCAGAATGGCATCCACAAATAACTGCAAGGACAAAATTGTGGTTTGCATTATTTGCACCCATAACTTGTGGGTGCAAAAATAAGAGCCAGATTTTTAAAAATTGGGGCCCTTATGGAATGTATATATAAGAAAATTATCACATCTTATTATTTAAATGAAATAGTGTGCTTGGATTTAAAGAAAAACTTTAATAAGCTCCCTCATCAAAGGCTCTAAAGGAAACTAAATAGTCATGGGATAACAGGAAAGGTCCTTTCATGGATCAGTAACTGGTTAAAAGTTAAGAAACAAAAGATAAGAATAAATCATCACTTTTCACAATGGAGAGAGGTAAACAGCGGGATCCCCCAATGATCAGTACAGGGACCTAAGCTATTCAATAAGTTCACTGTTCGCTCCCTTTAATGAAGTGGCAAAGCTTGCAGATGATACAAAATTATTCAAGATAGTTAAGCCTCAAGATGACTTTGAAGTTACAGATGGATTTCACAAAACTGGGTGAGTAGGTAATAATCAGCATTGATATGGGCAGAGTAATGCACATTGGAAAAAATAATTCTATCTAAACATATTTAACTATGGATTCTAAATTAGCTATTACTACTCAAGAAAGAGAGCTTGGAGTCACAGTGGATAGTTCTCTGAAAATTTCAGCTCAGTGAGCAGCAATAGTTAAAAAGGCTAACAGAACATTAGGCACTATTAGGAAAGAGATAAAAAATAAAACCAAAATATTATAATGACACTATATAAATCCATGGTGTGCCTTGAATACTGTGTCCAGTTATGATTGGTCCATCTCAAAATGGAGATAATGGAAATGGAAAAGTTTCACAGAGGGGCAACAGAGATGATCAAGGATATGGAATGGCTCCCATGTGAGAAGAAACTAAAATAATTAGGACTGCTCAGTTTAGAAAAGAGACGACTAAGGGAGGATATGATAGTAGTCTATAAAATTATGAATAGTGTGGAAAAAGTAAATGGAAAAGTGTTATTTACCCTTTCCCACAATCATAGAATCATAGAATCATAGAATATCAGAGTTGGAAGGGACCTCAAGAGGTCATCTAGTCCAACCCCCTGCTCAAAGCAGGACCAATTCCCAGCTAAATCATCCCAGCCAGGGCTTTGTCAAGCCGGGCCTTAAAAACCTCCAAGGAAGGAGACTCCACCACCTCCCTAGGTAACGCATTCCAGTGTTTCACCACCCTCCTAGTGAAATAGTTTTTCCTGATATCCAACCTGGACTTCCCCCACCGCAACTTGAGACCATTGCTCCTTGTTCTGTCATCTGCCACCACTGAGAACAGCCGAGCTCCATCCTCTTTGGAACCCCCCTTCAGGTAGTTGAAGGCTGCTATCAAATCCCCCCTCATTCTTCTCTTCTGGAGACTAAACAATCCCAGTTCTCTCAGCCTCTCCTCATAAGTCATATGCTCCAGACCCCTAATCATTTTTGTTGCCCTCCGCTGGACTCTTTCCAATTTTTCCACATCCTTCTTGTAGTGTGGGGCCCAAAACTGGACACAGTATTCCAGATGAGGCCTCACCAATGTCGAATAAAGGGGAACGATCACGTTCCTCGATCTGCTGGCAATGCCCCTACTTATACAGCCCAAAATGCCGTTAGCCTTCTTGGCAACAAGAGCACACTGTTGACTCATATCCAGCTTCTCGTCCACTGTGACCCCTAGGTCCTTTTCAGCAGAACTGCTACCTAGCCATTCGGTCCCTAGTCTGTAGCAGTGCATGGGATTCTTCCGTCCTAAGTGCAGGACTCTGCACTTGTCCTTGTTGAACCTCATCAGGTTTTTTTCTGCCCAATCCTCTAATTTGTCTAGGTCCCTCTGTATCCGATCCCTACCCTCTAGTGTATCTACCACGCCTCCTAGTTTAGTGTCATCTGCAAACTTGCTGAGAGTGCAGTCCACACCATCCTCCAGATCATTAATAAAGATATTAAACAAAACCGGCCCCAGGACCGACCCTTGGGGCACTCCACTTGAAACCGGCTGCCAACTAGACATGGAGCCATTGATCACTACCCGTTGAGCCCGACGATCTAGCCAGCTTTCTATCCACCTTACAGTCCATTCATCCAGCCCATACTTCTTTAACTTGGTGGCAAGAATACTGTGGGAGACAGTATCAAAAGCTTTGCTAAAGTCAAGAAATAACACATCCACTGCTTTCCCCTCATCCACAGAGCCAGTTATCTCATCATAGAAGGCAATTAGGTTAGTCAGGCACGACTTCCCCTTCGTGAATCCATGCTGACTGTTCCTGATCACTTTCCTTTCCTCTAAATGTTTCATAATTGATTCCTTGAGGACCTGCTCCATAATTTTTCCAGGGACTGAGGTGAGGCTGACTGGCCTGTAGTTCCCCGGATCCTCCTTCTTCCCTTTTTTAAAGATGGGCACTACATTAGCCTTTTTCCAGTCATCTGGGACCTCCCCCGATCGCCATGAGTTTTCAAAAATAATGGCTAATGGCTCTGCAATCTCACCCGCCAACTCCTTTAGCACCCTCTGATGCAGCGCATCCGGCCCCATGGACTTGTGCACGTCCAGTTTTTCTAAATAGTCCCAAACCACTTCTTTCTCCACAGAGGGCTGGTCACCTTCTCCCCATGCTGTACTGCCCAGTGCAGCAATCTGGGAGCTGACCTTGTGCGTGAAGACAGAGGCAAAAAAATCATTGAGTACATTAGCTTTTTCCACATCCTCGGTCACTAGGTTGCCTCCCTCATTCAGTAAGGGGCCCACACTTTCCTTGATTTTCTTCTTGTTGCTAACATACCTGAAGAAACCCTTCTTGTTACTCTTAACATCTCTTGCTAACTGCAACTCCAAGTGTGATTTGGCCTTCCTGATTTCACTCCTGCACGCCTGAGCAATATTTTTATACTCCTCCCTGGTCATTTGTCCAATCTTCCACTTCTTATAAGCCTCTTTTTTGCGTTTAAGATCAGCAAGGATTTCACTGTTTAGCCAAGCTGGTCGCCTGCCATATTTACTATTCTTTCTACACATCGGGATGGTTTGTTCCTGCAACCTCAATAAGGATTCTTTAAAATACAGCCAGCTCTCCTGGACCCCTTTGCCCTTCATGTTATTCTCCCAGGGGATCCTGCCCATCTGTTCCCTGAGGGAGTCAAAGTCTGCTTTTCTGAAGTCCAGGGTCCATATTCTGCTGCTCTCCTTTCTTCCTTGTGTCAGGATCCTGAACTCGACCATCTCATGGTCACTGCCTCCCAGGTTCCCATCCACTTTTGCTTCCCCTACTAGTTTTTCCCTGTTTGTGAGCAGCAGGTCAAGAAAAGCTTTGCCCCTAGTTGGTTCCTCCAGCACTTGCACCAGGAAATTGTCCCCTACGCTTTCCAAAAATTTCCTGGATTGCCTGTGCACCGCTGTATTGCTCTCCCAGCAGATATCAGGGTGATTAAAGTCTCCCATGAGAACCAGGGCCTGCGATCTAGCAACTTCTGCTAGTTGCCAGAAGAAAGCCTCGTCCACCTCATCCCCCTGGTCTGGTGGTCTATAGCAGACTCCAACCACGACATCACCCTTGTTGCTCCCACTTCTCAACTTTATCCAGAGACACTCAGGTTTTTCTGCAGTATCATACCGGAGCTCTGAGCAGTCATACTCCTCTCTTACATACAATGCAACTCCCCCACCTTTTCTGCCCTGCCTGTCCTTCCTGAACAGTTTATATCCATCCATGACAGTACTCCAGTCATGTGAGTTATCCCACCAAGTCTCTGTTATTCCAATCACATCATAGTTCCCTGACTGTGCCAGGACTTCCAGTTCTCCCTGCTTGTTTCCCAGGCTTCTTGCATTTGTGTATAGGCACTTAAGATAACTCAATGATCGTCCCTCTTTCTCAGCATGAGACAGGAGTCCTCCCCTCTTGCACTCTCCTGCTTGTGCTTCCTCCCAGGATCCCATTTCCCCACTTACCTCAGGGCTTTGGTCTCCTTCCCCCGGTGAACCTAGTTTAAAGCCCTCCTCACTAGGTTAGCCAGCCTGCTGGCGAAGATGCTCTTCCCTCTCTTCGTTAGGTGGAGCCCGTCTCTGCCTAGCACTCCTTCTTCTTGGAACACCATCCCATGGTCGAAGAATCCAAAGCCTTCTCTCCGACACCACCTGCGTAGCCATTCGTTGACTTCCACGATTCGACGGTCTCTACCCCGGCCTTTTCCTGGCACAGGGAGGATGGACGAGAACACCACTTGCGCCTCAAACTCCTTTATTCTTCTTCCCAGAGCCACGTAGTCTGCAGTGATCCGCTCAAGGTCATTCTTGGCAGTATCATTGGTGCCCACGTGGAGAAGCAGGAAGGGGTAGCGATCCGAGGGCTTGATGAGTCTTGGCAGTCTCTCCGTCACATCGTGTATCCTAGCTCCTGGCAAGCAGCAGACCTCTCGGTTTTCCCGGTCAGGGCGGCAGATAGATGACTCAGTCCCCCTGAGGAGGGAGTCCCCGACCACCACCACCCTCCTCCTCCTCTTGGGAGTGGTGGTCGTGGAACCCGCATCCCTAGGACAGTGCATCTTTTGCCTTCCAATCGGTGGAGTCTCCTTCTGCTCCCTTCCCTCAGATGGGCCATCTAGTCCACTCTCCGCATTAGCACCTGTAGAGAGAACATGGAAACGATTGCTCACCTGTATCTCCATTGCTGGTGCATGGACGCTCCTCTTTCTTCTTCTGGAGGTCACATGCTGCCAAACCTCCTCACAATCCTTCTGTCCCTGCTGCGCCTGCTCTGAATCTTCAGAACATTGTGGCCGTAGAAGCATCTCCTGACGTCTGTCCAGGAAATCTTCATTTTCCCTTATGCAACGCAGAGTCGATACTTGTTTCTCCAGCCCTCGAACCTTCTCCTCCAATATGGAGACCAGCTTGCACTTTGTACAGACAAAGTCACTTCTGTCCTGCGGAAGAAAGACAAACATGGCACAACCTGTGCAGGTTACAACAGCTGATCGCTCACCTTCCATATCACCGTCCTCTTAGGAGCTTCCTCAACTGTTGCAGGAACTACTCGGAGAAACCTGCAGATGAAAGCCTCAGTGCGCTCTCCCCACGCGAACTCCCAGGCAAACTCCTGCTGTTAGCCTCTGCTGTTAGCCTCTGCTGTTAGCCGCTCAGCTGGTTCGCTGCTGACTGCCCTTATATACCAGTCAGGCCCACTCAAGGCCCACCTGGAACAAAGCACTCCCAATTCACACTTTTCAAACAAACAAGAAAGCAATATAAACACCAGGGTCACATGATTGAAATTAATAGGCAGAAGCTTAATACAAACAAGAGGATGTACTTTTTCACACCAGGCACAATTAACCTGTGGCACTCATTGCCATGGGATGTTGTGAAGGCCAAAATATAATTGGGTTAAAAAAATAATTAGATAAATTCAGGTTCATCATTGGCTATTAGCTAAGATGGTCAGGGATGCAACCCCCTGCTTGAGGTGACCCTAAATCTCTGACTTCCAGAATGGTGGGTCACTCCAACTGCTCTGTTTGTGCATTTCTCCTGAAGCTCTGGGACTGGTCATTGTCAGAGACAGGATGCTAGGCTAGATGGACTATTGGTCTGATCAGTATGGCCGTTCTTATGTTAAGTTCTAAATGAATATTTGGGATACAATTGTCTAAATTTCAAACTTCTCTCTTTATGATTAGGATTGCCAACCCTCCAGCATTGCCCTGGAGTCTCCAGGAATTAAAAAATAATCTCTCATTAAAGATTATGTCATGTGATAAAATCTCCAGGAATATGTCCAATCAAAATTGGCAACCCGATTTATGATGCAAGCAATTAAAAGGAAGAACATTGGCTTTTGAACACTCAGACAAATGTGCCAAAACATGGAGATGACAGTGGAACAATGGAGGGCATGACTATTGAGCTATAAATCAGGGAAGGGGATTCTTTCTTGAATGAAAAGGGATATTTATAGTAAAGAAGATACTGATGATGCCCTAAACCAAAAGTAAAGTTCAAACACTGCCACCTGTAGGAATATTAGAGTCCTAGATAAACAGTGAACTTTTAATTAAATTCAAAGTGATGTTAAAACTGAGGCTTTTGATGTGTCGCCAAGCTCTAGTATTAATGGAGCCCAGTGTAAAGTAAGATGTGCTGACCCCATCCAACTCCCTCCCCACTTGTGACTTACTCCCCTTCCCCCACCCAACTGCAGCAGATCCATGACACCCCCTGGCTGACAAGTGAACAATAAGAATGCTGCCATGTATACAATTTGCCTGGAATTCCAGCAGTATATCCCTCTTTGCTTGGAAGTCAGCCAGTTTGAAAAGGTCTCTGCCACAATAAGTTGATAGCCTGGGGTGCTTTCTTTTAAACTGTAAAAGGTCTGGGAAGGAACCGAGATCCTGAAAAGGGAAATGAAGGTGCACACAGAGTGACTTACCCCATTGGTGAAGCACCTGGTAGTGAATAGGTAGAATAGCCCTAAGTCTGCCATTAGTTCAAGTCAAGCTCAGTGTCATAATCAATATCTCTTCCAGGCAGTCAACAGACTGGACCCAGACTAGCTAAAAGATTGAGAACTCTGCCTTTCAGGCACAATGGAGCATTCTACCACAAGGGTAAAGCCCATCTGTGCAAGAGACCAAACTTTCTTGGGGGCTAGTCTCAGACCATGGAACAAGTTCCCACATAAACTAAGGACCATCACAAACCTCACCTCCTTCCACTGCAAGTATGAGGGACACCTCTTCAACCTGCCTTCTCTAACAAACACATAATAGGGTATAAATATTTTTTAGAATGATCATTAAAACAAAACAAAACAAACAACCCTATCAAAATAAAAGATATATTGCACACACAATGCCTGATCTGGAGAGAGACTGAAGGAAAAAATCAAACCACACAAGACTAATGTTAGTCATGTCGCTTAATGCCCTACTGGAAGGTGCTTAAATACCACAGTGATGAAGGCAGTATCAGAACTTCTGTAGAATAGAACCAATTGCTACAGTGGTTACTTCTGGAGTAGAAAGCTTGAAGTGTCTTTATAGCATGAAAACCAAACATTTAAAAATAGCACCATCTTATTCAGCAGATCTGTTCCCTACGTGTATTCAAAACTGTATCTGTTGCAAAGAAAAAAAATCCACTGCTTTTTACTTATGTCAGCTCTACAGAAACAGAGACCTGAGAGTGATTTTTTTTCTGGCTCATTCAGAATAAACAGAATCAGTAAATAAGTTGCAATTGGGGAGTCACCTGTGTAGCCCCAGGCTGCAAACTATGCCCTCAATCACATACATCTGTGCAGCCTCACTGAAGGCAGTAAGGTTGCACCACTGTAACCAGGGTGTAATTTATAAACAAGAGGACAGTGCTAGTGTAACTTAGGTCATCTTATGGCTTACAGACTCTTCATTACTGGTGATAATGCATGAGTCAGAAAACAAACAAACAAAACAGCTTGACTTTCAGACTTCAGGCTTAGTTGGCAAGGTTGGGAAATAAAAAAAAGAGCTTTTTCTTTGTTTGTTTGTTTGTCTTGGTAAACTGAGCAGGTTTGATATAGAAAATCAAAACCCAATAAATGTGGAGTACTAGAATGGCAATTTTCAGAGTAGAATCAGTTTAATATGAATATGTAATGTTTATTTCAAGTTTCTTTTTATTCCTGGGTTAAATGAAAATAGCTAAATATATTGCAAAAAAATTCTTATACTGTCATGATCACACCATGTTATTAAAAAACCCTTGTGATTATATACAAACATCCTCAGCATTGCAAAATTGTTGTTGCACTTATGGAATTCATGTTGTGTGCAATTGTAGAAATATTTTTGTGTTTGTTTTCCTAAATTGACCAATTTTCACTCCTGTATCCCCACTCAAAGAGTATTCAAAGAACAACTTTGTGGAGGCAAGCTTATCACAGCTAATGACTTGATCTTGGGAATCTCCCTTTATGTTCACCTATTAGCACTATTGTCTAGAGACCATGAGGAGTGGGCTCTAGTCTCAGATACAGCAATGTTGGGATTGTGCTAACACCAAGTTCCACTGTGGGGTGGTGTAGTCTCTTAATCAGCTAAAGCTAATCTTGTGTTTGGTCACCAACTGGCAGACAAGGAAAATAATTAGCAAGATGGTGTTAACATATGAGCTGTATAATTATTTTAATATTTAAGCATAAAAGAAAACAGAAAAAGGGAACAAAGGGGAGTGTAGAAGAGAGATGTTTCTTTCAGCAAATTATGACTCACGTGGACAACGCTGTGAATAAACAGTAATGATCTCGCTTATAATGGTAATGGATAGGACCCTATACCAGCTCCCAATGTGTATGAATCATTAATGCTCAATCATTCCTCTATTCTGGAACCACAGGATCCTTCCGTATTCTCAAAGAAACAAGCCAATGAATTGAGCATTACTACCCAATGTCAGTCATTCTTTATCTTTTGATGTAAGGTAATGGATTTCCTTTTCAAAGTAAGTCCTTTAACTATGGCCAAAATCCATTTCATTAAACACTCTGAAAACCTTAGTGTTAATTTCATTTAAGCTAACCGCCTGATGTGGTGAAATACACATGACTCAGAGAGAGAGCAGGGACAAGTATTGCTCATAATAAAGACAAGAACTGAGACAATACCTAATTTAGATGGATATTAATTTGCACTCTCTCTGAGACAAGAGATGTCTTTCACAGATGAAAACATAGAAAAAAAAACATAGTTGAACGTTCAGCTACAAAGAGAAATTCAGCCTTATACATAAAGCAAAACTAATTTTAACTTTCTGGAACTGGTATAGAAGAAGTCCAATATTTGACATATCCTGACAGAATTCTAAGTACATCAGGTAGAATACATGAGGATATTAAATCCAGAATAGTGAAAGCCATACATACCTTTGTAACTCTAAAGATGATCTGGAGAATCAGAAATCTTGCCCTCCAAACTTTAAATATTTAATACCATTGTACAATTATTTTTATTATATGGCACCAAAACTTAGAGACTTAAGACCTTACTATCTCAACACCAAGTTTTCATAAATGGCTGCTGTAGACAAATCCTCAATATCAGATGTCCAGGAAAATAATGTGAACAAAGAACTCTAAGGATGAAACAGAAACTGATAGGACAGGAAATCACAGAACAAAAATAGAGATGGTTAGGATGTACATGGAGGAAAGACCCTAATAATATAAGAAGACAGGCATTAGACTGGAACCCACAGGGAAAGACGTGACAAGGTAGACCAAACATAACATGGAAATGCACAATAGAAGCAGAAATGAAAGTTATCAAATTGACATGGGATGAAACTAAAATTGAAGCAGGAGACTAACAAAGATGGAAGGTAATGGTGAAGGTCCTATATTTCACATGGAATAGAGAGAATTTTCCTGTGAATAGGTGAGATTTACTCCAGTGCAGAGGGCCAGCACAAGTAGTATGCTCCACACAAGTTCCACTTGAGTCTTCAAACAAAGGATGATGCTAGGGTCTAATGATTTTAAGACCTGTTGCTGAAACAGTGTGTACTGGCCATATGGTGGTTATCCACAGCATCAAAAAAACAAGATGTTGACAGCGTCAAAGTAGAGAGTCAGAGCAGAAGACATAGCTCAAGTAATTTTACCCCCTGTCTTGAACATGAATTTTCATATACTTAGGTAGCAATTCATATTAGTTATTTATTATTATTTGTATTACCGAAGTGATTAGTAGTTCTAATCATGAACTACACCGAGAACAAAAAGACAATCCCTGCCACAAGGAACTTGCAATCTAAGCATAGGGCAAGAGACAACAGATGGATAAAGACAGACTGAGGTGAGAGTTCAAGGAAACAATGAGATATTATTGGTCAGCATTCATAGGCTGTAGTCTCAGCACAGCAGCAGCCTAACCCTTGTCAAGAATTTTTGTAGGCATAACAGCAAAGGAGGGAGTTAAGGAAGGATAATGAGGTAACTTTGGGCATGCCCCAAGCATGAGGAGCATCAGAAAGCATAAAGCTGCTTGTTTGAAAATTTAACAAGTGGGTGAAGTAAGCTAGCATCATGGACCACTCCGATGCTGACGTCTTGGTAGTGAATGAGAGATGATAGGTAGGGTGGGAATAGGCTGTGAAGCAACTTGAAAGAAAAGACTTGCAGCTTATGTTTGACTCAATAGAGAAGCAGGGAGGGGACAGTGAAGAGAGAAAAAAAGAGAAATGGCATGATTAGAATGAAACTCTAGAAGAACTCTTTGCAGCAGCATTCTGGATGAATATTAGAGGGCCAAGATTGTCAGCAGTAGGTGTAAGTCTAGGTACTGTTTATAGAGTGGATCATGCAAGTAGGGGTTTTCCCAATTTCTCTTAAATATGTGTGTATGAGTGAGGGGAATTAGTTTTCAAACATAGAAGAAATGAGTGTAGCAAAGTCATTTTATATCTCTTATGTTGTTTGCAATGTTGTAACCATGTTGGTCCCAGATAGTAGAGACAAGGTGAGTGAGGCAATATCTTTTACTAGACCAACTTCTATTGGTGAAAAAGACAAACTTTTGAGTTTACAGAATTCTTTTTTTCAAGACTTGAATAACAGTTGCTTCTGTGCAAGCTGAAAAGCTCATCTCTTTCAGCAATAGAATCTGTAGGAGAACACTTTAACCTCCCTGGCCACACAATAGCAGATGTAAAGGTAGCCATCTTACAGCCAAAAAACTTCAGGACCAGACTCCAAAGAGAAACTGCTGAGCTCCAATTCATTTGCAAATTTGACACCATCAGATCAGGATTAAACAAAGACCGTGAATGGCTATCCAACTACCGAAGCAGTTTCTCCTCCCTTGGTGTTCACACCTCAACTGCTAGCAGAGCTCCTCACCCTCCCTGATTGAACTAACCTCGTTATCGCCATACTGATTTATACCTGCCTCTGGAAATTTCCATTACTTGCATCTGATGAAGTGGGCATTCACCCACGAAAGCTTATGCTCCCAATACTTCTGTTAGTCTTAAAGGTGCCACAAGACCCTCTGTTGCTTTGTAGAGATTCAGACTAACACGGCTACCCCTCTGATACTTGACAGCAATAGAAGTTGTTTCCCTCACCCACTTTTTCTACCTTAGGAATTTTTATGTCCCCTGTTATCAAGGCATGAGAGCAACTGACAATCTTCAGTACATTTATTCTCACAAAACTCCTGGGTGGTATTGTCCCTATTTTATAGATGGGAAACTGAGGCACAGAAAGACTAAGTGAGCTGCCCAAATTCACACAGAAAGTCTGCAGAAAGTGTAGTATCTGTGCATGGAATGTACATGACATTGACCAATAGTTCTCAACCAGGGGTACATCTACCCCTGGGGGTACTCAGAGATCTTCCAGGGGGTACATCAACTCATCTAGATATTTGCTTAGTTTTACAACAGGCTACAAAACCCTAGTGAAGTCAGTACAAACTAAAATTTCATACAGACAATGAATTGTTTATACTGCTCTATATACTATATACTGCAATGTAAGTACAATATTTATATTGCAATTGATTTATTTTATAGTGATATGGTAAAAATGAGAAAGTAAGCAATTTTTCAGTAATAGTGTGCGATAACACTTTTGTATTTTTATGTCTGATTTTGTAAGCAACTAGTTTATAAGTGAGGTGAAACTTGGGAATACACTCTTGAAAGACTCAGACTCTTGAAAGGGTTACCGTAGTATGAAAAGGCTGAGAGCCACTGACATAGACCATCCTCTTAAATCTGCTTTTGCTTTGCAAGCAACAAAACATTAAGGCTGGGATTGTCAAAGGTGCCCAAATGAGTTAGGCACCCCAATCCAATTGGATTTCAATGGGAATTGAATGTCTAACTCCCTGAGGCTCCTTTCCAAATCCCACCTCATTGGCTATTTTTTTTACTTAACCATTAAAATGATTAAGCTACAAAATATCTTCATTCTCTGGAAATATAAGGGGTTTAAATATTATTTTTCCTTATTGGCAAGGGAGGAGGATTTGTTTTTTTCTGTCTGATCATACAAAAGTTTGGCTTTGTTTATATGTGCAAACAAAATCACCAAACACAATAGAGTAGTGTCTGCTGGCATACATGTGTTATGGGCCTGATAATGAGTCTTTTTTTTATACAGTTTACTCTCCCTTCAGTTGACTTATTGGCCATATCAAGTTAAATGTTAATTGTAGGCTACAGAAAGGTTACTTATCCCTTTGTAATCAAATATCTTATTCATTAACTTCCTATGTAACAGAATATTGGCTGATGAACATCTGACTGAGCCTTTTGTTTTCATAGCGTCAATAAAAGAAAGTGAGGGAGATACCACCACTCAGGGTTAAAGAAAAAAGATAAAATTGTTTTTAACATTAAAAGAAAATAGTATCTTTAACTGGGATGTTTAGGCCATAGAGTAAGAAAACAAAAATGCAAGAAGGCTTATAGTCTTTTGGAAAGAGTTTTTGGATTGAATAAATCCATAGAGATTAAATATTCCCCCTTTTTTCTCACTCTCATTATTATTTTTTCATTATATCCTGACTCACTGTGTGACCTCGGGCAATTAATTTACACTCTGGCAAAAAGTTTCCAACATAAAGATGTAATATTAAACACCTATGTCTATACTTAGGTGCCAAAATAAATGGCCTGATTTTCAGACATCATTTGCACCCACATCATTCATTAAGTCAAAGGAAGGGATCTTTGCATCTGAAATTCAGGTCACTTTTTTGGATGCCTAAATATGGATTTAGGTGCCAAATTTTGGCACCATCTTGACAAATATTATTCTCTGTTATTTAGTTTCCTTTTCATAGGTTCACAGAGAGAAAGGACCATTACATCATCTACTCTGATCTCCTATGTATCACAGGCCATTAAATTTCACCCGGATATGCCTATATTAGCCCCAAGATTTAGATGAAAGCATTTCATTTCTCAGGAAACTTAACTGTGTGCCATAATCAGAGAACAGGAAAGACCAAGGTACCACTAATGCCTGAGGCCCCTGCAACAGCAGGGAATTGATTAGATAAAATATGCCCAGATGATCATTGCAGTTGATCCAGTCTCTATACTGCAGTGGAAGGTGAAAATCCTTCAATGTTCTTGCCAGTCTGATCTCTCAACCTCAGATCTGGTGATGAGAGCATGTAAGCAAGACACACTAGCCAAACATCTAGAAAGCAGTTCTCTGTATCACCTTGGAGCACTTGTCCTTGCCACCTAATGTCCCATCTCCAACTTTCATGGCCAATCTTCAGAGGAGGGTGGGGAAAAATCCAAAATACATCTAGCCACATGTGCAGCAGGTGAATTCCTCCTTCAGGGAGGCTAGCCCCTGGACCTGCCCCTTCTGGTCGAGGCCTCACTCCTACCCCTGCCCCTTCCACACACCCCTTGCCCGCTGGAGCCCTGAATCCCTTTCCCACACCCTGTGGCCAGAGGAGCCCCAGCCAGCCTGCCCCAGTTGCTCTGAGCCTGAGCTCAGCCCGAGCTTCCTGCCCACCATTGCCTGCTCTGAACCACAGGCTGGCCTGAGTCCCGAGTTCCAGGCTGCCGGCCCAATTTGAGGCCTCATGGGCTTTAGGGTGAGTGAGGGCGGGGCCTCGGAATAGAGCATGTATGGGGCCATAGCCTGAGTTTGGGGAGACTTAGCGTCTGCTGGACTATTATGCCCACCACCCATGTTTAGCCAGTTGCTTGCACTGGGGGGAAAAAATCCTTCGCAACCGCTTCAGGGGACTGGCTGAAGCCCCAAGGCATGGATTGTAGAATTGCAAGTGTTATGAGCATGTTGCGGGCAATGCAAGCAGTCCCATTCTCCCCAGGGCCCATGAATGAAGGGGATTAACAGGGAGATTCAGATTCACATATTCAGATTCCAAGGCCAGAAGGGAGCATGATGACTATCCAGCCTGCCACCCCACATACGCAAGCCACAGAATTTCCCTATAAACTAGATTAAAGCATATCTTTTAGACCGATAGCTAATCTTATTTTAAAGACTCCAGACAATGGTGAGTGCACCACCAGTGGTAAACTGTTCCAATGTTTAATTAAGCTCAGAACTCGGAAACTGTAACTTATTTCAAGGTTTAATTTACATAACTTCAACTTCCAGCCATTGAATCTTGTTATGCCTTTGTCAGCAAGATCAGATAACTTTTCCACATGTAAGTCACCTCTCAACCTTCTATTCAATAAGCAGAATGGGTCAAATTACTTAAGCCTCACATCATAAAGCCTGTTTTCCAGATCCTGGATCATTTATGTGACCCTTCTTTGAAATCTCTCCACTATTTCCAACAACCTCCTTGAAGGATGAACATCAGAACTGAACACAGTGTTACATAAATTAAGAATGGTCACAACGGGGTAGGTCAATTGTCCATCTAGCCCAGTATTCTGTTCTCTGATAGTAGCTGGTGCCAGATGTTTCACAGTCAGTGAACTGAATAGGGTGATTTATTGAGAGAGCCATCCCATGTCATCCAGTCCCTGCTTCCGGTAGTCAGAGATTTAGGGACACCCAGAGCATCCCTGACCATCTTGGCTAATAGCCATCAATGGACGTATCTTCCATGAACTTGTCTGATTCTTTTTTTGGACCCAGTTATACTTTTGGCCTTCACAACATCCCTTGGCAACAAAGTCCACAGGATGGCAGTGTGTTATGTGAAAAGTACTCCCTTGTGTGTTTTTTTTTAATCTACTATTAATTTCATAGAGTGACCCATGGTTCTTGTGTTATGAGAAGGAGTAAATAACACTTCCCTATTCACTTTCTCCACACCAGTCATAATTCTATAGATCTCTGTCATATCCCCCCTTAGTCATCACTTTTCCAAGTTGAACAGTCCCAGTCTTTTTAATCTCTCCTCAGATGGAAGCATTTCCATACCCTTAATCATTTTTGTTGCTCTTCTTTGTACTTTTTTCAATTTATAATATATCTTTTTGAGATGGCGTGACATAGTATTCAAGAGGTGGGCATATCATGGATTTATATAGTGGCATTGTGATATGTTCTGTCTTATCTATCCTTTTCCTAATAGTTCCTAACCTTCTGTTGACTTTTTTGACTGCTGCTCCACATTGAGATGATTTTTCAGTGAACTATCCACAATGACTCCAAGCTCTCTTTCTTGAGTGGTAACAGCTAATTTAGACCCCATCATTTTGTATGTGTAGTTGGGATTATGTTTTCCAATGTGTATTACATTGCACTTATCAACATTGAATTTCATCTGCCATTTTGTTGCCCAGTAACACAGTTTTGTGAGGTACCTTACCAGTCCTGTGTACAGAGGCAAGATCACTTCCTTACTTCTACTTAATATTCCCTTTTTTAATAGCATTAACTCTTTTTTCAACCGTATCGCCCTGAGATCTCATTCTGAGGTAATTATCTATGATGACCCCTAAGTCCTTCTGAGTCACTGTTTTCCAATACAGACTCTCACATCCTGTGGGTATTACTTGTATTCTTTGCTTCCCAATGTATCACCTTGTATTTGGCTGTATTAAATACATTTTGTAGGATTGTGACCATTTAGCCAGGTAATTCAGATCACTCTGTAACAGTAACCTGTCTATTATTTAAAGCCCACCAATCTTTGTGTCATCTGAAAACTTTACCAGCAAAGATATTATATTATCATTGTTGATAAAAATATTAAATAGTGTTGGACCAGGAACCAGTCCATGGAGGACGTCACTAAGAACAGCTTCACTCATTGATATCCCTGAACTATCATTTTGAGATCTGACAGTGAGGCACTTTTTAATCCATCTAATGTGTGCCCTGTTAATTCCATACAATGTACGCTTGTTAAATCAAATATCATGTGGCACTAAGTCAAATGCCTTGGAGAAATCCAAATATACTGTTTGAACATGCCTTTATCAACCAGATCTGGAATCCTGTCCAAAAAAGACAACAGGTTTGTTTGACAAGACCTAGCTACTAATATTTCCAATAGTTCTTTGTTGATAGAGTCCTGAATTAACCTTCCCATTATTTTACCCAGGATCATCATCGGGCTAACTCATCTATAATTCTTGGGGCATCCTTTTTACCTTTTAAAAACCATTGGAACTACTTTGGCAGTCTTCCAATCCTTTGACATTTCCCCATTTTTCCAGGATTTGTTAAAAATTAACATTAGTGCTTCAGAGAGCTTCTCTGCTAGTTCCTTTAAGACTCTTGGGTTTGGGTTATTCTGACCTGCTGATTTGAAAATATTTAATTTTAGTAGATACTGCCTCACATTTTCCTTTGTTACAGAAGGTAAATTTTCTTTTTCATCCACATCATCATATGGGATGGATACATCCACCTGCTTTGTTACAAATACACAACAAAAATATCTGTTGATCATTATATACCTTTTCTACACCACTATTTACAATTTTACCGTCTGCATCTAGCAATGGACCTGGGAATCTGGCCGTTTAATAGTGTCTACTTGATTCTAGTCGCTTAAGCTATTTTCTATCAATTTATATGACTAATCAAATAATATGCTGTGTAAATTCAGATTTAATTCCATTAGTTTCAGTAGTTATTCTAGTTTTACACCAGCATAACTAAGTGCAGAATTTGGCACCTATTACGGAATAGATTATACATATAATGTTTATATATAGGGACACAACCACTTAAGATTAATCCTAGAAAACTGAGTAAGAAGTTAGCAGCTTCTAGATCTTCACTGAAAATGTTTCAATCCATAGTGTTTTATGCTTTATGCACATTTGACATACTTTAAGCTTGATATTAGAAAAACAAATGTTCAGTTTTTCGATGAAATCTGTTATTTATTACTTGACCCATACTGAAAACTACACATTGTAAAATTATATTACTTTTCTGGATTCTCTGTCTTCTCAGTCCCTTATCATTATGCAGTATGTGCTATAACCTTGTAACAGCCTTAAAATAGGCCTCTGTTTTTGTGCCCACAATTCTGCAGGTGCAGTTTGAATCTGTAATTATTTTCTGAAGCAATTATAGCCATTTGCCTCTCTATGTACCTGATATATGGGCACAATCAGGCACTTAATGTACCTGCAATTTTCAGGTATGAAGAACAGGACACTTTTTTTTATAAATTTAGTACTCACTAGCTATGCAGTAATTGCTAATAGCTCACTAAATACTAAGAGGGGATGTGCTTAAAATATATAGATAATTGAAGGGTCTAAACTCCATGGAGGGATGGGAACTACTTAATTTCATTCCACTACTCATAGTTTTAGCCCATTTACCACATTAAGAAAGAGAAAATTTAGAACGAATGTCAGGAAAAATCTCCAAATTAGCATTAGATTGTGGAATATTCCCCTTAGAGCAATGATGAAAATCCAATTGCTTAGGACTTTTAAAACTAGTAAGACAAAGCACTACAATACTATGGGGAGAATAGATGGGTATAACAGGTTTTTCCATCACTAACTTCTATGATTCTATGAAATGTGTTAGTGGCATACGTTCCAAGGTTCCAGGCAGAGAAGTGGAACTGTGCTTGGCTTCCCTTCTTCATGGATTCAGTTCAAAATTAGACATTGAGTAGGAAGGAGAGACGCATTCTAACTGAAACAAACAGTTTTGTGTATATTCCTTTTACAGGAGAAATCCATACTTAAAAAACTGTTGGGGCTACAATAGTATTCAGTATGTATTTTTTTTCTTATTTTCTGCTAAGCACTGTATATTCTTTCATATCAACTATCACTTTTTCTAGAAATGTATTATTTATACATAGATATGGGTAACACCCTTTGAATGTCCTGGGTGGGACTGGATTCAAATTTGACTTTAGTAGTATCGGATCTCAGTGCATAAACTGCTTGCCATGTGACATTCATAGTGTTAAAAGATGGGAGGTCTCATGGGGGAATATCAGTAAACATCCAGTGAGGAAGTGTGAATTAAAACAGAAGTCATAGGAGGAGGTTAGCAGGTGGATCTACTTGATTTAGTAAATCCCAGGAGAAAGACCATTTAAACCCAGCTCTGACATTTGAATAAGGGAGAGGAGATAATGGCAAAGCTTCTATCAATGATTTACTAGACAAAAGCAAAGGTAAATGATTATGGTTAAGTAAGTGCTAACAGAATATCCAACCTAAGTAAAGATACCATGCAAATCTTTTAAAGGCTCAGTAAAAAACAGTGAAATAAGACAGTTTTCTGGTATGCCAGAGGAGATGTCACAAAGAATAATTAAAGATGGATTCTCCAGACTACCAAAAGAAGTGGGAGCCAAATCTAAGCAAAGTCAGCATTAAGAGATCCAGAATCAGTTACTAACAAGGCATTCACTAAGTAGCCTAAAAGAATTTGTCAGCTCACACCCTCTGTAAAAACACTGTAATTTTATTAGATTCCTATTATTCATTCCCTTCCTGTCAAAATTAGTGAGATATGAATCGAGGTGAAACAGAATATCTCCCTAATCAAAAATTAGAGTATGGGGAAAGAAATAGGCATAATGAATTGCCCATAATTCACACAGCAAGTGATCCATTTAGGGCCAAAGTTTAATTACATTGTCATTAGCTTCTATGTGCAATTGCCTTATTTGCTAGAGTTGGTCAACATTTTTAATCAAAATGTTCTTCAATGAAAAATGGCTTTTCACCCAAAACAAAAACATATCTTAATAATTTTTTTTTTTAAAAAAGGAAAAAAATCCAGAAACTAACTTTTTAAAATCCAAAAATGAAAAATATATTTAAAAACAGTTTTCACATACCAAAATATTTTTTGTTTTAATTTTTCTTTAAAAAAAAAACAAAATATATATAGGCTATTTTCTAAGAAAACAATTTTTTTTTATTTCCTGCAAAAATAATTGTAATTTTTAAATGAACTCTAATATTTGCATATACATATGTAAATGTTGCCCCCTTACTAACATTCAGTGGGGGTGTTTTGGTTGGCTAGCTCCCAGCACAATGGGGAGAGGTCAATGCTCCAGATCAACCTGATTGACAGGGCAGGCAGGCTAATCAGGGATTCAGGAGGCGAGGGAGGCCCCGTCCTCCGTGTGAGCTGGAATTGCCTGGGTCAGACAGAGTGGGGCTGAGCTAAGGAGAGAGCAGGGGCCTGAGCTAAGCTGCTGGAAGCAGAGCTGCAGCCCAAAAGCCAGAGCACAGCCCAGAGAGAGCAGACCTGCCCGGGGAGCAGAGCTGCAGCAACCAGAGCCAGAGAGGCCAGACAAGCAGCCAAGAAGCAGGTCAGAGCTGGGAGCAGAGTCACAGAAGCAGCCTGCAGAGCCGACCTGTCCTGGGGGCAGAGCTGTAGCAACCAGAGCCAGAGAGGCCAGAGAAGCAGCCCAGGGAGCTGGAGGCAGAGCAGCAGCAGCAGCCGTGCTGAGGCCGAGTGGAGCTGGAGCTGGAGCCGGGGCTGGAGCAGTCCGGAGCTGGGTGCGATGAGCAGCTGGGGAGAGGAGGGGGACCCTGGGCAGTGGGCCCAGCACAGGGAGACGCCTCAACCAAGAGGCTCTGCAGGCCAGACTTGGAGGCGGATCGTAACCCTGACAGGGCAGGGGCGATGCTGGGAAGAAGGCTCCTGCCACCTAGAGCCTGAGAACGTGTGGCCACCGCCAGAGCAAGTGTCCAACCCACAGCGTCTCTGCAGCACAGCCAGGGCCTGAGAAGGAGGCCTGGGACCTACAAGCAACAGACTGTGACCTGCCCTGACGTTCCAGAGACACTGTTTGTGATGTTCCCTGCCACAGAGCAGGGTGATGTGTTTTCCTTTAACCTTTCCCATTTTTCCTTATTCTTTTTTAAAATCAATTGTTAATTAAACAACTTGTATTTGCTTTACATCGTATGAAATGATCAGTGGGTCAGGGAGGTGCCCAGTGCAGAGAGAGTACCCCGGAGTGGGGACACCCTAGCCCCTGTCCTGGGTGACCCAAAGCAGGGTTGGGGGTCAAGCCTCCCAGGAATCCTGGGCCCAGCCTTGTCGGGGTTTACGAGGACTCTGCCAGACAGGAGAGTGGAAGGGGAGTCCTCAAGGGCAGGGAGGTCTCTGGGTAAAGGAAGTGGGAGCGAGGACTCGGATCCTTTCACTAGCCCACTTCACCGGGGTAGTGCAGAAGCCAGGAAAGTTCCCCACAATAGTGGGACCATTCCCCCGCTTACACATATAAGGATGTATATGCTCCAGTACTGTAAAGACAAACTGTAATTCATGTATAATCAAAGGCCAGAAGAAAGTTAGCTGAGTATTTATTTGATCTTTACCATTATTCTCTGATATTTCTGAAAAAAGTTGGGAAAAAAATGGCACAACATGATTCCAGTTTAGTAAAAACTATTGTAGCAAAACTGGAAAGGTGTTCATAATTTGACACATTCTTGCAATAATATTAAGGACTGTGGATTGCTTCAGGTGCTGTGCCATTACTGTCTTTTTCAGCAGCCTGCTCCTTGAGAATTCTTCACAGTATTTTGGGGAGCTGAGTCTCCCTGAGATGTCCACTAGCAGGTGGCAAAACAAGAGCTGATGATTGATAATACTACCTAGGAGAAAAATACATCCTACTTTTTTTGTACCTGAAAACTTTGAAAACTCCCTGAAAAATGGTGTTACACACTGAATGAAGGCAAGCACTAAACAATAAGTGCAATGATTAATTATAGAGCAATGGTATATTAAAATAAATTCAAGCAAATCTCTTTTGGAGGAAATAGGGAATATTCCATTCATGCTGGGAATTCTTTCGTAAAAGAGAACTAAAGAATGCTATCCCAACAGTGGCAATAATAGGTTATTGATAATAAATATAATGATAAAGAACTTCTTACACAGCATTTTCATCCATAGCTCTCAAAGCGCATTATAAATATATGTGTGTAGCATTCTTTGTTTTACAGAGGAGAAAACTTAGGCATGGAGAGGTGAGGTGTCTCATCCACGGTCATTTAGCAGGTTAGTGGCAAACTAGGAAATGTAGATTCCACTTCCAGACATCCAGCCCAAGGGTGGGAACCACCAAATCTCTGGACTACTCTGCCTTCTTTCATAATTGAATAATATTTAATGTAATGCTATATATAGCTATACAATTTGATACCACGGTAATAGGCACCTTTATAAATACCATAGATGGATAGGCTGACTAGACAGACAGGAAGATGATTCAGATAAGCAGATTAGTTAGCTATTTTCATTGTATCTAATATTCACAAAACATCCTTAGAAATAAAGAAAACAGGAGGATTTTCTCACTCGTACATCTCCATTGATGAGTAATGTTAGAAGTCATTGGAAAATGTATATCTTTTCTTCTGGAAAGCATTCACTGTACTGCAAAGTATTCACAAAGTCAGAGCAGAGAATTTTGCACAGTTCCAAATAAGAACCCCAACATATCAAGGTCCAGTTTGTGTCTGGCCCTAGCACAGGTACATAATGATGGTAGATGAGTAGTACAAGAAGACTTATCCCCTTACCTTCACTAGCCACAAGGACTAGAGAAACTATCAGTCCCTGTATTTTAAGGAGCCACAGGAATGTCTCTTTCTTTGCATTCCTGTGTGCTGTACATTGAAGGGACTGAACAAGTCATTTTCATGGGAGTCTCTTTGGATATTATGTTGCTTATACTAATGAAATCTTCCATATCACTACATTTCCTGCACTATTTTCACATTTCCCTTATTCTGTGTCTTGGTCTTCCCTTTTGTTCCACAGGTCTGATCTTATACACTTGAGTCTTTGGTGAATGTTTCATATAATGTTCATATGAGAAAACAGAGCAGATTGATCCACAGAATTTCCTGCTACCTGTGTTCAATATCTAAGGGAAAGGAAATGTTTTGCTACTTAAAACCTTTGAACAGAAGTCTCATCCCCATTTCTATTTTGTTTCTATCAAATTTCTTTGAATACACTTTTGGTTTTAGCATTAATCTTTACATTGCTCGTTGCCAATTTCTCATCTGAGCATGGTTCTGGTTTGGTTGGAAGATTTGCTCAACCACATTTAAGAAATCAGGCTGCTTCTTTTGCTCAGACAAAAATGCTACAGTCCACAAGGCCTGATTTCTTTATCTGGGATATGCGTGTCATCTTATGTTGTTTATTTGCTTAAGGCACGTCTGCACCACAGGCAGTTACAATGATGTTCACCAAGTTCATTGAAGTAGTCTCTTTACTAGGTGCTAAAATGAGTCATAGTTCCTCCATACTTAGACACAGCTCTGAGACAATACCTTGATTTGAAATCATGCCATTATGGCTAAACTGTATTGTACGGTGACAAAACAGATTCTTAATTCTCTTATCTCCTGAACTATAAATGAATTAACAGAAGCCACTTTGATACAGCGGAAGGGCAACAGAGTATGTAAAAAGGTGTCTATTTCTCTTGGATTCTCTTAGTAGAGGTAAAGCAGTAGGGGGTCAAAAATATTAACTGACTGAACAGTATGAAAAAATGAAATTCTTCCCCCTGTCTGCTACAGATCTGGCAACTGAGTTCAGGAAATTAATATGTAACTTAACACCACTATTTCAGCTGGCTCATTTAGTTACTGAAACAGAAATTCAAAATATTTTCTTTTTTTTTAAAGTCCAAATATAAGGTGGTAGTAATAACAATACTCAGACAAAAATCCCCAGTTTTGCCTAGAGATGTATGCTTTGTCTTTTAAGAGTGATATTATCAATTAATGATATTATGGTAAATCATTACAGTTCAAACCAATGGGGGATCAATATCTTATTATATTCTCACCCACATAATATTGCCCTTCGCTGCACAACCCGAGGATGGATTAAGCATGAATCATAGTACTGGGCCCCATAATCCAAAGTGCCTCAAGGCAGCAGCTCCAGAGTTAGTGGACTGCACTCATAAATCGTCCATTAACTCCTCTGAGTTTTAGACAGGAGATCCTATCTGCCTAAGAAGTAGGAGAACTATTGGAACATTAATAAATGTTATCCTAGCTGTGAGATACCTGTGGGCCATTCCTTCTTTAGAGGTAGAAATGGGAAGATAAACAAACACATTCCCCTTCCACAGAGCAAGCAAGAGAAGAATAGGAGTACTTGTGGCACCTTAGAGACTAACAAATTTATTAGAGCATAAGCTTTTGTGGAGAAGAATGGTTCTCTTTTTTCCCTTCATAGGCATAGAATGGCATAGGCATAGAATGGTTGCCTGCCGATCTATGATCCCTTTCTGATGAGATAGGGAAGAAGAAAGATCTACTGCCAGGCTCCCCATCACCTCCATGCCTTGGAAGGAGGATGAAGAGAGGAGAAATTATGAGGTGGGGGAAAGAAAAGGAAATAAATAAGAATTTAAATAGTTATCCTGGGAGAATTCCCTCTCCTCTCCTTTTTAATATTCATGGTGTTGCTTCTCACATTTTCCAGCATTCACAGATTGTACGAATCCAAGCATTCCAGATTTCTCCAGGCAAGACTTCAAGCAGCAATGGAATAGAATGATTTTTTCTGCATTCATAAGAGAAATAGAAGTAGATAGCAACATGCAATAGCATGGACTTGATATTGATCCCAAACTTTAAATGGTAGTTTACTTTTCCTCAGTTTTACCCAAATGACTTTATGTTGCCTTAGCCTCATGAGTAAAGCTATCAACTTTCCAAGAGGAAAATGTGACACATTGTCCTATAAATATATGCCAAGATACAATAAGATAGTAGAACATTTGAAGTCATGAGGGATTTTTTTCATAAACATGTATAACAGTTTTGTTGTAAATAATTTATAAGAACAAAAATGAGGTAACATTAGTTCAGTCTGATGCAAAACTATTAAGGCCTGCTGATTAGATTTGAAATAATGAGGTATTGCTTGGGTCACATGATCACCAGCTCCCTTAAGGATATCGCCAATTAAAACCTTGAAGATGTAACTAACTTTAATCTCTGGAAGGATATCCCCGACACTAAACATTCATCACGCAAGCAAATTTTCTAGGAAAGGAAAGAAATTGTTACTTGGATTATTACAATATAGTAGGAGTTAACAGCTCACATTTTATTTCAATATAAGGTGATGGTAGGTGAGTTGAGTGCTTGTAATAGACAGGAAAGTTCCTGTAAGTTTCCTGTGGGGCAGTTCCATTCACCATCATGACGGAAAGGAAAAAAAATACCTTTCAGATTAGAATCATCTTTTAGAATCAAAGATGGTTGGCAACTCCACAGCATGTCCATGTTAATACAACTCTCATATCAACTCATTACCAACTCAATTTGAATAAAATCACATTTTTTGAAAATTCCCTACATGCTTTTGTTGGAGACCTGGGACATTCCTCAGTGTTTCTATCTTTTACAATCTTCACCTTCAAGAGCACATATTTAAGATACATTCAAAGATGACTGCTTCCCAAGCAAGAGGGGAAAATATTGCAGGGAAGGGTTGCAGACCACAGCGGATGAACATGCATCTCAAACACATTAATAAGGGAAAGCAGAAAGCCTACAAGGAATGGAAGAAGGGATTGATCAGCAAGGAAAACTATCTCTTGAAGGTCAGAAAACATTGGGAAAAAGTGAACTGTCAAAAGCCAAGCACAACTGGACCTTTCATAGAAAGTTAACTAATAGTAAAAGGTTCTTTAGCCATATAAATAAAAATAAAACAAGGACAGAAGAAGTGGGACTGGTAAACACTGAGGATGGGATGGAGACTAAAGATAATCTAGGTATGGCCCACCACTTAAATAAATACTTTGCCTCAGTTTTTAGTAAAGATAATGAGGCGCTTGGGTGCTATGGCAGGGTGGCTAATGGAAATTGGGGTATGGAAGGAGAAATTACCGTAGCCGAGGTGGAAACCAAACTAAAATAGCTTAAGAGGACCAAATGTTTGTGCGTGGTGGGGGAGGGAGGGTGCAGATAATCTCCATCCAAAAGTATTAAAGGAACTGACACATGAAATTGCAAGCCCAATAGCAAGTATTTTTAATGAATCCATAATCTCAGGGGTCAAACACTGTGACTGGAGAATTACAAATATAGACATATTTATGAAAGGCAAAAAAGGTGATTCAGGAAACAACAGTTTATACAGATAGTTTGACTTTCATTGTATGCAAGATCTTAGAAGAAATTATGAAAGAGAGAGTAATTGTAGACATAGAGATAAACAATAATTGTAATATATACAACATGGTTTTAGAAAAGGTAGATTGTGCCAGATTAAACTGATCTCTTTCTTTGAGAAAGTAACTGATTTAATAGACAAAGGAAATACAGTAGATTTTAGGATTTCAGTACAGTATTTGATACTATTCCGTATGGGAAATTATTAGTTAAATTGGAAAAGACGGGGATAAATATGAGAATTGAAAGATTGGTAAGGAACTAGTTAAAGGGAAGATTACAAAGGTGAACTGTCAGGATGGAGGGAAGTTACTAGTGGAATTTCTCAAAGATTGGTCCTGGGACCGATTTTATTTAATGTTTTCATTAATGGCTTTGGCACAAAAAGTAGGCGTGTGCTAACAAAATTTGTGGAAGACACGAAATTAGGGACCAACAACAAGAATTATCAGCTGGATTTATCAGCTGGAAGTGACAGAGGAAGAGAAAGGCTTCAGTGTATATTGGTTGATCACAGGATGACTATGAGCTGCTAATGTGATGCGGTCATGAAAAAGGCTAAGACAATCCCAGGATGCATCAGACAAGGTATTTCCAGTGGAGATAGGGAAGTATATTATCATGATACAAGGCATTGGTGGGACTTCATCTGGATTATGGTGTATAATTCTGCTCTGTCACATTTAAGAAAGAAGAAATCAAACTGGAACAGGTGCAGAGAAGGACCACTAGGAAGATCAAAGGAATGAGAACCTGCCTTATGGGAGAAGATTTAAGGAATTTAGCTTGTTTAGCCTAACAAAACTAAGGCTGAGGGGAGATGTGATTGGTGTTTATAAATATACCAGAGGGACAAACACCAGAGAGGGAGAGGAGTTATTTAAATTAAGGGCCAGTGTTGGTTCAAGAACAAATGGATATAAAAAGGCCATCAACAAGTTTTGCCTTGAAATGAGATGGAGGTTTCTAACCATCAGAGGAATGAAGTTATGGAACAGCCTTCAAAGCAGAGTAGTGGAGGCAAAAAAAGCCTAACTTGTTTCAACACTGAACTTCATAAATTTATGGAGGGGATGGTATGATGAGGTTGCTTACAATGGCATATGGCCCATCAGCAACTGCTAGTAGCAAATATCCCCAGTGGCCAGTGATGGGACACTAGATGGGGAGGGATCTGAGTTACTACAGAGAATTCTTTCCCAGGTGTCTGGCTGGTGGGTCTCGCCCAGATGCTCAATCTAACTGATCACCATATTTGAGGTTGGGGAAGAATTTCCCCCCAGGTAAGATTGGCAGAGACCCTCGGGGGGGGGGGAGGAGGAAGAGGGGTCACCTTTCTCTGCAACTTAAAGCATGGGTCACTTGCTGGTTTGAACTAGAATTAATGGTGGATTCTCTGTAACTTGAAGTCTTTAAATCAAGATTTGAGGACTTCAGTAACTCAGTCAGAGGTTATGGCTTGAGGTTACAGGAGTAGATCGGTAAAGTTTTGTGGCCTGCAATGTGCAGGACGTCAGACTAGATGATTATGATGGTCCCTTCTGGCCTTAAAGTATATGCAGATATATACTTTATATCTATATAAAGTAGATTCCCTTCCATTCCTTGCTGCTGGACAGTATGAGACACTCCTTCCACCTGTAATCTTTTAGGGACTGAACATGTTCCTCAAGGCAGCTCTTCTAGTCCTTGTCATTCAGAGACAAGCTGCTGAATCCAGGCGCCCCAATACATTATGACTAGGCCACCAGATCATCCTGAAAAACATGTGCTAATGCCTTTTATATTGTCATTGGCCCTCATGTGTACTACACTAGTATATCAACATTTACTTTTGAAAATGCCATTCAAAGATGTCACTCATGCACATCAGGGCACCACAGAAAGATTTACAATGGGGAAATTGAAAAGACACATTCTTACAAAGGTAATCAACTTTCCTTTGGTGGCTCTTTTCATGTTATTTTACTCCATAAGAATTTGGAATGTTTATCCATTTTTGTAGACTTGCTCATCCAAATGTTTTTGTAACTTCATGAACAAGTCAAAGGTCCTCTGCGGGAATTCTGTGGGAAATATGCAGAATGACCTGCACATAAGGAACAAGGAAAACATCACAGCATGGGATAGTGTGGAAGTTAAAATGAAATATTAAGCTCTGTACGTGAAGCTTTAAAGAATCCTTGCAATAGGTGGTCTGGGCTCTCAGTGCAGCCGCATTTTTATGGGTAGATTTTAGTTTATAGTTAGACTTCATTTCAGCATTGCTAGATTGTCAGCATTTACAATGCATTAAACGATGTGTGACAAAAGGAAGACTAGCATGCAAGACTTTTCTTATTTCTTATTTTCTTAGTTTTATTCTCTGGACTTATCAAAGAAAATTCTCTCTTCAGGTCTCTGTTAGCTGATACCTTCTAACACATGGAAAATTTACTGTCAGAGTGCCATGTGGAATCTCCAAAGTTATTATGTGGTTAGCTAACAAAACTGTCACCAGTTGTTGCCCTTTAACAATAAACAAAATAGAGATGTACAGATTCTGAGATATCCACTACTTGCTTTAGTTCTCCCAGGGCTACAAAATTCATCAGTTTTTGACATTACAGTACCTGAACTGCCAGATACTAAAAGCATGAAACACTTAGCATTAGGTTCCACTTTCCTAGGTTAGTATACACTTATAATTCTACACAAGGCTGTATGATGTCTCAATACTGGCAGGTTATAGTATTAATTGAAGGGGAAAATCTTTGCAAAAAAGCAAACACCCAACAACTAAAATAAAAGAGATAGCAAGGTAAGTCTCTGGTAGTATATGAGGCTACTGAAAGAATATTTAACCATTGATGAATTAAAATACAAGGGAATTGAGTTGCAGAACTGCTGAGTATCCATGACTCCAAATGAAATCAATCGTGGCTGAAGGCCCTTAGCCTTAGTCCTGTCATGGCTGGAAGAGGGTCTGTAGGGAGTTTGTCTCCACAGTTCGACATTCCTGTGGGGTTGGGAACCCAGATCCCTGGCTCTCCATTCCATTTTATCAGGTCCCTATCCTCCCAATCTATTTAGACAAACGTGAAGAATGCAGAATTTGTTGACTCCACTGGAGCCAAAGAGATTTTGCATTAATGTGTTCCTCTGCACTTGTTTTTGCACAGGAGGGGAGCATATAAGCCATTGCTCATGACAGGCCTTGGTTTATCTAAATCACTAGTTTTATCACTGGAGGAAAACAAAACATCCATAGATGCATTAATGACACCAGTTCCTCTATCGATCTTATTTAAAGTACAATCACATTCATTATTCTGCACACATCATGAATATTTCTTCAGTAGTCATCCACTTCTCAAGAGATATTTTTCTCATTTGTTTCAGTTTTCAGTTTATGCAGTTTGTAATGAAAGTCGAAACAGATACAAGAAGCAAACTCATTTGTTTAAATTCATTCTATCAACAGACCATGAATTACTGACATATTACATATTCAATATTGTAATAATACTTCCAATCACATAAGTGTCTCATCAGCCGTTCTGTATTGTAAACATGAACTAGTAGGAACATGGCTCAGATTGCTTCAGAATTAGTATGTAAATGTAAAAACAAATGTATCAATAAAGAGCCAATTCAGAGCAGCTTGGTTTTTTTTTTACAAAGGGGTACTATGTCTGTGTATAACTTGTCTACGAGCCAGATTATGGCACCAAATTATTTTGATGAACAGTGGATCAAAGTCCATATATCTGCAAATGACAAATACATCATGGCCAGTCTTTTCAAAAGTAACTAGTTATTTTAGATGCCTCAATTTTTGGTTGTCCAAGTTGAGACATCGTAAAATGACCTGAATTTCAGAACATTCACATTATGCACTCTCTGAAAATCAGGCTTCTTTAACATGTCTCAAGTTAAGCACCCAAAAATTGAGGCACCAACAGTCATTTGTGATATTGAAATCCTTGCCCCTTTCCTGCTTATCTGATCTAGGTGTTTATGTGCTGGGTTTCTTCCCCCCTCCTCCTCCCTGGAAGAACTAAAATCTCCTTAGAGGGGGGTCTTGGCTGTGGAAGAATTCATGTGCACCATATATTTTAATGTATTCATCTAAGAAGTGTCCTTTCCCATTTTAGGAGCAGTTCCCACAGGCACTATATGCACAGAGCTCCTATTTACTTCAGTGGAAGTTTCATATGAGGAGCACTTGCAGGACTGATCTATGTGATCAACACAACAATACTGCACAATTAGGAAGATGAAAAAGTAACAGCAATAATAATATTTGTCTTTCAATATGAATATTGAACATTAACTTAGTTTGATGGCATGGTATGGTTTGAGATACTGTACCTGCCTGCAATGTGTAATTCATAAATATTTAATAATAATCAACCAAGCCTTAACCTGTAGCAAATCTTTGACCCTTCCTAAAAAAAAAAAAAAAAAAAAAAAAGGGGGGGGGGGGTTAATTTATTTTACTTCTAATAAAATATAATGTTCCAAACTAAGAAAATACGCAGCTCAGACAGGTCTTATTCTTTACTTACCCATGTGAGCTGAACCTCATTTCATATTCTTCTTAATGCTAAGTTTTAAAATTAAGCATAGATCACTTTTTTCTCTGTGAAAGTTTCACTAGCATAAGTAGAAGCTGTCACAAGAAAAGAATGACTCTGTTTCTTTGCTTATGGGAAACCCTTTAATAACTCAGTTTGGGCTCATGATCCTTATGAGTTATGTGCCCTTCACACTCAGGATAAAAATCATAACACTCACTCCTTACCAGTGAGGTATATTAATAGTAGATTCAACTTGACGTTATGGTCATTAAGGCCCTCAGGAGTTGTACTGTAAAATGTCAGTAGTTGTTGTCAGAAAGTTAAAGGCTTTGTTTCCTACAGGCCATAATACCCACATCTTATTTTCTGTCATATTATCAGGGTTGTAACATATATATATATATATATATATATATATAATATATACACATTCAAGTGAATTGATAAAAAAGATTAATAATGTTAAAAATAATACATACAAGATATAATTTTATTAATGTTGACCCCACAAAACAACATGCTGGACATTTAAGTGCTTATTTATCAATTTATTTCAATACCTAGAAAACAATATAAAATAGAAGAACATCAATAAAATACTGTAATATATATATATATATATATCCTTAGAGGGTCATTTGTACTAGTGATAATGTTCCCAGGGGTTTTCAAAGAGATGTGTTTTTGGCTATCATTTTTGCAGTTACAGTGATCTGTTGTTAAGTCACCACTGCTCTCAAACTATAGTACTCAGCTTGCATCCGATCATCACACGAACATCCAATCCACATGTTGAAATTTATGTTATTCAAATATGATTGTGTGCTAATGTTAAATTACAGCTATCCTGTATTGCACAATAAATCACAGTATAGTTGTTAGCTGTATACCATTTCCCTTGTTTTCATCTGGTATGTTAAGTTAACACTGAGCAGAGATATCTAGTGATTTATACATCTGAATGAAATTTAAGTACTAATTTTCAGGGATCTAAAACCAATCTGCAAAATTAGGACCAGAGCTTTGCTTTATTCTAGAGGCTCAAATGAAGTCACATTACCTAAAACACTATGATTACCTGAGTTTAAATTTCTCATCGCAGTTCTTAAAAAATGTCTTGTTAGCAAATCTTGCAATTATATAGTACATCTCAGAATATGTCAGCCTGGAATGCATGTAGAATGCTTTTTTGCTTAAAAGTGCATTAACTTGCAAGTTCAGAGCAATTAAACTCATTAAGAGCAATAAGCACGGTGTCCTTTACGTATACCGGGCCTGATTCTCCTTCCAGTTACACTAGTTTAAAGAGACAAGAGTAACTCCATTGAAATCAATGTAACTATAGAAGTGTAATCAGGTTGTGTATTAAAGCTTTGTTCTGCAAATCAGTTGCTTACTGTAAAAAATAAAATAAAAATGGCTCTTACATCCTTTCAAATATCAAACCCAATCTTGTTTTTCTTAATATGTCAGAACTCTCACTGAAGTCAGCCACTATTTTGGGCATGGAAGAGAGACAAAATCATTTACAAAGACTGGCTCAAAAAAGTTAGCAAGAAAATGCTATTTGTTCACAAGCCAATTATAGGTTCTAAGAAGCATGGAATAAAAGTTGTGTGAGCTTAGACTTTCACCTTATTTCTTTGAAGTTTTAGAACTACAGTAAATACTTCACACCTTCTTAGTGTGATTGCTCTTTGCTGTGAGTTATATGGAGAAAATGTATTCTAATGGTTTCATTCCCAGAGGCTCAAGGAAATGTGGCATATGCTCTTGAGAGGTATCTTACCTTTATACTGGGGTGGCAGGTTGTTTACAGAGCAGACTCTTACATTTGAGGAGACTGCTATTGATGGGTGGCTTTGTTTTCTTACAGAGCTGTGAAATCTATTGACTACACTCTATACTTAGGGGTGCGTGTGAGCAGAGGAAGGATAATCAATAAACACCAATGAAATAAGTAGAAAATAGTAGCCAAATTTAGCTTGTGTGTTTTATCCATGAAAGGAGCCAGGACCTCTGAAGAATCGTAAGACTGGTGTTAGCTGTTTTTCTTGTAGCATGGAATCCTAGTATTGGTTCTAGGGTATAAAGCTGGTTGTGAAAATTACACCTGTGAAAGGAGAGAAATCAATCTGTCTAGAGAAATTGCCATGTTTAACTGCCATGAGGCGTTACCTGATTCTGTCATGAAGGCATCTGGCTGTTCCCAAGTCAAAAATAAATCCATATTTGAAAGGAAAAATGCAATTAATGCCATAACAGAACGTGCACTAGAAATTCTTGGTAACATGCAGAGAATCTGGAAGGTTTGCATAAGATTAATAGCAGAGGTAAAGTTTCCAGTTAGAATACAGGCTGTATTACATTGAAAGTCACCTATTTGAGAAATTTCAGAGTAGCAGCCGTGTTAGTCTGTATCCACAAAAAGAACAGGAGTACTTGTGGCACCTTAGAGACTAACAAATTTATTAGAGCATAAGCTTTCGTGGACTACAGCCCACTTCTTCGGATGCATATAGAGTGGAATAAATATTGAGGAGATATATATACACACATACAGAGAGCATGACAACTCCCACCTGTTCATGCTCTCTGTATGTGTGTATATATATCTCTCCTCAATATATGTTCCACTCTATATGCATCCGAAGAAGTGGGCTGTAGCCCACGAAAGCTTATGCTCTAATAAATTTGTTAGTCTCTAAGGTGCCACAAGTACTCCTGTTCTATTTGAGAAAGTGTTTATAGTGAAGAAAGAAAGAACAAAATATTATTAAACTTGAGAAATTATCAGTGAATTGGAAGGAAAAAAATAAATAACACTACAGATTTGAAAATCACACTTTAGAAATCTAATAAATGTTAAGTTAAAATGGCACTTCAGTTTAGTAATAGTAATTTCAGTAAAGTTTGTGGAAACGGCAGCAAAAAAAATGCAGCTACAACAGTAAGGTCACCTGAATAGCTCTACCTGCCAGTTTCTCTTCTTCTCATTCTTATTATTGATTAAATTGTATTTCTGTAGGACTTAGAGGCCCCAGCTGAGATTGGAGCCCTACTATAGCAGGTGTTGCACAAACACATAGTAAGAACATTCCTACCTTAAACAGCTCACAATCTATAGAGCAGGGATTGGCAACCTTGTGCATGAGGCCCACCAGGGTAAGCACCCTAGCGGGCCGGGCCGGTTTGTTTACTTGCCACGTCCGCAGGTTCGGCCGATCGCGGGTCCCACTGGCCACGGTTTGCCGCTCCAGGCAAATGTGGGCTGCGGGAAGTGGTGGGCAGCACATCCCTCAGCCCGCGCCACTTCCCGCAGCCCCCATGGGCCTGGAGTGGTGAACCGCGGCCAGTGAGAGCTGCGATCAGCTGAACCTGCGGACGAGGGAGGTAAACAAACCTGCCTGGCCCGCCAGGATGCTTACCCTAGCGGGTCGCATGCCAAAGGTTGCCAATCCCTGTTATAGAGTAAAGACACACAAAGGCTGACAGGGCAATCAGGAGCAGAATAAGGGGAAGAGATTTGCCCAGGCTCACCCAGCACATCATTGGCAGAGCCAAGAATAGAACCCACTTTATTGGATTGTTAACCCTAAGCTTTAGCCTCTAGACCACTTAGCACACATTTCATAACTACTCTGTAACATAGAGCCTTGTACCTTTCCTAATGTAAGACTAAAAATTCTTTAAAAAGGTCACTTTTATCAGCTGCATACATCCTCACTTGAGAGAAGCTACTCTGTTTTGTGCAATTTTTATGATGAATGTAGCAAATGTGGATTACAGTATATTGGTTTTACAGATGCTTTTCTCTGGTACCATGTGTGAGCCTTCACCACCACTATTCGATTCGCTCAGTTTTAGATTTGGGAAATTTATATCTGCAGAAGAAGCAGCTGGATTATTATCAGACACATAGATGAACATGATTTGTACAGGAAGAGTTAACACAGATTTTGTAAAGGTAATCAAGCATCATCAATCTATTAGAATTCTTTGAGGGGAACAAAAAATGTGGACTAGGGTGATCCAGTGGATATAGTGTACTTGGACTTTCAGAAAGCCTTTGACAAGATTCCTCACCAAAGTCTCTTGAGCAAAATTAAGTAGTCATGGGATAAGAGGGAAGGTCCTCTCATAGATCAGTAACTGGTAAAAAGAAAGGAAACAAAGGGTAGGAATAAATGGTCAGAATGGACAGAGGTAAATAGTGATGTCCCCAGGAGATCTGTACTGGAACCAGTGCTGTTCAACATATTCATAAATGACCTGGAAAAAGGGGTTAACAGTGAGGTGGCAAAAATTGCAGATGATACAAAATTACTCAACATTGTTAAATTGAAAGCATTAAAACTGGTGACTAGGCAACAAAATGGCAGATGAAATTCAATGTTGATAAGTGCAATGGAAAACACATTGGAAAACATAATCCCAACTACACATACAAAATGATGGGGTCTAAATTAGTTGTTACCACTCAAGAAAGAGAGCTTGGAGTCATTGTGGATAGTTCACTGAGAATCATCTCAATGTGGAGCAGCAGTCAAAAAAGTCAACAGAAGGTTAGGAACCATTAGGAAAAGGATAGATAAGACAGAAAATATCATAATGCCACTATATAAATCCATGATATGCCCACCCCTTGAATACTATGTGCAGTTCTGGTCACCCCATCTCAAAAAGGTATATTATAAATTGAAAAAGTACAAAGAAGAGCAACAAAAATGATTAAGGGCATGGAAATGCTTCCATATGAGGAGAGATTAAAAACACTGGGACTGTTCAGCTTGGAAAAGTGAAGACTAAATGGAATATGATAGAGATCTATAAAATCATGAATGGTGTGGAAAAACACAAAAATCAGCGGTCACCCAATGAAATTAATATGCAGCAGGTTTAAAACAAATTAAAGGAAGTATTTCACACAATACACAGTCAACCTGTGGAACTCATTGCCAGGGGATGTTGTAAAGGCCAAAACTATAATGGCATTCAAAAAAGAATCAGATAAGCTCCTGGAGGATAGGTCCACCGATGGCTATTAATTAAGATGGTCAGAGATGCAACCCAGTGCTCTGGGTGTACCTAGCTTTTGAGTGCCAGAAGCTGGAAGTGGACAACAGGGGATGGATGACTCAATGATTGCCTGGTCTGTTCATTCCCCCTGAAGCACCTGGCATTGGCCACTGTTGGAGGACAGGATATTGGGCTAGATGAATGGGTCCCAAACTTAGTTCGCGGCTTGTTCAGGGTAAGCCCCTGGTGGGCCATGAGATGCTTTGGTTACCTGGAGTGTCCACAGGTACGGCCGCTTGCAGCTCCCAGTGGCAGCGGTTTGCCGTTCCCGCCAATGGGAGCTGCGGGAAGCGGCGCGGGCCAGGCCACCACTTCCCGCAGCTCCCATTGGCCGGGAACGGCGAATCGTGGCCACTGGGAGCTGCAAGCGGCCGTACCTGCGGACACTCCAGGTAAACAAAGTGTCTCATGGCCCACCAGAGACTTACCCTGGACAAGCCGCGAACCAAGTTTGGGAACCACGGGGCTAGATGTACCGTTGGTCTGACCCAGTATGGCCGTTCTTATGTTCTTATGATGTTTACCAATTCTTGGCTATTTGGAGGCAAGCATGCTTTGGGGAGCAGCATGGAGTGACGGTTCCCAGCATTCAGTGTTGTTTTTATTCATAAAGTTGTCAAATGTGTTTTTTAGAAGACTGTATATGACTCTAAAGAAGCAAAATAAGTTAGTTTTCAGTGTAAACACAGTATAAGTGACAGAGCAGTGAGCACTTGCTGAGAAATGATGAGAAAGGTAGCCTAGTGAGTTGTTAGTAATTGTTGGTGACTGTGAGGAGACACTGGGGTGACTGAGGGGTCTCATCTAAGAAGTTGAGGGTTTCTTGTAGAACTTATATAGTCTGGAGGAACTCCTAGGGAGCCTGTGGGTCTCTCTAATAGCTCTCCAGAAGTTCCTATAGTCCACGGTCTGGTCCAATAGCTATAACCCACTCTTTAGGAAGCATGTCTCCTGTGACAACTGGTCTGCCACACAAAACCATATTTAGGAAGCACAACATGTAAAAACAACCTTTATTTTGGTAGCATGTGGTGTTGAAAATACTAAAGTGCTTGAGCTGGACATGAAACAGTTTTCCTGTCCCATGAAAATTTGTAGATAGAAAAAGCTTTAATTATAACTACATAAATACACGCACAATGCGCACACACTAACACCATCAGAAGTGTACTAGTTCCACCAAGGATAACCTACAAAACCAAATGTAAATGACCTCATTCTCCTCTCACATTGGTTTTATACCAAATCAAATAATTGATTCTAACAGAATTACTCCTTATTTCAACCAGTGTAAGAGGCAAATCAGACCAAAATATTTTTTTCTGTTCAAAACAGCAAATGAATGTTACAAACACAACCAAAAACTTTAATTTTGGGATCTACATATCTTCCAAAAACTGTCTGATTTGCCTAATTCCCTGCCTTCCCCCACTTCCCTCCCCTCTCTCCTCCCTCCCCCTCAATATCTTCTGTGCAGTAAGATCATGGCTGTGAAATCTCAGGATTTTGTTTCTGGTTTATTCAAGCTAGGACAGACTATGTAATGGCTGGCTTGTTTCAGCCCTAAATGTAGCAGAAACAAGTCTCTCTCCATAATCATAGGCAGCTGCAGACTAGGAGGTTGTGGAGGTTACAGGTGGTCTGCAGGAAGTTAAAATGAGCGGGTCTCTCTGAGAGACTGGAGCTGCCAGGTCATTATCTAAGATGGAAAATTGCATGTAATAATCTCACAAATGGGAAACATGTTCATGTAAAGGGAAGAATTGGTGGGATGTGTTGTCTGTCAAGCTGCTCTGTCACAAGGTAGCCATGGTTACAATAGTGCTGCTCACACGCTGTAGGTCAGTGCTGCCTGATTCACTGTATACTTTGTATATCTCATGATGATAAGGGAATTGTGCATAATGTGGGCCTGGTAACTAAAATCAGCATCCTCTCAGCACAGTTTGGTCAGATTACATACTTCAGAACCTCGCTGACAGTTAATCTTTCTTATCCTTCCAGTGGTTTAAGGGCCAGCAGCAGTCATATGCTAATCGCTTAGCCTTTCAGTCACAACAGAAAGGTTTTTTTTCCCTGTCACTTAGTCCCTGCTGTACACAAATATTTCCCTTGCCCCCTTTCTCTTTTGTTGGATGACAGACTATAGCAATGACCTGCTGCCTCCACACATAGCTTAGCAGGGGATAGGAGATGCTCAGTGGTGTCTGGAGTTAGTAGCTGACACAAAGAATAGATGCCTTAGACTAACAAACACACATCACACTCTAGAGCTCCACCAGCAGTTAAATGAGGCCTTTTTTTTCCCCATGACAATGGGGGGCTTGGAGCCTGCAGCTGCTATATAAAATATGGCAAAAATCACTGGAATCTGGATGCAGAAGCTGTGAAGCTGCCCAAGCATTTCACAACCTGATCTCTGCTGTGCTCTCTACTTCAGTGAACATCTTTATATTTGAAATGAAACCAGCAAAAATAGCTCAAAAATGTTCCCCGTCTAAATAGCATGAGACAAAGTATGAGCCATAAATATTTTTTAAAGTAACAAAAAGATTAACTTCTGCTAAACCCACCTGTGATGACAGTATTGCACATAATAGTACTTCAGTGGGCTTTGATTCTATAGCTTTTTCTGTTGGCTCCTTATGAATACATTGGATGCTAAAGGTTCAAATAAGTATCCTTAGTAACTTGGTGCACTTATCAGCACATATTTTTAACAAAAGTCATCCCTGTTAAAAGAAGAAGAAAGAAGAAAATCTTCTAATACCCTTGGCCTTTTTTTTCCAGCCCACAATTGTTCTAAGTAGTGATATCTGAAAAGTCTGAAGATTTTCTGGTATTTGTATTCTAATATGTTCATCACCCGCAAAGAGCTAGTGGTAACTTCACAGATACATCCTGCCTGGGAGCACCACTGGGTAGTTAGGCTTGAGTGCTTAAAAAAGACAAAATAGTTTCCAAGAATTGCAAACCCAAATAAAGGCCAACTGTGTCTTCACTAAAGGCACACATTTACGTTACATTTGTGCTATTAGGAGACCAGTCTGCACAAGGGTGGAGTGGGGTCTCAGTGGAGTCTGCTGGCACACAGGGGAGCATGCCTGCTGCTACACTTCTTAAGGGGGTGCAGACAGGTTGGGTGGCTAATACAAGTAGGAAACAGTTCTTTTCCCACTAATTAACTTGGTCTGTGGCTTCAGACACACCAAAGTGCCTTATAGTTTGGAACAAGGCGTTACTACTGATAACCCTCTACTACAGGGCAATTTGGTGCATCTCAGATCACAGAATCTCATTAGTTGCACAAGTGTTTCCTGCCCCAGTGTTACAGAACAGAGAAATAGAGAGGCAGGGAGCTCACTCCCCTAACGAGCTTCCTACTATACTAAAAGGGGAGAGCAGCCCCACTTCCCAACTCCCATAGAGGGTTGACAGCGCGTAGACTAACCAGTTGATCCAGCTAGTCTGAAGATGGGAGGATCAGGCCAGCCAATCATTCCCATGAGGAGGAAGAATTCTCTTTGTCAGCAACACTTAAACATGAGAGGGCCAGTGGGAGGGCAGAGGATGAGTCACCAGGATATTAGTGGGAATAAATGTACATATCCAGGGCTTACTGGGAAAAGGGAGTGACATAAGGCAAAGGAGATGGTGCATTGATTTCACCAGGATCTGCACTCAGTTTGCTGGAAGTTCAGAAACCTGAAAGTCCCAGGGACATGGAGGGGACACAAATTTCTGTTATTCAAACCTGAGTCTGGCTTTGTCAGAAAACTGTGTTTAACTAAATAGACAAGGTTCACAGAACTGTAGTTAATCTATGGAAATTCAGAAACATTGTGGCCACTGGAGGGCTCCCATATTCTCCATTAATGCAATAAGAACTTATTCAGAATCTCTGAAAGTGGAATATCAGGTTTAAACGGAGTGTGCTTCCTTTTTATATTAATATTTACATGCATGCACATGCTTATAACAAGCATTTTCCTGTATTTTTAGCTACACATTTCTTTTTTAAAATAAAGTAATATTTTTGTGAAGAAGTGCAAGCTGAAGTGGTACGGCCATGTAACAAGATCCTCTGGTCTATCCAAAATCATCCTCCAAGGGACAGTACAGGGGAAGAGAAGAAGAGATAGACAGAAGAAAAGATGGATTGACAACATAAAATAGTGGACAGGAATGGACTTCGTGGAGACTCAAACACTGACACACAATCGTCGGGGTGGAGACAATTGGTTGATTGCTCATCAATGATGGTGCCCCAGTGACCAATGCAGTTATGGGCGTGATGATGATGATGATGAATATTTTTGTAATAGTATCTAGGCTCTGACATAGCAATTTTAATCTATAGAACTCAAAGCGCATTGCAAAGGAGGTCAGTATCTGAATCCCCATTTTACAAATGGGGAAACAGAGGCACAGGGAGGAAAAGTGACTTACTGAAAGACACAAAGCACGACAGTGTCAGAGACAGGAATTGAATCCAGGTCTCCTAAGTCCCAGGCCAGTGCACTAACCACTATAAGTATTGTTAGAATCATTAGGATGTATGCAAAAGCAAAAAGATTAAGTTTTGGTGTTTTGCATTACCAGGATAATATCCTAGATTTCCTATACAATTAAGTCCTCTGTATACTGAAATGAAGAGACATGTGTATCTATGATACCTGTCTGGCTCCCATTAACATAGGATCTGAATGTCTCATGATCTGTATCCTCTTTTATCCTCACAACACATCTACTAGGTAGGACATACTGTCATCATCATCCTCCCATTTTACAATTAGGGATCTGAGATTCAGAGAGAATAAGTGACTTACCTAAGTTCACACATGAAGTATCAGTTGAAGCAGGGACTCAAGCCCACCTTCCCTAAGTGCTAGAGTAGTGTCCTAACCACCATACTGTCCTTTCTTTCTCTTGAGTGCTACTCTAAATACATGGCACTTGGCACATGATTAGCACTTATAAATAATTAATATTATTACAATACGAAAGCCAGGTAGACATATCTCGTAATAAAATGAATTTTAATCTAAATAATGTTGACATTTTAAGAGCTGCATGTAAATGATTGCTGAGAAAGGCTTCAACCATGGTGACTCAATTGGACAATATCTGTTTGAATCCACCTGGGGTTTAACATTGTCATCAAATCTATCCACAGATTTTAAGTTTTATTACTCATTTATAAAGGTTGCATTTAAATATACCTTTCAGATTCATTGTCAGATATGTTTCTGGTCATTCTGTAAAGGTCAGAATCAGCAAATTATGTAATTTGTCCAAAATATAACTTTAAGTTCTGAGTGCAAATCCTAGGTGCAACTATATTTTCGATCTCTGGAATAGGCCTTTTATGGAACTTCCTTTCTTAGTATGTTAATCTGTCTGGACATTTAAAGCAAAACTAAAGAAATATCCATTTACTTCTGAGTTTGACTGCCCATAAAAAGTTATTTTAAGTGCCTGAATACCCAGAGACAATTTTAACACATAGCAGACAGGAGGTGTTGTAACATTAGGTCTGCCAGTACTGCTGTTTCAGGAATCTGCCCCAAAAAAGCATACTAAAAATATGATCGACTGCAACTTTTGTAGACTACTCAGCCTTTCTGAAACAAGCAAGAAGACTTAAGGGGTTCAGTCCTAAACATATTTTGGAAATGAAATTAAATGTCTTTCTCTGACAATCCTTTGGTATATGTACTTCACATATAATTAATGGTTAGCGATCCAGTTAAGGTCGGAGGAGGCTGTTTATGAGGGGTAGTGATGCAACAAAATAGTGCACTTATGGATTCGAGAGTTCAAATCCCTGTGTAAGTAAAAAATAGAATTGAATTTGCTGGTGTTCTCTTCATTTTGAGAAGACACAAGAAAACCCATCTCATAGTATGATTCGATTGCAGGGATCGGCAACCTTTGGCACGTGGCCCGCACCATGGTGGGCCGGGCCAGTTTGTTACCTGCCATGTCCGCAGGTTCGGCCGATCGCGGCTCTCACTGGCCGCAGTTCACCGCTCCAGGCCAATGGGGGCTGCAGGAAGTGGTGGCCAGCACATCCCTCGGCCCGCGCCACTTCCCGCAGCCCTCATTGGCCTGGAGCGGTGAACCGCGGCCAGTGGGAGCCGCGATCGCCCTAACCTGCGGACGTGGCAGGTAAACAAACTGGCCCGGCCCACCAAAGCGCTTACTCTGGTGGGCTGCACGTCAAAGGTTGCCGATCCCTGTTCTATTGCTTTGTTCAGGAAATGAATGGGACAGAAACATCAGGGTTATTTCAAATGAAACTGGCTGCGCACTGGCAAACTCAGCATAGTACCAAACTAGATTTTACCAGCGCTATTAGACCCAACTTTGTATGTGGAATGAAGAGAGTATAAAGACTTAAAACAAAGTACTTGCCCTTTGTACCTGACCAAACAATTCACTGTTGTGAATCTCAATTGTGACAAACATGCCTCTTCACAACAACTTCCAACTTGGTGGTAAACTGGTTGAATCATCACAATAGAGGTCTTGAGGGACACTAATATTAGCGATTAGTTCTGTATTTATGTAGAGATTGTGTAGAGATTGTGAGACGACACAGGAAACAGTATCACCAATATGTTGATTGGCACTTATGTCTACATTAGCTTTTCATATAATCCAGATGAAGCCTTGTACCTTCTATCCCAACATCTTGTGGAAATAGGGAACTGGATGAAAAACATTTGGCTTAAACTCAGTTCACACAGGAGGTGGGTGATGCTGATTGGGAAGGGAGAAGTATCTTGAAGAACTGGCACAGTCTACGTTCATTCTAGCACCAAAGTGCTCTGTTTATGGGTGTAATTAGTATTTCTGCTCTCCCAGATAACAGTAATCAGAAACAGCTTTAACCACTTTTGGCTGGCTAAGAGACTGCACTGTTTAATTTGGGATGAAGTCATCACCTTAATCAGCCACACCTTTTTTACTCACAGCATAGGCCATTGCAGTACACTTTCCCTGGATCTAACTGCCATGACCACCCAGCAGCGCCAGCTAGTGCTGAACATGGCTGTCTTCTTCATGAGTAGTGCTGGCTGATGAGAGCACTTATATTCTGCTCTCTTTAATGGCTGCCAGAAACAACCAGGCAATGTTCAAGGTACTGATTACTATTCCTCCAGTCTTAAATGACCTAGGACACAGCTACTTCGATAACTGCCTCTCCATCTCCTCCCTGTCATGGAGTTTCCTTCATTTGGAGCGCCCAAGCTAAGTATTTCAAGAAGGTGGCTTAAGGGAGCTAGTGTTATCAGCATCAGACCCTTGATGCTGGAATTCACTTCTACTAGAAATTTGCCTAAGTTTCCCTCTAGCCACCTTTAGAAAATACTTTAAGGCTCATTTATGTGGCCAAGTTTTTCCATGAAGGCCAATCATCTGCTGCCAACTACAATCTCCTAGTCACTAGCCTCTAATCCTTGTACCATAGAGGTTGTGGGGTATTAACTCCTTCAACTTGGGAATTTATTGACTTAATATCTAATATACACAGTGCTCTCAGCTACTTCATAAAATGCTTGTAGTATATTAATAATAACATTAAATTAATCACCTATGGTTGAAAAAAAATTTAATGAGCTGTACCTTGACATTCTCAGGACATACTCAGGATGAAAACATTTTGTTATAGAAAAACATTGTGATTCAATAGGTTTTAGTTTAAATTACATAGATCAAACTAATATAATTTTATCCTAGGGATAGTTTTGTTTTTGTGCTACAGTTTAGTTCTGGTGACTCATTTCCTTTGTGAGTACTTCATAGTTCCATTTTGAAGCTTTGCTTCCTATCTATTTTCCATTCTTATTTCTTAAGTACTTGACATTTCTTGTGAGCTTGCTGGTATCACATTTTTGTCCATCTCATTGCATCTCCATCAGTGATCTAAGAGGACTGTCATTCTGCTCATCAGTTTCTCTCATCTAGCAAAAACTCAGCTCATCAAAACTGAGATTTAGCAACCGGTTACTTTTGATGTGTTCATTCTCTATGGCAGACATGGAGCATGCTTTGGTTTTTTACTTGTAGAACATGTCCTGGAAAAAAATGTTTTGGTTCTAGACACTGCTTACAGCCAGCATGTACAGTAATGGAAGTTGAATGACAGATAATTTTATATGTTGTATTTGACATGGACCCCTAAAGCACAGAGAGTTTTATATTTTTACTGAACTAATTTTCACCTTGCTAGAACAAGACACAGGCAAACCAGGTCAGAAAAAATAAAAACTAGCTCAGAATTTCACCTTAAATTCAAGCCAATAATTTTTTAAGGTAAAAAAAAGTTCGGTTCACTTTCTTTTTTTTCTTCTCCAATTATTTTTCTTGTTCTCTGGGCTAATTTGGGAAAGCTCAGAGATGTGGAAAATTTGGCTTAGCAGATCTAACCCTTTTTCAGTGAAAAGTCAGATGTCCAAGGAGCCAGACAGAAGGTTCCCGAGGAGGCTAGTCAAGTGGTGGACAGGTCAGGAGAGTAGGTGTTCAGTTTTAACTTTCTTGGGGATTTAGAGAAGAAAGGAATGTGTGCTCCAGAGTCCCATATAATCAGTGCCTAGCTCACAGATATGATAATTTTAATTGGATGTTTGTATGTAATTATTAACATGTGTGTTGAGGGTGGGAGGGGGTCCGTGGGTAATAAGTTTGAGGAAAGCACAATGTTAGGTGTGATATGTCTTTCCCTCTACCTCAGCTTACCTCTTTGCTGGGGTATAGACCAGAGTTTCTCTATCTCAAAAAGTCCAGGAAAGACTAACCAGGGAGTGTGTGTGAAAGTGATACAAAATCTATATCTATATAAAGGCATATCAATGTACATAACACTCATGAAATAATTGTGAATATTGTCAAGAACAATTTTTTAATGCTAACACTTCAAGGCTTCCTCCCCCACAATTTTTAGTACTTACTACAAGAAGTTCAAGTGCAACATATAAGTATGCATACAGACATAGTTACACTATCCTAGGGCTCTTCTCTGAGAGGATTTACCCTTCTCAGTCTCTGTGGAATGGTGCCGCTGTAGGGCATGCCAGCTCTTTAATGCTGGGATTTAACAAGGGATCATCCCCCACGCTCTTTCAGACCCCCCCTTGATTTTTTGCAATGAGGGCCTACAATTTTCACAGCCTGCAGCAAATTCTAGTCCTCTTTTCCAGTGGAGTGAGCCCTGCAGTATAAATCGAACAAAACTGGCAAAGTTTTGGAACACACTCCTCACAGCAGACCCTTTTGGTCCCTGTGCTGCTGCAGTGCTGAGTTCTTAAGTTAAGCTCTCACACCTCCTATTTATAATGCCCCCCTCTTGAATTCCCATTTGTTCCACTCTCAGAGAGTGACTCTGGGTGTCTATACTGCCAGGCTGCTTATCCACAATGGAAGTCATCCAAGTAGCTTCCCACAAGTATTAAGCATGCCACCCCTCCCAATTTTTGGATGTTTCTGGTCCATCCAGCAGTGTTATGCCACCTGTTTCCATCAAGCCCCTCAAAACAAAAGCAAAAAACCGTGTATCCGCCCCACTGTTTCTTCCCTTATTTATACCATTAAATGCTGCAATGCAAGCATGTGGGTTACATGTGGATGGGTAAACATTCCTCAGTGTACATGCCTTAACATTTGCATCAAATTTTCAGTGATAGAAAATAACTTATTCTGTCTTCCTTGTTTCACATTTACATTCCAACACTTCTATTTTTCCCTCTTTACATTGATTTAGCTTTTCCTCAAGTTTTTTCAAACTCTGCGTTCAAAACGTTATTCAGGACAAACATAGAGAGATCATTATATTCCAGCTAAGGTGCTTTTTGGGGTAGTGAAGATATCCGTGCTAAGATGAAGTTAAATGCCCAGCTTTCTCCAAAAAATAAAGAACCTCTGTTTCTATTTCTTGCCCCTGCCTTCAAAGTCTAAGAGGTTGGAATACACTGCCAATTTATCTGAAGTAGCTTACATAAGAAAACACTGGAATAACCCCTAACCTTGTTTACAAGTGCTCTGAGAAATGATTGACAACTTACAGCCACCCAAACCCATTAATGATTCCAGGAAATACTGCTAAATCCCTTATATTATCTACAGAAACATTCAACTCTACACTCTCCTGAAGTGAGCAAATACCAAGTGAGGGAATCAGTGTTCACATAGACTGCACTATTATGAAAAGGAAAGCATTACAGTATAATGAAATATACATTACGTATGATTAGGTTAATATCAAATCCATTAGTTTCAGATAAGAGGGCTGGTAGGTGATGAAGGAAAATGAGATTTACAATGCAAAGTGTATATATAAACAATTTCCTATATTACAGTCTTATTAGCAGTGGGATTGTAGAGGGGTGGCCACCCTGCTCCGGCCCTGAAGGGGTTAAAGCAGCCCTGGAGAGGGCTGCAGCTGGGAAAAGGTAGGCTGATGAGGAAAGCAGCCACAACTGTGGCCAGCTTAATCAGGGCCCAGCTGGCCCTTATAAGAGGGCTGTGAGCCAAAAGCTAACACACACACTCTCTCTCTGTTGCTTCTTGAGAGAGAAGGAACTGGCTGCAGGAGCGCTGCCAGTTTTTCTGCCGCCCTAGGTGGCGGAAGATCCTGCCACAGAAATACTGCTGCGGTCGCCGCCCCCCAAATTGTAGCGCCCTAGGCAACCACCTACGTTGCCTAATGGGTTGCGCCTGCCCTGCCTGGCTGCCTGGGAGTTGAGAAGGGTACCTGAGGTGGAGCAGTGCTGGGGAAGGGCAGAGGGAGCTGGGGAGCTCCAGACAGGAAAAAACCCAGGCTGCTGGCCTTGCTAAATGGGTCAAATAGGTACTGGGACTGCAGAGGGGCAGCTCAGAGATAGGCAAAGGCAGCAGGTCCTAACCCCCGTTGCTGATGTTGAGTGGTTTACAGACTGTAGTCGGCCCCAGGGAGTGGGGGCTAGATGATGACAGGCAGTAGCCACTGAGACAAGGTGGGTTTAGAGGGTTGGGGATTCTCCTGGGAGGGGAGACCTAGACAGAGGGGGTACTGTGGTGGGCAGAACCCCTGGGCAAAGGGCACCGTGGTCTGGGAGGGACACAGGGCCAGCAGCAGACGATACACTGGCCTGCTGAGGGCGCTCCAGGCTGGAAAGAGCTAATTCCCAGGATGACCAGCAGGAGGTGCCATGACAGTGAGTCGTTGCCCCACCACAGGGATGATAAAAATATTATGTGAGCACTCAGGCCCAGATATTTGAAAGGTATTTAGGCATTGCTCCACTCACTGTTGCAAGGCCTACCTTTAGAGGGTCTTACACCTTGTGAAATCTTCAGCCCTGAGTTAGGCAGTACTGGGTTACCTTGGCTCCCTGTAGGGTGCATGGGGAGAGTTTCAGAGTCTGGCCAGATGAGCAGGGAGCAGCTAGGAGAGGGGTGAGGAGAGGAGAGGGGCTTAGGCTGACAGGCCAGAGATAGGTGCCTCCATCAGGTTGGGATCCTTAGCTGTGAATGCTCCCCTGGGGTTAGGCAGCTAAGCCAGGCCAGCTACTTATGTAGCCCATTCCCTAGTAGCTGAAACGACCTCTCACTCTTTCTGTCTTCTGCTTATGCTCAATACCTCTGTCATGCCTATATTTCCCTCGCCCCTCAGCTGCCTTTTGTGCAGGTGCTGTACTGCCTTCATACCTATTGGTGGCCTGCATCTGGCCCTCCTACTGTGGGGTCTGACACGTATCAGGTCATAGGTGTGGTCAGTGTTTGCCTATTCCTTGTGAGTGAGTCAGTGTGTGCCTATGCCCCATCTAGTTTGAAAATCCTGCTTCAGGGCCTCCAGGCTATGACTTGAGCTAGGGTTCTAAGGAGCTCATTAGAAGCTAAAAAGGAGCAGATTTTAAAAGATATTTAGGCACCGAAAGAGGCAAATAAGTGCCTAATGGGAATTAGGGGCTTAAACTTTTGAAAATCCTATTGAGTGCAATGCTGAGTGGAGCAAAGCTTAAATACTTTTAAAAATCTGGGCCTCAGGGCCTGATCCAAAGCTCATTGAAGTCAACTATAAGATTCCCGCTGGTATCAATTGATGCTGCATTTGTGAAGCTCCACATTCATTTTGACAATCTCAGAAAGCAATCTTTTAAATGTTATAAGATTTTTTTTTAAATGCCCCTTTCAGGGAGCATTCATGCTCAGAATCTGATTATTAGAATCCAGTCAATAAACCAACACAGTAACCCAGTGGTGGGCAACCTGCGGGCCACATGTGTCCCGTCAGGGTAATCTGCTGGCAGGTCATGAGACAGTGTTTACATTGACTGTCCACAAGCATGGCCGCCTGCAGCTCCCAGTGGCCATGGTTCACCATTCCCAGCCAATGGGAGCTGCGGGAAAGAGTGGCCAACACGTCCCTTCAGCCTACGCCGCTTCCTGCAGCTCCCATTGACCGAGAACGATGAACCCCGGCCACTGGCAGCTGCGGGCGGCCGTGCCTGCAGACAGTCAATGTAAACACTGTCTCGCAGCCTGCTGGCAAATAACCCTGATGGGCCGCAGATTGCCCACCATTGCACAAAGCTATGTGACAAATTATTACTTAGCAGTTCAAATTTCAAGTAGCAAGCCACAGAGTTAAAAAACAATACTGTTTTTTAGAAAAGTAAATTCATTGGTTAATTTGGAATAACAAATAAATTTGATAAAATCATCTCTTCATGGACATTCTACAAGGGGGAAAAAAAAAGAGGTGAAAGTCAGTTATATCATTTATTAGGCATTATTCACTCATGTCTCATTATAATGATTTATTTTCCACAAATAAATATATAAATAAAAAGTAATAAATGGCAATAAATTTTGATGAGTACTCCTCCCTGCCCCCTCCCTTTTTTAAGGGCTTGATTATGACTTTACACCCACCCATAAGAAGGGGTGATGCATAAGCAGGAGTAGCCCTATGTCTGTAGTTCTCAACCTTTTGGGGATTATGATCCATTTGTAAATGTTTATGGCCTGTCACAACCCAGTAAACAGTCTGGGGGGGGGAAGGCTCTGGGGTGATTTCAGTTGGGGCCTGCCCCTCACCCCACAGCGGCAGCTCCGGCAGCTTCTGTGCTGTGGGACTGACTGGACTTGGTTTTGGGCATTGCAACCTCCAAGGTTGCAGAGCCACTCAGGTTTGGCCCCACTCCCCTGACTGGATCAAACTTGTGAGAGTGGAGTTCTGACTTGGCTCATGGGGTTGCAGTGCCACTCACTTAAATTTGGCCTACCTAGATTTCCATCATCATGATGGCTGGGCCAAACCCAAATGGTGCTGGGACTGAAGAGGCTGCAATGCCTAGAGCAGGGAGGCGAGCCCAGCCAGCCCTATGGGACAGGAGCTGCCATGTGACCCTTTGAAACATTCTGGTGACTCAATTTTGGTCCTGACCCACAGGTTGAGAAACCCTGCTCTAGGGGGCATTGTGACTGAGTCACAATCCCTCCCTTGAGTTCCTTTTCCTCTGGGAAAGCAGTAATTTACTGCTAACCTGTAACAGAAGCAAATTATAACCTGACTGTAGTAGCTTAGCACGTGGGAAAGAGGAGAACCCAAGGCTTCATCCAGTTCCTACATCCTTTTGCCCAGTCTTCACCCACCTGCTAAGTACTGGTGAGAAGTAAGTGGATATGTAGTGGGTGTGAGGTCTCTGTAGCCCATGCAGGGCTGTAAGAGGAGTTATTTCTTCCTATTACTCCCTTGTGCAGTCATGTAGTCTAAGTCTAATTGTTTATGGAGATTTTTTTTGGCAGTTGTTGGGAATCAGTGAACTCTGTGGTCTCCTCAAATGATAAAGATCATTTTTAAATACCCAATTTGGTAGACAATTTTAAAAATACAGAAATCTAATTGGAATGTCTTAGATTCAATCTGATGTATTAAGTCCCTGGATTGTGTGTTGTAGATAGCTGTATAAAGGAGGGTTTTTTAAAAGAATTTCTAGCATTTTCTGTAATATATGAATGAAGTAAACCCTGAGTGCACACTTAAAAAAATTAGTGACAATAGCTATTAAACTTATATTAAGGTGATGAAAGAATTTAATCCAATTGGACTTCAATATTTGGTTAAATATAGTGGCACTGATACATCTTCCTCAAATCTATCATTGAAATCATTGGACCACCTTCCTTGGCATTCCTATCAAGGTACACAACCATCCCCTTCTGTGTGATTCTCCTGTTCCCTAAGACCAGATCCCAAGCCCAGGAGTCAGCAAGTGGCATGTGTCACAGTGCAGGGAAACTGCACCTGTATTTTCCCATTGTGGTCCAGCCAGGGCACCCATTGTAGGCTCCCAGCTCCACATCAGTCATCCCTCTTGGGTGGAGACCTGCGTCTCTCTCCCTCTTGACCATTTTTTTTTCCTAGCCTGCATAGTTCCCTACCTCCACTGTGAGTTTCCCAGCAAGTCAGGCTACCTAAGCAGGCTCCTGTCTATACTTTGCTTTCTTCCCAGAAGAAATACACAGTGTAATTGCCCACAAATAAGTTACCATGTACCTCTTTCTAAGCAAGCACATTTATTCTTAAGGTGAAACATTACAGAGAAAACATATTAAAACAATAGAACCTTCATGCATGTTAATAAGCTTACGAGAGATCATATCAAACTTGAACAAGGTCTCTGGCAGGTGGTCAGTCCTTCAAACCCCATCATGGAGTTTTTCCATGGTCATAAGTTTATAACAGCTCAGGACAAGCACCCCCATGAATCTGAGAGTCACGCCTTTGTACAGTTTGGGTCTTTGACCATGGGAACAGGTAACCAGCAGACAATCACCCTCTCCTCAGGGCGTAGCTTCAAAGGGCTGGGTTTTTGAGGTGGGTGGGGAGGTGGAATTTGCATTCACCTCCTCCTAGATCTTTCCCAGGAAACCCTCTTCACACATATTGTCCCAAAAATTAATTCTTGTCTGCCACATTGTTCCGTATAGTCCTTTGATCATTCAGGCCCGCAATAACACACAACCTTCTCATTTAATACAATGGATTACAAAGATATTGAAAAACTTACTTCAATAATGTCTCCTAAAGATATTGCATGGAATTGCCATATCTATCACAGATATCACTTTGCTTATAGTTCTATAGTGCTTAACCCCACAACCTGAGCACTTCACATACATTAACCAATTGGAGTTGAAGTTCGTGAGAGTTTTGTGTGACCAAGCTTTGTACCATCAGTTCCATTTTGCCTTTTTTCTAGACGTGAAAAAGTGGCTGGTAAAGAAAACAGCATGTTTAGAAAAATGTTCCTATGATTCAAAGTGATCTGAGATAATCTGTAACAGGGGTTCTCAACCTTTTCTTTTTGAGGCTCCCCCTCCCCCCAACATGCTATAAAAATTCCACAGCCCATCTCTGCCACAATAATTGGTTTTCTGCATATAAAAGCCAAGGCCGGCATTAGAGGGTAGCAAACAGTGCAATTGCCTGGGGCCCCACGCCACAGGGAGTGAAGCTATATTGCTCAACTTCGGCTTCAGCTCCAGATGGTGGGATTCAAAGCCTTGGGCTTCAGCCCCATGTGGTGGGGCTTTGGCTTTCTACCCTGAGCCCAGTGAGTCTAATGCTGGCCCTGCTTGGCAGCCCCCCTGAAACATGCTCGGGGGCCCCCAAGGGGCCTGGGACATCTGGTTGAGAACCACTGATCTGTAAGACAGTCACTTAGGTATGTTGATGCTGTATTATGGCTCAATGTGGTCTAGCTAAATATTTGCTTTTGTTGTTAGAGCCCAAGCTGATCAGGATCAATAAGTATGTTCTGTTTGTTAGTAATAGATTAACACTCTGTCCTAATTTCCTACCTGATTTTTCTAGACTGGCACTAGGATGATTTGCTATTTTAATTCTTTCTTTAAAAAAAATCAATAAATGTTGTAAACACAAAACCCTAGTTCTGTGATTGTAATGGAAATTTTAAATTTCCATGTTGAAGAAGGAATAGGTGATGATCCTGAACAAACTCACTTTAGGTCTTATTTTATATATTTCAGTGGGTTTCTTTTGCAGTTTGCCAGAGATCATAGAAATTTCAAGGTGGCCAGGAGTCTTCAATGTGTGACAGGTTTCAGAGTAGCAGCCGTGTTAGTCTGTATCCGCAAAAAGAAGAACAGGAGTACTGGTGGCACCTTAGAGACTAACAAATTTATTAGAGCATAAGCTTTCGTGGACTACAGCCCACTTGCATCCGAAGAAGTGGGCTGTAGTCCACGAAAGCTTATGCTCTAATAAATTTGTTAGTCTCTAAGGTGCCACCAGTACTCCTGTTCTTCTTTTTTCAATGTGTGAAGAATTCTTACTTTTTTAAAGAAGGAACTTGAAAATTCTCTTGGCTTAAGTATCAACATACTACTCACAGATACATCCTTAAACTAATGATAGAGAGATGAAATAGAGCTGAGTCATGAAATTCAGATTTGGAATTATATATGAAACAATACTGATGTCTAAATGAAGGGGTTTACTGAAAGGCATCTGTGATTTGTACATTGTTATTTTTCCAAGGTCTTCTAAATAAAGCTAATTTCCATTAGATTTATCCAGATAAAGCACTGTGTACCAAGATAAGATTAGGAGTACTTGTGGCACCTTAGAGACTAACAAATTTATTAGAGCATAAGCTTTCGTGGGCTACTGCCCACTTCTTCGGATGCAAGATAAGATTATAATCTTATAGCTACTGTTTGTGACAGAGTGACACAGACAGATCTAAAAGACAGTAGGCCCACAGCAACAAATAAGCTTTAATGAACTAAGATGAGCAAATCTCTTGTGATTTTTTAGTGTTTAACTTAGTGCACCCACTGGACTCGTAAGAAACAATGAGCCCAAAGAAAGCATTAAAAATTGCACCCCCCAAGCTTTTCATGATTGTAAGAGCTAAAGGTCCTACTAAACTACAAGCTTATGTTTAGAATAAAATCACTATTGGCACCGCACAAATGCAAAAGCTTAACTTTGATTAATTCGTATGGTTGTTTATGTAGAGCTGAACTTTTTTCTGCTGGAAAATTCCGATTCATCAAAACCAAAACTGTTCACAGGAAAGGGTCAGTTTTGATAAATCCTACTTTAAAAAACTTTTAAAAAAAATGTTTCAAAATTGTTGGAATGCCCCAGTTCAGTATTTTCTAAATTAAGACTTTCACTTTTCCATTCTAAATGACTTTTTGTTTTAAAAATTTAATTAATTTATCTAAAAAGGGTTTGAGAGGTCAAAAAAAAAAGTTTTGAAATAACCAAAACTATTGTGATTGACCAGATGCACAAAAAACAAACAAACAAAACCCCCACCTTTTCAGCTCATTGGTTGATTTTTTCAGATTTAATATTTTGTCCTGATTTGAGATTGGGGAGGGGCGAGGGGATTCAAAGTCTTGTAAAGTCTTGCAAGATATGAAAAACATTTCACATCCAGCTCTAGTTGTATGTGCTGTGTCTCACTCTTCAGTCATAGGGTGGGGAAATCTCTCTCTGACATTAAAGGATCCTTTTTCTGTAATTCCCCACAGATTATAGCAGTGGGCTGTGAGTCTGTGAAAGTTAGGAAAGTCAAGTCACCTGTGGACTAGCTAATTTCCAGAATTTGGACGTCATTAGATATTGTGCCTAGGAGAGAAGGGAGTGTATGTGGGTATTGCATGGAAGGGCTAGATAAGGCATCCTGTGTACAATGTGTCCTGCTGACATTTCCTCCCCCACCTCAATGTACTCTCCAGTCTTTTGCCCAGGCCCCATCTGGCCCAGGAATTGGCAAGGGTTGTGTTTGTGTGTAGGCTTTCTATAGTACCCTTCACTGTAGAATTTGATCATATATTTATGAGTTTACTCTCATAGCAGTAGAGAAATATTTTTATCCCCATTTTACAGATAGGGTGCTGAGGCACTGAGATGCTGAGTTGCCTAAGGTCATACAGGAAATCTGTAGCAGAGCCTCAAAACAGAAGTCCTGAGCCCCAGTTCATTGCTTTGACCACATGATTTTCTTCTTTTTCCCTTCTTAGCAGAAGAAGTTGGGCAAAGGAAGGGGTTGGCATAAAGTTCTCAGACACAGCAGGAGCCTTTAAAAGTTTCCTTTCACTTTCTTACTGTTAAATAAGTTATTGCTAGTATAAGTGGGTATTCCCTACACATAGAGGGTCAAATTGTACCTTTAAGGCACTGGGAGACCTGCATTGTGGGCAATGTGACTTTGTATCACCCATGAGAAGCTTGATGAGAGATTACTGCCTGCTGCCCCCTCGTCAATGTGCAGTGGGGAGGAGAGCCAAACCGCTTCCCTATCACCACTGGAGTGATGAGCACACCCAGGGGCACACAGAGAGAGATGTCTCAGAACTTCCCTTCGTTTAGCCCAGAATGGGCAATACTGCTCCTCTTATACTGGTAATACCTAAGCTTGGCAGAATTGAATTTTATCAAATATACAATTGATGGATAATGTTAATGTTTATTTTTAAACAATGTTTCTACTTCTGTCAATTTAAATTTTCACAATTGCAGGAAATTATTGCAGAGTCAGACAATGATATAATCAAAGTAGATGTTGAGATTTCAAAAGTTTAAGCTTTATAACCATTAAAACACAGATTGTCAACATCACATGTACAAATATACAAAGTAAATATCCCTAAATCAAAAGTTTTCAAGCAGCATTTTTCTTACTTTGCCAGTCTGTAAACTTTGATTATCATCATTGGAAATATTTTTCATAGGTTTGTATGTATAGGGTGAAATCAAAGTTTACTGATATTTATCAATAAAAATTGAATCCTTCCAAACCTAGTTATGCTTTACCTAATAGTAAAGATGTAAAAGGAAACTAGTAAAGGTGTCCACTGTACCATGGTGATGGGTGTGTAGGATACACACAGAGAGAAGCCGAGGATGGCTAGTGAGTGCAGATGGGAGAGTCAAGTCAGCCTCTGCCCATGTGGTGACATTTCTACATTCAAACAATAACCACAGTGTTTATGGCATGGCTCACAAGGTGAGAGAGGTGGAAAAGAGAAGGAAGACAAAAGGAATTAAACCAGAAAAGGATGGCAATTTCTTGTAAGGATGTGATAGACACAATGCATAATGCTGCATTTGAGTGTACTCATCTTCAGAGACCTAAGGCCTAGTTACAAAGAAAAGAAAATTAATTTACTTATGCATAACTATTATCTTAAACAATTATGAAGGCCCATCATTGTCTGAAGAAATGTTCAACTTGCTAGACAGTATATCTAAATCAGAAAGTGTGTTAGGAATACAAAAGCAAATCATGGGCAAACAGTTTTGTACATGATTACTGTTTAACTGAATCAAACAGTGATTGATTTATAATGGAAGATGTACTTATTATGACATCATTGTTTGATGTGTTTGAGTAATTTTTTCTGTTTCTAGGACTTCTCTTTGTATAAATTATTTATGTGATGGGCATGAATTTGATATTTGTATATGTAACAGCATATTTATTGTGGCAAACCCATCAGACAAGTGTATTCTATTTATTCTATCAATACCAATGTATAGAGAAAAACAAAGGAATAAAATCACTGTATCATTATACCATGATTTTTTTGCTTTTGTCAAAGTAATGAATTGGTGCTTACGATAATGAAAGTGAGGGACTAATAGGACCCAGAGGATCCATGCAGCTAAACACTGACTAAACTCTGTTAAGAACCATATAGCTAAATTCTTCTTAGTTTTGAGTAGCAAGCTGCAACACCCCTTCTTTTCTACTCTTTGGCTTTCTAGAAGCAGAACCTGCCCAATCACACTGACTTGTGTAGTAGGACGGCCACGAGGACTCTAAGCAGAGAAGTAATTGGAACCATGAAGAATGTAGGAGGAGAAGTAAATGGAGCCATGAGAATGGGGTTCTATCTATCTGTCCCTCTATCTTTAGAATTCTCCCACTAAGTATTTGTTCTAAATGTACCCAAGGCACCCATTGTCTAATGGCTTAGGAATCTATTATTTCCTTGCTATTCAGAGCTGCCATTGATCATGTAGCAAATAGACACCTCTGTGCTAGATGTGGGTGAGCCACTTTGAATAGATGACAGAATCTACCCAAACTTTTGTTCAAAATGGGAACCAAATTCAAATTAAAATTTGAAAGGCTTCTGTTAACTTCTTTTCACAGAAAAAAAAAAAAAGATTGTTTTCGTACTACTTCTGCCCAACCAGAAGCAATAAGTAGCCAAAATCATGTGAGAAAGCCTTTTATTTTGATTTGTAGCTCAGTTTTGTGTACCCAATAGGTTTGGGTGGTTTGCTGAGATTAAGCTTTTTTTTTTTTTTTTTTAGCCATATTCTTAGCAAACCTGTGAACCTTTTCAGTTTCACCTATCATTACTTCCAGCGTTTAGGCTAAGTGATAAAGCTATAATCATTAGGCATGTAAAATTCACCCCACCTCATTTGTGGGAAGTTTCATGAGCACACTCAGTGCTCCCAGGGCCATAGGAATTTTATTTATATAATTATTTAAACATATATACACCATGGGCCTCATTCTGGTGTTACTATACCTCTTCAGGGCCTCAAACCTACATCAAAAATATTTTCGCTCAAAAGTGAACAGTAACTGAATATTCAGTCTGTATTTGTTTAGTCTTAAGTGGGAAGGGAAGGAAAACTTATTGAAAGATAATCAAAATCCACTAGCACGTGCCTGTGCAGAGTCCTACTGAAGTCAGGGGATCATACTAACACCTCTGAAAACAGGATCCCACCATAAATCAAGCTCGATTCCACTGATGTCACATGCAGTGCAAGTGAGATCAAAATCAGACCCTGCTTTGTTCATAAACATTTCAGAATGAAAGGTGCTATGTAAATGTAAGATAACACGATTATCAATAGTACTAACTAATGCTATTAAGAGCACAAAATAATTTACTGATGTGATGTGAAAAACTGTATTAAAGTATTGTGTTTGTGCTACTTGGCACAAGAAAACTAAGTAATAGTCCATCAATATTTTGCTTATTGTAATAAATCAAAAGTCATTGAGGATTACCCACGCTACATGTTAGTTCCTGACTAATTTTAGCTCATTGTCAACTTACAGTGGCCAGGAGAAATAGGTTATCATTAGCCACATGGGTTTAGAAAGTCTATTATTTTACTGGTTATTTTCAAAGACCCATAAAAACTTGTATTTCCATTTTTCCTCCATTTTTTCTATACAATGTGAATCCTAGTATTTCTGGATGGTCTAGCAAGTTACTAAGTGCACATATACTCCTGGTCATTAGAAGAGATACCAAAAAGGCCAGAACACTGCTTCTCTGATCTGTGTACTCTATAATTAGAACTCCTCGCTATTATAGCAATAACTCAAAAATCAAATAAACAAGTCAGCATTTTGACATTTGAGGGAAATAATACTGAAAAAAATCATTCCAAGAAAACAAATATTAAATGTGCATAAATGAAATATGATCAACTTAGTCACCTAGCACAGAAAATGAATAATAGCCTTTGTAGTAACACATTACAAAGAGAAGCCAGACAGTTAAATTTTAAATAAATCACCTTTTATCCACTTGTTGTGACACATAGCTCTGGAAATTGATAACTATAGGACTTGACAGCTCTATGAAGAATACATTTTCCAGAGATGGCCCAGGTCTTAAATCAGTGTATGTTTGAAAACTACTTTAAAAGTTTTGCTACATAACTGTAATAGATAGATAAAGAAATAATTTTTTTATTAACAGATTCCCTCTAAAATGCCAGTTTCAGCTACTCAGGTGAACATGGAAATGGTGAAATAGCACATGGAAAAACAGAGGATCAAAACTTGTATATAGAAAAAACTTGACATGTTTCATGGTCTGGCATTTAAACTGGATGCCTCTTTAGTAAAATGGATGGATTATCACTAGGTTATTCATTTACCAGTAATCAACAGATAGTTGAAATTGCTGGAATCCAGAGAGTCTGTCAGATGCCTGATGCACATGTTCTGCTTCATGTTGCTGATCTGCAAAACAATGAGGCTTTTAATGATGTGAAAGGTTTAATAGACTCTTTCCTGGTTCCTCCTCTATCTGGGTTGATTGTTATTTGTGTAGTGTAATTCCCTTAAGACTGTGGTTCCCACCGGATGATGAGCAGCCTACTACTGGACTGTGGATGATAACTTATGTCAGGGATCAAGGATCATCCAGTTAATAGCTATACACTTAGAACGTTTTAATATTTTCCCTATTAAAGACCAAATTGCTAACATTTATTTTCACTTTCTTATTTCTGTTATTTTATATAATGGCAAAGTCCTTTAAAGAAACACTATATTTAAATTATTTAAACAATGTTCAGAAAGCATTATCAGTCAGGGAATTGTTACCTAGATTTAAAGGATCAAGGTGAAGCTGAAGGCACTTAGCACTTTAGCCAGTCATTACCTGATCTCTCCCTCCACCCCTGCATTCCTCCCCCCTCCCCCCCCAAAAAAATTGAATAAGAAGGTGGTTATTTTTGAAAACAGTATTTTGAAGAGATGGTGTTTTGATGTTAGGTAATAGTGATTCAGATACCTGCATTCCTTAAAAACTAAGCCTGAGATTTTCAAAAGCTGCCTATTCCCTTTAAAATTAATGGGAAATGGGCATTCAAATGGGCATTTGAAAATCTCAGCATATTTATCTTTAGCCATCTGAGACATCAGAAGATTCAACCAATTTTATATTAATCTTCCCATTATTCTTAGGGCCAAATTTTGAAAACCAGATTTCATTTTGTACCCACAATTAATTGTGGGCCCAAATGGTAGCTTTTAGGTTTCTAATTGATTATATAGGTTGTTAGACATTTAGGATGGGGTTTTCAAAAGTGCCTAAGTACACCAGGAGCACAAATCCCACTGATCATCAATAGTATGTTCCTGACTCACTTAAGCTCTCTCAAATTCCCATACCCTAATTCAGGGATCAGCAACCTTTGGCACGCGGCCCGCCAGGGTAAGCACCCTGGTGGGCCGGGCCAGTTTGTTTACCTGCTGTGTCCGCAGGTTCGGCCGATCGCGGCTCCCACTGGCCACGGTTCGCCGCTCCAGGCCAATGGGGGTGGCAGGAAGCAGTGGCCAGCACATCCCTCAGCCCGTGCTGCTTCCTGCTGTCCCCAATGGCCTGGAGCGGCGAACCACGGCCAGTTGGAGCTGCGATCGGCCGAACCTGCGGACGCGGCAGGTAAACAAATCAGCCCAAAGGTTGCCGATCCCTGCCCTAATTCTTGATTCATCTCTTGTTTACCCTAGTTGTGCACTGGTGTAAATTCACTTTCTACTGTGAAGTTACTTCTGATTTCAACCTGGGTAAATGAGAACAGAATGGGGCTTCCAAAATTCAAAATGTTCCCCTGTCATTAATTGTGTCTACACTTAATTATGGGCACAAAATTAGAGACCAGGTTGAGGCATCTTTGAAATATTTAACCTTTAATGCTTAATCCATCTGGAAACTGTATCTTCTGTAATATTTAATGCCATAAAATGAAATAGTAAGTGTGGGATATTTCCTCAGGAAAGCTGTCATTTCATAAAGATTTTTTTTAGATCAGGATGGAGGGAATAAAACAGTTGTCAGGAAGGAACTACTTATTTAAAAATAGACTCCTTCAATAATCAGACTGAACAAGATTAATAATAGTAATAGATTCATAGAGTTTATGACCATTAGATCATTTAGTCTGACCTCTTATATATCACACACAAGTAATTAGATTTCACCCGGTTATCCCTGTATTGAGCCCAATGATTTGTGTTTGGCTAACTCGTTACTCGCAGAAAGACATCCAGTCTTGAGCTGAAGACATCAACAGATGGAAAATCCACCACTTCCCTTGGTTGTTTGTTCCAATGTTTAATCACCCTCAGTGTTTAAAAAAAAAAAAAAAAAGTGCCTAATTTGTCTGGCTTCAGCTTCCAGCTATTGTTTCTTGTTAGGCCTTTCTCTACTAAATTAAAGAAACCTTTAGTACCCAGTATTTTCTCCCTTTGGAGATACTTATAATCAGTAATCAAGTCACTGCTCAGTATTCTGTTTGATAAACTACACAGATTGTGCTCTATACGTCCGTCACAGTAAGGCACTCCTTCCCCCACTCCTCCCGTTGAGGTCATTTTTGTGGCTCTTTCTGTACCCTCTCCAATTTTTTCAACATCCTTTTTAAAATGTAGGTACCAGAACTGTCCACAATATCAGTATATTCCACTATACAGAAATAAAATGAGCTCCTATTCAGCACTCCCCTGTTTATACATCCAAGGATCACATTAATCCTTTGTGCTACAGCATCACACTGGGAGTTCATGTTGAGAAGACTGTCCAGTGTTGTGGCTTCCCAGTATACAGTCCCCCAATCTGAGGCCTGGTCTACACTGAAAAAAATTAAATGTTCATTTTTTTTTTTTTTTTCAGTTTTGGGAGATGGGTTTCAAACATTGGTTTGGAAAATAATCAGCATGTTTTGGTTTGAGATTACCCCCCTGCCCTTTTTCTTTCTATTTTTCAGTGGCAAATATAAAAGGAAAAAGAGGGAGAAAGTAGGAAAGGGGAGGGAGAAAGCAGAGAAAGGGAGGGGGAAAACTCTGAAAAACAAAGGGCTATTTTTCCCCCCATTTTTCTTGTTGGAAAATTGTAAAATTGACAGACAATTTCCACAATCTTTTTATTTTTAAAAGGGCCCTGGTTTTGTAGGAAAAAAAGCTTCAAATGAAACATTTTGACTAACTTCTTTGTTTATTTTATAAAACATACAAATAGTTCTGAACCATCAGGATGTGCAATAGTTAACTAATATACCTGCATGATCTCCTTGCCATTGCTCTCATCCTTCCTCCATCCCTGCTTCACTACATGCTGCAATTAGTTATGTATTTCTATCAGTCATCACTCTCTACCCCTTTTTGTCCATGCCTGTAATTAGCATCTATTTTTCACTAATGATAATAACAGACATTCACAGAGTACCTTTGATCCAGATGCTGTCAAAATCCCCAAATGCTTCAGAAGCTGATTTCATGTGTTATAGTGGGAGTAGCTTTCCCTGGGCACAGCACCTTGATGGGGTTGGAAGACGGGAGCTTTGAAACACACCAAAGAGCTATGGCAGTGAGTTTTAACAACTGGTGGGGCCACCCAAACCAGAAGGGTCAAAGGGTGAGGGCCAACCTACCCCCGTAAAAAAAGTGAAGTTATAGGAACACCACAAGGTAGCCATTCTAGCAAACAATGTGAGTGAGAGAGATGCCACAGCCTTGTTCATACCCTAAGTGATGTCTGATAAAGTGGAAAGGATTCAGCAGCAATCTTATGTTAAGGTTGCATAATAGTTCCCATTCCAAATTATTTTATAATAATTGGGCCTACAAATTTACCCTAATTATAACTTCAACTTGAAAAGTGAATGTAATAAGTTCATAAGATGTCACAATAACAACAAATGCTGAGGGGTAAAGGTACAAAAGGAGACAGACAGACTGAAATAGTCACACACAAAAAAAGGGGGCCAACTGATATAGATAAAGGACTGTGTTAAGATCATGCCTGGTAAACAAGAGAAGTATGAACCAAAATGTGTCAGAAACTACCCAGTGGACAAAATAATGAGGGGGTAGGCTATTCCACCCATCACTCCCTTTGTGGGTTCTTAAAGAAAGAGACTTTGGGGAGAAAAATTGGCTACAGAAGTGAGCTTCACCATCATGGCTGCCACCTTAACCATCTCCTGGGACCCCGAGCCTTCCTCGTCCTGCCCAGACCAAGCCAGCCAGAGCCAGTAGAAGTGGTGATATCATCTGGCTCCAGCTGAATCCAGAATGTCACCTGGGATGAAATGGGATCAGACTTTAAGAACAAGAGCAATAACAACAGCTCCAGCCCCTGTCAACAAACATCTCTTTTCCCCAAAAGGACAGTTGTTACCATCTTTGGGTACGTCTTCACTACCCGCCGGATCGGCGATAGTAATCGATCTATTGGGGATCGATTTATCATGTCTTGTCTGAACTCCACCAGAGCGAGAGGCGGTAGCGGAGTCGATGGGGGAGCCGCAGCCATCAATCCTGCGCCGTGAGGACCTGAGATAAATCGATCTAAGATACTTCGACTTCAGCTACCCTATTCACGTAGCTGAAGTTGCGTATCTTAGATCAATCCCCCCTAGTGTAGACCAGCCCTCTTCTGATACCATCTAAGAGACTGTGAAACAAGGGTTTTTTTCTCCCATCCTTTCCAGCTGAAGGGAAAGTGAACAAGAGATATGTCAAAATGACAGCCTTATTTCATACTTTACTTTTCAAATGCTTTAACTGTTTTTCCTTTTTTGCTTTGTCTTTAATAAAAGGTTAAAAGAATTAAAGGATTTTTAATGTTGTTTGCCATGGTACTAAGCAACCTGAGGTCTCTATACCAAACCCTGGAACTTATTTAACACTGTTTAATGTCAAACAGTGATTGGGTCATGGAACCAACTTTGGCCCATATATTCCATCTAAATAAACACAACACCCCCCTCACATTTCTTTTGTCTCCAGCATCCTTTATCAGTCACTCATAATCTTCTGAAACATTTGAGGTTTGTGCTATCATTTCCTCAGGCTTGGTCTCTGCCTAAATGTGATTTTTTTTCTTTTAGAAGTCTGAAAGTTAAGGAAAAAAACGTTCCCACCTTAAAAAAAGGGGGGGGGGGATGTATTAAACTCAACTCCAGTGTTATCTTCCTGTACCAGTTAACACGAGTGAAAATCTTGAAGAAGGCCTTTGGTTGCAACCACTCAGGGGGATTAAGCAGAACTCTCCTCAGAACAGAGCAGATTCTGTAAATACATGACATTGGGGGCTCTTAGAACCATCAGCCACAGAGGATAATTTTGGTCTGGCTAGTTCATTACCAGAGATTTGTGGAGTGCTTTAAAATATATATAAATATATTTTATAAAATACTTCTAATGGACAGCAGTCTAAATACATATTTACTGGAGGACCAGAATCTGTGCAAGACATTTTGTGAAATACTTCAGCATTTCTCAAACACAACATTCTAAAAGGGCCTAGGGTCAATACAAATGCAATATATGGAGTCCAGGAAGAAATCTGACAGAAAATTTGCTCAAAGAGCACAATAAGGTGACATGTAAAAACAGTAATGGGCCATTAGGCTGTCTTATTAGAGAAATTAAAGCATTGCACAAATGTATGACTCATAATGTCTGGTTTTTCTGGTCTGCACTGAGAAAACTGAAGCCTGTGTTTTTGATTCAAGTAGTGATTTTGTATATTTTCCTACTTTAACTATAAATATTTAATGCTCTGGTATACGGTGCAACTCACTTGAGATTTTCAAAAAGTAGAGACCCACAAGCACTCCACAAATAATGTGTGCTTATGTAGGCACTAACATTTGCATGCAAAGTGGGTAATTGCCCATGCAAATGGACATTTGCAGATTTGCAGCTGCAAATGAAACTGTTTGCTGTTTTTTGGGGGCTGGGGAGGGGAGCATGCACAAATAACCTCCACTTGTGGAAAGTGTCACTTGTAAATAAAATAAGTGAAGTTGTGTATTATTTTTCTGTTATCTATATATAATGCAGCCACTTAGATTAGAAATAGACCGGAGGCACTGAATTTGGGACTGAAGCCAGTTTTACTCTAGAAAGTGTTTGCCGGGATAGTGTTACTGATAGAGCTATGCCAGTGAAGCCTCCTAATGTAGACACAATTTATGTCAGAGCCAAAAAAAAAAGCCACTTTTTGCTTGTATAGCTGATATCAGTTCCCCAAGTGAAATAAGCAATATCAGCAATAGCACTGTTGTGCGATTATAACTGCATCTACATTAGGGCTTTTGCTGGTATAAAAAAATCACCTCCCCATTCCTGTACTGGCAAAAATTTCTAGCGTAGGCCTGCCCCAAATCGGAACCTTGAGTTCCTCTGCACTTCCCAGCCTAAACTTTCATGGCATTAAGATCCAGAGTTTTTGTTTGTCAGAGAAATGAATCTGATGCAAATCTGTATCTCAGTCCAGCTTCTGAATCCCTTTAAATATGCTTAGCTGGGAGGGGGAGGATGTTACATTAGGCACCTTTCTCATACTAATACATTCAAATGGATTTATATATTTTATTCATGTTTAACTGTTAATAGCTATAATTTACCAGTATATGGGAAAGGAAACATTAATTAATACTTTGGACCAGACCTCCAATTGGTGTAAATTGATTTAGCTCCATATATGTCCCACTGGCTAATCATTTATATGTCTTGCAAAACATGTCTTATATTATGTTGGTATCTATCTAGCTAGATACTTAGGCTATGTCTATATTACAGACCTTACAGTGGCACAGCTGCGCTGCTATAAGGTCTCCCAGGTAGCCGCTCTATGCTGGCAGGAGAGAGCTCTCCCATTGGCATAATTAAGCCCTAATACGCGGCAGTAGCCATGTCGGCAGGAGAGCATCGCTCACTGACATAGCATTGTCCACAACGGCACTTGTGTCGGTGAAACTTATGTCAGTCAGGGGTGTGTTGTTTCCAGACACTGACCGAAAAAGTTTTGCCAACTAAAGTGATGGTGTAGACAAAGCTTTAGACAACCTTCATTATCCTCAGAGCACCCGTGTGAAGTATTATCCCCATTTTATAGATAGAGAACTGAAGTCCAGAGTAGATTAACTAGCCCTAAATCATACAGTATGTCTGTGGCTGAGCTGGGAATTGAACCCAGGTTTCCTGATTCCCAGTTCAGTGACCTACATCATCATCCTTCCTTCCTTCCTTCCTCCCTCCCTTATAAATTAGATGTTAATTACAGAAAAAAGATTGCCTCTGAAGACTTAGGCTGGCAATGAGGGAGGAAAATTTGATAAGACATGTTGCCCCTGCAGGAGCTCCCAAAAGCAGCATGCTTGACACGGGCACAATGCTCCTGAAAGAGCTAGGGAAATGTGGAACAAATAGTCCCAAATGAATGCTTAAAAGGGTGCAGTGTGTCCCTATTTACTATATACCAGTTGTTGGTGGGAAAGCAGCATTACATACGGCCTAATTAGAAAGTTGGGGAGGGGTATCTCCCAGCTGAATATGGGAATCACTGGGGTGGCATAAAGCAAATGTAGTTGGCTCTACAGCAGTCCTTTGTTCAGGTCACAGCATAGGATTATGATGGGGAGGAGTGTCCAAAATCCAGTGCAGTCCTGTATTCCCCATCTATCTCAATAGCCCCTTGGGAATGTTGCTGGTGGCTGTAAACTAGACCAGCTCTGAGGTTGTTTTAAATTTACTCCAGAGACGGAACCTGACCTTGGACCCTGAGCTGAGCACAGCTTGGCATTGAATGTTTGTGCATATATGTAGAAATGCCAGACGAGAGGTCAAGCTAGTCCAGTAGCCTGTCTCTGCTGGTAGCCAGTATCAGATGCTTCTCAGGAAGGTACAAAACAAACCCCCAAGTTCTACACTAAGCTGTAATAGGATAGCCTGCTGATACCAGACACCTCTGTGTTCTTGGGGAACCAGGGTGCAGTATCCAGCCTGACTCATGAAAGACACCCTCCTCCCCCCACCGAGCCTCTGCTTCAACCAAAACCCATCAGAGGAAAAAACTTGCAGAGAGCAGTGAAGGGCATTGGGAGACACACCTAGACCCCTCATGACAAGGGTGACAAGATTAAGATATCTCCATTAGCATACAGAATGGAGAGCAAAGACAACTCCCCTAGCCTCATCTGCATGAAAGATGGGACAGGAAGACCTCTCAATTTGCATACAGAATGGAGAACAGAGAACCACAATGAGCTCTGGGACCAGGAAAAGCAGGGAAGCACTGCATCATGGGAATCTCTGCTCCAGATGCTAATAAACTTATGTCTGCACACACCCAGCTCAGCAATTATCAGACCAATTCTAGTAATGAATTTTTAATTGATATCCAAATACTGAAGCAGCCTAGTTGCATTGTGAGCTCCCTGGAAGAAAACACCACCCATAGCCAAGAGTGATCAGCTCCTATTGTCTAGCCTAAAGAAAACCCTTGAGTCATCAGTTTACCTATAAACAAATCTAGTGTTCTCCCTTCAACCACTGTAATTTCTCTACAAAAATCCCTACTCACCCTCCAGTCAGTGTTCTGATGCTTAGATCCAAACTATGCATCAGTTCCACTGGAACTCCATCTTCTCCTGACTGATCATGCTGGGGGCTCTGCCTGTCTCCAGCACTCAGGACCCTCCGCTACCACCATCACCTGGGAACCTTGACCAGTTCAAGCCTCATGGAGTGAGTGAGATCCCCCCTCCTTCTCTCTCTCTGTTTTCCTTTCTACCTTAGGTATTAACCTTTAATAATGTATGTTATGTTGGTTTAGTCCTCCTTGTGTAGTTATCACTATTATTCAATAAATAACTTTTATGGTTAACTTGGTTGCTTCTCTCTCTCTTGCTGAACTTTACTCTTTTGTGTTTTTAGCTTCCTCCATTCACTCTACAGCAACGCTTCTTTTACCTAAGCTAAAGATCCCTGCAGCGCCCAAAATACTGTGGGTTTGCTCATCAAGTAGGTTACTGCCAGTACAATTGTGATGTGAGAGTGGGGATAGGGACGTGCTGAATCTGGGATGCATAAGGGTAACAGCTTGAAAGTGCTGCTTGACCCAGTCCATATAAGCCCAGGGCCATATAAGGAGAGGCAGCTTGAAAATGCTGCTTCATCCAGCCCAGTGAGTCCAGAGACATATAAGGGGTCAGCTTGACAGTGCTGATTGACCCAGTCCACTCAGACTTGCTCTGTTAATGTATGTGTGGGTGTAGGGGTGTTCATCCGGTTCTGGGGCTGGAGTAACCCAGCCCTAGGGACCCTAGGTCCTGCAGGATAGCTCCATTGGGAGGGGACTTGCAGAAGGGAGAAGTAGAGCTCCATATGAAAACACAAGTGACACAAGCAGTACATTGATAGGATTACAGAATCCCCTTCCCTAGAAGAGTAGCCTGAATAAATGAGCATACCCCAAAGTAATGGGCAAATCTGGTAACACTGCCCACAGAGAAACTTTCTTCCTAGTCCCCACTAGATAGGGTTTGTCTTATACCTGAAGCATGAGTTTATAGCTTTATTTAAAAAATAGTATTATAACTCTGGGTATTCATGTTACCCCTATATATGTTTAATGCTGTTTTAATCCTGCTAAGGTCTTGGCTTTCATGTTGCCTTGTGCAAATGAGTTCCCAGGTTAAATGTGTGTCATGTGAAAAGTATTTTCTTTTATCAGTTTTGATTTTGTCATTTTTCATATTCATTACATGTCCTTAAAAGTTCGCATACCATTGATTATACCATTCAATAGTACCATTCAATATTGAATATACCATTCAATAGTTTTACCATGTTCCCTTTTATTCATCTCCTCTATAATATAAAGTACCATTACACACACACACACACACATATGCACACACATGCACAGAGTGTTTTGGCTTTTCTTCTTTCTTGCATTAATTCCATTAAATGGGGTCCACTCTACAAGTCCTCTACATGAAAGTGCTCTGTTCAGTTCCATAGCCTCTAAAGACCATACACTAACATGTCTTCTTTTATGACATCCTACTATTTCTTTTGGAGTTGGCCTCTACCTTTCCTTCAACTTTGATCTGTTGGACTCTTACCCACATAGTTGTCAAGACAGTGCTTTATGTGACCAACCAATATGAGCCTCTACTCCCTCATTTTTTCTTTTATGGTTGCTATTTTGAGCATGTCTCTAACATACACATTTCTCATATGGTCTTCCTTGCTTACACCACGCATCCATCACAACATTCACATTTCCACGGAACAGATAATTTGCTCATGTTTCTTCTTTGTTGCCCAACACTCAGCACCATGCATTAAAACAGGACAGATTTTATAGATTTTCCCTTTTAATCTTACTAGTATCTTCCTGTCACATACTACATCACCTGTCTCTCTCCATTCGAGGCAGGCATTTATTATCCTACCTCTAATTTCATCCTCCATTTCCCCAGATTCTGGAACCCAGGTACTTGAAACTTTGCATTTTCAGTATTGTCTGCCCACCTAGTTTCTGTGTTCATATTACTGAAATTGTATGCCACATAATCAGTTTTTCCTCTGCTTATTTTGCACCCATGTCTCTCCAACACATCTCTCTATTTATATTATCTTATAGAATACCTTTCTCCTCACTACATAGAGTAATATCATCTGCAAGTAGCATGCACAAAGATGCCTCCTTCTATATGTTACTTGTGAGGATATCCAGGATTAGGATAAACAAGGGCTCAGTGCTGATCCCTGATGCACTCCCATCTTTACCGATGGTTCATCTGTTTCACCACTAGAAGTTCCGACTACTGACGTTTCAACTACATATATGGCTTGAACAAGCCACACACAAAGTTTTGGCAAAATTTTCTTGCTTGTATTTCACCAGATGATTTCTCTTGGAACTCAGTCATAGGCCTTTTCCAGATCAATTAACAAAGATTAAATAAATGAATATTTTCCTTTTTTCTCTAATTTTTTTCACCAGCTGCCTCAGTGCAAAAACAACATCTATTGTCAACCTTCCTAGCCTGAGGTCATATTGATTTGTGTTAATATCTACTTCACTTCTTATCAATGACTCTCTCCCAAAGTTTCCTTGTATGACTCATCAGCGTTATATCTCTATAATTTGTGCAATTGCCAGTGTCACTTTTACCTTGTATATTGACACCACAATACTTTTCCTCCATGCATTTGGTATCTTTTCCCATCTCACAACTGAACTGACCAGGGATGTCAGCAGATAAATGCCTTGTATTGTAAGCTTTTTCCATGCCTCAATAAGGATCCATCTGGACCTAAGAATTATTATTTTTCATTTCTTTTACTGCATTTACCACTTCATCTAGTGTTGATAGGCTCCACTAACCAAAGTTCATCATTTTGAAGTTACATTGCTCTTTTGGGTTTTCTCCATATAAAAGCTGTTCAAAATACCTTTTCCATCAATTCAAATGGTCTACTCCTTCCTCATGTGGTGCTGACCTCATCTTCTCCATAACCTGCTCTCTGAAGTCCTTCTCAGCCTTACCCTCTAGTTTTTGCCACCTTATTTTTAGTATTACCATCTCTGATTTTCTCTGTACCTTTATAATAAGAAACATATCTAAGATAATTGGTCTATGCCAGGGGTAGGCAACCTATGGCACGCATGCCAAAGGCGGCACGCATGCCAAAGGCGGCACGCAAGCTGATTTTCAGTGGTACTCACACTGCTCAGGTCCTGGCCACCAGTCCGGGGGGCTCTGCATTTTAATTTAATTTTAAGTGAAGTTTCTTAAACATTTTAAAAACCTTATTTACTTTACATACAACAATAGTTTAGTTATATATTATAGACTTAGAGAAAGAGACCTTCTAAAAACATTAAAATGTATTACTGGCACGCAAAACCTTAAATTAGAGTGAATAAATGAAAACTCGGCACACCACTTCTGAAAGGTTGCCGACCCAGGTCTATGCTGATTAGTAAGATTCTTTCCCACACTCAGCTTGCAGTCTTTTATATCTTATTTTCTGCCAGAAGAAAAGTAAGTAGTCAATCTGGTTTCTAGTCCTTCCACTCGTGTATGTAATAAGATGTTCATTTCTTTTTGTAAAGAATGTGTTGGACACTACTAGGTAATGAGCTTGTGCCAGCTCCAATATGGTTTCTCCTTCCTCATTTAAAGTTCCATAGCCTTGGTCACCATGTGCTCTACTATAAGTTCATGGACTTAAGCACCAATAAGTATTTCCTCATTTTCCTGGAATTTGCTGAAGAGCAGTGTCTAACATTTTCTGCAAACATTTCTTCCCATCTTCACCACAGCCAGACGAGGGTGCATATGTGCTAACTGTTTAGAAAGCCACATTCACAAGCCAACTTGACCATTATTTACCTGATGCAGATTCTAATTACTGTCACCACTCTTTCCTTTATTATCAAGAGCTATGTCTACTCTTTTTCTCGAAACTCAACAATAAAGTATTCGGTATTCTTCCCCAATCTCTTTGGCCATCTTTCCTTTCCATTTTCTTTCCTGGATACATGCTATCTGTACCTTCCCCCTCTTCAGTGTCTATGCCAGTTCCGTGCTATAGCTCGTTAATGTGCCAACACTCAACTTACCAGTCTGACCTTAGTTTTTTGAGTTAGCTTCTTTACCTGCACAAGTTCAAAGTCGTAACAAAACCCTCACATACTTTCCACAACAGTAGGGCAGGGACATTGTGCACCGTTTCTAGAATACCCACTCATTTTCTTGATTCATTTAATGACTCAAGGTCAGTTTACGGCAAAGTTTTTATGTTTTGGCTGATCGAGCAAATCTTGTGGTTTTGCCATGTGACATATGCTTTACTACTGGTGGTTTGTACTGTTCCCATCTCTGCTGAATAGCTGAGCTCTCCTGTGAGAAGACTTTAAAATTCTACTGCAGTAAGAGGAAGCACTGAAGTAGTAGAACATCCTGACAATGTGAGAATGAAGAAGGGAATACACTTATACTGTATTCCAACAGACAGATCCAAGGACTTGGAACCTTAATTGCGACATGTAGATTATATGTACTTCATGATACAGACAGAGGGGAAATTGAGGAGTGAATATCCAGATGCAGGATCAGGGTAAGCCAACCCTACTACACAGTTCCTTTTGGGACATTGATAGTAGAGCAGATCTGAGGCAGCTTTGCTTTACACTAGTGACTGGCCCAGTGCAGAGCCATTTACATGATCAGAAGGACAGAAATCTGACTTAAAGATACCTTTGGCCCCTCTATCCAAAGCTATACACAGCCCAGGTCAGCTGTAGTCCAGGGACTGGCCAAAAACCTGCACACGCCATACTGAACATTTCTGCTCTTTCCTACTGCAAAAGTATACATGGCACAAAACATTGGTACCACCTCTGCATTCAGGCACTGTTTAGCTGTACTTGACATCATTTGTCTTTTGAGGAAAATGTAGCTAAGAAAAGCCACTGAACCCTCTGATTTCATGTGCATTGCTTATTTCAAGAGTTAGCACCCATGGAAAGCTTAGGTGTCATCTCTTCTTTGGTCTGGGTCTCAAGCCATCTACACAAAGGACCCACAAATTCTTGTTTTCATCTAGCTGACTCTTTGGGGCTGCAATGCAAATTCAGAAATCAATCACAGCTTGCTACAGGCACCAGAAGGAATCATATCATAGTAAGGGTTCTTCACTGAATTTATCTGCATTTACATCTGTCAGTGTAGAAAGAGGCAACAAATAATAAAGTGGATGCAACCCTCTCTGTAAGTCAGCAGCCACCTGCTACCTCTGGGTTATTAGAAGCGTCCTCAGCACGACAGCACAAATCCATGCTGGCAGTCCAATCACAGCTTTTAAAAAAGCCTACCTCATCCCAGCTCTTTGACTCAATAAGGATAGTGACAACTACATGAAAATTTCATTTTTTCTGACATTAGTTGTGAATTATTGTATCACATTATTTTTACTCTGGCCCTTTTGTTGTCTCTTAAATGACAGTACTGTTGATGGCTATAAACTGCAGTATATCCAGCTGTTCTTTTGAGAAATGGATATGCATTTTTTAAAATTGAATGAAGAACTTGATACGTGATTCAGAGGTATAGAAAGGGGGAAATGTAAGTTACAGGGAACTGTAAAAGTCAAAGCACTCATTACAGGCATCATAATTACTGACAATGTTCTCACCATTCCCACATGCTGTTCATTGATTTCACTCCCGTTTGTATAATCTGAGTCAAATTCTGTGCCAACTTGTATCTTGCGCAACTCCATTGAAATCAACCCTAAGAGTTTAGAACCTGCAAAGGAGAATGCTTTTGTACTAATGTTGATATGATTATGTGAAGGGTCAGAGCAGAGGCTAATGCTAGATGTCTATAGGGGTTCAGGAGGAGAGCAGAGAGAGATGAGGTACATGAAATAGTCTGGAGAAATACACTGGCGCATGTTTAAAACCAGAAGTGAAATCTTAGTCTCACTGAAGTCAATGGGAGATTTGCTACTGATTTCCATGGAGCCAGAATTTCATCCTAGGAGGGAAAATTTGCATGGGTGGATGACACTCTGTACTTCTGCAATATTGTACTTCTACGACTACGACAATGTGCTGCTTCCTGTGTGTGAGAAGACAGACATCATCCTGCACATACAGGGGCCTATAGAGTTGTTAGAGACAACAAAGAATAAGGAAAGAAAATTAAGGGATAAATGAGAATTTTTATAAACTGAGCCAAATTATGCACGGATTTTCCACCCATGTAACCTCATCCATGCCTTCAATAAGGCTGCATGGAACAGTAAGGTCTAGTCTAAACTGGGGCTGTCAAGCTATTAAAAAAATTAACCACAATTAATCATGCAATTATAAAAATTAATCACAATTAATCGTGCATTTAATCGCACTGTTAAACAACAATAGAATACTATTTATTTAAATATTTTTGAATGTTTTCTACATTTTCAAATATATTGATTTCAATTACAACACAGAATACAAAGTGTACAGTTCTCATTTTATATTTATTTTTATTACAAATATTTGCACTGTAAAAAACATATGAAATAGTATTTTTCAATTCACCTAGTACAAGTACTGTAGTGCAATCTCTTTATCACAAAAGTTCAAGTTACAAATGTAGAAAATAACTGCATTCAAAAATAAAACAATGGAAAATGGTGGCCGAAGCATGAAGGGGCATACAAATGTTTAGGGACATACACATGTAAATACCTTATAATGCCGGCTACAGAAGTGCCATGTGATGCCTGTTCTCACTTTCAGGTGACATTGTAAATAAGAAGCGGGCAGCATTATCTCGTGTAAATGTAAACAAGCTTGTTTGTTTTAGCGACTGGCTGAATAAGAAGTAGGACTGAGTGGCCTTGTAGGCCCTAAAGTTTTACATTGTTTTGTTTTGGAGTGCAGTTCTGTAACAAAAATCTATATTTGTCAGTTGCACTTTGACGATAAAGAGATCGCATGACAGTACTTGTGTGAGGTGAATTGAAAAATACTATTTCTTTTGTTTATCATTTTACTGTGCAAATATTTAAATTAATGGAGATATCCCATCTCCTAGAACTGGAAGGGACCTTGAAAGGTCATCAAGTCCAGCCCCCTGCCTTCACTAGCAGGACCAAGTACTGATTTTTGCCCCAGATCCCTAAGTGGCCCCCTCAAGGATTGAACTCACAACCCTGGGTTTAGCAGGCCAATGCTCAAACCACTGAGCTATCCCTCCCCCATTATTTTTTGTAATAAAAAATAATGAAGTGACCACTGTACACTCTGTATTCTGTGTTGTAATTCAAATCAATATTTGAAAATGAAGAAAAACATCCAAAATATTTAATAAATGTTAATGGGTATTCTATTGTTTAACAGTGTGATTAAAACTGTGATTAATCACGATTAATTTTTTTAATCGCAATTAATTTTTTTGAGTTAATCATGTGAGTTAACTGTGATTAATTGACAGCCCTCGTCTAAATATAAGCTTTCATGGTTAGAACAGTTCATAACAATTTTGGTTAAACTTCTATAGCTTTGTATATGAGAACACTTATACGGGTTTAAACCTGTGTTAACCTGGTGTAGGTTACACCATCTGTTTACGTGGGAGTTTGTACTAGTTTAATTTAATTGGACTTTAAATCAATTTAAGGTAAACTGATAGGGCTTGTCTACAGAGAAGCTTCAAGTAATCCCACGGCCTTGTTTCTTCTGTCTGTCCCTTTTTACAATCTCCCCTGATTGTGACAAGAGCCTTTTCCTTTGCAACGTCTTCTCTTTAAAACAGACTTATGTATTTTTCAGACTTTCCATCCATTTTTCAAATCTTAACTCTTCACATCTCTCTCCCTATGATATTTTTCTGTGTTAAATCTGTAGTTGTATTATCTAACTCTGAGAAGTGTTTTGGGATACACAAATCATGTGACAAATGCTATACCATACATAGTTGTATTTGATTGTATAAGCCCTCAACCCTATTGCACATTTACACCTAGCTTTTATAACAACACATGAACAGAAGTCCACTAGTTTAGAAGACTTGTGAACAAAACTTTTGTGCTTAGGGACCCAATCCTGTGTTCCTTGTGCACCCAAAAACTCCCACTGACCTCATAAGTATAGCACAGTCCAGTAACTGCACAGTGTAACAGCTGCTGTACTAAAACACAAGTACTAGTCATCAGCTAAAAATCTTTGCAATTTTCCTTTGAGATAAATTTCCCTTTTCTTTCTGCCTGTGTTATTCACAACTTGAAACTGCAGAGAGGTCAAAGGGAGTCAAAACAAAATTCAATTACCTCTGAAAACCGCAATACTTCCCTACCTCTGGATATTGTGGGTATTGTGTTAGCTGATCCAATAATTTATACATAAAGGTTAAATGCTATCAAACAATTAGAGTTTTGTTTTGGTTAGCAGGGTATCAGCAAATGGTGTGTTACCTTTAAACAACATTTTCTTTAGGAAATCAAGAAATTTTTGAAAATAGACATGTAACAAGTGTTTACCAGCTCTCCTTTTAATGCTGCCTGTATGACTTTTAAATCTAGGGTTTCCCTAGTTTTAGTGTCCAATCCTTCATGATATACTGACATCTGTACCCTGTGTCACACTCCTCATCAACATGTCATATTGCATCATGTCACTTTTCGTAGCACAATATGACAGATGCAGCTCTTAAGTGATGCATCATCATGTCCCTTGGCATGAGGAAATGTGAAAATAAAAACATTTCTGTTTTGTTTACTGTAATCTACTGTCAAGAAAAGAAACATTTATTTTCTTTTGGAATATTTTATGGGATAGGAGAAGGGAAAGAGAGGTTTCTAACCCATCATTTAAAATATATTATGGTCCAGAATGATGCTCATTTCATTTATTTACTCATTGATTTAAAACAACAGGGAAAAAAGAGTGTATGCAATCTCTAGGCACCCTGACAATCATTAAATTTATGACATGCATTAATAACTGGGGGAACTACGGAACCAATGAAAACTGGTTGGTAGTTTGGTACTAGTCTGGTAAATCTCTGCTTTGTATCTACAAAATAAATTAATTTAAATATTCAAGACATTGGTATTAATCAATATTATAGATTCATTTATTTCTTCTTCTCCAGATTAAATTTATATAGAAGGCACTTTAACACTCTAGGATACTGACTTTTAGCTCTAAATGCAATATGTTTGGGCCTGGCAGAATTCAATTTTTAAAAAAAATATATTTTCCACAGATAATATCGGTTTAAGCATAAGATTTTTATCTATTTAAAATTTATTTTAATATCTATTTTTTATTTGTATTGATTTAAATTTTCACACTTGCAGGAAATGATGGGGGGAATCAGACAATGGAGAGTGTCAGACAATAATTATTTAATGGTAGTAGACTTTGAGTTTTAAAAAGTTAAAGCCTTATACCATTAAAACACAAATTGTGTTCACCACATGTCAAAATATCTGAAGTAAGTAACCTTAAATTTAACTCTCATAAGTTCTCAAGCAGAATTTCATCCAAGAACGGCAAATTTGCATGGGAGGATGAGGATAATGTACTTCTGCAATAATGATATATTTGGGATTTTCAAAACTGAAGTCTTCTCTATCCATAGAACTGGTAAAGAAAAGTACAAATGTCCCCATATTGCTCTGCAAACATACTCGAACCTGTATGTGCAGAGGCCAGTCTCCATGCACTAGTCTCCACTGAGATTCCCAGTAATGGTGCCTATCTGTGATGATAGGTTGGGGTAGGGGAAATGTTATCTGGCCACTAGGACTTGGACAGAGCCATCAAATAACCTGATTAGACCTGGACAAATGTTTTGGATGACACTTATTGTTTACAACGATGCTGATTCAGTTTGACCAAAACTTTTCAAGATTTTGTGTGGAATTTGCCAAAATGTTTTGGTTAAAAAAAATAAAATCGGGTGCTTTGATTTTTCAATTCAAAAGGACTTTTTATTCAGAATTTAACTTCAATTTGATTGCTAAATGGTCAAAAAACCTGAAAACTGAAACAAAACATTTAGTTTTGAGTCAAACTAGCTTTGTTCAAGCAGAAATGAAATTTTTGTACTTTTTGGTTAGTTGAAAAAGTCAAAAGAAAATTTGTTTCTGGTTGACCTGAAACAATTTTTTTCCTATTTGTTGTTGTTGTTGTTTTGCCAGTGAACCAAAATAATGAGTTATTCTCAGAACTCTAAACTTGATCTGGATTCAAGCTGGAAGCCTAAAGGTAAAAGGCTTGATACCTCAATCCCCTAACTGAGACTGGAAAAATAGCACACACAAAAATACAGTTTAAGAAAGTTAAGTCTTACTGAAGGAGCAGAAAAAAAATACCAATGTGCAAATTTCCCATCTCCTTTAGTAATCTTGGGGAAGACAAATTTGGTCTTTCTTTAACAAGTGAGGGAAAGCGTCAACATTCTTTTTATATGTACGCACATCAGGAAGGTGCCAGAGTATCCTGCTGTTAGTAAGTGATCATGCTGTCAAATTTAAGTCATAGCTTTCAGTTCAATGGGAGATAAGGACTGGGTTATTGCTGAAATGCAGAAAAAAATAGACAATTCTTTTTCAGGACAGAAGAGTAGATTCTTTTTGCCTGATATTGCCCAGGCTATTCAAGTTATTTTCTAAATTGGGAGTTGATATGCGGTAGCTATTCTATTCTCTGCTAAGCTTCATATTGTTCCAAATAGACAGGAAAAAGAAGATTTGAATGATGTCAGACATTTTTATTTGTAATGGCCCATACTTGAGAAATGAGAAGGAGAAGAAGAAGAAGAGATTGGGAAGCTTAGTTGATGTGGATGAGGACTTAATTAGGAACTCAGTTCTATAAGACTAATATTGCTTTCTGTTCTTGTTCATTCTTTTTGTAATAGAAAAGAATGACATGCCGATTGTATATGATTATGGATAGTTATTTATGGAACTGGATTTTGCCTCTATACTTAATTGTGTTTTGCATATGAGCTTAGCATTCTATTGCAACTGTGGTGTTTAATTGAATCTATTTTTATTTTTTCCTTTTGCGTTAGGCCTCAGATTGATAGCTGTTTTGTTCCCTTTTCTGTGCCACCTCCTTATGCTATTTATAAGTCTAGTATCTGATGCCTAAATATGACTTATTTAAGGTCTTTGTGGAGTGGGGGAAAATGTCCTGATGGTCATTGTTGCATGCTACATTTCTTCTTTTCTTTGTTGGGGGAAGAGTTATTCTTTTTTGCTTTTCTCTTGCTAATAAATCACTATGAATAGTTCATTCTCTAAGTAAAAGTATAACTAGTAACATAAATGAAGCATGAGATGTCACTCAAGTTTTTCTACATTGCACTGAGATTCCAAGACAATTTGATTATGTGCTTTAATACTGTATTTATTTACTTTGATTTATACAATCTACAAGAAAAGAGCATCCATCCTAAGCCCTGAACATTCTTAATAGTCTCTAAGATCTACATTTAAACAGACTCCAATCAAAACAAAAATTAAACATTAACCCCTCTAAAAAGATGTATGCTCTTGTATGTGCCTTCAGAAGCCTTTGGAGATTTGAAATATGTATGTGTTTTTAAAAGAGAGACAAGGTAGGTAAGTCTATATCTTTTATTGAACCAACTTCTATTTGTGGAAGGGACAAACTTTCAAGCTTCCTCAGGTTAGAGGAAGCCTTAAAAAGTTTTCTTTACATCAGAATCACTGTGCTGCCAATGAAGTTATTCTAAAAGTTTGGATATCTTAGGGTATGTCTATACTACCAGCTGGATCGGCGGGCAGCGATCAATCCAGTAGGAGTCGATTTATCCCAGCTAGACTAGATGCGATAAATGGACCCTCCGAGCGCTCTCCCGTCGACTCCTCTACTCCACCACCGCGAGAGACGCAGGCGGAGTCGACGGGGGAGTAGCAGCAGTCAACCGAGTAGGTCTAAATACGTCGACTTCAGCTACGTTATTCACGTAGCTGAAGTTGCGTAACTTAGATCGATTCCCCCCACCCCCTGTGTAGACCAGGCCTTAGCCGGAATCCTCCCTTCCTCTAAAGTGTAAGTAAGTGTAAACTGAGAGAAGTTCATCAATACTTGGTGGATTGTGGGTTGTGGAGCACAAGCTGAGGCAGGCAACCCAGAGAAAGAGGTCAGACAAAAACTGCCAAAGGAATCTGAGAAGCATGAAAGTTTCACAGAGCCAGGGGCTTTTTCATAGAAGGAAAGAGGAAACATGTCTTGCTTCTGGAAGTCTCCTGAGCTTTTGAGAGAAGGTTTCATAGAACACTGAATGAAAATCAGTATCCCTAACTTTCTGGTCAAAAACACTTCACTGTGCCAGTATATTTATATTTGTCTATGATTTGTATTATTTGCTTTAAATTCAAAATGCTTGATGCTATAGAGTGCTGCTCCAAGTTAGGAATATCCACTTTAATAGTTTGTATGTGAGGAAATGTATATTAAAATTTAGATATAATTACTGAAGCAGCACTCTCTTCTTTAGAGATTTTTTAATGGTGTGAGATCTTCCATGTCCCTTTGTTTTCTGTTGGTTCTTCCTGTTTTCCTCTATAGCAATTACCCATGAAGTTAGTGAGTATGTGGTCCTCCCCACTAGGAATGTTATCCAGTTTTCCACATGGTGGAAGTAGTTCTTTGAATGTGTATGAACTACCTTCCTAAAGTGCTCCCTTTGTATTATCTGCCCACAATCCCTCACCCGGAAAAAAAAACCTGAAACATTTTTGACATTCACCAGATTTTCAAAATATATCTCAGTGGTCACATGCAGAAGGAAAGATAGATGTCTTCTCGGAAGATTACAAAGGGTATATGAGCTTTTTGCTGTGTATTTGTACAAACAGATTTATGTCTAAGAGTACTACAGGGAATTAGAAAGCCAGTATGCTATCAAACTGAAGGCCCATTTCACCAGAGCTCTGATTGCTCCTTGGGCAGAAAGGACGAGGCTTTGGTGGATGAATTGTGCATGGCAGCTAGTTGGTAATCTTTTCTGAATCTTGCTGCAAGCAGTGATACCATGTTTGGGTAGACTGTGATTAGGTTATTACCCCATGTGGAGAGAGTGGATGAGATGCAGTTTTCAAGCTCCAATCATCTTCGCACTAAACTTGCTCAACAATCTCCTCTTTTGTAATCATATATCTGTGAACTGCTCCAACCATTATTTCCCTTTGGAAGCTATGGTACAGGCCCCCACAGTCTGTGGTGGTGCTAGCCAAGTCACACAAAGGAATATTTTTCTTATCTGCATATTTGTTTTCTCTGATTTGGTCAAACCAGTACAGACACTTACCCACCAAGTGGTTTTTTCAATGGATAAGTTACAGGGATATTGTGACAGTATAAAGAAATGATGTGAAGCATAGCCAATTCTTTCAGCTCTGGAAGGACTCAACCTGAGAGAAGATAAAGGCTGGATAAGAGAAAGTTCTTATGATGTGACTAGCTTCATTGACTGTACTGGGGGAGGAGGGAAAACCACACAGAGTATGCTGGTTTGACCAAGTCATCAAAGACAAATTAACAGGTAAAATAAAAAGGTTGTCTTTTGTTGTACAATATCTGTGACACTCATGACAAAATTCTCTAAAATTGTGTACATTCATTAATAATCTCTGTTTCCCTAATTATGGCTAATAAAACATGTGTTCTAATGTTATTGGTGGTAATGATGACCAAGTACCATATATATTTAAAAAACCAATACAAAATAATATGCCTTATGATGAGGGACATTTTGATCATTATCCTATAATCACCAGGAAATAAGTCAATAAACTATTTCATGGAATAGCCCTTTATAATGTGTTGTGATGTGCCAACCAACAAATAGATTCTGATTTTTATTCATGGGATTCTGTCACCAATAAATGGTTGGTAAAGAATGTGTCTGAATCAATCGTGTTTTAGACACAGACACACAGAGAACAGAGAGGAAGAGTCACTAGTTATCCTTGTAAAATTGAACTTTCCATCAAACAATAGAAGTGATTTTCTCTTTAGGGCTCAAACTATCCCAGCATTTGGTGCAAATGTCCTCATGATCCAGGCGTCTAAAGGAAAATGTTTTTAGGGATTAGAAAACAGTCGACTTCTGTCAATCATCTCACTTTGAAAACAAACAGCACACAGGAAAAATTGGGTTAGGGTACCCTTTTCATTAACAATTCTGTTAATTATTATTGGTAATTGAAACCTAATCAGAACATGTGTAAAACAGAGCTTCTCTTGAGGCTATTAAGCAAGAAAGTGAAGTGTTCTAATAACATCAGTTTTCTCAAAAAGAAATCTAGATTCTCATTGTTTGGTTTAGGGTTTTTTTTAATTATGTGCTTTTTGAAAATGAAATATTTTCAAAATGGGATTGCTCACAAATTCACTTATCTTAGAGTATGCTAGTCCTAATGATCTTCGTGATATTTGATTGGTCACCTCTGTCATATAGAATTTTTTCTGGCACATGACTGGGTAACTCCCAAAGAATAGCTACATGAACACCTGTGATGCAAATACACGTGATTGTGACACACATTTAGATTTGTGGGAACACTTTACAAGGAAATCCGCAACTTCAGTAGTTTGGGGTTTGAACATGGAAATTAAACCTTTTACCTTTCATCAAAACTCAGAGCAACATTTTTTGCTGGTTCTGCTTTGGTATGAAGTTTTGAATTTTTGTGTGTGGTTTCATAATGATAATTTTCATAAGTGGTTATGTGACAGGTCTTCTGCATTAAATGAAACCTTGCAAGCATTAACCCTACCTCTTCAGACCGCTTTAGAAAACCTGCTGGTTTCATCTGGGGGTTTAACTTTTGCCACATTCAGTTTGAACATATTAAAAAAAAAAAAACGTAGAAGAGTCAGAAGCTAAAGAGTTCACATGAATTTAAATGTTTGCTGAAATTAAAACTGGATGTATTTTAAAAAAATTGTTGACCTTTAGGTGATATTTTTTCATGAAACTTTTGATTACTTTCCTGCTAGCTCCAGTTAAGATCCACATGAACCAAATCAGCATGTGTCACACAGCTCTACCATTCATAATTCATACTACTGTATCTCCTTCTGAATCTCAGATTTTTTTTCTCCCTAATCCACTTGGGGTTCTTTCTTTAAGGAACAAAACATAATTTTTCTATAGGGTTTCTCAGGTGCTCCCTAGACATTGTGAAACATCCACATGAGGGGGTGTTCAGGGGCAGCAGACAGTGGACAAAGTCCAGACAGCATGACTCTATTGGAACCATTCTTCTGTAATGTTGGAAGAGGGAAGTAGTGTCCTTCAGCAGATCTTGGGTCACCAATGGATTCAGAGGGCCAAACCACTTCTTGTGGGTGCCTAGTATTGAAGTATCTGGGGAAAAAAACCTTCTTCCTCACTCCCATTGGTTTCTACAGGAAGAAGTAATCTGGTCCAATGAGAACTGAAGCAGCTACATTCTGTGTTAGTTTAGGATAATGGAGTGACAATGGAATACAGTCTCTAGGAAATTCATAGATAATGAATTGTAATAATGGATGGGCAACCCAATTAATGTCAGCCAAAATAACAAGATAAAAAAAAGTCAAACTGAATTTGGTCCTTTTATACAGTTCAAAAATAAGTTGTGTGTTTTACATTTTATTCACCTTTTTATCTACTGGTTTTGGACACGCCAAGAACAGGAAATACTGAGGATTTCATGAGGCAATTTGAACATGAGATATTTTCAGAATAACTTCTATGCCACATAATTTTGGATCATCCAAAAGTTTTGATGATCATCTGATCTGAGCCCATGAACCTTTGAAAGTTCTTACTAAACTAGCATTTCTAAGACAAGATAAGGAACAATTAAAACTTCCCAGTCTTTCTTGTCAAGAATTAGTCTTAACCTAGTACTGTTCCATAATGAGAAGATGGTGTAATGAGTTCCTCTGTTGTTTCCCAGGAGTGCTTGGCACAGCTAAGGAAGGAAGGTAAAAATGGCCCTTTGCACTCTCCTGGTCCTGGGGATGCTCTATGAAGAGCTATACCCTCTTCAGGGTTCCCTGATATCTGCCAGATCCTGAGAGCCACAAAGGGTCATTGTGCACTCAGGGATCACCAGGTCAAAGGGGTGTCCCGGCCATGCCACCATACATACACTGGTAGCCACGAAGGGGTAGAAGAGTTAGGAACCACAAAGGTGTATATCTAGATGGATGGATGGATGAATGATAGATAGATCCCTCAAAGATCTCCCTATGCAGACAAGATCTTCTGTGTGCCAGATGCATGGATTAAGCAGCATTTTAGGCATTTGGAGCAGTGCAAAGTGGCCAAATCACAGCGCAGAACCAGAGCTGATGTCTTTGGTATTACATTGAGAATGACTGTCAAAATGTAAGTCTGATTTCAGAGCACCAGCAAGTCATTTAATGGTTAAACATTATAAGCTACCAAAACTGCTTACCTTTTTGACTAATGTAAGGCAGACAGGCAATTTGTTCTAGCAATCTAAGGAAAGCTAAGATAATTATTTTGGGGGAATTGAAAACATCCCTTTTTATTATCATACAAATAAAATAAGAGAAAAATCCACATACAGGGAATATCGGTGTTGTTTTTCAATTAGCTCAATCAATCAGAATAAACATAGTTAATCAAACTAGTTTTACAGCTCTGATCATCATCTATCAAACCACATTGAGGAATATTTCTGCCTTTATGACATGGCTAAGTAAACTCTGCATAAAATAGTGCATTTTTTCATGTCTCTGTCCTAGTTAAAAATCAAAAGCATTCTATGGGGTAATCTAAAACTGAAGTTATGTCAATCTCATAAGTGTAGTTCATTATCAGGCTGTAAAGGGCTTTTGTGTCTTCTGCTTTATTTTTAAAAAATGAAAAATGATTAACAATAAACAGCAAAAGGGAGGAAAATAAGAGTTATTAATATATTTTCTGGATAACAAATATCTCAAATATTATTCAGAATACACTCCACTTGGTTGCCCTTCAGGAAATACAACAATAATTGGTCTTGATTGCATCACTAAAAAATGTGACTTCACCCAAAGCATTATCGATATAGAACATCTTTAGATATTTTATTCATTATTCATGTCATTAAAAGACTCACTAGTTTGTTTTTAAACCTTTAGATAATTAAATATTCCATTAATAGTTTCCTATTTAATAAAACACTGAAACAAAGTCCCTTTCCAGTTGGTTTCCATGATTGTTTTCAATTTGTGTTAACCTGTGTATTCAGAAGTTTGTGGTGCTTAGGACAAACTAAAGCAGAGAAAAAACTTTGCAGGCCCACCTCTGCCCTCATTTACACAGCTGAAACTCCCATTGATTTCAGGGGGAATTGCATCATCAGATTTCCCACCACCTTTCACCTGTGAATGTGTATTTTTAAAGTGCACAAATTATACAACTGAACTGTATGTTCAGGTAAGAATGATTATCTCTCTGTTATAAATGGTAGTATTGAAGTTTCTCCTGCTAGTATCTGGAGGCTGAAAAGCTTATCTGTTGCTATTTTTAATGGGGCCCAGGTTGATTGTTTTTTGTTAGATAAAATTCAGTAACATACACTTTCCCACCTTCTCCTTTTAAAAGAAAGGGATAATATTGTTACTTAACAGTCCCAATACTTTTCTTACCGGCCTAAGATAGGACTCATACTGACAACTAGAAGAGTTTTTTCTTTAGGTCAAGAAATTAAGCAACTTTATTTTATAACTAAGGATCTTCAGTTCAAGTCCCAGCAAGGACATGTTCCTCAAATTAGTGGAACAACCCTGCTTGTGCTGCATATGATGCAGCTAAATGCACATTAGCTGGAATGGTATGCATGCCATGTATGTATTGCTCTGGAACATCTTTGTATGAGTGGATTTGAGGGCAAGCACTTTATTGGAAGTAACGAAGTAGGGAGGCCTAGAAATGGTTCATGAGAATTGTTGCTACTACAGCTAACAGTTAATGGAGATTCTATTTTAGTTCAATTGGTAGAATCACTGCTTTTGGATCAAAAGCTCTTAAGTTCAACTTCCAATGGAGACAGATTCCTCTCACAGCATGGCACTCATGATAACATATTCATGAGCATTTAAAAAAGACAAAGCACCTTTGACAACTAAAGAGATTGTTTCTAAGTGTTTGTCGCCAGACAATTCATGTCAATCACAAATCCTTGGGAAAATATCTTTCACTACCAGCGATGCTCAATACCCTTACAAATACAGGTACATGAAACATAACAGAGATGCCATCCATGCAGCTGGGAATTGTAAGCAAAGCAAACACAGATTGGTGATTCTGAAATATGGGAAAGACCAAATGTGAGAAGGGCTAAACATTGAACAATATAGTAAAACTATTTGTTAAATATCACCCATTGAAACAGGAATACTTTTAATAATTACGATGGGAGTTTTAGGAGTTTAGAGCCACATTGGAATCAATACAAACTATAATATAATCTATTGCTTTCTCATATAATGCATCTATGATACATTGGCAAGGTGTGCATTAATTCCCCCATCTAGCATCTGGTCCACTAGAGGAAAATAGCCTACTACTGCTGATAGAGTTATTACTTTAACACAAACTCTAGATGTCTGAGCTGCCATGCTGAAGATGCAGGATTCAAACCCTACTAATGACTCATGCAATAGGTATGGGGGAAAGTGGCCATTGCACATGTACTCATGGTTATGAAGTTGTGCATGCAACTGAAGAAGACTATAGAAGTTAAATTCTGCTTTCAGAATGTATATGTATAACTGTAGCTATATAATGTGTATGTCCATGTCTAACTATAAGCATTTATATGTGTAATTATATAAAATTAGAGGAGCCACAAGAATGATTAGAGGATTAAAAAACATGCTATGATAGAAGAAGGGGTTGGGGGTGCCTCCCTTTTATGGACACCCAGCCAGCCAGTAGCTATACAATCCCTGTTAGTAGCTGTTCTCTAATTGCTCTACCTGTAAAGGGTTAAAAAGTATCACTGCTATTCATAAGTAAAAGGAAGTAAGTTATAAACTGGGGATGCATCACTTGGAAGTAACAGAGGAGGAGAAGGACCTCGGAGTATTGGTTGATCACAGGATGACTATGAGCCGCCAATGTGATATGGCTGTGAAAAAAGCTAATGCGGTCTTGGGATGCATCAGGCAAGGTATTTCCAGTAGAGATAAGGAGGTGTTAGTACTGTTATATACAAGGCACTGGTGAGACCTCATCTGGAATATTGTGTGCAGTTCTGGTCTCCCATGTTTAAGAAGGATGAATTCAAACTGGAACAGATACAGAGAAGGGCTACTAGGATGATCCAAGGAATGGAAAACCTGTCTTATGAAAGGAGACTCAAAGAGCTTGGCTTGTTTAGCCTAACCAAAAGAAGGCTGAGGGGAGATATGATTGCTCTCCATAAACATATCAGAGGGATAAATACCAGGGAGGGAGAGGAATTATTTAAGCTCAGTACCAATGTGGACACAAGAACAAATTGATATAAACTGGCCATCAGGAAGTTTAGACTTGAAATTAGATGAAGGTTTCTAACCATCAGAGGAGTGAAGTTCTGGAATAGCCTTCCAAAGGGAGCAGTGGAGGCAAAAGGCACATCTGGCTTCAAGACTAAGCTTGATAAGTTTATGGAAGGGATGCTATGATGGGATAGCCTAATTTTGGCAATTAATTGATCTTGACTATTAGCGGTAAATATGCCCAATGCCTGTGATGGGACACTAGATAGGGTGGGATCTGAGTTACTACAGAGAATTCTTTCCTGGATGTCTGGCTGGTGAGTCTTGCCCACATACTCAGGGTTTAGTTGATCACCATATTTGGGGTCGGGAAGGAATTTTCCTCCAGGACAGATTGGCAGAGGCCCTGGGGGGGGCGGTTCGCCTTCCTCTGCAGCATGGGGCACGGGTCACTTGCTGGAGGATTCTCTGCACCTTGAAGTCTTTAAACCACAAGTTGAGAACTTCAATAGCTCAGACATAGGTCAGGAGTTTGTTACAGGAGTGGGTGGGTGAGATTCTGTGGCCTACGTTGTGCAGGAGGTCAGACTAGAAGATCATAATGGTCCCTTCTGACCTTAAAGTCTATGAGTCTATAAAGGAGCCAATGGGAAGACTAGAACTGGCCAGGTTTGAAAAAATCACCAGTATCATACCTAGAAGCTACTCATTTAAAACCCCAGATATGTAAATAAATTGGGATATGTCTAGGTCAGGAAGACACGATTAGGTTTATCCCTTTTATTTCGTTAGGACTTGTGGCTTCCTCTGTGCTAACCCCAGGAGCTTTTGTTTTGCTTGTAACCTTTAAGCTGGACCTTAAGAAAACTATTCTTGATGCTTAATCCTTGTAGTTGCTCTTTTAAAATCTAGTTCCCAGATGTATTTTCTTTCTTTCTTTCTTTCTTTTATTTTATCTTTTATTTAATAAAATTTACCTTTTTTAAAAACAGAATTGGATTTTTCTGTCTTAAGAGGTTTATGCACGTTTTTTTAATTAGCTGGTGGCAACAGCTGATTTCCTTTGTTTTTTTCTTTCTCAGTTCTTCCCCAGAGGGCTTGAGGCTACCGCACAGGAAGGAATTCCCAAATGAGCCTTCCTGGGCTCTTAAAGGAGTTCTGCAGTTGGGTGGTGGCAACATCTACCAATCCAAGGTCAGAGAAAAGCTGTAACCTTGGGAGTTTAATACAAGCGTACAGTGGCAGTATTCATTTTTAGAATCCTTGTGAGCCCCCACCTTCTGCACTCAAAGTGCCAGAGTGGGGAATTAGCCTTGACACATGCCTTATATTGAAAGGTTGTAGGCGCTCAAAATATTTAGCTTACCAAAGAGAAGGTTAAAGAATGTCTTGGTTAGTCTGTGAGTACCTACATGGGGAACAAATATTTAATAGTGGGCTCTTCAATCTAGCAAAGAAAGTATAACATGATCCAATGGCTGGAAGTTGAAGCTAGACAAATTCAGATTGGAAAAAGGTATACATATTTAACAGTGAGAGTAATTAATCGTTAGAACACCTTATCAAGGGTTGTGGTGGATTCTCCATCACTGACCATTTTTAAATCAAGATTAGATGTTTTTCTAAAAGATATGTTCTAAGAATTATTTTAAGGAAGTTTTATGCGCTGTTATACAGACCAGATGCAGCACTATTGTGTTATTCAGACTACTACAGCACATCAGACTAGATGAGCACGATGATCCCTTCGAGCCTTGGAATCTATGAAAAGACAAAAATTTAGCTCTATAATGTCAGTTAAGGTTTGTCCCTACTTACAATAAAATGATTTTTATTTTTCATAGAATAATTATTTCTTTAAATCAAATTAAATCAATCTCTGTATCTTAATGCTCAAAATATAGCTGCTGATTCCACATCCTAGTTCACTTACAGAAATAAATGAACAAGCTTCCACCCATTCCTGGCCACATATTTATCAGTTGCATCAAGACACCCACATTAATTGCAGGTACTCTAGATTCCACAACACTGGGACCAGTCTCTGCACTGCCACATATGGGGCAGTCTGTGTCTGTGTGGAGCTACCAATTTCAGTTCCAAGGAAGAATGAAGCTTTGTTGGCAATGCAACTACTGCAGATGAGGGAAGAGTTCTCCACATGGGATTCCCTTTCCTCTCTGCATCCATGGCCGAAGAGAAAGAATGTCAAACTAAAACAAGATCACATAACCACAGGTAAATCAGTTTGTACTGCTGCATGACCTTTTAGAATTGTACTTAATCAAATGAATTAAATAAAAAAAAACAAGATTCATAGTGGAAGCCGTGTTAGTCTGTATCAGCAAAAAGAATGAGGAGTACTTGTGGCGCTTTATAGACTAACAAATTTATTTGGATGATTATGAAAATTCATTAAAATTATTTTATTATTTTAACTACTGATACTATGCCACACTAAAAATAGGTTTCTTTTAAGTAAATTCCTACATTAAATAGGTGACTCTGATTGCAGTAACATAATGGCATCCCTCACAAATCTCCTTTCCAGAATCCTACCCAAAGAACTCCTAGTTTAGTTGGTGATTTCTGAGTTATGATGCAGAAAGTACATTGCAGTTAAATTAAATTAAACGGTAAACTTGGAGAAACAGGCATAAAGTTTTCTTGTGTAATTTTTGCCCCACAGCTAGGTTCAATTTGAGCCACCATATGAAAGTTTCTGTGATTAGGCCCCAAAGCACAAAAATACCAATTAATTATGATGATTAGATATGTCTTCATTAGCAGTCTATAAATAAATCATGCATAGCACTGTGCAGCTGGTATTCTGCTTCACTGAAATAAAAATTCCTTTAGTAGGGTATGAAAACAGTTTAATTATAAATGTTCTCATAACTTGGCATTTGTGCTATATTATGAAATTTTTAATATCTATATATCTATATCTGTATCTTGTGACAGACCCAGACCAGTGGGGTACAGGAGTCTGGTAGAGGGCAAATATACTGATCACTGAATGAGTAGTTTTCTGTTCCCTGAGTGACCAGAGAAGAGGCTGCACTAGAGTAATCAGGAACCTGCTAGAACCAGTTAAGGCAGACAGGCTAATTAGGACACCTGGAGCCAATTAAGAAGAAGCTGCTAGAATCAATTAAGGCAGGCTAATCAGGGCACCTGGGTTTTAAAAAGGAGCTCACTTCAGTTTGTGGTGTGAGTGTGAGGAACTGGGAGCAAGAGGCTCAAGGAGCTGAGAGTGAGAGGGTGTGCTGCTGGAGGACTGAGGAGCACAAGCATTATCAGACACCAGGAGGAAGGTCCTGTGGTGAGAATAAGGAAGGTGTTTGGGGGAGGCCATGGGGAAGTAGCCCAGGGAGTTGTAGCTGTCATGCAGCTGTTACAGGATGCATTATAGACAGCTGCAGTCCACAGGGCCCTGGGCTGGAACCTGGAGTAGAGGGCGTGCCTGGGTTCCCCCCAAACCTCCCAATTGACCTGGACTGTGGGTTCTTCTAGAGGGGAAGGTCTCTGGGCTGTTCCCCAACCCACATGGTGAATCTCTGAGACAAGAAAATCTGCCAATAAGCCCAGGACCCACCAAAATAGAGGAGGAACTTTGTCACAATCTATATATACAGAGGGAGAGAGATTTGCTTAGACATTTGCCAAGATATTTAAAATAACTATTTCTACCAGATAGCAAAAAAGCAGATTTTCTAGATCAAGGCTGAAACATTATGTCAATTTTTCTATCTTATTGCTATAAATGTTTGCTTGAAATAGACATTGTCATAAGTAGGATACACTTATAACTATTGTACAAAGATTTTCTCATCTCAGTGTCTCTGATTCTTGTAAATGAGATTATTGTTATATTGTAATATTATTCTTAGAATAACCATCTTTGGAAATCCTTATCTGGAAAGGCCTTAGAACAAAGCATGTGACACAACATGGATGGTTGGTGGTCATATAGTACAGAACACAGTCACCAAGAATCCTTGGTATTTTGAATGATGGTTCATCCATATCTACAGCTATCCCTTTATTGCCAGTATTTGTAATGTGCCCATCACCACAATATCTAGGCATCATTAATCCCCATGACATCTCTAAATATAATCCTGAATTATTTAAAAAAAATTACAGTGAAACTTACAGGAGAGCATCCTTATATAACAAGCACCTGTCTATATAAATTACATTTAGGGATATTCAGAGTCAATGAGTACTTTTCTTCTCCACTTCTATTAAAAGATCATCTCTGTTAAGCAATCATTTTTGTCATTCACTTGCATTGTTGATTAAGACTGATTTTGTTGTATATATCCAGATGTCAACCAATCTGTCAATGAAAAAATCCCTAACAGTATAATTTCTTACTTCATGACAAAAGTAATGTTTCCTGTTTAGCCAAAATGTGGTGCTCAGACATTGCCACCTTTCCTCTCCAACAGACTACCTGAAAAATATCTTGTACTTTTAGCCAAGGTCATATTGGCCAAACCTACATTCTCCTCCTATTCAACCTCCACTTACCCTTCTTTAAAAACCTTCTCCCTCTACTATCCTTCACAATTAAATTGAATAATCCATAGGTCAACGCAGTGCAATTTTACTTTTCTATTAAACTTTCCTCATCTAGTCTCATAATAATTTAAAGCATCTGTCACTGATCTCTTTGACTACCTTACCATTTATTTCCTTTCTCCTCTGAATGTTAAACTTTGGGAGAATTTAAGAACTTATGATAAAGTTCTTGATCTTTTAAAATATAAGAACATAAGACTGGCCATACTAGGTCAGACCATTGGTCCATCTAGTGCAGTATCCTGTCTTCTGACAGTGGCCAAGGCCAGGTACTTCAGAGGGAATGAAAAGAACAGGTAATTAACAAGTGATTCATTATCCTATTGCCGGAAGCTGGGAAACAGAGGGTAGGGACACTTCAGAGTATGGTTTTGCATCCCTGCCTATCCTGGCTAACAGCCATTTGATAGACCTATCCTCCATGAACTTATCCAGCTCTTTTTTGAGCGCTGTTATAGTCTTGACCTTCACAACATCTTCTGGCAAAGAGTTCTATAGGATGACTGTGAACTATGAAGAAATATGGTATTTCCTTTTGTTGTTTTAAACCTGCTGCCTATTAATATGGTTTATTTCTAAATGATTGTTCTGAAGATTGAGCTCTTTTGATGTCCAATCAAGAACTAGAAGAAGCATACCTTCTTACTTCTCAGGAAGAATGACACTTTCAAGGCCAACCAGCCTAAGAGCCCTTCATCTCCAGCTAAGTTATTAGCTTAGATGTTTGATTCATATCAACGTTATTGAAAAGTTAGTGGAAGAGGTTGGGGATCAACTGTCCCAGAGTTACAAATATCAGCCTTGGTCCTGGTGTACTCAGTTGCAGAATACAGTGCACTGGTGTGGACAAGAGACTGCCATTCCCAACCTGTGGATAGGTAGCTGAATCATACCATAACAATCATCACAGGAACTTTCAAATCAACACCTCTACTGTGGCTTTTTGTATTAGCAAACATTGAATCTCCAGCTATCCATTGAGATATAGCCACAGCACATGAACTTAAACATGCTGAAGACTACCCAGAACTTCCCATACAGCAGGCTATGGATAACATACTCTAGTAACACCAGAAATTTCGAAAACTAGTATGGACCACACATGACCAGCTCATATCTCTGAATCTGACCAGGGAATGGCAAAGTGTCTGGACCTCATCTGCCATTCCATACATACATTATTACTGACACAATAAGCAGTTCTCCAGGTTTCAACCTGCCACGCAGATTTGGGACCATATTGAACCTCATCCAAACAAATCACGGAAAATGCAGCTACTTGATTTACAAGAGGAAAATCAAAGACTCCCCTTCATGCAACTCTGGTGAAAACATCCAAACCATCGAACACATCATAACATTGTGCCTCAAATACAGATTCAAAGCTGAATTGGATGATATCTACAACATCACAGAGGAGGCCTTGAAATGTCTTGTGCACTTACAACTGTATCTGTAGAACGTTACTCTGAAGATGCCATGTGCAAGAGAGCTCTCCAGCTAAAAAATAGATCTTTGTCCTCTTTGATACAAGAGACTTTTCAGCTGCTCTGTTCTGGGTAAGACTACATCACTAAGAGTGCTGCACTGCCACCACTCTCTGAACCAAGGAGAGATCGAAATTAAACTTGTTTACGATAATTAAAAAAATATAGAGTGGTGACAGTGAATCATAGTGTTAGGGTATATTTAGATATGGCTAGTTGTTTATAATTATAGGCTTACATGGTTAAGGCTAATGATAACAAGATGGTGGTTGCAAGCAGTCACAGTCAGAAAAATCCAAAATGGTGGTCTAGGAGAGATTCCACAAACAGCAAGAAGGAAGGCTGAGGTGAAATAAAGGTCACTCCAAAACCTGAAGGGAGAGGTCAGTTAAACATAGCACAGGTCTTCAATCAGGTCCAGCATCTAAGGTTCAGGTCTTCAATCAGGTCTGGCTTTGATTGACAGGTTAAGGCCTTGAAGCTGATTGGTTCCTTCTTCAACCCCTATTATTATCAGCCAATCAGGATAGGCTAAAATCTGTATACAAGTCAGAGCTAACAAGCTTGAGTCAGAGTGAGTGGAAGGTACCGTGTGTGTGTGAGAGAGAGAGCGCAGCAGGAGAATCAAGAATAAGAAAAGAAGAGCTAAAATCACTTAAGAAGAGGCAAGCATAACAGAGCAGTGGCAACACCGATAACAGTGATAGAGCAGAAGGACTTCTCAGAAGGAAAAGAAGACAGAGAAAGTAAGCAGGATAATCCTCCTATAAAGAATAATTAAACTGCATTATATGTAGCCATGGGATAATAAAGCTGGATGTTTGTGTACATTTGTTAAAATTTTAACGTTTAAAATCTTGCTGTCAGCATCCTGTATGTGACTGGCCATCACATATAGAATGTAACCACTTGAAGCTATTTCCAGCTGTGTGATATCATAATATTGAGTAATTTAATATATATCTGTGCTAATAACATTTGTGTTATCTTATGATATGTGTTTTATGTACTGTCAAAATGTTTGTTTTTCAAAATAAATGCTTTAGATTTATTGTATTGGGGCATGTTGTGTTAAATTAAGGTTATTTTTGTTTTCGAAGAATTACCACCTGAGTGTCCTTCCAAGGGTCACTAGAGGTAGTCTATTTTAGGGAGTCTTCAAAAAGGTCAGAGAGAAACACTCTGGTAAAACACTGGCAAATCCTCTAGCGTGGGCCACCCCCTTTTACCTACCAAAATAGCTCAATTAATAGATTGAGTTATTGGGGTAGGCAGGACATTGCGGGATGCCTAAAGTCCAATTTTGGGGTGTCCTGGGGTAGGTACACTTCAACCTGGGTACCGGGTCATGTCTGGTGAGAAGAAGGGGGAAAAACTGCTGCTACACTTTTTTTTTTTTCCTTCTCATCATATGTGACCCGGTTAGGTCCTATGTTTGTGACCCTGACTATAAAACGTGGTAGTATGGCCTAGTGACCACAGTCAATAAAGCAGCCCTTCCACTCAAGGCAGCATGTCCTAATGCCCAGAGTCAATAAGGGCAGCCCTTCTACTCAAGGCAGCAGGGCCCAATGGCCGGAGTCAATAAGCAGCCCTTCCACCAAGGCAGCATGGCCTAATGGCCCAAGTCAACAAAGTAACCCACCACTGTGGAATTGCGTGGCCAATTGGCCCGTTGGGAAAGTGGGGCACCATTTAGGGGTGCGTGGTGCCTAGGGTAGGGTGACTCGGGCCCTCCCTGTTCCTCCAAGTTCCAACCAAGAGCCCTGGCGGTGATGGGGTGCTCAGCACCAAGTCAGCAGGGATCCTCCTGAAACAGGCTGACTGGTTCCCCATTTCACTGAACCCAGAGAAAACTCTAAGTCACCTGGGCTGCTTCCTACCCCTTCTCCCTCGGCGATGCTCCAGGGTTCCCCTGGGTCCTCATGTGGTGTAGCTCCTACCGGCATGGTCTCCTCTCCAGGTACATTAGGCAGCCTGTAACAGCTAACTGGAGAGACCCTGCAGTCTGCATCTTCCTCCTTCAGCAGCTTGCCCAAAGTGAGTTGGGCTGCTTCCTTTTACATTCTGTCTCTAGGCTGAGCATGCGCAGCAGAGTCGGAGGGTTGTGGCTTCCTCAGCCTGCAAAGCACAGTTAATCCTTTCAAGGCTAGTGCGGGATAGGTACACCCCGTCACATGGGAGTAACATCTCTAGGGACCAATACCAAGAAATTCCAGACCATAGATCCTCCTCTTTATTGCAACTTAAAATCTACACAAAAATGAATTTTTAAGTTCTCCAGCTAGACAACATAACCTATTTATGAACATCAATTAGTATAGTTGATTATTTTATTCACTCTGCACTTTAATTCTATTTTTTCATTATACCCCATCCCTCCCACAAGATTAGTATCCCATCAGACAACTTCCTTTATTATGATGTATGTTAATAAACCTACAGACAAATGAATTTCACAGGCCCCCACAATATTTAAATTAGCCAACTGTTACTAGTTGTGTAATAGTTCTGGGCTAGTCTACACTGGCAACGTTGAAGCCCTGCCTCGGCAGAGCTTTAACATGTCTTGTGTAGAGCTCGTTAGAGAGCTCTCCCAGTGCTCTAAAAACACCCACGAGGGGTGTAGCTACCAGCACTGGGAGCGTGGCTTCTAGCACTGGGACACTGTACACTGGTGCTTTACAGCACTGAAACTTGCTGCACTCGGGGGGGGGGGGGAGGGGTGTATTCACATCCCTGAGCGAGAAAGTTGCTGCGCTGTAAAGTGCCAGTGTAAACAAGCCCTCTGAAACCTTCCTTAACTAACACTTACTTTCAACCTGATACCAAAAGAACTTTGCTCCCAACAGGGCTTGAATCATGCTGAACACTCCAAAACACTGCACCCGTACCTTTTTGGGGAGACAGAAGGGCATTCCGGTACTTCTGTTACTATCAGAGTTATGACTGAGTTCTGCAAGCGCATTCTGGCACTTATTTTTATTTGTTTATTTGTTTTTAGGACTCCTTCTCTGGCTCTCAGAACTCCCACTGAATTCAATGGTAGCTATATAATCAAAAAATGTAGTATCAGGTTGTTTGATTGAATGAACAGTTTTGACATTCCATTTCTAAATGAACTGCTGTGATCAACCATGACATTTCTGTCCCAATGAAGACATTCATAAAGTTATAAGCTAATGAAAATGGGATGGTTAAAACTGTCTTGCAACCTTAATGATAGTATTAGTTTCTATTTGCTACAATGGACCAAATTCTCTATTGGTGTCAAATGGCACAGCTCCATTAATGTCAATGGAGTTGCATCAATTTACACCAGCAGAAACTGTGGCCCTATAAGTATACTATTTAGTTTTCCTTTGTATCCAGAGATCCAAGTTTATCTTTATTATATAGAATATGGGTTAGATGGAACAAAGAAGATAATGACACTGCCAGCTTCACACAGAACAGATATACTATACTATACTATATATCTCTCTTCCAATTTCTTCAATCAATTTTCATTAGAACTTCCTTGGCTGAATTTTTTTCTACAATAAATGTACAGTCCATGAGAACGTATCATTGTTTACTACCAGTCTCGTCATCAGAGATGCATAGGATTTAGAATGTCCCCCAACACTTTAAAATCAAAGGAGATATCCTATCTCCTAGAACTGGAAGGGACCTTGAAAGGTCATTGAGTCCAGCCCCCTGCCTTCACTAGCAGGACCAAGTACTGATTTTGCCCTAGATCTCTAAGCAGCCCTCTCAAGGATTGAACTCACAACCCTGGATTTAGCAAGTCAATGCTCAAACCACTGAACTATCCCTCCCCCCTTTGTAATGCTCTGTGACCATACATTAAATGTAAAGTCACCATCATCACTGATAAAGTAGAATAGAAGTCATGACCCTGTGGGCCAGTAAAACTGGCCTTTACTGCTTGAGCTAAAAGAGTACTATTAGTATGTAGCATTGGGATATAAACATACCTACATTGAGTGTCTTTTACACCTTTCCATTTACCACATTTAGGTTTATTTATGGTATTTATGGCTTTCCCTCTATTTATAGTGAGGAATTTTTGCAAATATTGTGGTAAATCTTTAAACATTTAAATATGGTCAATGTCCATTTGAAGGGTGTTCTTACAAATAGCACCAGTCACATGATTTTGTTTGGTTACGATATATGTTTAATCAAAGTTCAGGATGGATAACCTAGTCAATACTCATCAGAAAATGATTGGGTGGAGCTGGAACAGGCCTAGATGAACGGGCAGCCTCTTCTGACATTTTAGTTTTTTAACTTTAATATTTCTTACTCTCAGCATCATGAATCATCCCTGGTTAAGATTACATAGTTCCCAGCAAAGATGTGTGAAAAATTGTACATGTAAAATAACAGCTAAATTTACCTCAATGCTGGTGCCACACAAAAAAATGAAAAATGTGTATTTTGCACAGCACCATGTCATGACTTCTGCTGAGCAAAATTGACAGATTAGTGAATAATAGTTAGGAGAAGGAAGAGAATTTCCAAGTTCAAATTCAGCTTGTGCATGCTCAATTAGTCTTGAGTCCATTGCCCCTCAATGTCCATTATTAATTTTTACTAATGTTAATTGATATTGATGTATGCATTGTTCTTATAGCTATGTTGGTCCCAGAATAATAGAGATACAAGGTGGGTCAGGTAATATATTTTATTGGACCAACTTCTGTTGGTGAGAGAGCCACGCTTTTGAGCTTAAATAGAGCTCTTCTGTGTAAGCTCAAAAGCATGTCTCTCTCACAAACAGAAGTTGGCCCAATGAAAGATATTACCTCACCCACTGTGTCTAATCGATATTGACAAACATGCATCTTGAAGGAAAAATAAACCTTTAGTCTTGAAAACTTATCCACATGATAAATAGAACTGACAATAACAGGATAAATTTTATAACGATAGATGTGTGCTAAGTTTTTAAGAGCAAAATCAATGGTCAACTACTCTCCAAACAATATCGTTGAAAGTCATCTGTGTGCTTTTAAACTTTGCTGTAGTATGGACTTTCAAAGGATAACTCTTTAGTTCAAAGTGCAAAAACTTACTGTTTAAAAGTGACTGCTTTTTACGCAACAGACCTGATCCCTCTGTATTCAGAGTCAACATAGCTATGGGAAACTGAAGTGGATACTCATTTGATTTACATATTATTGGTAGGATTGTTACTAAATTCCAGTTTTAGGACCAAATATTGCCTTTAGTTGCCCCAGTGCTATTCCACTGAAGATAACACTCAAATGTACATGAGGGTTGAAAGTGACCTGCAGAATCTTTATTACAGGTGATTTACTGGCAAGATGAACAATGCTGATCTGGAAGTCAGTGAAACATAATAAAAAGGAAATCCCATGGTGTTATTTTTTACCAGAACTCCACAAACCTGTCCCTTTAATGAGTATTTATTTTAAGAAGGCTTTGTGGTTATACAAAACATATTTTTAGTATACTAGCTTTACAGAGAAAATGTCTTAATTTACACATCTATATTTTATCCGGTAAGTTAGCTATTGCATTTTACTCTTTAAACATCTGGGAATTACCTCTTATTCCCTTAACAGGTATTAATTTTGGCCCCAATTCAGGAAAGCACTGAATCATATGCCTAAGTCTCAATAAAGTCACTTTACTGAATCATGTGATTAAAGTTAAGTGACTTTAATGAGACTTAGGCATAGGGTTCAGTACTTTCCTGAATTAGAATCTTCAGGCCCAGTTCTGTAACCCATAAACTTCCATAGGACTACTTGTGTGAGTAAGTATTACTAAGTTAGTCAACATGAATGTCACAGAATCTGGCCTTGAAATAACATTCATCATACTCCATTCCTTTATTTCAATTTGTAATAAAACAAACATGCTTGTGTATACAGTGGGGAAAGGGTGACACAGGATGGGAGATGAATAAAAATTGATCCTCTAGCCCATATCTTACCACTCAAAGTCCCCAAAGTTACACAACCAAAGACAAGTTCCAACATGGGAATACTATTTCTTCAACATACCTGTATACCTATATCAATAAAACATGGTATCCATCAAGAGGTGGATTATGTTGTGGTCAAATGGATTGACCATGATGGCCCCTGTATTCCCATATGCTGAATAAGGGTCACAATTAAGAAATTGTTCTTTGGTTCATTGATTCCCTTCCTCCACTGTGTCATCTCCCTGCCCTCCCAGCTGACAGCAATTTGAAGTCTTCACAGCTATATTTTAGCCTTAATCCAGTTATAGTTCCATTCTCCCCCTCACTTCCTTTCTCTTTCTACCACTCCAGTAGTATCACTGCCAGCACCTGGTTGTACACAGCAGCAAAAACAAAGACAAAGAAGATGTTGGTGTGGACAGCGGGCCATTGCTGGAAGTGAGAATAGATGAGTTCTAATTCATCTAGAAGACGGAACTGAAAACTAGTATTTTTAATAGTCAATGTAAATATCCTTACTTAAAAATTTTGTCATTGGCACCACTACATTCATCACCCACCTGCTTTTGAGTGGCCAAAGCAATGAGTGTACCTGTTGATCCACTAGTAATCTCAAGCCTCGATACTGCATTGAGAAGGAGCAGATTCACCTGCACGAAGTCCCACTGTTGTCAGTGGACTGCACCTCAGCACACACAGCTCATTACCACACCAGGGGGCTTTGTTTGTTTTATTCTATTTAGGTCGGTTGAGTTCCGTTACTCATTTATTCCACTTAAAAATGCAATACCCCTAAAATAACAGTGGGACTTTGGCCTCTTAGCACCTAAAGAACTTTTGAAAATGAGACTTCATCATTGCAATGCTGAGCCTAGCAATGCCTAATTACCTTTAAAAATTTGGGCCTATGCTTCTTATACAACTGTGTTTGGTCTTTTTACTTTGTTATATAAAACTTCCTAGCAATCCACTGGGTAGGTGTGGCCTATCCTCTAGCAGACTTACACTCCTAGCTGTAGTGGGCATGTCCTTTATTTTATTGCTGTTATTGCTCCCTTTCCCTTATGTTCTTGTCCACAAACAAGACAACACTTGGGACTGTATAGTAATGTATATTTTATGGGTAGGAGAGTTGATCATGAGCTAGTTTGTATTCTTCTTCCGGTCTTTTTTCAGAAAGGTTCTGATGTATTCCTATTAAGGACAATAAGAGCAAATGTAGGAGGTTTGCCTATCCACAGCATCAAGGAAAAACTGATACAGCTGAGCCTTACTGCACATACAGATACTGAAAACAATAGTTCTCAAAGTCCCCTTCCTTCCTATCCTTTCCTCTCTCCATTTTTAAATTTAATTATTCCCAAACTGCTTTATGTCCATTACTACAGATGTTAGCTGGGGTTACTTTTGTATATACTGCTGCACAGATGGGTAGCCAATATGGAGCTGTGTAGCTGAATTTTACATATATTTTAGCTAAATTAAGGATCCAAGCACTAATTCTAGCAGCCATGGCTATCATGTGGATTTGACATTTCCCTGAAGATTTTTGGTTCCCAGCTAGTGACTACACGGCACTTATCCATAATGCCCACGTGGTTTTCATCTGAGGTATTTAAATGTTTTATTAATATGATACAAAATTATAATAATTGCACATTTATAATATCTTTCACCCAAGCACCTCAAAATACTTTACAAATGTTATTGAAATAACCTTCACAAAACTACCATGAAGAAAATAATATTACTCCCATTTTACATAAGGGGAAACTGAGGAACAGAGATTCAGTCACTAGCATGAAGTCCCACAGGATATTTGTGACAGTCCTGGTAATAGACTCCCCCATCATCCTGACTCCCCCACCCCTGCTTCAAGCCAAAAGAAGACACTCTCTCTTCCAAGCTAAAGGGAAACTTGATATAAGTTACAGTTATAAGATAAACATTTTAACTTTAGTTAGCATACTTAGAACCCTACAGCCTGGACATTGCCAATGTGAAGTATGTTGCAATGCAAATTGGTCAGCTAGATTCTACTGTCAGGCTATATGATTTTTTTTAGTTAGTTTGTTTTTTTACAAATGGAACAATTATGAACAGAACATGAAAAATAGAGGAAGTTCTTATCAATTACATAAACCCAAACCAAACCCAATTTCAAACACTAAGGTTTAGATGCTCTGTAAAATGAATGCAAGCAAAAGGATTTCTCATAGCCAGAGTTCAAAACACTGAATCTTTATCTAACCACTAAGAGAATGAGCCACCGAGACTCTCCCTTTTTATAATACCTGGACCAGAATCGTCTCTAATGGAGCAATTAGCTCCAGCTGAGCCTAGTCCTGTTCCTTCATGATTGGGTTCCCTATCCATCCCTGCAATGAGCGCAGACAGCTGTTGAAGATACTTAGCCTAGAGAGAGTTTTAACCCCCTCCTTGCCAACCAGATGGCAGGCTCTATACACTGTCACATTAGTTGATCATACATATTGAGGATAACAACGTTTTCAGCTGATTATAGCTTATTCTAAGTATGGGATGAAATTTTCCTGTGAAGGAGACTAGTGGGAATATCTCCGCATTGTGTGTGGATCTGAGCATAAGCAGGGAAGTGGATCTAACGAGGAACATGAGTGCAAATATCTGTGGTTTTGCATGAGATGTGTGGCGGCTAGAATACATTTTTCATAAATTGCCAGGACATCTTAAAAAAAATGTGTCCCTTAGAAAGTGTCCACATCCAAGCTACTCTACTAGGTTGCTGTATGCTTTGTTACTCTTACAGTAGGTGGTTTAACATACATAGGTATATCATAGAATCATAGAATCATAGAATATCAGAGTTGGAAGGGACCTCAAGAGGTCATCTAGTCCAACCCCCTGCTCAAAGCAGGACCAATTCCCAGCTAAATCATCCCAGCCAGGGCTTTGTCAAGCCGGGCCTTAAAAACCTCCAAGGAAGGAGACTCCACCACCTCCCTAGGTAACGCATTCCAGTGTTTCACCACCCTCCTAGTGAAATAGTTTTTCCTGATATCCAACCTGGACCTCCCCCACTGCAACTTGAGACCGTTGCTCCTTGTTCTGTCGTCTGCCACCACTGAGAACAGCCGAGCTCCATCCTCTTTGGAACCCCCCTTCAGGTAGTTGAAGGCTGCTATCAAATCCCCCCTCATTCTTCTCTTCTGGAGACTAAACAATCCCAGTTCCCTCAGCCTCTCCTCATAAGTCATGTGCTCCAGACCCCTAATCATTTTTGTTGCCCTCCGCTGGACTCTTTCCAATTTTCCCACATCCTTCTTGTAGTGTGGGGCCCAAAACTGGACACAGTATTCCAGATGAGGCCTCACCAATGTCGAATAAAGGGGAACGATCACGTCCCTCGATCTGCTGGCAATGCCCCTACTTATACAGCCCAAAATGCCGTTAGCCTTCTTGGCAACAAGAGCACACTGTTGACTCATATCCAGCTTCTCGTCCACTGTGACCCCTAGGTCCTTTTCTGCAGAACTGCTACCTAGCCATTCGGTCCCTAGTCTGTAGCAGTGCATGGGATTCTTCCATCCTAAGTGCAGGACTCTGCACTTGTCCTTGTTGAACCTCATCAGGTTTTTTTCGGCCCAATCTTCTAATTTGTCTAGGTCCCTCTGTATCCGATCCCTACCCTCTAGTGTATCTACCACGCCTCCTAGTTTAGTGTCATCTGCAAACTTGCTGAGAGTGCGGTCCACACCATCCTCCAGATCATTAATAAAGATATTAAACAAAACCGGCCCCAGGACCGACCCTTGGGGCACTCCGCTTGAAACCAGCTGCCAACTAGACATGGAGCCATTGATCACTACCCGTTGAGCCCGACGATCTAGCCAGCTTTCTATCCACCTTACAGTCCATTCATCCAGCCCATACTTCTTTAACTTGGTGGCAAGAATACTGTGGGAGACCGTATCAAAAGCTTTGCTAAAGTCAAGGAATAATATCCATCTGCCCCTCTACTGGCCTGCTTTCTCCATGTGTGGTGGCTGTTGCACGTGAGTTGCTCCACCTGAGTAATGGAATATCTTTCACCTGACATGGTCTTCATCTCAACAAATTTTCAGTCATAATTTTGAAACAGCAGAATCAATATTTGTGAGGAAGAGAAGTAAAACTGCCCCTTCATATTTCTTCCCTATGGAGCTAATGTAGAGAAGGTATGAAAGCTTCATAAATCCTTCACTGAGGCATATGCAGAGGCCACATTTCTGCTTTGCAACAGAATTGTCAATACTTGACAGTATTGTCAAGTCAAGAGCTGCACAACCATTTATATCTTCATATTATAAGGAATAACATAGACCCACATATTCTAAGCCTTAGAGTCAAACACACACTCAGTTAAGTGGGTGCAACTCTCCTGAATTTAAGTTACCACCATATTGTTGTAAACTGAGAACTCCAGCACTGAATCCATTGCAGTTACAGCGCTCACTTACCAAGAATGTGAAGTTAGCCCATAGTGCAGTGATTCTCAAACTTTTGTACTGGTGACCTCTTTCACACAGCAAGTCTCGGAGTGTGACCCCCCCTTATAAATTAAAAACACTTTTTTATATATTTAACACAATTATAAATGCTGGAGACAAAGTGGGGTTTTGGGTGGAGGCTGACAGCTCGCGACCCCCCACATAATAACCTCACGACCCCCTGAGGGGTCCCGATCCCCGGTTTGAGAACCCCTGCCATAGTGGTTCTCAGCCTGCTGGTGACAGTCTAAATCACCCAAATATTCAGTCACCAAAACACACTGGTCGATTTCTAGTCTTACACTGCATGGTCAAGGCTACATTTACACATAGAGACATGTGAATACACACACCCACACTTCAGTCACTTAAAAATTTAGAGCAAGAGGCATGTGATCTAGAGGAAAGATCACAAGATTGGAAATCAATGGAAGTTAGGAGCCTAGGTATTCTGAAGATCTGGACCTTCGCCTCTCTCACTGTTACACTATTTGTGATGTGAGGATAATACTACTTACCCCACAGGAGTATTGTAAGGATTAGCTAGTTAATGTCTGTAAAGTCCTTTGAACATGTAAGTTATAAGTATTATTTCTTGTTCTACTGTTATTCCCCATTAGAGTAAAGGAGATATTTCTCTAACTGGTAAAAACTTTCAAATCAGTAGAAACATTACAAGTGTAAACATTGTGTGTGCCTTTATGAATATCACATTCTTTTAATTTCTTTATTGTATTAATATACAGAAATATATGTTTAACCAAGAAGAATTAGTGCAAAAACTTGATAAATGAAGCCTTGATCAATAATCATGGTAATCTGGAGATTAAAAGACATTGGGTCTTGGTATATTTCTGATAGAACTCCACTGAAGTCAACTAAATTACATCAGAGATAATTTTGGCATGTGTATTAACAATGTATTAACAAGATTCTTCCTATTGAGACAGTTTCCTATGGCTGGTTCCTTGGGGATATATTTAAGGCAGTGGTTTTATATATATTCAAACAGATCAATATCTTAAACTCCGAAAGTTGAGACAAAGATTCTATCTCAAATTGAGGTGCAAAGGAACTCCTTTGTCAATTAAATTGGCAGTTTGTGACAGGCAGAGAAATGTCTGATGCTAAATAGATCACATTTCACAAATCCTTTCCACTTAACCTAATATATTGTGCTTCACAATATAACAGGAGATGCTGTGTAACCCGAGAGAGCCTGTTGTCAAACCAATTGTTTACTTGTGCTTCTTTAGTCAATGTGACTAAGGAAGTTTAATTGGATATCGTATTACAGTGCTGGAAAAAAAACAATGAAATATATATTGTTTGTAGATTCTATTTCACAGTAACTTATTAGGCTATCCTGGGTATTTGCTAACACAAGAGAGCACAAAAAAAGTTGGTTCACATTCTGGGGAAACAGCCAACCAAAGCCCAATCATGAATTAATTTCCTATACAGATTTTGAAACTACATGTTCTAAATATGTATGAAAAAAAAGTTGTGAAACTGAGTTTCAAATTTTATGGTAAAAAGAAGTGACCATTTTAATGTTTCATCAGCTAATACTACACTGTAACCCCGTGGGGTTAACATTTAAATAGATATTGGTGAGCTATAGTTTAAGTTACAAGTTTATCATCTTCCATTTAATGCTCTGAGGTGGTTTCATATTATTCCAGATGGGCAGTACTTTTGCTATTTTATTTATTGTTCTTACTGGTGGATTTTCTAATATTGTTTTTGTTTTACACAAAGTTTCTTTACTAGTCAATATAATTTACATTACTGATTGCCATTATATTAGATTTCTCTCTTGGAGAGCATCATGTAACTCCAATAAATACCAGTAGGAGATATGTTAAAATAGTAGGAACCAATTTACACTTCAAGATGAATTAATAAATAAAATGTGACCGCGTACTGGCTACACTTAGCATGGCAGCAAAAGGTGTCACACTATCACAGCACACTCCCTATTAAATATAAAAATTATGTTAATGCAATATAAAGTTTCGACTCTAAGCTTGCAGAAGTGAGGCAACTCAAGTTAAGGTTCCCACAACAACTGAAACTCTGCCACCTTGTTTAAATTCATTACTAATGGTCTTTCATTACCTGCTCACATAAAGCTGGCTAATGTGCCACTCTATTTGACAAATAAAGAAAGGTCATTTAATGGTAAGGAACTGCATCTTTTTGTAACTCTAGCTCCACAGATACATCATTTTGTGTAGCTACATGTGCTTTCCAATGAATGTCAATATTTTTACTGTAGAGAGGATATGAGCAGACACTGTCCACTGCTCTAAGCAGAAAAATGGAACCCAGGAGACCTGGGGTGAGATTCTGTGCTGTGTCATGTTAAAGAGCAGAACAAAACTTGTAGCCTAGTCAGAGAGGGTGCTAAAGTAGCTTAAACTACACTTGTAGCCTCCCAATTGTATGCTGCTCTACAGCCCCCAGCATAATTTATACAATCCTTGAGCGCTGTCTAAATTAGGAAAGTTTCTCCAGGCTTCCCTATATGCTCCAGCACTGCTTGGAATTTCTGCATCACTGCGTATTGCGGCCCCATTCCCCAGCCCTGCCTTTGAGACACACCCGATGTCAGGGCATGCAAAAAAGGCCTTGGGAGACTGCCTTACAGCTGTCACTAGGGCCTACATCAGAGGGATTCTTCCCCAGGTGAATCTAAGACTCTTAGGACTCTATTATGCCACTCAAGACCTTTTACTTAGGCTATGTCTACATTGGCAACATAACAACAAAACTTTTGTCTTTCAGAGGTGTTAAAAAAACACCCCCCCCAAAAGACAAGTTTTGCCGACGACAAGCGCTGGTGTGAAATGCACTTTGTTGGCAGAAGCGCTCTCCTGCCGACAAAGGTAACCCTGCTCATTGGGGGTGGAAGTTTTTTGTTTGCAGGAGAGCCGACAAACAGCGGCTACACTGCCCGCCTTTTAGCGACACAGCTGTGTAGACGTAGCCTCAGTGTAAAAGAACTAGACCGGTGTGAGTGGGGATCTCACATGTGGGTGCTATTCTTGATTCTGCCACTGACTGACTTGCTGTATGACCTTGGTTGAGTCATGAATTTCTCTTGGCACCTGTTTTCCCATCTCTAAGGTTGGGCTAATAATACTTACCTTCAAAAAGAGCTCTGCAATCGAAAGATTAAAAAATTGTAATACTGCAAAAGTTATGAAGCTGACTTTTGTATTAGTGATTTAAGTTTAACCACAGACATACACGTGAAGCATTTTTTTACTAATGCACATATTATTTAATCATGTAAGGAATAAGATTATTGTGTAACATATCTGCAAAAAAAGAAGAATGCAAAGTTTACCTTGTCTTGATTTTCCTGACTTGTGTATGACGATAATTTCAACCTTAAATTTTATAGTCACATGTTTTGTACAGAATCAAGTGTTTAGTTTTATAAAAAGTAAAATATTGAAAATAAAAAAGGCGGACGACTGCAGAAAGATGTGCAAGATGAAATAGTACTGGCAGTTGTGTACAAAATATTAACATGCTCTGCAGGCTTGTTTTCCCCTTGAAGTTCTTCCAACCAAGCACTGAACAGAGCCAGCCTTGCTTTGCTTATGAAAACTGACATGATCACAGCCCATGGCAGTTTAGTAATTTTTTGTTGTTACATTCAGTGAAGCTCCAGGAAGAAAACTAGCAAGAATCCAACTCTCATCTCACATATAAAATACTGTAATATGACCACTAAGTCACCAAGTTAGTTATCAAATGTATAAAAGCTAAGCAACAGCCACGCACCTATACTGATCTCTCTCTCTCTCTCCTCATAGTTATTGGTGCATGTGTGGATATAAACATGAGCACCATGGCTGAGATTCTGTACTATGCTTCATGCCCAGGGTGAGGGGGGCTATAGCAGATGTGATGGAATGTGATCTTGGAGTGCTCAGGGGTCTGGAGTGGGCTCCAGCATAACTCAGACAGCCCAAATCCGCCTAAGTTATGGCAGCCCAAAATCTCTGTATGCTGTGGCTCTGTCACTGACACACACTTCTACACCTAGCCATACCCCTTCCAGGGGGTCCTTGTTCCACAGTGCTTGCACCAGGGAAAACCTTCCCCAACTGGAACTTGGGCTCTTAGGGCCCTTGTGTGTGTCTCCGGTCCTTTTTCTCAGTGTAAAGTGACTGGAGCAAGTGTGTACAAGATAAAATAGCAGTGGTACCCAATACAGAGAGACAGACAAGACTGTCAAAAATGACTAGTTGTTTTGAGTGCCTCAGTGTTTGCCCAACCTGAGATAATAACTATATATATAAAAAATGAATATAACATTAAGGGCAGCCATTGTTACCTTTGGATCAGATTGTGCCAAGATGTTCTGTAGGCATTCGAGAGAGGGTGCAATAGGTACTCTTCCCTACAACCCTACATAGTAGCTGAGTACAATTGCCATCTCTGAGATCCACAGACAGCTCCATCCTAGTGGCCCTTAGGTTACAAGATACTTCAAAGGTAGCATAGAGACATGGAGGAGAAGGTGGGGCCATGGCCCCATCCAGAGAGCCAACTGGGTGTGCAGAGTGTAGTAGGCTGTGCCCCCGGAGGACTTGTACCAGCAAGCACACTCACCGGGTGTACTAGGAGTTCTGCGAGGAATTATGCCTCCTGGAGTTCCCCAGTAACCACAACACACCTAAGTGACATAATTTAACTCCATGGAGAAAAACCAAGCCTGGATTACAAAGAAGTGTCAAATGATTACCCATGTGGGAGTTCAGCAGACTCACATTTGTGTATCTTTGAAAATTAGACAAGATTAGAAGAGAAATGAGGCCATCTGCTTGCAACCAACCAATCACTGCTCTTTCAGCTGCCACTTACTAGCAATATGGATAGTCCCAGCACAGTACAGCATTCTCAACATTGCAGTCTCTACATTACTCATCCACTATATGTATTCTTTACTTCATGCTCCTAAGGCAACCTCTTGCCTCTGTGGAGAGAAAAGATTGATGTGTGGTTCAAGCATAGCACTAGAATACTGGAGCCCCAGATTATATTCATGTCTCCTCCAAGGGAGCAAAAGAAATAGTGGCAAAGTCCATTAAATCTATCTTTATCACTGCATACTTATCTGTAAAATGGAGCTGTTGTGAGGCTAAGTTAACTGATATTTCAATTGAGATCTTAAATTGTAAGATCCTAGAATCCTAAGTGCAAGATATCACACTTCTTACACTTATCATGCTTTGTATCAAATTCCCATCTCTCTGACTCCCTGATTAATTCCTTTAAGCTAAGCACTGGACATTTTCCCATTTTAGTCTTATACTATCCAAAAGTTCCATGAAGCCACATTCATATTAAACCCAAGACATATATATGATTATTAGCTTACATATACTTTGCACTGTATCCGGGACATAGATTAAGATGTCAGAATTTGTCCTGGTTTCCTAGCCAAACCATCATGGTATCTAATATTTAACATATCAACTCACTGCAACATAGTTATTCTTACTGTATCTACCTTGAATGAAGGATACAAAAAGTAGTAGGTCTAGGAGGTTAAAACTAAGGCTTTCTGTGGCACTTTAAGATGAATTTCCATATTTTATAATGTTTGTGGTTTTTTCAGTTGTAAACTTAACTTTGAATTCCTGGTTTTCAGACAGTTGTGGTGTCTGTTAATTACATCCATTATCATCGAATCATAGAAGAGGTCATCTAGTCCAACCCCCTGCTCGAAGCAGGACCAACACCAACTAAATCATCCCAGCCAGGGCTTTGTCAGGCCGGGCCTTAAAAACCTTTAAGGATGGAAATTCCACCACCTCCCTAGGTAACCCATTCCAGTGCTTCACCGCCCTCCTAGTGTGTTTCCTAATATCCAACCTAAACCTCCCCCATTGCAACTTGAGACCATTGCTCCTTGTTCTGTTTTCTGCCACCACTGAAAACAGCCAAGAACCATCCTCTTTGGAATCCCTCTTCAGGTAGTTGAAGGCTGCTATCAAATCCCCCCTCATTCTTCTCTTCTGCAGACTAAATAAGCTCAGTTCCCTCAGCCTCTCCTCATAAGTCATGTGCCCCAGCACCCTAATCATTTTCATTGCCCTCCGCTAGACTCTCTCCAATTTGTCCACATCCTTTCTGTAGTAGGGGGGCCCAAAACTGGACACAATACTCCAGATGTGGCCTCACCAGTGCCAAATAGAGGGAAATAATCACTTCCCTTGATCTGCTGGCAATGCTCCTACTAATGCTTAAACAAAGGTGAAACCGATTAGATTTATGTTCAGGCAGATTGAAAACAGTAAGCAAACAGCACAATTGGGTAAAGTAAAATCTCCCATTTATTAATTATGGTCTGAATGATCTAAGATGTTATTGGTTTCACAGGTAATGAATTGCTTTAAATCTAAGGACCCAGGCCTGACCCATGAGTCTTTTGACGTTCAAGCACTTGGGACCATTGATGTTCAGTTGACAGTCACACCGATAAAATGAAATCCTGAGGAATGAGCACTCATCAGCAGCCACTGTGTAGCTGGTGGAAATGATTGAGAAATGAATGTGTTCTGAAAAAAAATCAAATGGAATTTTAAAAATTGTTTCATTCAAAATTTTTCTGGGAATTTCAGTTATTGATCACACACACACAAAAAAAACCTTCCCCCAAACACAATTTTTGTTCACCTCCTTTCTCCTCATTTTCCACAAAAGAGGTAGGGCTTTGTTCGATTTTTCCAACAAAATTTTCATTTTGGTCACAAAAGCAATTTTTTGTGGGAAAAATATTTTGATGAAAGTGTTTTGACCAGCTCAAACAGCTTCTCTGCAGCTCCAAGCCTTCCCCCATCTCCAATAGATGGAGACAAAGCCCAGTGAAGTCAGTGGAAATCTTTGGAATCATACAAAGATTTTCATTGCCTTCAATGGGCTTTGGGTCAGACACTTAAGACACCGCATACTGAATGAGGCTGTGGTGCTGTGGAAAAAAACTAGAATATTATTATATAATGAAGCTCTAGATCATAATGCAGATGCACAAGGGGGCTGAATTCAAATTACACAGGCAACCTTAACTCTGGCATTTCCTGACTTTTGAGTGCTTGATTTTGCACCTTTAAGAATGTTCTTTTAATATAGTATTTTGTGTGTAATAGGGTACTGGAGAGTGAAGTGACAGCTGGAGAGAAGAAAGGTGCTGAGTAGGACTAGGCAGAAAACAGGAATTCCATTCTGTGAACATTGGAGGTCACATTTGTTTCCATTCTGAAACAGAACAAAACCAAGACCTTTTGAATTTGAGAGAGCTAGACACCCCAGAATCACCAATGTCCAAGTGGTTAGAGCACTCAAATAGTATGCGAGAGACCCGGATTCAAGTTGCTGCTTTTCCTAATTTGTAGAAGAAACTTGAACCTGGTCTCCCACAAACCAGAGGAGTGCCCTAACCACTGGGACACTGGCTATTCTAGGGTGCTTATCTCTCTCTCTCTCTGGTTTTAATGGAAGTTTCATCCTGAACCAAACTTTCCTGACAAAAGTTTAGTGGAAACTGATATGTTTCCACCAAAGGATTTCATTTAGATGAATGGACATTTTTTGTCAAAAGTCCCCAACCAGTTCGAATGCTGAGTGGCCCTCATCTTGAAGCCATAACAAACAGCTTCAAAGTGGATTTATCAGACAGTAAAAATGTACCCATTGGGTCCAAAGATTTCCCTCCCAGTGCTTAGGAGGGACAGCACAAACCCCCAAGAATGCCTATCCATGATGCCAGCTTTATTCCCACCTCCAGTACCTTTTCCCTGAAGCTGCTACAGCAGTATTACTCAGCCCCAGAGCAAAGAGGGCTCTGCAGTTGTGAGAGAGGAGTGGGATATAGAGGAAGTGAGTTGGTGGCAGCATGGGCCTTCCCACCATTAAGTAGCTCTCCACGATCATACTTGGAATCTCTGTGGAGTTCTGCTACATCCTATGCTGATTATGGTCAGTACCCATCAGGCTGATATAGAACTCCACATATTACATGGGATTAAATGGCTTCCATGCCCCTTGTTTCCACGTAGACAAGATCAGGATTTGTTCCAGGCAGTATCCTTTTAATAGCAATAGGAAGTTATATTTGTGAACATCTTCAAGTGGAAGCCAAAAAAAAAAAAACAATGAATCTCCACAGAAGCTTTTTATATGGCAGAGATCCAGGATACATCAATGATATTCTATAATTTGGACAAATGGGAAATAATTTCTTCAAGAAATTCCTGTATGCATAAACTAACAAATTTACATAACAAAGCATTATGGCAAGCATTGCAAAAATCTCTAGAAGATATATTACTTTCTATGTGCAACATCATTATCAAAACTGATTTGTACCACAATTCCAGAGAGGCACAGTGCTATTTGAACTGGACAGCCTGTTGACCCAGACACTAGCTTTTTAGGTTTCACTCAATACACCAGAGGCATGGATATAACACCTCTAAAGAAATATAGAGATGAATCACTTTATTGCCTTCTCATTGTACACGGACAAATTAAAAAATAATCTATTAAATCAATCAGATTTTCTTTGTCAATCATTTTTATCTGGTGTAATCCAATTTTTCCTCAGATTTACCCAAGAAAGCTACCCATTACATGATACTTAGAAAGGAATTAATAAAAGTGTCCCTAAAACTCCCTTGACAAGTTTCTGATAACCTCCTTGTCTCATTGAGTTGCTAAGAGTTATTTTAAACTAGCCAGTCATTTCTTCTGACCTTTTCTATTATAATGCAACAATGCTTCAATAATAAGTTTATTTGTTGTGATTTATTGTGATGTATACTATCTGCACTGCACAAGAAATGCAATCTCATTTGCAGACACACTGCACTGCTTCTGTCATGTGTGTCACTCACTGTCGGACCGTTTACAAAGTACAACATGAATGTAAATCAGCAATCATCTGCATGCATTCAGAAACATCTGTGAACATTACAAAAATGTTGAAGCAATATGAGGCTGCATAGTTCAGTGCTTCAGGCTACTTCCTTGTTAATCTCTGACTATTCACAAGAGACACTGTATCAAAATCTGAAGATCTGGTTGAACGATTAAAAACAACCTAGATTTGCAGACTTCATATTCTATCTCCCAGAAGTTTAAACCTCGAAGAGAATACACTTATTCAACATCATGCAGTTTCTGAAACTCTCACTGATTGTTTTTAATATTTTATTTTTAGACATAATGTTCCAGGGAACAGTCTTTATTTCGTCTTCCTCAAACTCTTTTAAATGTTAATAACCCGAAGTATTTTCCATGCATTTTTACCCATTATATGACAACAGTGAAAGTCAAAGCTTAGCTCAAGATTCTTTTACAATGATCTTCCAAACAGTTATGCACGTGATTAATTTCACTCATGCAAATATTCCCATTGGCTTCAATCTGACTGCTTTCATGAGGAAAAGCTCAACATGAGTAAAGATTGCATAGTGTATATATATCTGTAGGCATCTGTAGGAACTCTTTCAGACTGGCAGTGGCAAATGCTCAATAGGACAAAAACAATCATGAAATAAATCACTAAATACTAGGGGCGATTTTTCATAAACAATATCCAAATTTGCACACTCACCAAAGTTTGCTTAATTGGGGGTATTTAGGATTTAGTGCGCAACAAAAATCTGACACAAACCTCCACAGACAAACTGGAAAGGGATTCTGTCCTTTGCTCCCCACTACATGTAACCCACTGGTGAGTGTGCATTACAGGTTCCCCTCCCTGCCATTCTACAGACTACAGCGGATATGAATTGTAACAGCCCCCCCACACCCCAACTAAGAGCCTTGGTACTGTAGCTCAAGCTATAGGTGCCTTGGCTTTTTCTTAAGCTCAGGAAGCCCTTGGTTCAATCCTCGGTGTGGGAATCAAGCGGGTGACCATCCCACATACAACATATGTAAAAGTTTCACCATCCTTTAGAATGCTGCAGTCTATACCTCAATGTAACCTACCAACTTCACAGGATTGAAGGAGGGGGTGTGGGAAGGAATGACAGATCTATCTCCTTTTCATATCCTTGTGTTCTCTTGATGCAGAGACAGCAATTACCCTTGCCCCTTGTACAGGTTGTGGAAGGAGCAGAGAGGTGCTAGGAGATTTAACCTCCTTTCCTATTGTATGAGGACTGAGAACAATCTGGATAAAAGGTTGTTGCAAATCTGTATGTTGTAGGACCCCGGAAATGTCACAATCTGGGGCATGTAGATATACAGTCCCAGTGGGGCCCATCCCCTTTTGAACATTTGGCCCTGCATGTGTAAACCATGATACCTATAGGAACATAATCTAAAACAGACAGATGGTGTTGCCATGGGATCTCCACCATTCTTGTTAGCTACTGAAATATGGAGCACAATTAAAATGAAATAAAATAAATATATCTTTATAAACAGACAATTAAATGCAACTACAGGAACCACTATTTACAGAGAAGAAACAAATGCAGAGCATAATTCTCATTTGATGACTAAGAATCTGAAATATCTTTCTCCAGAAGCTTTACAAAAGACTTTTATTGCTCAATGCTGCATATAGTCTGCTAGATAAGGAGCTATTGTAAAAACTGTCACAAACTCACCGTCTTGCTAAAACTCAATGGATAGAAAGAAAGTAACCAGAAATGCTTCTAACCTCAAACAGCTTTCCACAGACGATCAACAAACAACTACAAATTTATATGGCTCACTTAATATAAGGGATCACGGAAACATGTGAAAGAATATTTGGAGAGCACAATATAAAATCTATCAGAAAGAGAGGGCAAGAGCTGAGAAACTGCCTTAGCAAATCCAAAGTCCAATCTTCCAAGCTTGACATCTGTGGTTATGTGACTATTTGTAATGTTGCTTGCCAGGGATTTGAAATGGCAAACAAGTTCTATCCAGCCAGGAAACTGGATAAAACAAAGTGTGCATAAAAGAAAATTGTTCAGAATATAGTTCATTTAAAAAAAAAGTAAAACTAGACAAAATTTAACTTTAAATTGCATCACCTGACCTAAAATCAAACTTGAAGTGTTTAAATGTTGGAGAAATCAGAACAGCTGAAAGTGCAAGGTAATTTTCAGAATAAATCTATGCATTATGATCTCATTCTGAATGTGATTACTTTGGGATAATTTTGGTGTGTGTGATCTGAGGTTTAAACACCGGAGAAATTGACAAAAGAAGAGAGGCGAGGGAGAAAAAGACTGAGCTTCACACGTCTGCTTTCCTCCTGTGGAGCGATTAAATTCAATGTTTATCACTGACCAGTCAATGCTACCAAGGAAACTATTTTGAAACGAAGGAAAACAACAGCACTTTTAAAAAAAGATAAAAAATGGACAGATATCTAATTTAAAAAAAAGGAAATTTATATTTTCCAGTGAACAAACACATGTATTATACACCATCCTTTGCACTCAACAAATATTGTGCAGTAAATCAGGGCTTATATATACATAGTTTTGCATTATTTCTCTCTAGGTTTCTCTCTCATATATTTATAGCTTTAATATATAGAAAGCTGTCTACATAAAGCTTTCTGTTTGTATTTACATATACAAATGTATGCATGTGTTCATGCATGCAACACACTGGCTAAAAATGCCAGTCCTAATGGTTCAAAAATGAAAAATCAGCCCCCCCCCCCTCCAAAATCCATAGGATTTGCCCAAAAATTCATGATTTTTTTTTTAATTATATTTTTTTCTCTCTTGATTCTTTTAAACTTTTCCCCGCCACTGCACACCCTACCCTCATGGTAATGAGTTACAGTTAGTGTTGTCAACACTCCTAAATTAGTTAGATAAAGTGATTTTGGCCTGTGCTGCAGGAGATCTCACCCCCAGATCTCCCTCTGTCCAACAAATAACCCCCTAACCTCCAAATCAATCCTGTCCCCTTACTCCCCACATCGGTTCTGCTCCCACATTTTGCCCATCTCCCAGCCCTCTAATCAGTTCTATTACCACATCTCCACAGCTTCATCTTTGTCCCTCCTGCAGCTCTAGGGTTTTTTTAGCCTCCTTCCAGGCCTGGGGGACAGCTGCAGTAGGGTCTCCCTCACCCTCTAACTGTGGTTTTAATGGCTGTGCCTTTAAGGGCTGAGCTTCCCAGACAGAGTTTGGGCAAGGCACTGTGAAGCTCTTGTTATGCACAGCATGTTGGAACCAGACACAAAATAAACCAGATCCCTTACGAGCACTTTGAACACTGAGCGATTGCTGAGCACCACATTTCCCAGGCTGGGTGTCGTAGGGAAGGAGAGGGGCTGAGCAGAGGAACAGTCTCATTGCTCACACTGGAGGAGGCTGAAGCAGAACTGCATTGAGCGGCTGAGGTCTTTCTGCACCTCTCTGCCCTCTTATGAGAATGGCCTCCACTCCTGAGGGGAGGAGAGAGTTCTGCCTGCCTCCTGCAGCAGCCCTGATTGGCTGCTGTACCATAGGAGGGGGACAAGTGGGGCAGGCAGCCAATCAAAGGGGGATTACCCCAGGCAGGGTAGAATGCACTGTTGTCGCCCTCTTTAGTGGCTGGTCCAAATTAAGATAAGAGCTTACTACAGCTACAAGCTAAAAGAATGCCATTAGTTTTGAACAAGCAGAGCCCCTGGGTGATGTACTGTTCCGCTCCTTAGATACATAGCACAGAGCTTACAGCCGAATGAAGGGGTTGCTTAAGAAACCTTTCTGCCCTCAAAAGGCAGAGCTCTCTAGCATAAAATAATCAGCCCTGGTAGACTGTCTAAATTACAGCAATTCCCCGGGATGCCCTGTAGGCCCCAGTGATGCTTGGATTCTCTGTAGCATCCCCCCATGCCACCTGTATGCCAGGCAGTCTTGGAAGGCAGCTTTATGGTTGTTTCCATAGTACCCACACCATGGGAATCCTCTCCTAAGAAGATACAGGGTTTTTAGCACCCCTTTATGCTTTAATGTGACCTAAAGGAGCTAGAGCAGGGGGTGAAGATCTCATCTCCTTTGCTTTGCAACTAGGAATCCTGGATTAAGCAACTGGTAATGGGAGGTGGTTTTATCTATAATATGCATATACACATATGGTAAGGAGCCAGATGTTGTAACAGTATTGTATACTAATCCTTTCCAGTTTGACCCAGACGCAGCCTATTTGATAATTCAGACCAGACAATTCCATTTTTACAAGAGCCCTTTTAAGTATTTTGGAGGTTTGTTTATTTCTTTTATTAATTATGACACAAAGCAGACGGATGAAAAAGAACTTGGTGATCCTAAATAGAAAGTATAACAGCATTCTTTCCTTGGAGATATTTCATTTACTTTCATTATCAGTAGAAGTGGTTTCAAAATTGCGAGGGCTGTTTGGGGGATGGTGCGTGTGTGGGGAGGGGAGATGGGGCGGGGGATGTTATTTCTGCTGTCCTAATTTTTTCACTCCTTCAAAAGTGACGTTCAGTCTAATTAAGCCATCCCCAGACACAGAAGCTTCATAACATATGTTTGCCAGGTGGGTTCTCCCAAACTCTCATAGCTCTACTTCCAAATGATTGCAAACAATGAACACTCTGACAGAAACAAAGAATGATCAGAATCAGAGACTTGACAGGCAAGAATTAGATTTAAGAATACAACTTCCAGGCTTGGAAAATAATCATTAGCAATCAGTGACAAAATAAAGGCTCTTTCAAGCTACAGCAGTTACTATGGGGAAGAGAAGAAAAGTGTATGAAAGAAAATTCCCTTTCTCCCACACCTAAATCAATTAAGCAACTTAAAGCAATGTCACTTCTAAGCTCTATTTGAAATTTCCTGAGGGTACTCTGCACCTTAAATGGCTGCGCCCAGCATCTCACAGGATGAGAGCTCTTAGAGTGGTATCTCCCCTTCACAAGATATTTAGAGTGAGTAGGCAACCTTTATTGGCCCTGCCTATGTGGCGGTCACATCCTGTGTTCTGGGTGCCTAGCAGACATCAGGAGATGCAGGGAGATAACCAACTGACCCGCTGTGTCAGATGAGATTAAGTGGCTGTCATATAGAGGGCACTGAGGATATGATACTTCTGAAGGGCTACATTATGTTGAGCATAATCTCTCACTGAATTTCTCTGTGCTTGAGGAGGGTGTAACTTCCTTCCCTTAGTGAGCCAGGGCAGGTCTCTGAGCAAGCGTAGATAGGGGCAGCCTCCTTTTCTTCCTCCTGCTTTCCTGCTTGCCTCCCTTTCAGGTATGGGGCATCCCAGGAGGCTCTTGGAGGAAGCAAACTCTTACACTGCAGCAATGTCCAAGGCGGGGACTGCAAGTGTGAGTAGCCCTTGCATAGCTGTGCAATCAGTGAGTTCCTTGTGCCCCACTCCCCATCCAGCCTGACCCTCCCCAACACGTACTTCTGTGTGTCTCCATAAGGACAGTCTGGGAGCTCAGAATGTTTAGCTTACCGCTGGCAATATGGGAATGTGTGTTTATCACAACAAGAAGAGAACTTCTCTTCAGTAAAAGATCATCCAGGGATACTTAAATATGTGCAACCAGAGCACATTATTGGTGCAGGGCTCTGCTGACCACTGGCCATCCCCTAATTGATAGCATCTCAGGAGGAAGTTATGAGTAATATATGATCACAGTAATTAAGAACCTATATGACTGAGGACAATGAATGGTAATGGCCGTCACATGAGAAAACTAAGTGGGCTGGAGGGGAAAATCCATCATCCCAGAGCAGTGCAGTATAATACTGCACTGTTTTGTAGACTATCCTTCATCCGTGGGCTAAAGTGTGGTTTTAAAGTCAAAATCCAGTAGGGGAGATAAGGAGGCAAACTGAATTGCCAGGGTTATCACATCCATTGAGCTACCACACGTGCTGCAAAAAAGGGTAAAGGTTATGCTTCCCTAGTCACTGAATACCAATACACTGGTATTGTGAGTGGCCCCTGTATAGAGACCTGATCCATCTCCCCTTGATGGAAAGGGATCCAATCGGTTTTGGATCAGGGTCAAACACTCCAATTCAGCAAGGCACTTAAGTGTGTGCTGAACTTTAAGCATGTCTTTAAGATCCACTGAACTTTAAAGGGAGTTTCATAAGTCTCTGTAAAGGTAGAAAAAGACCTTGTAACTTTAAAATAATCCAAACTAGGACAAGGACTGCACAGGTTACCTACACCCTGAGCTATAATAAAGAGATTATTCTGCTCTGACGCTGAATTCATTATGGGTCCAGTTTTCAAAACAGCTCAGCTCCCATTTAAGCACCTAACTAAGAGTCTGATTTTCAAAAAAGCTAAGTGCACTGAGTGTGGTAATCTGACCATACATACCTACTCCCTTTTAAAGTCTTGCAAGCAAATTGACATTCTTGTACCCTATGAGGATTCATGGTGGTAAAAGAATTGCATGGTATCTCAGGGACTTGTGGCTCATCTAACAATTCCTTTATAAAAAGTAGTTTTAGATTTTCTTTGGTTCTTGCCTCAGTTAAACATAACTGGTGGAAATGGCATTTTGAGGCAGAACAAAAATGTTAATCTAGCTAACCTTCTTCAGATGTTAACAAATTATTCACATTCAGCCCAGTCTCCTGAAATTCTGATTACACAAAGAACTCAATCTCACAGCTAGTCAAAGTAGCGTTTTCAGGGAATCTCTCTTACCTACCTGGTGTTATACATTTGTTTTCCATATGCATGCCCAGCTAATGTGCTTAATCTTTTGGCATTTGTGACATTTTGCCTTTTTATAATTCCACGGAGAGATTCTATTTATCACAGTGAAAGCATTCTAGCTGCTTTGAGTTTATCTTGTTAACTAGGGCATTGCATATTTCATACTCATTTCCCTGTTTCTCTGCAGGCTCACAGCTGACAGTAATGTCCAAGGGCATTTGCTCATAGGCATACCCACAACCATTGAGAGGGATCTGGGGACCAATGCTCTCCAGCTTTTTATTATCCTGGGATTGTCCACCTCAATACACATGCAAGACTAAAGTATTCTCATTCCTGAGCATACCCCGCCATCTTTTTGTTTCTGTGGGCACATCACTACAAAGAGGTCAGGAGGCACTTTCCCCTGGGGACCTTGAAATTTACATTTTAAACATATCTTGAATGTAAAAGGGAAGTGTGAAACAACTGGTAAAATGCATTGTTATCCCAACAGACACTAGGATTTAAAATAGATTATGCTCATTTCATAATCCGTGAATGGCTTTTTTTATACACTTGACAGATCAGACGTCTGCCTGACGAATAATTTCACTTATTTTTCTACACCTCTTTCCTTGTCCAGTAATAGCCTACTATTAACAAATATTTTTCTTTGGACCTCAAGAGTCACAACCATAGGGGGAAGAGACAGACCTTCCCCACCCAAATTTTACTCTAGTGATATCTCCCCTACTACATGAGCTCTGAATGCCCACTGAACTGTTGCATATAAAAATCTCCATGTGCATTTCATTTTTCCCTACACAAATTTTAGTTCCTTCAGGAAGGCTGAGAAGCCTAAAAAGAGTCAAAGAGCCAACATCCTGTGAAGAAGTTTCAGACTGAGATTGCAAAACTAGACAACTTTCAAATGATCAGCTTAAATATTTCAAAGACAACTTTCATCTACATTCCCAGGGATGAATCTATTACCAAGGTTTGCATCCTTCCTGTCATTCATCTCTCCTTGTGCTCACACTGCCCTTCACTCTCTTCCTCAGAACACCAGTTGGAATGGGTGCCACATGGCTTTTTGTTCTTGAGACACAGTCTCTTTTCTAACTCCTTACTCGGCCTCTTTGGAAGTCAGAGTTCAAGTTCTTCTTACTGAGGCTACATAACACGAGCACCCCCAACCCTCTACCAGTCTATTCTGTGTTAGTTTCTCCTAAAGATAACCAAAGTTCACTGGCATAGTGTAGAAAAATAAAGAGAAAAACATAAGATGAAGATGATTAAACAAAATGACATTGATTTAGCATGTCAGTGTTCCACACATTGTTAAGTAGTCCCCAAGGCATTATTAGTCTTCTAGGTTTTTGGTTTCTCCCTGTCTGGCTTTAAAACAGATTTAATGACCCTAAAATAACATTTTTTAAATAAGCCTTCATTTCACCTAATAATTCCCAGGGAAACTTGCTAGCTAAGCAAAATGTTGTGAGCTGTTTATCCTAAAAACCCAACAATACAAGTTGAAGTACAGAATATAGAAACTATCTAAGATTAAAAGCTCACACAGTGACTAGGCGAGCAGTAAACTGAGGCTACTGACTACCATAATAAGCTTGCTTGTTTTACTGTTACCTCATCTTCCTACTCCCCACACCCAACCCACTGGCCCATATATCCATTTCATCCACCAATTGCATCTTGTCACAAACTTAGGTTTGGGCAGGGACTGACTTCTTGCTACTTTTTTTTTTGTACAGCAACAATACAATGGGGCTCTGATTGTTGATTGGAGGCCCTAAACACTACTGGAATACAAATACAAAATGAAATAAGAAACTTCTACATCACATCTGGGTCAAAAATAGCAATCTATTGTAAAGGAGTGTAGCTAGGGTGACCAGATGTCCCGATTTTATAGGGACAGTCCCGATTTTGGGGTCTTTTTCTTATATAGGATCCTATTACCCCCCACCCCCGTCCCGATTTTTCACACTTGCTGTCTGGTCACTCTAAGTGTAGCTCTTGTGATTAATGCACTGGACAGGGACTTAGGAGATCTGGTTCAATTCCTGGATCTGTTAAAAATTCTTGTGTGATCTTGGACATGCCCTTTGGACCTAGATCCTCAAACGTATTTAGGTGCCTAAACACCTTCGAAGATTTGGGTCTTAAACCCTCAGTGAACATGCATGACATGCTGTGCTTAGAATGATATAAGGAAAACCATAGCAGGGAAATCAAGTGGATAGAAAAAATCAATACTACTATCTATTTAGCTAGAAAAATGCTTTTTACAATAGCTGATGGAATCAGATATAAGATATATTGATTTATTGAGCAGTATAAAGAGGGGAATGGGGGCATCCAAGAGAGAGATATTTGGGGGACAGACAGAGAAGAGATCAAGAATGCAGCCCCCAAAACCAGAGGGATCTATGATTTTAGGTGCTCCAAACTCTCATCCTTCCAGGGGGGGTGCCTGGTCTCATCCTCTTCCTTCACCAATATGATTCCTTTTGATGATACGCTGCCACTGATTTCTCCACTCTTATCTGCACATTATGCCTCCAAGGAGGAAAGTCCATTCAAGTTAATGGAAAGACTTCTATTTACTTCAATGGAGTTTGGAGTGGGCTGTCTCTGACAGGAATGCAGGTATGCAGGAAAGTTAATATAGCACAGAGCTGCAATAGATTCCACCTAAATATTTGCAGAGTGCTGTAGAGAGCATGCACAGAGAATGACGGCTCCACAACCTTCTCCCCAGCCTTGCAGCCCCAGTAATGTGGAGTTGTAGCTGAGGATTTAACAGGGAGCTACTCTCTCCCTTCTACATGTTAAGCCCCATTTGGATTCCTCTGACCCCATCTATGGCTTACAACAGAAGAGAGCACAGATTCCTATATTAAAAGTTTGATAGCATTATTCATAAACGTCAGCTCTGAATCTAATGTTTCTAATAATAGATATGAGTGGTTGAACAGATTGCTTCCTACTTTTGCTGGTGTCAATCTGGCTTTACTTAGGAAAAAGGAAAAAATAAACAGTTGATCTCTTTAAACATTTGTGAAAATTAAACATTAATCTCATATTCTTTAGTGGTGTTTTATATACACATCTTAATAGCCAGCAAAGTGATGTCCCAACAGAAGTGTATTATCACAGGGAGGGAGGGTCATATATGTATTCATCCATCTAAGAGAGACAAGGTGGGTAAGGTAATATCTTTTATTGGACCAACGTCTGTTGGTGAGAGAGACAAGCTTTCAAGCCACACAGAGCTCTTTTTCAACCACTAAGTAATATATTACTGATGCTTTATGAAGGTCATTCAAAAATCTGAGGAAAAATGTACATGAAGCAGTGGGATTCAGCAAAAGAAGCAAAGTAAAAAACTGCTGAATATATAGAGTATCTTCACCAGAAGTGTAAAAAAACACCATGACAGAGGAGTCAGACATCTTTTTTCATTTTGTTTTATTTTCATTTTTTGGCTATGTTTTCCCAAACATCCTACAATGATTAGTGCCTCTAAGGAAGTAGTCGTGGTTTGACTAATTGCACATGTCCTTTTGTAAAGTATTGGACTTAGTTCTGCATGACATTCTGATTGAAGAAAACAAAAAAACTAGTTCTCTAAAACATCAATAAAAATGATTTGAGGGCTCGAAAAATGCTGTATTATGGGAGACCAAAAGAGCTCAATCAGTTTAGCTTATCAAAAAGAAGTTCAAATGGTGACTTGATCACAGTATATTTGTACATTAATGGGAAGAAAATACTGGGTACAAAAGGAGTCTTAATATGGCAGAGAAAGGCCGAAAAGGAACCAATAGTTGGAAGTTAAAGCCAGACAAATTCAAATTAGTAATTAGACACATTTCTTTAAACAGGGAGGGTGATTAACGATTGGAGCAAACTACCAAGAGAAATAGTGGATTTTTCATCACTTGATATTTTGAAATCAAGACTGGATGCCTTTTTAGAAAATATGCTTCAGTCAAACACAAGTTTTTGGGCTCAGTTCAGGAGTTACTAGGTGAAATTCTATGGCCTGTGTCACATAGGAGGTCAGACTAGCTGATCTAATGATCCCTTCCAGCCTTAAAAATCTATGACTATTCAGAAAGCTTTCAAAAGCTGGTTGAATGCCCAGATTGCTAAATAATATTCATATTTAGGGAGTTTGTATTACCTATTTTGTCTGAACATCCAGTCCTCACTTATGAATGCCCATGGAAATACTGACTGAATAAGAACTGCAGGTTCATGTCCATATTGATGATACACCTCTACCCCAATATAACGTGACCCAATATAACACAAATTTGGATATAACACAGCAAAGCAGTGCTACGGGGGGGGGGGGCAGGCTGCACACTCCACTGGATCAAAGCAAGTTCAGTATAACGCCGTTTCACCTATAAGATTTTTTGGCTCCCGAGGACAGCATTATATCAAGGTAGAGGTGTATATACTTAGTAAATCAAAATAAAACAGGGTAGTGAACATGGGTTAAATTTGAGTTTGGGCCTAGATAACTTAATTTCGTCAAATGCTAAGTGAAGTTTGGTATTAATAAGGAATATTATTGATTTGATTGTAGGTGAAAAGAAACTGGAGTAGGCCGTGCACTCACCCTGGATTCCCCCTCCCTCCCCCCTATAATTCCATTTCGCTTGTCATACTTAATTGTCACAAGGAACAAGTGGAAATGTGTGAAAGGGTAATTGATGACCCACCTTTAATTACATTTAGCAAAGGAGAATGGGCCTTATTCTGTTAGACAGAAGTCTATTGCCAACTCCTCCTCACATGGGCCTCTCACAAGTCCTGATTACAAAGAAGACATCTGTTTGTGGTCACCAACAGGTTTCACAAAAAAATGTCTGCCTCAGACTGGAATCTTCCATGACCTCAGATTGAGATACCAAATTATTGATCCAAATTATGAGGAGCTACAACCAACATGCAGGAATCTTTAATTGGACAAGGTTGATCCTGGGCTGGAACAAAGAGGGACCTGGACCTTACAGAACACTCTAACCATTCAGAAAAGGGGGAGAATTCTCTCACATCAACAATGACACCTGAGGTTGTATATTGCTCTCTTCCCTGGACCAGTGATTCAGAGAAGGAGAAGTGAAAGGCTCCAAGCCTGAAGTCTATAAGCAAGAGGGAAGGAGACTGACAGTCTCCCTGCATATGAAATGAGATCAAGCTGTTTGCAACATCAGAATTGTTTCTCAGCTAAGACCAGTCAGGTGAGTTAGAGACTATGAAAATGTTAGAGTTCTTTTGTATAGAATTCAGAGAAGTATTAATTCTTCAACAGTCCATTAGAAAGTGTGTGTGTGTAACTAACAGTTTCCCGAGGTAGATGGTAAAATATCATATTAAAGTAGTGAGAAATTAGTTTGGGTAAAAAGCATGTTATTCCAAAGCTGCTAAGTGCCTGATTTAAGAATCACTTCTGTATCTGTGTAAGAGTTCAGAAAGATGCAAACATTGTATTAATGTGGGAAGGGGTAAGCTAAGTAAATGGAATCTAGCATATGTTGCATGTTCAGAGAAACTTAAGGTAGCATACTAAGAGGGAAACTATAAAAAATTCATTCTAAGGGCTATACTTCCTTAACACAAATGTGAGAGTAAGTGTTTGCTTTTAGCAGACTCTTAGCCCAATTGATTAGATTAAAAGAAAGGCATTCTTCATTAGCTTTCCTGTGAAGTACTGAAGTAATAATAATTCTTGGGTTAACCTTATAAATTGATGTAATTACTCGCTGTACTAATTGGCAAGCCAGATAAACTGAACCATTGATGTATTGACGAAAGTTGCAATTGAAATTCAATTTGATCATTGCATTGTATTTCATTTGATTAATTTAGGGAAGATAAGAAGTTAGTGACATATTTGCTTAGCTTCATCTTTGTTTGTTTATTCTTTAAATAAACCTATAAAAGCAGAGTCAACTGGTTCCTAGCTCAAAATGTCAATGCAGGAAAAAAACCTATTTACACTGAGTAGCTCTTGGATCTGTATTTGATTACAATCCTAGTACCACTACAATACCATGTTAGTCTTTTTCTATTTTTTCAAATAGGAGTGTTTTAAAAAGAAAATTATGGACTTTTTCCCATGTCACAAAACTACTACAGAATTTGAAGACAATCACACAAAACAAATCCTGCCAATTTCTAGGTACCTCTTCACATAGCTGCTAATTTAAAAATTAAAAACAAAACAATATTACAAACCATGTAAAGTATTAAAAAACATTATCCTTTTGTCAAGATTAAAAGAAGCAAAAGAAAAGACACTGAGCTGGCACAATTCCCTCCTAAGATCCCGTTAGGGTGGTGCAGCTTTGCTAATGTACAATTTATCTTCTAGAAATGGACAAACCTAAAACTTCCGTTGTTTGGTTTCAGTTCTTATGTGCATGTAAAAATCTGTATGCTTATCAGCACTAATGGGGTGGAAATATCCCCAAAACACAGTCGTATGATATTTCTGGATACACTGATTCTGGCTACAGCTGGAATACCACAGAAGAGTCTTGCCTCTTATTTTACAACTTCTGATACCAATCTTGGCACAATTAGAAATGACAAAGCAATGCAAACATGGCAGAGAGACATATCATTTTAAGCCTGATCCACAGATCGTTGTAGACAGGGAAATCAGACTTTCTATTCACTTCAATGGGCTTTGATCAGGCTGTGACACTGCACCCCATATTCTTCACAGTGATATTATTATGATAGGTTTATGGCATAACTATGATGCATTTTGTACAAGATAAGTCATGTGAGGTGTCATTGGAAAAAGTTATGCTGGAAAAAGTCATTTGAAAATGATTATCCTATTTATATACATGTATCATTATTATATCTGAAGTTATGAATATTGACTATGTATCTGTATTTCAAATGTAGTTACACCTGGGTAACGCCCACTAGACAAGATGTTTTCAGTCTAGATAGTGGGTGGGAAAGGGCCTATTCAGGGAAATGTGTCATTAGGAAAAAACAATAGGCCTTAGGAGAAGATAATCTCCCACCCAGTGGGCCTTCCTGAGAATGCTACAGACAGCCTGTAAATAATAGCTGCTATGACTCTACTAGGACATGTGATCAGATCACATGTCTCTGGACTCCACATTGGGATGTCAGTATTTTTCCACAGACTGTCTGGGAACCAAGCTTTGGAACAAAGGGTTCCCGCCATATGCAAAAGCTATATAAGGGAGGGAGTGACATCAGCTGTAGTTCTTCACCCCCCACACAAGAGGACTCCTGAAATCACCTGAGGAACAAAGACTGAACTGGGGGGAAGTGCTGGACCCAGGCTAAAGGGATTTTTAGCCTGTGTGTGAAAGACCAGGGGATTCCAAGTATTATAAAGCAAGTGTAGTTTGTGCTTTAAGAATCTGCAACCTGCTTGTATTATCTCTTAGGGTGAGAATCTGCTAATTCATATCCAATCTATCTGGTATATTAAGCTTACTTTGCTAGGTAATGTGCTTTGATCTGTTCGCTATCCCTTACAACCACTTAAAATCTATCTTTTGTAGTTAGTAAACTTGTTTTTGCTTTATCTAAACCAGTGAGTTGGAATGAAGTGTGTGGGAATCATACGTCAAGGGGCAAAGGCTGTTTCATATTCTTGTCCACACTGAGGGAAGGGGCAAACTTTATGAGCTAACTCTGTACAGTTCCCTGTGCAGTGCAAGATGGTATGATTTTGGGTTTATACTGCAGAGGGGGTGTATGCCTGGGGAGTTGGGAGTTGCCTTAGGTGTAGCCTTCCTATACAGGGGCTGGTCAGAAAGCCTGCATGTAACTGCAGCTGGGTTTGTCCCTACCTGTATGTATGCTGATGAAAGTGCAGGCTGCAGGGCTTTGCAGCTTGTCACAGCAGCACAGTGTGAGAGGGAGCCCAGGCTGGTGGGCCAGGGGGCTCAGTGGTACCCCAGTTCCAGGTGGCACCCTGGGGGGAACCCATTACACAGGCCCTACCTGTTTTTCAAAACCTGAAAAAGAGTTCTATTTGCATTCCCATTGGTGTAGATTTATGGGGAAGGAGGTGACCTCATTTCATTTGAATCACTTTGTTTAGCTCTCTAATAAGAGGAGTGATATACTGTATATGCTGCAAAATTTAGGCATTTATGCAGGACATGAAGATAGTTAAGTGGTATGTAACCTATTTTACTGCTTTGGATATAGTACTATTAATAAATTAATTAATAATGTGTTGCTTTGTACATTAAAATGATGTCCTTGACGTTAAACATACCTTAGGTGGTGAAGATTTCGGGGAGGTATTTTTATTCTTTATTGATCTAGCCACATGAAAGTTTTAAATTTATAAAACTCATACTGGTGCCTTTTATTCTTGACATGGTTAGTTTTACTGTTGAATCTATTTTTAAAATGATATTGTTTCATATGATTCTAAAATCCTAATAACAAGCTCCTAATTATAATTTCCTAAAACTGTAACCGTTGATGGAAAAGCAACGCTAAAAGTTGCAGATTCTGAAAGAAGCCACTATTCCTTTCTCATCATTAGAGAAATTTAGCAGAATTTGAACATATCCTGCATCTTGGGGGAATCTAGCTTTATAAAAGCAGAAATTTAAAAATCTGGGATAGAAGAATGTCCCACAAATCAGCCCAAGTAATAGCAATTAATTATCAACAACACAGAAATTTAGAACATTCCTTAACATAAATGGTCCTTTTATGAACAAATTGCCTCTTTGTGTATTTGTGTACTGACCAGGAAAAAGACACAATGAAAATGATCTTTTCCTGTCCTTTTAAAATGATAAAAATAAGATAATCTCCAGGTGATCTTTTTTCATAAATCACTTCTAAGCTTAGTGGCTACCCTGAGTTGTGTTCTGACATCTTGACAATAAAGAAGTGTTTATGACAATCCTGGGGGGGTTGTTCTAAAGCCTTTCCCTACTGTTAAGCAGTAAATCAGTGACTGACAAGATTCCTAACCTGCCACCTCCTACCAGGGTGACATTAAATTTACACTATATACTGTAATCTCCTTCCAGCTACCAGAATAAGGACAATAGAAAAGTCACTTTTAGACATCAATGCCAAGGTCTGGATAACTTCTACATTAATACACTACCTTGATACAGAATTGGAAGACACCCTGTCCCCCTTTCCCCACAAAAAATACTGTTATACTTAGCTAAAAATTACCACACTCCATTCATAGGGGAGTAAAAAAAAGGTTTAAGTGGAAGTGGATATATGGTAACACACACACCCTCTCTCTTTCCCTCTCCTATCTCTCCATGGGACCCCACAGAGGTCCCTCTGTAAATGCTATATAGAAGTCTGCCACCCATGGGTTTCAAGTCATCGGTGACTGGTTGAGGCACAGTACTGACTAAGGGTATGTCTACACTGGCAGAGTTACATTGCGCTCAGAGAGCGCTAAAGGGAAACCTCTGTTGTGTGTTTACACCATCAGCTGCCTGCACAATAGCTTGTTCACACTTGTGGCACTTGCATCGATATTCGGAGCAGTGCACTCTGGGCAGCTACCCCACAGAGCATCTCTTCCTCTTCTGCTGCTAAGAGTTGTGGGAAGGCAGAGGGGGTTGCGGGGCATCCTGGGTCTTGTCCCAATGCCCCATATGTATTGCTTTGCATCCCAGCAATCCCTGTGCTTCTGTCCACATTTGGCACCATCTTTCAATGGTTTGTGTACTGTGCGCTCTGCCTCTTCAGTCTGCAGGAATGGATCCTGAACTGTTGACCAATATGTTGCTTGCTCTCACTAATACGTCACGAGTGGCAGTGGAGTTATTCCTTAAACTACAAAGGCAAGAGAAGTTCAACATTGATCTCGCCACACATAGTAGCTATGACACGAGATTGCTTATGGCATTCATGGAGGTGCTGACCACAGTGGAATACCGCTTTTGGGCTCAGGAAACAAGCACTGAGTGATGGTATCACATTTTCATGCATGTCTGGGATGACGAGCAATGGTTGCAGAACTTTTGGATGAGGAAAGCCACATTCATGGGACTGTGTGATGAACTCACCCCTGCCCTGCGGTGAAAGGACACGAGAATGAGAGCTGCTTGTCGCTGGAGAAACGCGTGGCGATTGCACTGTGGAAGCTGGCTACTCCAGACTGCTACCAATCAACACTAACCAGTTCAGAGTGGGAAAGTCGACTTTGGACTTGTGTTGATGTAAGTGTGCAGGGCCATTAATCTCATCCTGCTCTGAAAAACTGTGACTCTGGGCAACGTGTGTGAGATTGTGGATGGATTTGCACAAATGGGCTTCCCTAACTGCAGAAGGGCGATAGATGGCACGCATATTCCAATTCTGGCACCTAGCCACCGAGTATATTAATCGGAAAGCATATTTCTCTATGGTTCTCCAGGCGCTTGTGGATCACCGTGGGCTGGTCCAGAAAGGTACAAGACACACGCATCTTTCGGACCACTGGCCTGTTCAGGAAGCTGCAAGCAGGGACTTTCTTCCCGGACCAGAAGAGCACTGTAGGGGAAGTCGAAATGCCCATTGTGATCCTGGGAGACTCCGCCTACCCTTTAATGCCGTGGCTTATGAAGCAATACACAGGGCAACTTGACAGCAGCAAGGAGTGATTCAACAACAGGCTGAGCAAGTGCAGAATGGCTGTTGAGTGTGCTTTTGGCCCTTTAAAAGCCTGCTGGCGCTGCCTATATGGGAGGCTGGACCTGGTCGATGACAATATTCTGATGCATATAGCCGTGTGCTGTATGCTCCATAATATTTGTGAAGGGAAGGGTGAAAGCTTCACTGAGGGCTGGACCTCTGAGGCTTAGCGCCTGGAGGCTGAATTTGATCAGACAGAGACCAGGGCTATTAGAGGGGCGCAGCGTGGGACCATAAGGATCAGGGATGCCTTGAGGCAGCAATTTGAAGCTGAAAGCCACTAATATTTGTTGCTATGCTCAGGAGTGCAGTGCTTGTAATGCTAGGAGGTGATTGTGATTGGTGCAGACAATGCACTGTGAAGGTTTAAGAAAATCGCCTGTTACTTTGCAGAGCTCTGTTTGCTTTCAATTAATGGAATGAAGATTGCTTTCAAACCAAGACAACTATTTTATTAAAAAACAACAACCAGAGGAGAGAAACAAACAAAAAAAACCACATCAGCAAAGTGGGGAATGGGAGAAGGGAGTATCCCAGGAGGAGGTGGGGTCCCGGGATGGTTAAAGATTTGTGTATGCCCAGGTATCATAGCAACCTTGTCTTTTGGAGTACAGTGCAGTGGGTACTGTATTTCAGCAGGGCTATACTGCAGAGGGACGGGTGTTGAGTGCAGTGGGTTCTGGGAATCTGCAGGGCTGGACTGTGATGGGGCAGGAGTGGAATGCAGTGGGTACAGACTGGAGCCATGAGGTTGATAAGGGTGTGTTGATGGTGTCTGGGGGACGCATGGGAAAGAGTTTTGCAACAGCAGCTGCAGGGGAGGGCGGGCGCGGAGCTGCTTGGTTTGCAGTGCTAGTATCTCTTGGAGTGTGTCTGCTTGGCTCTCCATAACATTTAAGAGCCACTCCGTGGCTTCGTTCTGGCATGCCGCGTTCTCCTTTTGGTCCCTCTTTTCACTGTCCCGCCACTCCTTCAATTCTTGTTTTCCAGCCGCAGAGTTCATCATGACCTCATGCAGAAAGTTTTTTGTGGCCACTTTCTAATTCTGCACAGCCATTCAGCTGGCAATAAAGAGGCTGCTGGGCTCCCAAGGTCATATCTGTGAAGCCAAAATGCAACATTTTAGAGAAGCAGTATTGTTTGCAACACAGAGACCACTGATTCAGTGATTTAAAAACAGCCACTATTCACATACCTGTCACTAACTGGCTGACCCCAGGCAAGAACACATGAGCCACAAGACCCCCAAAATAGTGAGTAACCACAAGGGTAGGGGAAATCAGTGATTTCTCTCTTGGGGAGAGCCAGCACTGTAGGGGGGGCTTATAATCATTACTGTCCCCACATTTTCCACAGGCTGTGTTCATTATGGAAAATATCTCAGTGCTGAGGGTGAGCAGGGAATCAAGGGACGGTCTTCTCTAAGACTGCAGCAATGGTCCCTCCCAGTGACGGCAGAGTGGCATGGGAAAGTTACCCTTAATTGGACAAGAAACAAAGCAGCTCTGCCAAAGAACCTGCGGCAGTTTCGTGGAAATCTCTGAGGCCGATTCTCGTGAAGTGAGGGAATCAATCCACTGCTCAGACTAGGCATGTGATGGTATGCACATCATACAGACACAAGCCTGCTTTCTGCAACCCTCCTGCCCCCAACAACTCACTTCAGTGATTTCCAAAATCAAAACCACTTACCAGGGGCCTCCTCTCCTGTTTGCGCTTCGCCAAACTCCAACAGCTGTGACTGGATAGCCTCCTCCAGGGTAGAGCAGAGCTCCTGGCTGCATGCATCTCTGACCTCCAAGTCATCCTCTGCCTCTGGGTCCCCCTCCACATCCTTGTCCAAGATTTCCTCCTCCTAACTTGGTCCACTCTCGACTGGCACACAAACCACCGAAGTATCCACAGGGGCCTTCACAATGGAGGTGGGGTCACCAGTGAGTATCGCGTTCAGCTCTTTGTAGGACTGCAGCTTGTGGGCGCAGCACCAGAGTAACAGTTTCCCTCTCACGTCTTGCAGTAGGCGTTCCGTGGCTCCTTCACTTTGACCCTGCACTGCAGTGTGTCCCAGTTATGGCCCCTTTCTGTTATGAATCGTGAAATCTGTAGGTAGCTATCATAATTCCTACAGCTGTAGTGCAGCTGGGACTGCACAGTTTCCTCTTTCCAAATGCCGATGAGGTCCAGCACCTCAGCATTGCTCCAAGCGGGGGATCGCCTGGGGCATGGAGCAGGCATGGCCACCTGGAAAGATATGCTGAGACCACTGCATGCATCACCGAGCAAACACTAAGGGGACTTTCAAATTTCCAAAGGAATTTATGGGGTGGGGATGACGGTTGGTCACCTGAGGGCAGGGCAGTAGAGTTCAAACCGATGACCAGACAGGCGAGAACAGGCATTGTGGGACACCTCCTGGAGGCCAATCGCAGCGCTGTAATCGATCACGGTATCTACACTGGCACCGCAGCACTGTAGCCCCTGTGCAGAAAGCTCTATGCCTCTCGTTGGGGTGGTTTTTCTACAGCACTGCAACTGCACAGTTTCTGCGCACTAACTGGCTTGGCAGGGTGTACACCTTGGGAGTTACAGCACAGATAGCTGCTTTACTGAGCAGAAACTTGCTAGTGTAGACAAAGCCTAACTCTCCATATTGCTGTGCCCTATCCAGGACAGAGACTTCTGCAGAAACCACACTAACTCCTGCAGATTTCCCTCCACAGCAGCTGCTGAAGAGACACAGTAGGACCTGGTCAGTAACACACCTTTCCTGGAGAAAAGTTGCCATGGGGGAGGGGAGTCCAGCAGAACTACACAGAGAGGTAACCAGCCAGCCATGCAGGACAGCTCCTGCCTCTGTGGATCTAGGAATGACATTCCATGTGTATCCACTGCTGGGGTAAGCAGCTCTTTGTTTATGGAGAGGTGTGTGGGAGTGGAGGAGAGAAATGGTATGAAAAGACATTTTGGAGAGTGAAATTTCCTCTCCATCTCACTCTTACATTGGAAGATCTGCTTTATGGAGCCCTGAAAGGCCACAAGATCTGTCAGCAACCTGGCTGGGGAAATGATGACAACTCAAACAATTAGCTTTCTTCAACCTTTCACAAACAGTTCTCTGTAATGCTTTAAGAACAAGACCACGTGCATGCAAAAGAGAAGGCACCAAAGAGCAATGTTGTGTCCACATCCTCAGTGCTGTTTATATGGCGATCCCACAGGTCATCACTGGGGATAGATTCCTATGTCCATACAAAGCAATGGGGCTTCACGCAGAAACTGGGGTTCTTCCCATGCATCTCAGTGCAATAGTAAATAGTCAATACATTTCACAATATTTTAAAATAGAATTATGGGATGAATTTTTATTTTTTGTGCAGCTTTAGTATCTATGCAACACCTGCCCAATTTAGCAAAATAAAATGTGTATTGCTCAACTAAATACTATAGCAAAGAATACAAGTATATTATGAATTAGTTGTGCCCAGTTTATAATCTGCTTCCCCCAGAGCCAGTCCACACAGACATAAAGAATCAGCCTTAAATCTAATCAGCTTAATTTATTTCAACAGCACTAGAGTTAAAGTGAGAACCGGGCTTCGACTCTGTCTTTTCATGCCATGCTCAGAAGATTAGGATTGTTTTACAAGCAGGAGGAGCTTTAACACATCTCCGTCCTGTCCACGCCGGAGATTTGCTGGGATGAAGATGAAAGAACCTTAGATCTGTTGTGTTTTCAAGTGATTCCCTCTAAAGCCTGTATAATCTTTTTTGTTTCCCGCTTTTTAAAAAAATTAATCCCACATCCAAGGCACAATGACTGAATGACTGTAATGTTTAATTGCACTGGGTACACATCCAGTTTAATAGTCCAAATCTTTTAAAATTATTAGATTTATTTTTCCTCCTGGAAAAGTTTGTGATTCTTATTTGTTTCTAGTTTCAGGAAATTATAACGTTACTCTTGTAGCTTGTATATTAAAAAATTGCATATGTATCGCCTATCAGGCAAGCTCTCTTTGAGTCTGATCCAATTCCTATTAAAGTCAATGGAAAGACTCTCATTGACTTCAATGAAGTTTGATTGAGACCTTTACAATGAAAACAAGTTTACCCATTTAGCGAAAGGAAGGGCTTTCAGAGTTCTGAAGGTAATAAGCTTTCTGGACAGTTGGTACAGTTGAGCAATCTACCAAGCCTTTCATTCTCCCATCAGAATCAGAATAGACTGCTGCAGCTGTTGCCTGATTTTAGGGGATTAAATATTATTGTTCATGGGTTATAAGCTCGCCAACTGATCTGATTGAAAGATAAGGTTCTTGTCCAAGAATCAGGCTACACAGAGTTTTGCAAGGACCCTCAGGATGTATGACAAGGATACTCACACTGAAAACAAAATACAGCCTTAAATACTTCTTAATCAATGAGAATTGCAAATGAAATAATATTGTTCTAGAAGTATATGTGGTGTGTAGCGGGGCCTTATTGGAAATCCTGGGAGGTGGGTGGGCGCAAGTCCAGACACTTCAAAAGGGCCTTCCCCCAGCCTAGAGGGAGGGACCACTGGACTCTGGAACCAAATGAAGGCGGAGGACAACTAATGAAAAACAGGGTCGGGAGTGGTGGTCAGAGGTTCAAAATGAGGGATCCAGATGGGGACACCGAGCAGAGGACCCCAGACAGCACCCACTGCTCCTCAAAGGCATCTAGCAGACGCTGCCCAGTGGAACTCAGCCTGGAGGCATAAGACTAGGGAGGACTGGAAATAGGCCCCACAGTCGCAGAGCACCCCCTTGTCCAGCATTCTCGTCCTGGTATTATAGATGGTGACTTTGGCCAGGAGCAAGTTGATGAGGAGGTCTTGCAACTTCGTGGGGCCATGGACAGGGTGTGCAAAAATGAACGGGTGTGGGGAAATGTGCAGTCAGAACCTAAGCAAGAGTTTCTGGAGGAGCTGGAATAGGGGCTGCAATCTGGTGCATTCAAGGTAGGTGTGCGCCAGGTTCTTCCTCATGCTGCAGAAGGGGCAGGTCTCGGGAATGGGGGTGAACTGCGCCAGATACACGCCCATGCTCACGGCTCTGTGAAGGAGCCGCCAACCAATGTCCCCAGTGGGCCGTGGGTGTGTAGTGAGGCAGAGTGGCCTCCGTCCGGACTGAAGAACAAGGGACCACTACACTCCCCTTGGTGGGCGGAGCCAAACCTGCCCCACCCCTTCGCCAGAAGTATCAGGGCAGGGCAGGAAGTATAAAGGTAGGGCTCTGCAGCTCAGTTGGATGGGAGTCAGCAGAGGAGACTGATGCCTCTGCCTTGCTGTGGCACCCAGGAGTGGAACCTGTGCTCCGCCGTGCCCTGCCCCCAGAGGAGATGTACCCAGACGAGGAGTTGCTGGGACTACCATTGGCTGTATACCCCGAGGAGCCCGACAACTGGCCGGCTACAGGGCTGACAGCTTCTAGGTTGGCATGATGCAGCTGGATCGCCACCGACCCAGTGGCAGACCAGTCTGTCACTGTTAGGGCCCTGGGCTGGGACACGGTGGAGTAGGGTGGGCCCATATCCCCCCTGCCACCCCACCTTAGGCCAGGAGGCCTGTGCTCCGTGAACACCTCTGCAAGCACGCTAGACTCAACCCTGCTCAACCCTTTTTGGAGCCCCGTAGAATGTATGTGCACTCACCCCTACCTGAACCTGAAACTGTGTGCATTTGCTGGCTGCCTTATGCCCGCAGGCTTAGGCTACAGCCTGCTCTCAGCCCAGCCCCGTCCCGAGGGCTAGGGCCCAGACTGTTAATTGGTGTCAGCTCCAGCTGAGAGGCTGCGGGCTAAAGACTATGTCGGGTGCTGCCCCTCCCACGGGTAGGGACAGGAGCCCCAGACTATTGTGGTGTGTTTGCTTCAGTTAGACAGGCCCAGAATCACAGACAGTGTACAGCTCATCCCCGCCAGTGTGGCCCGAGTCCAAAGACTACCGCCTCTGACGAAAAGGCAGAGTAGCCTCCCTCCAGACCGGAGAACAAGGGACCACTACTTGGTATTATATACTATAAAACCTTCTAGATTAACATTCACACCATTCCTTGATGACCTGGCGGTAAGAGACAAAGGACCAGCCTCGCCTCTGGCATGCCAAGAGTCCGATGGTCCAGGATCCTTAATTCTTGAGTGGGAGGTGAAGAACTTAGGAGAAGCTCAAAGGCTGAAAGACTATAGAAATTAATTTAAAGCCTGACTAAAACTAACCCCCACTAACATGGAGTGTTGCCCCTCTTATAGAGCCTGAGCACTATGTGCCCACCTTCCATGTCCAAACTTAATTTCCTCACCCACAAAATATCAGGACACACTTATTCTATAGGCTGGCATGTTCATATGCATTATTAGCTCATTCTCACATCTGTTATTTCTGACCTAACTGGTTATTTCTATGGTCTTTGTGGTATCCTTGTTAAGTTTAAAGAGGACATAAACTTAGGTAGCCATCTATCTATGCCAAAGGTCTAACTTGTTTTAACTCATCCTCACTTATCTAGGCTAAAGGTCACAAACATACATATGCTAACTGTATGCTTTAGCGCATCATCACTTATTTAGGCTAAAGGTCCTGAACATATGTATGCTAACTTGCTTAAGCTTAACATAGGGGATGTGGCCTGTAGGTTCCTTGCATTATGGTCAAAATACACTAGTACAAATCTATGACTCTATTATAATGAAAACAATGAAACTGATAAGAAAGGATATATAAGCAAGCAGGCTAGCTGTATGGGCTACACTGTTAGATGGCTAGTCCTTACTCTTCAACAGCAGGAGTAGCAGCTGTGGCTTTAGCTCTCTTGAGGAACTTTCTTTTGGTATTCTCGATTTATGCGTCAATTTCTGTCCTTTTGTTTTTGGTATACAGTGCTACACTTGATTTGATCTTCAGCCTCAGTTCCCTCATGTCCTTGGCCCCACATTTTCCCTGAGACTAGACCTGGATTAAGAGATTGTAATGAGAATGTATGAATATGGCCAAGAGTAAAATGTCACTATCACAGCCTGTGAAGAACATAGGGTTTTCAATATGAAGGGGAAAAAAGTTGTAAAATTCCATCAACGTTCTGTGCCATTTTGTCTGCTTAAAAAAAAAAACACTTTTCATATTAAAGTGCAACGCAGATCAAAGCAAAACAACAAAAAATGTTCCTGTTCTCCCCCCCCCCACACACACACACCTTTACTTTTGCCTGACTATGGGGCTGCTGGGAACTTCCCCCCCCCCCTTTTTTTTATTGGCTCAGTAAGCTAACCACAGGAGGTCATGACCTCAAAGATATATTCTTCCCCTCCCCTTCCCTTTCTGAATCAATGTATCCACCATCCCAATAAAAATTTAACATTTTTAAAAAGTAACTCTAGAGGAGCTTGTCCTCCAGAGTTCAAATCTCAGGAAACAACTTGCTGCAGCTCTAATGAAAATCTGTATCTGTAGCTCTGCAAAAATTGCCTAAAATAGTACATCAAAAGTTAATATGTATGTGCAGATAGAATATGCAAATAGAGACTCAAAGCTTTCTGCACCATAATATTTAATGAAATAAGTTATTCAGTCCTTACATTTAAAGAAATAAAAAAAAAGTGGTGCATTGACTCAAAGCGCTAGTATGTCATGTTCCTCCCTCTGTATTCACTGATTGCAAATTCACATCTCAGTACCACCAGACAGATCTGAACTTAATGAACTGATGTGACAGGTTTTTGCATCCTAGGTTAGGTAAACTTGACAGGAAAGTTTCTTTGTTTATGTATATGTCTGCAGATTACATAAATAAACTGGCAAGTACTTGGCTTAAAACAAATTCACTGCTCACTGGAGGTGAGATCAATAACACAACATATATACTCCTTTACTCAACACTACCCCTAGGGAATTGAATTCTTCTTCTTCTTGATACATGATGCATTTTATAGAAAAGAACAAGATATGTTCTTAAAAAATACATCTATCAGAATTGCCATCAGCATTGTAATGGTTTCTTCAGCTAATCAGGCATTATATTAGGCAGTACTAATATGACTAAGAAGTGTTCTTTAACTGTCTTTTACCTATATCCACGCAGCAAGCACCACTGAAACAGTACAAAGCCCAGGCACAAAGACACATTGCTAGACTTTTAAAAATAAAAGTTAAAAAGATGCTAACCCACAAAATGCAAATTCTGACTGTACAGAAAAAGGGAACTTTGTAGCTGACTAGAGAAGGAATGATATTTTCCCCCTCCTATTTCTTCCTGTGGCCTGAAATATAACATATCACTCAGGAGTGACAGGACTGGATTATCTGCCAGGGATGCTCCTGAATTACTGTAAATAGCTTGCCATTCCCAGTAGAGATAGGTGCAAAATTCAGTTGGAAATTCAGGCTCATCCCTTACCACTTAAATCTAGCAACAGGCACACAGTAGTTACTAACTGTGCAGTAATGCTGTGTATTTCCTATACAGATATCCCAAAATGAAATTCACAATGCATTTTGAAGAGCCAAAGATAGAACAAGTTTTTCACATTTGAGGTTTATATGTAATTTAAATGTAAGACATGTTTTGTTTGCACAGCCACTTCATGTATGGGTAGGTGTTTTTCATCAGCAGAGTAAATGACAGCAAGTTTTTTCATTAAAAAGCCTGTATTCGGGAGAATATTGCACATAATATTAATTAATTGTGTCATACAATACTAGGAAAATGCAGAACACTGTGTACTGGTCCCATTTTTAAGCATTCAAAAGTGACATGCTTGTATATTTTAGATACATCAGAACCTAGGGTGTACTAGTACTTTACTATAAGCACTCAGACCAAACCTAACACAAGTAGTCATTAATCACGTAAGCAAACCCATCAATTTCAATGGGATTATTTGCATAATTAAGGGATCTTGTTCACTTACCTTGTTTTAAAACAAAAACCATGAAGCCTCTGGATAATACGCTTAGGGCTAGTCTACATGGCACTGGTGAAGTGCACCAGAGAGGTGTGACTTGTAAAGTGCTGTGCTCTAACTGCCTTGTTTAGACTCTGCTGGCATAATCTAAATTAAGATACCTGGTCTGTGTTGACATAGTCGACTACATTACTTCAAACCAAGTATCTTTTAGAGTGTGCTCTCAGGGTCTACACTAGGCAGTTGGAGCACAGCACATGAGAGCACTTTACAATCTCACCCCTTTTATCTGCTTACCAATGCTATGTAGACAAGCCATAAGATCATGGACCAGATTCTCAGTTAAACTAAGGCACCATTTTAGCAGCAAAAAGTGGGAGCAGATTACATTTACACCCACGTTAAAGCCCTCTGGATAGCTAGACTGATGTAAAGGGACCTTAGTGTCTATAAGAACTGATCTCAAAATATGCAATTTTGTCTTCTACTCCCCACCCACTCCATTGTTCTCTAAACCTGCCTGTCACTTGTTGTCCCTATGCAGAATGTAAGCTTTCTGATGGAAGGACTTCTTTTTAGTTTATGCTTGTACAGCACACATTGCAACAGGGGCCTGATTCTGACTGAACTCTCTGTCCATTACTGTAATAACCAGAAACGTTCTTTTCTAAACTACTAGTTTTGTTTTGTAGTTGTTTCCCAGCCCTTCACATTTAACACAAGTAAACTTTATGTGCACATCCACAGATGCTGAAATTCAATGGGGGAAAAAAGAAAAAGAAAGCCACTCAGCCATTCTAAAGGGAAATTCTATGTGTTGTATAATTGGCATGGTATTATGAAGAGTGAACTTTCTCTTTGCAGATTGTTAATATCTTAGGGCATGTCAACACTGCAATGTAAGCCCAGGGTTAGTAGAACTTGAGTTAGTTGACTCTGGGTTTGTTAACCTAGAGCTTGAGCATCTACACTCACTTGTAACCCTGGCCAGGGTCTATACTGTATTATGCAGGCCCAAGTCCAACCACGCATATCCCAGACTTCTTAGCACCCTACCAAAATGTGGCCATGCTAGCCCTTTGTTCATGATGCAGTGTGGGAAAACTTGACTGTCCCCCAAACTTGACTATCCAGAGGACAAAAAAGGTGGCCCATGGGATTGTGGGATATTTTTGGCAAACTCCCAGAGCATGAGTCCAGTGGGGCTGCATTTATACTGCAAAGCAATAGGACTTGAACCCTTGGTTCTGACTTGTCTTAGGCTCGGACCTTCCACCCCATGGGGTTCTGTGACCCTGGGTTAGCGTAATTTGTGTGTAAATGGAAGGGGGGGTTAGGCTTGAGCTTGAACCTTGGGTTTACATAGCTGTGAAGACATACTGTTAGGGGCCTAATATTTCAGCCTTTGCTTGTGTGAGAGAATGGGAATAAAGTGAAGTCCATGATTTGAGTAAGGCCCTAGGATCAACCCATACAAGTGAAAGTAGATTGTTTTGGAGTTTAGGACTTGAGTTTCCCTGGAAGCTTAATGAACTTTGTGATAAATGAAGGGGGAGGTGTGTTAGCTCCCTTTTCTGAACCCAGCCATATGCATAAGTAAAAGGAAGAGAGTGGGCACCTGGCCAAAAGAGCCAATGGGAAGGCTAAAACTTTTTAAAATTGAAACAGGACTCCCCTGTTGTCTGTCTGTTGTTGTTCTTGGAGAGAGGCAGACAGGGATGCAACTATGCTGTAAGACGCTTGGGGCCAGATATGAAAAATCGTACCTAGAAACTATTCATTTGAAACCCCAGATATGTAAGTAGATCAGGAAATGTCTAGGAACTTAGGATCAGGTTTATCTTTTTATTTGTTTATAGCTTGTGGACTTCTCTGTGCTAACCCAGGTGCTTTTGTTTTACTTGTAACCATTAAGCTGGACCTCAAGAAACTATTCTTGATGCTTAATCCTTGTATTTGCTCTTTTTAAATCTAGCAATAGCTTAAGTTCCCAGATGTTCTTCCTTTTGTTTTTTTAATAAAATTTACCTTTTTTAAAGAACAAAATTGGATTTTTGTGTCCTAAGAGGTTTGTGCATTTGTTGTTTAATTAGCTGTTTGCAACAGCTGATTCCCTTTATTTTCTTCTCAGCTCTTCCTTTGAGGGCTTGAGGGTACCCCACAGGAAGGAATTCCCAAGTGTGCCTTCCTGGGCTCTCAAAGGGGTTTGGCACTTGGGTGGTGGCAGCATTTACCAATCCAAGGTCAGAGAAAAGCTGTAACCTTGAAAGTTTAATACAAGCCTGGAGTGGCCAGTATTACTTTTTAGAGTCCTTGCGGGCCCCACCTTTTGCACTCAAAGTGCCAAAGTGGGGAATCAGCCTTGACAATCTTCTACATAGAATCTGATTATGAGTCCCTAGTTTCCACTTGCTTCACCAGCATCCTAATTCTGCAAACTGTAGTGCACAGACCTTTTCCTTACTCTTATAGGTAGTTAATTGTTTTCAGATAGATTGTCCTAATTCACATGAACAATTTACATGAATAAGAATTTGCAGGATCAGTTCCCAAATCAGCAGGACCAGGCTGCAGTGCAAGAAAATATTTCCTCCTCCTGCTCTATAAGACATAAATTATATTCAAGTTTTAACTCTAGCAAAAATGACAGCAGCTGAGGTGTACATTTCCAGCCAGGATTCACTGTAGCTATATTCTGGGGTTTGATCATCTCTGTTCTGAGTGTCATTCCTAACAGGACAATGACTTCATAAGCATGGCAAAGGCCACACTCATTTTCTGCCCCCCTCTCACTCCCCCCCCCCCCCCCACTGGAGAGCTGTGAAAAGACAGCTGAAACAAAAGCTGTTAGAGAATGCTAATTTGAAAAAAATCACACAACAAATTCAGTCAGGTTTTTTTAAAAATCTAATCTCTATACATGGGAATTTAGAACAGGGTTTGCAATAGGGTTAAGATTAGGAACAATGCAGTATGCAAATGTTGCTTCTGCAAAGGGTATGGAATAATTCCTAATCTCTGCTCATAATTATATGGTAGAAAAATAACAGATGAAATGGTGTCAGGCTTTTCCCATTTCAAGATATTAATGGGCTTAGTTCTTCTCAGTTACACTACTATAAATCCCGAATAAGCATTCGATGCTATAGCCCTGACTCACATGACTAGTTACTATAATGAACTACATACACAGGGACTACTTCCATGTTAACCCTTATGGAAAAGTTCTATAGAATTTAATTAGAGAATGATATCCTTCTTTTAGGGTTTTGAGCTATTTATAATATCAATATATTTTAATAAATTATCTTATAGAATTCAATATCAAGGATACAAGTTCAAATATCCTTCCTATGGGTTATCTCAACTAAATTCTATAGGTTTTAAAAATTATTTATATTGAATTTTATAAAATTTCTATAGAACCCATTCGAGTCGATCTCTATTAATTTCTATACATTTATATAAGTTTAGTGTTGCCTTTTCACCAGTGACATTAATAGATTTTCTTCAGTTTGACACCACTGTAACTGGGAATGGAATTTGGCCCATTGAATGTCACCACACTGATAAAGCATCAATGAACTCAAAGTACTCTTATACATACAAATAAGAACTAAAGAGCATTGCTTAACCCAAGACATAATTTTCAAAGCATCGCACTTGCCATGTCTCATCAAGGAAATGATGAAGCAATGATTTGTTGGGAAACAGTTTATCCGTTGATTAAAGGTTAGAGAGAGGATTTTTTTTTTAGCAGAAGACTACTCTTTGTTACAATTAGTTTTCATGATGCCCAAATGTATAATAAAATGGACATTAAAAAGAAAGTCATGTTCAAGATTTTTATTCTCTGTTTCAAACCTTGTAGTGAGTTCAGCATATAACAGCAAAGCAATGGAAGGTCTCACTCTTTCTCAGAAGTTTTGAAAGGTTTAAAAATAGGGTTCTAGCTGGGGAAAAAAAAAGATGTAGAATAACAGTCTGAGAGTGCCCAAAATATGCAGGAGAATTGGCAGATCTAATTTCCCAAGATATTAGAGTATTATATTTTTCCTTTCAGGAAGAACTGGCTGAAGTTACTAAGGCCTATATCTTCCAAAGTATTTAGGCATCTAACTCCCACTTCCCCTCTGGGACTACTCCTTGGTCTGTGAGCCCCTTCCCTCCAGAAGCACATTCTTCCCTGGGAGTAGTTTCCTGGGCAGACTGGGCTTCCTGCCAGTTTGGGAGATTCATTTTCTCTGAGACCAGGCCTTACTGGCTTCCTGCCTTCTGCAGCTCCTACTATTCCTATGAGCACCCCCTAGGCTGCATGCTCTCACAGACTCTCCGGAGAATTCCCTGTCTCCAGGAGCACCATCCTGTAGGGTCCCTGCTCTAGGAATTCACCTTCAAAGCTCTTTACTCCAGCAAACTCTCCTGATTAGCTCCCTTGAGAACACCTCTCCTCAAGAGCCTCTTGTCTTCTTGGGAGTGCCTTTCTGACAGTTAAAGTAATCTTTTTATTAGATCCAGGTGCTTGTTTGATAAGTAACTATTCAATGGACACCTGGGCAGTTAATTACCCCTAGGTGGGCCTTCAGAAGACAGTTCTGGGCAAGATGGACCCTGATTCCCCTTAAAGGGACCAGTCGCCCCATGACAATGCCTACCTGCAGCTTTAGGTGCCTAAATATCTTTGAAAATCTGGTTCCAAGTCCCTGCAAACACTGGCACTCATCTTGCACCCACAGAGTACTCCATTCACTTCACTGGGGCTCCACATGGATGAAGGGGGTCTGCTCATGTGGAACTCATTGCAGGATTAGGGGTCATCAATTCTGATTACGTATTCAGGATTATGCATGATATTTTAAACATCATTTTAGGAAAGTCTGATGGCCCTGAACTGTCAAGTGACTAATGAAGTCCTCAGTCATTCAGGACATACTGATGAAGTTGTGGATGATGGATCATAAAATTCATCACATCTGATCAGATTATTGGTCCATTCACTCTGTTATGCTGGGTCCAGCAGTGGCCAGTAACTGATGCTGAGAGGCAGAAAAAGAGAATGAATCTGACCAGTTGAGCAATAGGATCAGGGAATTCCTTCCCAACTCCTGTTGTGGTCAGTTAATTCCCTGGAACATGTGAGATGGTTACCTCAGTCTCACGAACATACGCATTCTTCAAGTGTATTATTGGACCTCAGATCATCCAGCCCTTTTTCATATCCAGCTACAAGTCCTGCACACTTTATGCAGGCAAACATGCTACTGAAGTCAATGTGATCTGGGTTTCTTCACTAGGACTGCAGGATCAGGCTTACAACATTTAACTGTGTTGATATGTATTCACATGGCTCTCATCATCATAGTAAATCAGCCACTATTCAAATCAAAAGACCCTTGTATAATGTAATTTATAAAATTTGACTCTGAAAGTCTTTTCATTTCTCCCTATAACTAATTATGCCTCCAAATCTTAGAAATCCAAAGTTAAAAATACCACAACTGAGTCATCCCACAAATAACAATTCAATTGAATATTACAAGCCCTACAGAAGACATAGATATGACACATTACTGAAAAAGGCTAATCTCTCTCTCTCTCTCTCTCCACCAGGTGCCTAAACTTGCAGGCCTTACTCAGGTTAAGTAGTCACCATGAGTGAAATCCTGTCCCCATTGAAATAAATGGGAGTTTTGCCTTTGACCTCAGTGAGGCCAGAATTTCAACCTCGGGTTAATTATGACTGTTCACATGCAGGATTGGTTTCCATTTAATTTATATAGGGTGGGTGATGAAGACAGCTTAATAGGGATTGAAATAACTTGCTTAATCTTAGAAGGTCTCAAGAAAGGCTGCAGTATTATGTGTCATGGAATCAAAGCTGTTATGTTATTGCCCATTACAGCAATGCCATTAATATATACCTATCACTTCACAACACTACTATAATTATCCAAAGCAGGTCATCAGACCTTTTCAAACAAAATTATTCTCCTCCTTGTTGCTGATCTCACTTGCTGTCTCTATTCTACATTGATAGTGCTTTCTTCTTTTATTTTGCATCACCTACATCAAATTTAAGCTCTTTGCCTTTACTTTTAAAGTCCTATACCACTGTCCCAGCCCACTTCTCTGACACTGTATCAGCCCCCTCTACACCACTTAAAACACCAGCTTCAAAGCTCCATTTGTCTACTTTCCATGCCATCCACTATACATGTAATTCTCCTCCTGCCCAATTCCTCTCTCTTCCCCCAAAGGTTATCTCCTTAAAGATTCACTTCTCCCATGATAGCAATAAGTGGTAAATTAAATCAAACATTTAGAAAACAAAAAAATAAGTCTTGATAATTCCTTCCTCCGGTAATTCCTTCTGTCTTTGGAAGAGAGGCCAGCCTGTCATCTGGCACAACACAAAATACAGAGTTGACATTTCAACGATAAATTAAGAGGCAAACCAAATAGAATATGACAGACGTTCTCAACCTTTTTTTACATGAGTGAAATTCCCTCCCTCCCCCCAAGTTTTGCTGTTGATTTACATAGGGTTCGGTATTCAGCTTATAACTTGACAAGAGTTGCCACTTTCAACCAGCCATCCTCAGATGCATCTCAGACTCCCATCTGCCAGTCCCTATGGTGCATCAAAGGAGGAATTCTGAGAATCATTGAAATAGAATTGGACATGCACCTAGCATTAGAAAAAGGCTGGTTACAATTGACAGACTGATTCACTCCAGTGGGATCAGGAATAGGGACTGAGAGCAGGCTAGTGCCATCCCAACCCTCACCCCACACAAATACTGGTGACCCCTCTTTGAGGTTGTGAGTCTTGACACACCGCTGGAAAAAGAACAAATTTGTCAAATTTTTATACAGCCTACCACAATTCCTTGTCATCTTTTCATATTGACATGGTTGGAATAAGTAGACTTTGCTGAGTGACAAATTAATTGGGTATCAAAAGACCTGAATTTGTGCCTGTAATTACCAGGATGGTTTTCAGCCTTTCTGGGAGTTCACAATAAGAAGAAAATGAAAGGTATTTCAAACTCAGAATAACTCTAATGCAAGTGCTAAATCAGACTGGAAGCATCTCATTCGTTTTATTTCCACCCCACCCCCGTTATTGGTTAATGCCCACTGGCAGTTTTGTGTTTGTGCCTAAACATGACACTTCTTTCTTCTCACTATAGATAAGGTTTGGAAGATGTCAGGGTTAACAACCTTTAAAGTAAAAAATAAAGCATCACTAGGCTCCCAAACAGGAAATTCTCTTTCATGTGTGTGTGAATGTGTCTATAAGAGAGAGAAGCCAAAAGGAGGTTAGTGATAGTCAATAAGAAGCACTCATGGTTGATGGGCAGATAATTGGAGAATAAGAGGACATGTGCTTATCGGAGTCCAACAGCCTAGAGGAAGGAGCGGCCTTTGCCAGCAGTAGATCTAACACTTGACTGGGTGTGCAGTTAGACACAGAACAATGATCACAGAATTGGGTGCAGTCAGCATTTAATACCCTGCAGCTGTGGAAACAGTAAGATAATCCATTTGGCTGTTGTGGGATTGAGTAACATTATAACTGTTGTACCACTAGACTTCAATGGGGGCTCAGAAATAACAAAACAATGGCAGTTCAAGGGAACTTCCGATAATTCACTAGCACTTTGAGACATTCTCTCTCTCTTTTTTTTTTTAATGAAAGGCATTACCCAAAGGTTAAACATCTCTCACTTCATTCACCAACAGTATATCCTAGTTACAGTACAGTTATATGCACACAATCCATACACTGTGCACAGTACTGTACACTTAATGATTTTGTCTGGAATATAATGAGACTACCAGGTGGGAGTTAAAAATATATAGTAAGTAATTATATATAATAATGTCCATCATTGTTGTGCTGGATTTGTGCTGTTGTATGCTATAAAATAAGGTTATGTGATGAACTAAACAATGTTATTTTTAAATGTCATTCTGCATTACTACATTTTACATTACTATTCACAAGTAATAAAATAAAAGTATGTAGAGCTGGTTGGGAAATGGATTTTCTATTTGGGAGGAAATTCTGCAGTATTAAAGTTTTTCTGTTCCAAAACAGAATGAAAGCAAAATATTTTGAAATTTCCTGTGAAGTGAAATTAAAATATAGATATAGATATATTTCTGGTAGTCTGAAACATTTCACTTCAATAACATTAAAAACTTTCATCCCAACTTTGACTTCTTTATATTATGATATAATTTTTAAAAAAAATTAATGAAATTTTTCAAAATGGAAAAATGAAATATTCTGTTCCAAAAAGGCTGAAATTGAACCTTTTTTCCTTATTGAAATGCTCCATTATGCTTTGGATTTTTTTAAACAATTTTGTCAAAATCAACACATTTCTATTAAATGTTTTGCTTTTCAACAAACTAGCATTGTCTAATGGGGGGGGGGGGGGAAACATTCTGCCAGAAAGTTTCTAGCCAGCTCTAGTTATCAATATAATGTGGGAAACAATTGGTCTGATTCACCACTGCATTATTCCTGCCTGACACTGGTGATACTCCATTGACATCAAAAACAAGACAAGTGAACTAAGCTAAATGGCATAAAATGGGAGTAACGTGGTGGTGAATCAGGATCGATGTTGCAATGATAGTCTTTATTTTACATATGAGTGGGAAATACAGGTTTGATTCACTGTTTGTGCCATGTGCAGTCATTTACACCAGTTCAGAGTGAGTGCAAAGAGACTGTAAGCCACTACCATCCTCATGTGATAGGCTTTTACACCCAGTTTGCACTCTCTTTGCGTGGGTGCAAATGACCTTGCAAGGTACCGACCAATAGCATATTAGACACTAAGGATATGTGTACATTGCAAAAGACTCACAGCATTGAGTCTCAAAGCCTGGGTCAATTGACTGGGGCTCAGGCTCCTGGACTAAAAATAGCAGTGTAGACATTGGGGCTCAGGCTCTGAGACCATTCCCCGTTATCAGGTTTCTGAGCCCTACACTGCTGTTTTTAGCTCCACAGCCTGAGCCCCATGAGACCAAGCTGACTGACTCCGTGCCATGGGTTTTTCTTTCCAGTGTACACATAGCCTATATGTTCAACTTCTCCACCATTAAGGCTAAAACTTGCCTTCTCTTAGTTATTGCCCTAATTTTGTGCCCTTTCCCAAAGAAAATATAACTTCCACTTCTACGTTTGCATATCCAGTCTGTAGGTAGAAGAGATTTTCTCCAATCTGAGGTATTGAGACAAGGTTTACAGGTATGGGATTCCAAAAACAAATAACTAAATAAATAAAAGTCCAATATGTTTTGAATTTTTTTTTGCCACATCGTCTCTAAAACAGCTCGTCCTAGTAACCTCCAGTGAGGTTTATCTGAAAGATCTTGAGTAGATCTAATACAAAGGACCAATTATAAGAATATATATTTGAGATGTTATTCACTGCCAAATTAAAAATGTTGGGATCTTACACACATTTAAAGGGCTCTGGATGACGAGTGTCTATCCTTCCCTATCCCTTTACCTTCAGAATGGAAACCAGATTGCTACATAGTTGTAACAAGATTTTCATGGGGAGGGGGGGGAATTCACAACAAAGCTCTTCCAGTTGTTACCTACCCAGTTGTGTCTTTACTGATACCCCTCAATCTCCAGCAGCCAAAGCTCTAAATTACTTATCTGCTGGTGGCATCTTCTTCCTCCCCACACACAACCCTCCACAGAGAACAGAAAAATCTGGTGACTTTCTCCATGTATTCCTTTCAGATATTTGTTCTTGGCATCCATTTTTGCAGTGTTGAAGCTGCAGAGGTGGTCCCCAGATATGAAAGAGACAAGGTGGATTAGGTAATATCTTTTACTGGCATCAGTGGCTATGTCAGCAGTGAAGCAGATCAAAAAATAAGTTTCACCCAGAATTTTGACTTTTCAAAGTTGTTTTGTTTCTCAGTGTTCAAAACAAACCCAATCTTTAAATTACTCCAAAATTCTTCACGAGATTTTTTAGTCAACATTTATCAAAAACAATTGCACTAAGGTAATTGGAGACGTATGAGTGTTAAGGAAGGCAGCATTTGGCTTTTCATGATTACAAATTTGGAGAAATATTCATTGTTTTGTACATTTTTTGCATTTTTCAATAGCCCTTTAAAAAAATACTATTTTATCACATGTTCATGATCAGTGCATTGTAGAATGGCTATATATCCTTTAACTTATAACAGTAAAATATATATTCAGATCCATGCACTAAACTTAAATAGGGCACCTCATTTAGGGTCCAGTCCTACTCCCACATTGCTTAAGTTGAGGAATCTTTTAAATATGTGAAGGTCATCTGTAACAGTATTGGACTCACCCCTGTGGCGCCTCTTGCTGGTTATCCTGCAAATTAGCTCAATCCAGTCTGGAGCGCTGCCTGCAGGCCGGTGATCCACCTTGCTGCTACTGGCCCCCCATGTCCCTCCCAGGACCCGGGTGCCCCTTTAACTGGGTTTCCCCCTCCCAGGGGAATCCCCACCCACTATCCCCACCTTGCCTATGTACAGGCTACTACCAGTCTTCATCTAGCCCCACGCCCAGGGACAGACTGCAGTATCAGCCTACGCATCACTGGCAAGGTTGGGTTTGGACCTGCTGCCTTGGTCTACCCCTGGGTTGCCCTCTGCAACCCCCAGTATTACTAGGCCGCAGCCTGGGTCTTTCCAGGCTGGAGCTCCTCAGCCTTTCCCCAGCCCTGCTCCACCAGGTACTCTGTCTCAGCTACCTGCAGCCAGGCCCTTCTCTCTCTTTATAGGGCCATCTGGGTCTGTTTGGGGCGTGGCCACAGCTGAGGCTGTTTCCCCAATCAGCCCAGCTTTCCCTGCCTCAGCCTTCTCCCAGGGCTATTTCAGGCCCTTCCAGGCAGGAGCGGGTATCCACCCTGCTACATCACCTTTTCTAATAGCATCAGAGTAATTTCTATGCTTTGCATCATAAATATGACACATTTTAGCAGTGAGGGTACATAACCATTGGAACAAGCTACCATGGGAAGTGACGTATACACCATCTCTTGATCAGGGACTGCTCCAGGCACCAACTTAACAAGCAGGTGCTTGGGGCGGCCAAGGGAGAGGGGCGGCACCTGCGGCAATTTGGGGGTGGCAGGTCCCTCACTCCCTCTAGGAGCGAAGGACCTGCTACCGAACTGCCGCCGCCGATCGTGGCTTTTTTTTTTTGCTTGGGGCGGCAGAAATGCTGGAGCTGGCCCTGCTCGTGATGTTTACAAATGAGGATTGATGCCTTCCTGAAAAGATACATTTTACTCAAACACAAGTTATTGGGCTCAATACAGGGGTAACTGGATGAAATTTAATGGCTTGTTCTATTCAGGAGGTCAGATTATATAATCGAATGGTCCTTTCTAACCTTAAAATCTATGTATGAAAGAGCAGAAACATGAATAAGGAGCTATGAGTTAGGATATCTACACAGAGCCTGCTCAAAAGCCCATTGAAGTCAAACAGAAAGATCTCCAGTCAGGGCTGGCTCCAGCTTTTTTGCCGCCCCAAGCAGGCGAAGCAAAAAAAAAAAAAAAAAAAAAAGATAAAACTGCGATCGGTGGCACTGCGGCGGCAGCTCTACCACGCCACTTCATTCTTCGGCGGCAATTCGGCGGCCAGTCCTTCCCTCTGAGAGGGACTGAGGGACCCACCACTGAATTGCCGCCGAAGACCCAGACATGCCGCCTCTTTCCATTGGCCGCCCCAAGCACCTGCTTGCTTCACTGGTGCCTGGAGCTGGCCCTGTCTCCAGTGGCTTCCCTGGCTTTTGGGCTAGTCCCATACTGAATAAAAATAGTGACTGAGACGTTCTAAAAATAGACTGGGCCCATTTTAAGGTTTCTCTTAGACTAGATTTTGTTGTCCCATAGGAAAAGATTGTGGCACATGTAGTTTTTATAAGAGTCAGTTTCTTCAATTAAGATTTTTTTTGTTTAATTATAGTTTACTTAGATATTAATTTTCCAGCTCTTTACTCCTGAACTGATCTGCCATAACTTGACGTAATATGTTGGAGCATGCTACTGTTTGACTTATTGCCAATATCCAACTCTTTCAAGCACTCCCATTTTTATAGGTTTTGAAAATTAAAGCATAATTTTAAACCAGTGCAGTATATCAAAAATTGCATCAGTGCTAGAGTTTAAATGAATACTCACTGGGTATGTACGGTCTATCACAAATTTAAAAGACTAAAATCCTTGTACTGGGTCACAATGAGTCTGATATCATAAGTATCCTTTATAGTTTAAAGAAACAATTATATTCTTTTCACAGTATTAATTGAGAGGAATGAGCTGGAAGTTGCGCCCATCAATCTTGGAAAATGCTCAACTACATTTGATAACTAAAACACTTGCAGTTTAATTATAAATTAACTGACAACTAAGGAGGAATGGATTTGGAATAAATCAACAAGTCTGGACTTTGTCTCTTTTAAGTGTCCCTAGGATAGTTATGCAAAATTATCAGTTTAGGCAGTGAATATTTGAATGTGTCCAAATGCCAAGCTAAAATGGACATATCCAGCATATACTGTATTGCTACACTTGTGTATTTTAGAGGCATAATTTCTAATATGTTATCCAGTATCCCGATGGGATGGCACAATAAAGACAAATCGAATTCTTGCTTGATATCTTTAGGTGTGGAGGACATGGTGTAAATTATGTAAATAGTCTTGAGAGCCTGCTCCTGCAGCCTCTACTCATGCAGCAGTCAATATGAGAAAGAAAAATTTGAAAGAGGAAGCAATATACTAGCTCTTAAGTGGCAAGGTTCAGGAGTTGCAGCTTCCCATTCATGGTACTGATGAAACATGTAAACAGTTTGGAATTCACAGTCAGATAATTAGATCACAATTACCATATTTGTTTCAAGGATGGGTTGAGAATACATCATTATCTTATACATATCAGTTTTAAATGGGCTTTTTCAAAGATGAGTATTTGTACATACTTTAATGTTCTTCCAAGGCAGTTCCTTACATGGATTAAGATATTAACTCCCACTCACCCCTGCAGTCTGGTATGCAGGTCACTGGTGTACCAAATCAGGCTTAGTGGCATGGATGTGCATTTTTGCCATGGATGGAGTCACATGATGTAAATTAGGCATTCTCCATAAGGAAACTAAGGGGACGCTGCTGTGTGCATGCACCTAATTTGGTTTCTTTAATTAAGACCTGTTTCATCACAAGTGGTACACTATTCAATCTGTGACTCCTTTGAATTCTCAGCTGCTGGGGAAATTCTAAGGGCATGATCTCATTCCTGAGTATATTGCCATTCATTTGGAGGCAGGAAGGTTCCCTTCACAAATGAGTGTATCAGCCCTTTCTGATCTGCAAATTCAAAGTAGGAGTAGTAGCAGCAGCAGCATAACTGTTATCAACTAAAACTCAATTTTTACAATCATAAAATTTGTTTCTTAAATCAGAATCCCCTCCCCCGCTCCCCAAAGCAGGGAGAGTATGACCACAACACTACCAAAAAAGAAAAGAAAAGAGTAAGGAGACATTTTTTCCCTCTCTCTACCATCAAATCCCCCCAAAAAAGGTTTCTTTCAATGTAAGAAACAAACTAAAATCCATCAACAAACACAAGACAGTCACTACGGTCATACAAATAAAAAGATAACATAGATGGGGAGATCCCTTGCCATTACAATCCAGAAATAAAGCAATTGGAGAATACACAGTAGGGCAGACATTTTCACCGATGTTGTGAATTTTTATTGTTTTCCTGCTCATGTGAGTAAAGATTAGAAATGGATCTGGTTCCTTCTTTCAAGATTAGGATCCTTGAGAAATCCTTATATGAGGCCGGTTTGAGAACCCCTCACTTGTAATAGTGAACAGTTAGTCACATGAGTAGTCCCATTAAAGTCAATGTGAATATAAATTAACTAATGTGAGTAACTGATTTATAGACTGGTCCTTCCAGAGTAATCCTATTAACACTTGATCTGTGATTAAGGGTGACAGGTTCAAATTTTGTCATACTCTTAGGGTCAGATGGAAAAAACCTCTACTCTATTAACAAATAGTCCCATTACAGAATAACATGCTCCCCATCTTGAGAAAGGCTGTTGGAACCAGGCTGTTAGCTTGTGAATACATATTGAAGCAAATAGAATTTACATTTTCATGCTCAGTTTCTTGCAGTACTGTGTGACACAAATGTCTTGTTCTTGCAAAGTAAAAAGAGCAGTTGCACTGATGGAAAAGGAGGGGGCCTTTTATTCATGGTAAAAGAGCTAACTAAAAAACACAAAGAGGAACAGTACTTGCTTGCTCTTTTGATCATGCAGTAAATATGGTGAAGGGTAAAAATTACTGTTTTTTATTTCAGTTTAGAACTGTTTATGCAGCTATAGTAGTAAGGGGGGGGGAATCCAAAAGAGCAAATATTCCAATATCTTTTCCCAATTTCTACAACTCTTTTAAATAATTATGTCATTGAAAGGGGAAGAAAGGGCAAGCTTCAATGGATCTTATTGATTAGTGTGACTGTTTTTCCTCAGGTTGGCAGCCAGCATTATATGATGCTGATCTTCTGGTAGAGTTCCTTTGGTGGACAGTACCCAGTGACAATGGTCACAGAAGCAGTAGAGACCATAACTTGCCCTATGAACTCAAGGTTCATTGAAGAACCTGCAAAGACATCAGAGCTACATCCTGTATCACGGCTGTAGCCATTAACCTTCTCTTTTAGGATTCCTTTTTTTGTTTTTCATTTTGTCTTGGATTGATGTCAAACTTTTTTTCCTCTTCATATATGGCAGCTGACTAGGGAAAGGAGACTTCATTGATACCGAGTGTGATGGGTTGGATCACAGAACCCCCCGTTGGGAGCTGCCACCCAATGTGCCAAGACTAGTTCTACCCCTGTCTTTCCTGCCAGCTCGGGGCTCCAGCATCCTGTCCGGCTGAGCCAGACACTCCCGTCTGCTCCAACACAGACCCAGGGTCTGAATTACTTGCCCCAAGAAAGCAGCTAACAGAAGTGTTCTTGTCTTTAACACTCAGATGCCCAGCTCCCAATGAGGTCTAAACCCAAATAAATCTGTTTTACCTTGTATAAAGCTTATGCAGGGTAAACTCATAAATTGTTCGCCCTCTATAACACAGATAGAGAGATATGCATGGCTGTTTGCTCCCCCAGGTATTAATACATACTCTGGGTCAATTCATAGGTAAAAAGTGATTTTATTAAATACAGAAAGTAGGATTTAAGTGGTTCCAAGTAGTAACAGACAGAACAAAGTAAGTCACCAAGCAAAATTAAATAAAAGGCGCAAATCTATGTCTAATCAAACTGAATACAGATAATCTCACCCTCAGACATGCTTCAGTAAGTTTTTTCCTCAGACTGGACGCCTTCCAGGCCTGGGCACAATTCTTTCCCCTGGTAGAGCTCTTGTTCCAGCTCAGGGGGTAGCTAGGGGATTCTTCATAATGGTTCCACCCACTTTGTTCTGTTCCACGCCTTTATATATCTTTTGCATAAGGCGGGAATCCTTTGTCCCTCTCTGGGTTCCCACTCCCTCCTTCTCAATGGAAAGACACCAGGTTAAAGATGGTTTCCAGTTTAGGTGACATGATCACTTGTTAGTGCAAGACTTCATTGCCCACTTGCCAGCACACAGGTGTACAGGAAGACTTACAGGTAAAACACAGCCATGTGCACTCAATAGTCCTGGTTAATGGGAGTCATCAAGATTCCAAACCACCATTAATGGCCCACACTTTGAGTAATTACAATAGGACCTCAGAGTTATATTTCATATTTTTAGTTTCAGATACAAGAGTGGTACATTTATACAAATAGGATGATCACACTCAGATTATAAGCTTTGTAATGATACCTTACAAGAGACCTTTTGCATGAAGTATATTCCAGTTACATTATATTCACTCATTGGCATATTTTTATAAAACCATATAGACTGCAACGTCACACTGAGATCACACAAAGTGGGGGAAATGAAAAGAGTTGTTAAGTTAGCTTGCTATTCAGAATCCACTTTAGAATAAAGTATGTCAGGTACGGTGGCTCTGAGAGATGCCGCAGAATTAAAACAATGCTTCCTGTGATTACAGAGAACTTTCAAAAGCCTGTGGTAAGTTATGGTCATATAGTGGGGGGGAGGGAGGATGGGCAGGACATAAGTATCAGGGAGTCTGTAATTAAGATGAGAGAGGATGGCCTGGATGAAAGTTTTGGCTGGATAGGCAGAAAGAAAACAAACTTTAGAAATGATTTCAGAAGTACTGACAAGACTTAGACACATCCTGTGCATACACAGTGAGAGAGGGAGGAGACCAAGATGTCCCCTATGTTATGGGCTTGGGTGAAAGAGGACAGAAGTGGCCCAACTAAAGCAACCCCTCCCCCAACACCCAAAACTGTTTAGGGGAGATTCCCCACTCTGGGGACATTCAGGACATGTCTACACTACACAGTTTTGTCAACAAAAGTCAGCTTTTGTCAACAGAACAGTGGAGGTGTACGCACTGCAATGCTCCTCCCTCCAATTTAACACTCCTGGTATGCCAACATACTAAAACCACGTGGACGAGAGGCATAGGGCTTTTTGTGACATAGTGTCTACACTGGCACTGTATCACTTTAACTGTGTTGCTTATGTCATCCTAAGATGCCTCCAGGAGGTGTCCCACAATGCATATCATGACCACTCTGGTCACCAGTTTCAACTCCGCTGCCCTTCAGTCACATACACAGGAATGCGCCCTTCCCCCTTTAAAGACCCAGGAAAAAAATTTATTCTCTTCCTGTTTGCTCGGTGTGGACAGCTCACATTGCATCTTTCCAGGTGACCATACTGGTTCCTCGCAGCAAATGCACTCCTGCCTGGAGTACACTGCAGCTCTTAGATCTGCAGGGAGAGAAGGCTGTGCAGTCACAGCTCCACTCCAGCATTAGGAACTTTTATACTTACAGGCAGAATTTTGTGCCCCTTTTTCTTCAGGCCACAAGCAGGGACACACAGCAGTGCCGTGCTGAGATCAAGGAGCTGAGGCAGGTGTATCAGAAGGCAAGGGAGGCCAATCATCAGTGTGGTGCATCACCAAAGACATGCCACTTCTACAAAGAGCTGCATGCCATTCTCAGTGGAGACCCCACCTCCACCGCTAAGAGCCCCATGGATACTTTGGGAGGGGGCTGGAGGCAGTGGCCAAAGGAATCAACCCCAAGGATGAAGTGGTGGCTGAGGAAGTGGAGTTGGAGGAGGATGTGGGACAGACAACAGGGACATCCAATGGCATGGTGAGCCAGGACCTCTTCTAAACTCTGGAAGGGTGGAGCCAGTCTCAGCACTTTGGCTGTGGCACACCTGATGCAGGAGAGGAGAGCCTTGTGAGTACTCGTGCTTTGATACCGCAGGAAGACATGAGGTAGAGCTCTGCTCTTTTTTTGTTCCAGGGTAAAAGAGGGGTAGAAATAACCAACACTAACACGGCTTGAATCAGATTCTCATTCCCCTGTGCAGTTAGGCAGAAGGGGTACTGCTGAAAAGTTTGTTGATATACACTGGGATGTCCTGGGAATCCTCCATAATGATCTCTAGGAAACTTTTCTGGAGGTTCTCTGCAATCCTTTGCAGAAGGTTCCTTGGAAGGGCAGCCCTGTTTCTTTCCCCGTGGTAGGAAACTTTGCTGCACCAATGGGCAATTACCTCTGCAGGCACCAAAGCAGCACAAAGGTGAGCAGCATATGAACCCAGTCTGTAGCTGCACGTATCCAGGAGTTGCGCCCCCAGTTTCCCTCAGGAGTGAGATATCAGCTGCTCTCACCCCCACCTGTGGAAAACGGTGCCAGTATTCAGAATAGTGGCCCTAGGTGCTTGTATTGATAGCCCTGTGAAACCCCCCCACACCCTTTGTCCCATCTTGCCCTTCCCCTTCCCCCACGGGCCAAACTCACCATGGCTAGGGCTCTCACCATGCTGTGTGCCTGCCACAGGAAAGTGAGAAAGTGGTGTATCTAACTTGTATGAATCAAGGCTGAGAGTCCACTGTGTGCAGCTGCTCTGTGAATGCCAAAAGCCGTCTTGAATTGTTTCTTTCCATGGCACACAGCAGGGCAGACACCACGGTGTCATTATCAGATTACCAGCTCATGAAATACTGCAGGATCAGCTGTGTTGTGTTCATAACGCTCGCCACAAGACTGAAGAGCAGTGCAGGATCCATGCTTTCAGACATGACAGGCACGGTTTCCATGGGCTGTTGAAAAGCAGCATGAAACATAGTCGGAAGCCCATAGAATGATGGGATGGAGAAAACTGCATCATGGGATGGTGAGCCTACCCCATGAGGTACTGCGATCCCTTTTCATAACTCCCAGCAGCAGACAGTGGTGAGGTGCACAGTGGGATAGCTACCATGGTGCACTGCTCTCTGTCGATGCAAGAGCACCAACTATGGATGTGCTCCACCATCACAAGGAGCGTTGTATGGACATGCGAAAGCATCCAGAGACTCCAGCCTATAGGAGCAGAAGCAGCCTTTCTACAATTTATAGGGCATTCAGAGAACTTTCTACAATTTTTACTCGACTCAATCTGTCCTGGGATGATTGGCTGTTTGCTGCAGCCCTTCCCCTCTCGCAGTCTATTCACCTCAGCTTCTCTCCACACCTGCCTCCCTTAACCTTCGTCCTCTGCCCTACTTTCCTTCCCATTTAGCTGATCCCCTTCCTAACTAAACCCACTAAAATGTTAATCAATAAATAGTAATAGTGGCACTAACATGACATTTGCTGCCATTTCATTGTTCACTCTGGTGTGTTACACTTCCCCCACAATGTGGGTGTCTCATCTGTTTAGATTGCAAGTTCTTTGGGCCTGTGGCCATCTATTATTCACTGTTTGTACAGTGTCTAGCAAAACTATTCTTGGTTGGCCCTTAGGCGTTACCATAATAAATATGATTAATAAATTATAGTCAATGACAAGGATTAAGAACATTAAATGTAATATGAACATCTCTCCATTATGGTATTATGCTCTCAGATTCTGTCTATATTTGTGGTGGCATGTAGAATATTGCATGCCCAGTAGTTCTCTGCTGCTGGAGTCTTTCCCCACCACCTACCTACCTCCTACAGGAGCCTTTCACTATGTCAGTAAAAGGGGTGGGTAGAGATGCAAAGCACGTTTGAGAAGAAAGATTAAGAACTCCATTTTGGCCATGTTAAATTTAAACTGATGCCAAGACATCCAAGGGGAGATGTAAGAGATTGGATGAGATGCAGGATGGACATAGGGAGACAAATTAATAGCTGAAAGCTTGATTAGTAAGTCATTGGCATGAAGATGGTAGTTGTTGAAACAGTGTCAGCAGAGGAGATCACTCAGAGTGTAGAAGAGGAGGAAAGCAAGGACAGAGCCCACAGGCATACCTACCAATAGAATGTCAGAGAGAAGAAGAGGGTAATCTATAGAAAGACAATAAAAGAATGATCAGAGGTAGAGGCAAACCAAGAAAGTAAAAAATGCCTAAGGAGAGTAAAACCTCAAGAAAGAAGGTGATCACTTAAAAAGCAACAGAGAACTCAAGGAGAAAGAGGAAGGAATATAGACTGGAAGAGGTTGGAGACTTTGGTGAAAGTACTTTAGATGAATGAGGTGACATTGGTGAGCAAAGAAGACAGAAGGCAGACTGGAAGGTATCCAAAATAAAGCTGGTCAAAAGGAATTTGAGGAACCATTGTAAATGGCACATTAATTGAGTTTGGAGTTGAAAAGAGGGACATTGCAATAGAGCTTATGTGTCTTAAAGGCCAAGAAACAGGAGGAAAGATTGTGGGAACAGCTCTGTGCTGAATGAACACTGAACTGGGTAAATTCAGAATTGAAGAAGACTCAAGAAACATTGAATATGCCTTTTTTCTTTGATTTCATCATGGAAGATGAAGAATTGATTTAGGTGAATCATTACTGCATGGTGTGAATGATTTATGAACTGAAAAATCTCTGCTTAGAGGAGAAGAGGAGAGAGAGAGAATGTAAACAGTGCCATCATATTGTGTTAGTGGTATTGCGTTATATTCAGGGTAGTACAGACACAGTAACTGTACAATTATGTGAACTATTAGAAATATTATACACCCCGAGGGCGGATCTAAAGTATCCAATCAGTGGTAACGTGTTATGCTAAACATTAAATACTTGTTCCTTTCTGTATCTGAAAGTAGGAAGATACTTTCACAGTTAGAGATCCCTGAAGCTTTTATGAACAGTACAGTTTGTCTAATTGTATCATTAGTATGTGCTGCAATCTATTGAAGACACACTTTTACAATTAAATTGAAGTGAAATATTGTGTATTTTATTGTGTATTTCTTTAAGTTATTTTGATACTTGGAGCAGAAACAGCCAAAAGCTCCCCCTCCTGCATTGTGTGGAGGGGTGCAGAGGAGCCCAGAAAGAGGTACAAAGGCTTTGGAAACAGTATAAAGGGGGAACAGCGCTCACCTAGCAGGTCACAACCCCATAGGAGCTGTTCTGCATGAACACAGCATGGTTGGCACTCAGTGGATTTGAGGGTTCATCAGCTTGAAGAGGGACCTAGCCACAGCATAGCCAGTTACATCAGTCACAGGAACAACTACTGGCAGCAAAACTCCTGAGTGAATTGTGCTGCTGAGTGCTGAAAAGAAAGGGCAGGATGAGAAATAATCTTTGCACAGATGCTGTGGGATTGGAATTTGATTTCCCATGCATCTCTGAGGCTCAAAGTTTGAGGACTGGCCCCTCCACATGGCCACAAATCTCTTCGCCTTATTAGCGGAAGGACTCCTTCAATGCAGATACTGGAGCTGAAACTCACAAGGTTTTAGGATCATTGGCGGGGAGGGGGGGAGAGAGGAGATAGACAAGTTTCTCCCCAAAGTTTGTGTTAGTTTAGAACAAAACCTTAGGGTAAATTATCTAGCAGAAGTGTCCTCCTGATAGTTAAGTGGAAACCAAACAGATTTTGGGGTAGGAAAGGCAGCGTTGATAGATTTCTAGACTAGAATGTTGTGGAGGAAGTCATCCCATGTAAGTTGTAACATTTTCAGGCTTAGCTATTGCTAGCAGATAATAGTAAATGCAAAAACAATTTTATGAAACCAAAGAGCATTTTAATGTACTAGGGGTCATTTTCTAATTACAAATGCACACCTCCACATTTCTTGAAAAATCCCAACACAACTGCATACCCATATGTTTAGAAATTCAGTGATACCCAACTGAGATTAGAATTTGACCCTTATTACTTTAAGTATGTCAAGCAAACTATTTTCATGGTGGCTAAAGGCCTTATGAAAATAAATATAAGGAAGTGAGGTAAGAATATATACCTAGCAGTATATTGGCTTGTGTAAAAATCTCACATTATGTTATATTTTTAACTACATAAGTGACAACTTTAAAAAACTGCAGTTTCCGGTTCTTGCTATAGCTATGCAAAAGTATCACTTCCTCTGTGTGAGCATGTCATGGTGTGCAGCCCTCATCACCAGACTAGCACCTCCTCCTGGTCATGCTGGAGATTAACTCGAGGTCAACACCCACATCCATGGTCTGCACACTGGCACTCTGCCTCTGCTCTCACCTATGGCTCCTCTCTCATCTCCCAGAACCTAAGAGTCCTCTTCTCAACTCAGCCCCCGGCTGGGTCACCATCTGTGTTTCCCCCTTCCAGGACAGGGGGGATGGAATCTCTCTGTCCAACAGTTCTGCCACTTCCCCAGTGGTGAGGACTCAGGCCCACCAACTACTCTGGGCCCCAACCAAGAGACCCTGTAAATAGCAGCCTCCTGCTACTCCTCTGTAACCTGAGTCAATGCTGCTCTATTTCCCTGGGCCACATCCCCATGGTCCCAGCATCTTCTTTGCCCTTATCTCAGGGCCTCACCTGCTCAGTCCCAGGAGCCAGCCACTGCTCTATCCAAGGTGCTTACAGTTATCTCAGCCCTCCAGGGACGCAGTCCATACTCCCTGGAATCCCAGCAGCAACTGACCTACTCAGCCCTGTTGCTCCTTTTTATATGGAGCTGCTGGGCCCTGATGGACTGTTCCTCACATACCCTCTCCTATTGGCTGTTCCCCACACAGCCCCCCCAGGGCTCTATTAACCCCTTCTTTGCCAGTGTGGGGCAGACACCCTATCACACACCATCTCCCTCAAGGCCAGTACCCTGCAGGGAGAGGTATTACCTCGCAGCTGGGCCCGCAGGGCATCCCTCTCCTGCCTTGCCTCTTTCAATAGGAAACAAACTTTTTCCTTCTCCTCTTTTGCATACCTGACCTAGTCTCTCTGCAACTCTAAATTCGCCTCTGCTATTTGCAGGGCCTCCTCAGCAGCTGCTAATTTCTCCCATAGCTCCTTCACGATCCCCCAATCCCTTTCCCCCCAGGATCTGGATTCCCACAGTAGCCTGCTGCACCACTGGGTTCACCTCTACCTCTTTCTGGGCTCTCTCTGTCCCAATCTTTTTTGGGAATTAGCTTTTTCTTAAACCCTGTCAAGTGCATGGGTGGAGCTTCTGCTCTTTCTGCGGTTATACGCATGTACTCTGTATTCCCAGCATGGGCTTCCTGTCCCCACTTCCTGGGCCCCCAACTCTGCACATGAAAAACATCCCTCCCCCCACTACTCTCTCAGTAGATGGCCACCCTTGCCACTCACACTTTCTGGAGATCTTCCTCATTACAACTCAAATAGGAGCACTGCCTTTTTAGGTGTCCCCTCTAGACATAGACATAGACATAACATAATTTTGGCCAGGCTTCTGGCCTCTGGCCCTTGGGTCTTCCCTCTTGTTCCCAGCCCTTACAGCTTTTCCCTTTTTTCTCCCTCTGGCACCTAAATACGTATCACTGTTGCATCACAATCTCTAAAAAGTACTCCTGCAGGTACCAGTTCACCTCCCGCTGTCTTTGCTGATTTTCAAGCACCTGCACCAGAAGGGCCTGGATCTGCCCTGGCTGCTTGTCTATCCCCTTCATTCGGGAGTGACAAGTCTGGGGCCCAGCCTGGGAGGGTTTTGCTGCCCTCTGCAAAGAGTGCCTCAGCCCAAGGGAACTCTATAGCCTTTTCTCTTCCCCCCTCCTCTCAGGAAGGTCTGTCATACATTGTGCCACATCCTTCCTTTGTATCAGGAGTGACTGTGCTATGTAGTCTCTTTCAGGTCCCTTTCCTCAAGGTCAACTGTCTCATACAATCCTTCACCTGCTGTCCAGTCCTCCACACCATCCCCTTTCCTCAGGGGCAAGGAAATACCCACATTCTCCACCATGTGGTCATGGGATGCAGCCCTCATTGCCAGACTGGCGCCTCCTCCTGGTCGTGCTCAAGGCCAATTCCTATGTCCATGGTCTGCACACCAGCACTCTGGCTCTACTCCCGCCTATAGAATCATAGAATATTAGAGTTGGAAGAGACCTCAGGAGGTCATCTAGTCCAACTTCCTGATCAAAGCAGGACCAACACCAACTAAATCATCCCAGCCAAGGCTTTGTCAAGCTGGGCCTTAAAAACCTGTAAGGATGGAGATTCCACCACCTCACTAGGTAACCCATTCCAGTGCTTCACCACCCTCCTAGTGAAATAGTGTTTCCTAATATCCAACCTAGATCTCCCCCACTGCAACTTGAGACCATTACTCCTTGTTCTGTCCTTCTAGTTTAGCTCCTCTCTCAGCTCCCAGAACCACAGTAACCTCTTCTCAACTCATCCCTCTGACTGAGTCATCATCTTCCAGGGGGTGTGGGAGAAATCTCTCTGTCCAACAGTCATGCCACTTCCGCAGTAGCAAGTTGGGGGAAAACCCGAGCCCACCCCCAGGCCCCAACATAGAGACCCTGTAAGTAGTAGCCTCCTGCTGCTCCTTTGTAACCTTTGCAAGTAATCTTATTGTGGGGTAAGCCACACTCCCTGCCTCATAAGGCTATTTTTTCTAAAGGGGTATTTGGGGGTAGGGTGTGGGAGGGGGAATTTAACCTATCCAACACAAAATTGTCCATTTATTTTTCACCCCCAAACTAGATCTAATAAAAAAATATTTTAAATCCTTCCACTTCCCCTTCTAACTTCAAAATTTAAGAGTTTGTAACAGTTTGACCAGCTCTATCATTGATACAAAAAGGAGGTGGACATTTTTATTTGTTTTTCCATTTATTTTTCAAATTTTGAAGTTTGAAATTTCAATGAACTTCACCCAACCAGTGATTGAAAATCCTGTGCTCTGGAAACTCCATATAAGGCCTGGGTATGGCAGATTTTGTAAGCCTCAAAGCTTTTGAGTTCAGAAGAAAGTCTCATATTGGGATGGAAGGAGGGAAAGGACAGAGGGATTGTGAGCAAAATTGAAACTTTGATAAACAGACAAACAATTAAGCTACTGTGCAACTCTGTATTTCCCGCCCAGTTATTTTAATTTTTTTTTTACCATTCTGCACCAATTGTGATATAGAGAAGAGCAAATGAGCATGTGGCTCAAATATCCCTTAATTTCAAGGGATTTCATTATTGCAGTCCAAAAGTTACCTACGTTCCACAGAAATCTGGAGTCTTTTTACTATGGAACATTATTTACCTCAGAAATAAAGAATCATGAAACTAGAGGACATCATTTCCATGAAAGGATGAATCTCACCGCATTTTAGATTTACTGTGTGAATAATTTTATCTGTCATTTTAAGTCCATGTCACACAAATAGTGTCCTACGTTTGGGCTTTGGCAGGTTGCGTGGCATGCAAAACAAGCCTATGATCTACAGATAATACACAGCATGTATTTTATTCCTCTATAGTTAAATATGCACAGGTACAGTATAGGACTATTTTAATTTAAAAACAATTCTTTAGGAAAAAAAGTTGCAAGGCAGTGTGACTATGAACTGGAGTAGAAGCCTGAATCCTATCTCTACCTCTGTCAGTGGGCAAGTCATGTCACTTCTCTGTACTGCAGTTTCCCTATTGTTAAACTGAGGATGATGAGACCCTCCTTTATAAAGACATTTGAAATCTCCAGATGAAGAGCACCACATAAGAGCTAAGTATTATTACAACCCTATAACAAACTCCATTTCAGTTTTTTAAAAAAGGTGTGTGGGGGGATGTTATTTATTGCTTATATGGAAGGTAGTTAGTTCTTGATGAAACAACCAGAACTGGGTGAACAAGCAGATTGATTTTTGCCTGAGTTTTCTTAGCAGCGAGATTTTTTTCACTATGCCACTAATTGCAATGCATAAAGGTTACTTTTCACTTCATTAGTGTTAATCTCATTAGGCCTCAACTTTAAAATTGTGTGGGATGTGGAATATTAAAATAATTGGTTTAATTTGGTTATCACTCAGAAAACTTTACCTTTTCCCTGTATTTGTATTTTGGTAGCTATAAAATGTTATCATAAACAGTAATAAGAAACACAATGGCACAAAATGCTTTGGCATAGTCTCAGAATATGTATTCACACCCTGACTTCAACAGGAGTTGCATACATTTACCTAAGAGCAGAGTTTAAGGCCTATTCTGGATTCTAGACATAGATGTCCAATATGGGAAAAGAGGCACAAGAAGGTCCTTCTTTGCACAGCTATCATAGAAACCCATTGATTGTGTTTGAGTTAGTATTGTTCTCCACCTGCACTGACTGGTGGGTTGTGGGCCAACAGCACTAGAGTATATTCTAAAGCTTGTGTAAGCCTCAGTGAGGCTCTGGATGACATCACTATGAGAAAGTAAGTCTCAGCCCATCCTGGAGATGAAAATACTAGGGAAGTTTCATAGAAATTGACAGCTATTTCTAATCTCCCTATGTTAAGTTTAGAGTAGATGGAAAACGGATCCATCTTTGGAGATCTACTTCCCCAGTGTCACCAATGACTAAACAGCACAAGAGATGGAATCGGGTCAATCACTGCACTGGTGCCTCTCTAAAACAGTCCAATCAGTCCTTCTAATCCAACACTATGAAGTTTCCCTAGAAAACATAAAAGAGAAATAAATCCCAAAGACTTTACTCATAATGGTGCATTCTACTTGTTTTATAGAAATCACTTGAGATGTCAGTTGTTGAAAGTTGGCCAAATAAGTCTTGGGTAAGTCATTTAGTTATCCAGGTAAGTCACAGAGATCCAGAATTTCCTTCACTCCATATTCCTCAGTGAGCCATGCTGCTATAAGAGGGGGCAAAGTCCTATCAAACCAAGCAGTATACAACGACTGTGGAGGCTCCAGGGTCCTCGGTGAAGTAGCATGGTTTTCTATGGATTCCAGTGATCCGAACTTCTCACACTTAGAGAAAAAAACTGCATTAGGGAAGAATTTTAGCCTTTCTGTACCTTCACACGGTTGTTTTCAGAGGAGGGTATGATATGGCCCCTATTTTTCCTTTAAAAATGTTTATATCCACCTCCTTTCTTCTTCCACTCAAACCATTCTTAATTGATTTATTTTAACTGGTACCAGTAAGAGTTGTATACCTGCTTCTGCAATTAGTAAGCACTAGGGAAGGAATTTTCAAAGTTTAAAGGCAAAACTATCCCACTGAATATTTCCAGGGTCTACTTACTAATTAATCTTTGTTCAATTACAGCACATATTTCAGTACAATTATTGTTGTTCATTATTTCAGGTTCCGGCAAGTTTACAGATAGCAGACATGTGGTCCAAGAATACTTTTCAAAAGTCAATATTTTTAAAAGATTGGGTATTACACCAGTTCTTCTGCAACTATTAATTGTCAAATCACATTGTTGTAAAGGACAACAAGGACAGTTGAAATTTAATCCATTATTTAAGAACAACAGCAAAAAGATCACATAGCTTTGATTTCATGTACTATAGATGCACGCTTGTGCCCTTCTAGACTTGAGTGAGAAGAATAAGCTGCATTGACTATGTAGGAGATTAATTTGAAAGTATGTATGAAAACACAGTCTTTTAGTGACTAAATAATGCAGAGGGAAAAAAATTTTTTTAAGGAATAGGATTTAACAAATGTTAAGGACTGGGAACTGGCTTTTATTTAGAGACATTACCAGTTTTACTTAATCTGTAATTTTGGTTCTGCTCATAAGAGAACATCTTTGGGAAGACAGAAGTATACTTTGGAAGTATGGAATGTATGCTAAGGAAGCAGACAGGATAGCTTAATGTACAGAGGAAGAGACTGGTTTCCAGCAATCCCCAAGCTACAATGCCATATTCTACCACCAATTGGTCTTGTGTAAATCATAAGGTAGACCTCTATTTCTCCATCTGGGAAATGGGAATAATACTTACCAACATCAGAGTTTTGAGGGTTTGTGTTGTAAAATGCTAAGTATTTAGTTCACTTAACATTTTTACTAAACATCTATTAAGCCTTGAATTAAACGTTATGACCCTGATTATTACTGAACCTAATCTGTCTGTGTTTAGGGGAAAGGACTGTGAGAGCTTACCTTCTATATAGCTTCCCCACACTTTTCGTTGTAAAGCACCTTTTTTACATACGTCACTGCAGAGCACCAAACAGCCAGTAGGAATGACTGAGCCCCCTGTTTATCTTTCTGTGCATACAGCTTAAAGCCATTTTTGGGACAGCAATATGGAGAGATGAAAGACAATGAAATAATTATGTTTAATACAATAACACACTTAAGTGAAGGGAGCTGCTCACGGGTGACAACATAAGGTGATCATCAGCTACAGAAAGCTGCACTGTGCACTGTGCCAATGCAGCACTATAAATTGGCTGCAGGCATACAACTTTCCATAAAGAAGGACATCACATGTCAGTTGCAGTGAATGATGTGTTAATGTCTGAAATTATAAGGCAATTATCACATTTTCAATTACATACCACATTTGGCAATTAACATTTTGTTAATCATCCAGTTCCCAATTTGATGTGACTTTCTACAGTAAGTAGCTTACCCTCTACCTGTGAAAAATTATTGTTTCATCAGTGAATACATAATCAGACTCCAAACTTTGCATTTGGTTTAGAGTTGCCTTTTTGGTTGTTAATTCATTCACATCTGCTGAATTGAGAAACTCTTTCCTCACCTTGCTTTAGTAGTTTATAGATATGGGCCCACATTGCCAAGATTTGGTCCTGGTTCTGATTTCAACCAACCCACAAATATGTTGCACCCCGATGCAGAATTTTGGTTCCAGGCCCAGCGCAAGTAGTTTGGGCAGGCAACTGTTGTGGCTGCTTCAAACATTTTGAATGGTTTTCTTCCCTTGTGGTTTTCTTTCACTGTTGGTTGTCTATATTTAATATTATAGCTATTAATAACAACTTACAATCACAGAGTAGTAGTATTATGGACATATCAAAGCATCAAAATATTTCAAAACCCCCAACTAATTAAGCCTCAAAATACTCCTGCAGTAGGTACAGCAAATATCATTTTTCAGACAGGAAAGCTGGTCTTCTCTGTTGACTTAATCAGGGCTGCCGGCCATCTCGTGACAGTCATGGACTTGGCATCCCTTTCACACATTCCCTCAGTCCAGCTGGATTTAGGGATTCATGCATCTAAACTAGGATTGAGGGATTGCTTTTCCCAGCCAGCAGGGCCAATACAGCACCTATTCTGCAAGAAGCCAGGTGGCTTTTCTGCTCCACTCTTGCATGTCCCTCTGCTGGAGCACCAGGAATTAGCAGTCAGAAGGAGGTGGTGCCTGCAGCAGCAGGGACAGAACATCACAATACTGGCCCCATGCTCCCTGCACCCAGATCCACCTCAAGCCAGGTACAGCACACAGACATCCCCATCCAGCCTCCTCCATCCTTCTACCACCCATCAATGCCATCCAGCTCCACTTTGAACACCACAGCACCATCAACACCTGACAACCACTCAGATATGCCCAGAAACTCCAGCTCCCCTAGCAACCTACCTCACTCATCTACTTCAGCCACAGCTGCCAAGTTTTGCCATGTTCTACCCACCGCACTGCTTAGGATAGGATATGTGGGGAAAATCTATTACTCTTACCTGTGACACATGTCTCACATAACTGCTGTTTCACATGGCCCTAAAACCCAGTAACAACATAAATCAATATCAGAGCTGGTTTTATAACCCAGTTCTCATGGTTCTGCACTTCAGCCACAAGAGAATGCTGCCAAATTCCACTTTCACCAAAAAATTTACATTTCATAGTCACCTATGTGACAGATCCTGCAATAAGCAACAGAGGGTCATGTGGCACCTTTAAGACTAACAGAAGTCTGTATTTGTGCAAGTTTCTTCATGAGGTTGATAGATTTCCATTCCATACGGCTAAATGCAGTGCCTTGCATGGTGTCAAGTATCAGAGGGGTAGCTGTGTTAGTCTGAATCTGTAAAAAGCAACAGAGGGTCCTGTGGCACCTTTAAGACTAACAGAAGATTCTGCAATGTCCCTGGTCCCATCTGTTTTACTGTATATGCACCAGTGCGTAGACTAATGCCCACTGGTGATAAGAGGTGTCAGGCTTCTCATCAGTGAAGTCTCCTTTACTACGGTAATATGCAAAAGTCATTTGGGATGAAGCCACCTGAAAATGTATAATTCTGATTCAGAGAGCAAACATAGCGTGGATGTGAAGGCCTAGAAAGAGGTCTGAGTTGAAGATGATGCCCAGCTTATGGGTCTTGCATGATGCTCAGGTTACAGCATCTTGCCCGAGCAACAGGCAGGATAATGGTGTTATCCATAATGATCAAGAAAGGAGGTGGTGGAAGGGATTAGGAGTGGTAGGGGATTAAGAGCTCTGATTTAGCTATATTGTGCTTGAGCTGATAGCTAGACATCCACTAGTAGACTTCAGAGAGACAGGCTGAAATTTTAGTATGACAGGAGACAGGTCTGGAATAGAGATGCATATCTGTGAGTCATCAGCATAGAGATGGTAGTTGAATTTGTGTTTGCAGATGAGATGACCCAGGGATAGGAGGTAGAGGGATAATAAAAAGAGCACCAGTTTTTCAGTAACCATAAAGCATGCCCAGTGGCCCCACATTCTGCTCCTTTTGCCACAATGGTTCCCAATTCTGGGAGAGCCCCGCAATTCAGTTAAACAGCTGGCTCCTGGGACCGGCGGTGCCACGTTCTGCTCCTTTCACCGCTGTGGTTCCCAGGAGAGCCCTTCGGTTCAGTTGCCCCGTGCCAGCAGCTCCTCCAGCACAGCTGTACCGGTAGTGCCCCCAGCCCCACCCCCCCAGCCCTGTCCTCCGGCAGGGCTGTACAGACCCCAGATAGGAGATGCAGCTGTGTGGAAAGGCTGGGGGCAGTACAGCTGTGCCAGAGGAGCTGCCAGTGTGGGCCTTCCTGGTGGCCCCATGTTCTACTCCTGTCTTTTTCCGGTACGGTGTACCAGCAATAAATATCCTAATGGTACGGCGTACCATACTATACCACCCTACTTGCACCATTGTCAACAGCAAATATGTTACGCCTGGGGGCATTCTGCGCCAAAAAAATTAAAAATTCTGCACACAATATTTTAAAATTCCACAAAATTCTGCAAATTTTATTTGTCAAAATAACACTACATAATCATGCCAGTTTCAATTATTTTGGTAATTTATTTCAAAATACCTGTCATCAAGTATGTCTGTAACAATACAGACAGACAGAAAAAATTCCCCGAAGAGTAGAGAGTTAAAAAATCCACTATGACAATCCAATTCCTGTTTCTCTGCCCCCTCCCCACCCCCAAAGTTCAGCCGGGGGGTCAGACATTCACAACCCCTCCTCCCAGAGCCCAGCCACGCCCTCCAGCCAATACACCCAAACCATCTTCCCCCCCAGAGCCCAGCTGCGGGCCTCCCACTTGCCCAGATACCCACCACTCCTCCCCCCAGAGTCCAGGGATCCAGAGGGAGAAATAGCCTGATGTTCAGTCCCAGGCTTGCACAGAGTTTCCTGCACACCGCCCTCTCTTTCCCTCAGGGCATGCTGGGAACTGCAGCTGCCAGGAACCCTCTATCTGCCTCCTCCTCCCCATCTCCCCTGGAAGTGACTTCTATGTGTGAGCTGGGCTCTTCCAGGTCCAGTGACCCCTAGTGGTGGCTAGAAGCACTACAGCCCATTTCTGTGGGGGAAGGAAATTCTGTACACACATTAATTTCTGCAAAATTCTGCATTGCGCAGTTCTGCAGAATTCCCCGAGGAGTAAATATGTGGCAGAGGGAACAGAACTCTTACCTTTTTATTTCAAAACACAATTTCTATATGCAATAAGCTAAAGATACACTGCCACCAACAGAAGTAACTCACACTCAAGTAGATATGACATTACATCCAGGAGAGATCAACTAAAAATAAAATAAATAAATAAATAAATGGAGATATCCTATCTCCAAGAACTGGAAGGGACTTTGAAAGGTCATTGAGTCCAGCCCCCTGCCTTCACTAGCAGGACCAAGTACTGATTTTGCCCCAGATCCCTAAGTGGCCATCTCAAAGATTGAACTCACAATGCGGAGTTTAATAGGCTAATGCTCAAACCACTGAGCTATCCCTTCCCCTACATTGATACACCTACATTGTATTCATAGTCCAGGTCATTACCAGTGGGACACAGTCAAAAGCAAACTGAATGTGGCATGTATGATTACTTGCCTTGTGGGCAGGTGACATGTGTGTGTATTCGGTGCAAGCAATCCATGGCCCTCAGAGATCAAGTGTGGGCTCTTGAGACCAGAGTGCTGAACTGGAGGAGCTAAGGGAGACAGAGGTACATAGATGAGACTTTCTGGAACACAGAGCTGTCCCCGCCAGCCTGACAGACTCTGTGTTGAGGAGGATGAAAGTGTCAGGAAAGGAAAATATCAAGTTGGAGCAGAGGGAAATGATCCCATAGTTTGGACCCTCCCTTCAAATGATGGCATGATATCTTCTCACACTGAGGATATCTCTCCCAGAGAGGGGAGGTAATAGTAATGGGGGATTCAATTATTAGAAATATAAATAGTGGGTTTGTGATGTCCAAAAGAACAGTGTGGTAAATTGCCTGCCTGGTGCAAAGGTTGTGGATGTCTCAAGACATCTAGATATACTTATGTGTAGCGCTGAGGAGGAGCCGGTGGTCATGGTACATGTAGGTACCAATGACATTGGGAAGGATAGAAGAGAGGTCCTGGAGGCCAAATTTAGGCTGCTAGGTAAGAGATTAAAGTCCATGACCTCCATGGTAGCATTCTCTGAAATGTTTCTAGTTCCATGTTCAGGGCTAGTTAGACAGGCAGAACTTTGGGCTCTCAATGTGTGGATGAGACAATGATGCTGGAAGGAGGGATTTAGGTTTATTGGGAACTGGGGAACCTTTGGGGAAAGGAGGAACCTATATAGGAAGAATAGGCTCCACCCAAAAAAAAAAAACAGGACCAGATTTCTGGCATGAAAAATAAAAGGTCACAGAGGAGTTTTTAAACTAAGGGCTGGGGGGAAATGGAGGAGCATACAGTTGCAGATAAACACATCCTTGGGGGAGAACTTATTAAAGTGGATATTCTATATCAACTTCTAGCCTCTCCTCTTTACTAAGATAAAGTACAGGTAGAAATTGAAGAGAAAACCGTCAAATGAAAGCATTCCATTCAATTATATCATATGAAGACAGACAACTAAATATTGATTAATTGTATTATTGCTTGTATACAAATGCTAGAAGTTTAAACACAAAGATGGGTGAACTTGAGTGCCTGGTATTAAATTAGGATATTATACAATAGGCATCGAAGCAACTTGGTGGGATGATGATAACCAATAGGACATGGTAATACCAGAGCACAAAATATATAGGAATGACAGAGTAGGTCACACTGGTGGAGAAGTGTGTGAAAGAAAGCATAGTCAAATATAGTAAAAAGCTTAAATGAATCAAACTCTATCATAGACTCTCTGTGGATAGAAATTCCATGCTTGAATAATAAGAATATAGCAGGAGGAATATACAACTAACCACCTGACCAGGATGATTGTGAAATGCTCAGAGATTAGATTGGCTACAAAAACAGAAAATGCCAATAATAATGGGGGATTTCAGCTATCCCAATATTGACTTAGAATGTGTAGCCTCAGGATATGATGCAGAGATAAAATTTCTAGACACTATTAATGACTGCTTCTAGACTCCATTAAAGACATACACTAGTCCTAGTATACACAAAGGGAGAGGCAATTCTCAGTTTATTCCTAAGTGGAACACAGGATCTAGTCCAAGAGATGACTATAACTGAATCAATCAGTAATAGCAAACATAATATAATTAAATTTTATATCTTTGTAGAGGGGAAAATACCAAAGACCCCTACCAAAGTAGTGTTTAACTTCAAACAGAGGACCTACACAAAAATGTGAAGATTAGTTAAGTGAAAAATAAAAGGAAGAGTCAGAAGGGTGAAATGCCAGCAAGCTTCACAGAAACTTTTTAAAAACACCATAGAGGCTCAAACTACATATACCCCAAGTAAAAAAAATAAATAAAATTGAAAAAAAAAACAGTAAGAGGCCAAAAAAAAGCCACCATGGCTAACCAGAGTAAAAGAGGCGATTACAGACAAAAAGACATCCTTTAAAATTTGGCAGGAAAACAGAAAGAAGCATGAACTTTGTCAAGTCAAGTTTAAAAGTATAGTTAGACAGGCCAAAAGAGAATCTGAAGAGCAACTTGCAAGAGAAACACAAACTATCAGCATTTTTTTTTATTTTAAGTACATTAGAAGCAGGAAGCCTACCCAACAGTGAGTGGGGCCACTACAGAGCTGAGGTGCTAAAGAAGCATTCAAGGAAGACAAAACCACTGCAGAGAAGTTAAATGAATTCTTTGCATCATCTTCGTTGCAGATGATGTGAGAGTGATTCCCACACTTGAGCCATTCTTTTTCTGAGAAACTGTCCAAGATTGAGGTGTCAACAGAGGAAGTTTTAGAACATATTGATAAATTAAACAGTAATAAGTCACCAGGACCAGATGGTATTCACCCAAGAGTTCTGAAGGAACTCAACTATGAAATTGCAGAATTACTAACTAGTATGTAACCTTTCACTTAAATCAGCCTCTGTAACAGATGACTGGAAAATAGCTAATATAATGCCGATTTTTAAAAAAGGCTTCAGAGGTGATCCTGGCAATTACTGGCCAGTAAGTCTAACAGTACCAAGCAAATTGATTGAAACAATAGCAAAAAGCATTATTAGACACATAGATTAACACAAAAAATTGGGGAAGAGTCAAGCTTCACCAATATATTAGAATTCTTTGAAAGAGCCAACAAACATGTGGCCAAGGTTAATTTAATACATATAGTGTACTTGGCCTTTCAGAAAGCCTTTGACAAGATCCCTCACCAAAGGCTCTTAAGCAAAGTAAGCTGTCAAGGGATAAGAAGGGAAGGTCTTCTGATGGATCAGTAGCTGGTTAAAAGACAGGAAACAAAGAATAGGAATAAATGGTCAGTTTTCACAGTGGAGAGAAGTAAATAGCAGGATCCCCCAAGGATCTTTACTGGGACCAGTGCTGTTCAACATATTCATAAATGATCTGGAAAAGGGGGTAAACAATGAGGTGGCAAATTTTGCAGCCAATACAAAATTATCCAAGGTAGTCAAGTCCAAAGCTGACTGAAGAGTGCAAAGGGATGTCAAAACTCGGCGATTGGGCAATAAAATGGCAGATGACATTCAATGTTGATAAATGCAAAATAATGCACATTGGAAAATATAATCCAAACTATATATGCAATGATGGGGTATAAATCAGCTGTTATCACTCAAGAAAGATTTTGGAATCATTGTCAATAGTTCTCTGAAAACATCTGCTCAATGTGCAGAGGTCGCCAAAAAAGCTAACGGAATGTTGAGAATCATTAGGAAAGGGATAGATAATAAAACAGAAAATATCAGAATGCCACTATATAAATCCATGGAACACCCAATCCTTGAATACTGCATGCAGTTCTGGTCACCCATCTCAAAAATATATATTAGAATTGGAAAAAGCACAAGAAAGGCAACAAAAATGATTAGGTATGTGGAACAGCTTCCATATGAGGAGAGATTAAAAAGACTGTGACTAGAAAAGAGACAATTAGGTGGGATATGGTAAGTCTATAAAATCATGAATGGTGTGGAGAAAGTGAATAGTAAAGTGTTATTTACTCCTTCACATAACACAAGGGGTTATGCCCTGGAATGCGGTAAAGGCCAAGAGCCCAAAAAAGTATTAGGTAAGTTCATAGAGAATAGGACCATCAACAGCTATTAACCAAGATGGTCAGGGATGCAACAACATGCATTGGGTGTCCCTAAACCTCTGACTGTCAGAAGCTGGAACTGGATGACAGGGGATGGATGACTTGATAAATTTCCCTATCTTGATCATTCCCTCTGAAACATTAGCTACTGTCGGAAGTCAGGATTCTGGGATAGATGGACCATTGGTCTGACCCAGTATGGCCATTCTTATTTTGTTATTAGAGAAAGTTTATAGTTCAGAAAGAGAGAGAGAGAGAGAGAGCATGAGTGGAAATGGTTCTGCATTTTAAGATATCTTGCCATTTTATGTTTAATTTTATAGTCTATGCACGGCTGTTTAGCTAGTGAAGGGCTGTAGATATCCAGTACAATCCATCAAGATGGTAGGAATAAACTGTCACTCCCAATCTAAGATGTGAACATGTTTATTTATAAGCCATTCTGCTGAAATCGGAAAAGGGGAATCTAAACAGCAATGTAGAGAGGGACATCTGAAATGTTGTATGTTAAAACAGCAGCTAACAGAAAACATGCAACAAAAAAAGACACTCAATCTTTTTTCTATTTACAAAGAGAAGAACAAAACTATCAAGTAGGTTTTTAGGCTTAACATTTGACCAACTTTAAAACTGTTACAATTAGGGTAGGGTAAGAATATCTTCTGAATTCAAAATACTAATTAGGTTTGCTTTGGTTTTATTCAAATCAACAGCACTGTTGCTGTGAAAATTTGTAAAGCCAATACTCATTACACCATGTTTGGTTTATTCTTGCAGAGATAGCAACACAGCACAAGTTACAATCAAGAAAAACTTCCATGTAATATAAAAGATTTTCTAAACTCTACTTCTAATTATAAAGAGTAATGTACTTTTTGTTATGTTAGACACAAGTACAGCCAACATGATTTTAACAGTTGAGTCATTTATAGAAGAACAAATAAAACCTGATGGTTTCTTCTTGGATTGTCAGGGTAAACCCCATTTGGGGTGGGGGGGTCATATTTCCATCAGAATCATAATTGTTTAACTGGGGTCTTTCTTTAAAACGTTATTACCAAGTGTCTAATTCTATTTTCATCTTTTGACTCAGGTTGTAATTTTAGATTGAACTTTAATAAGAAAACCTCCATTTCTTAATTTTTAGGGGGAAATAATGCACATTCTAGGAATCTTTATAGCTTCATAACTTACACAACCATAAGACAAAGCTTATTTTATCCTGTACAAATGAATACCAACCTGTATTTAACTTGGAGTTTGAAGTATAATGAAATTTATCCACTCACAAATTGAAGTAACATTAAAGATTACCTCTTCCAACCACTGAATATTGTTTTAGCTACATGGCTCCCACAGACTTTAAAGGGAGACTTGGGACTAAAATACCACATGATACTCTCAAATTTATCAATAAGCGTTAGACTTTCTGGTGGATAATTCTGCTAGTTAATTCTGAAGCTAGAAAATTCTGTCCTTGATTGTACCCATTTATAGAATTCTTGTGACATCCCAAAAGCAGTTGATTTTACAAGTCCTTGAGAACCATTAAAATTTATTGAGGAAGATATCTACACTTGTATTTTTGAAGACCATTCTGATATAGTGCTACTTAGTTCTGTGCAGTTTATTGTACTGGAATCATTTTATATGGAACCTTAGAAACAAAGGTCCTGTCTGCTTGGGATTTCCAACCATCCACCTTCTGCCAACTCAATTCAAGCCTGGTCTTGGAGTTATCTTTGACTCCTCCCTGTCTCTTGGCCACATCCTTATCTGCTTTAAATCAATGTCACACCATTAAATTCAACAGAGCAACACAGATTTATACCATTTAGGAGTCTTCCCCCTCACATCCAAGCTTGACACAATCCAATTTATGGACCTGAACTTCCCCAAGTTTGAGGTGATTCAGAATGAGTGATTTAATTCTGGACGATCTCTACTTTGTACCTTTTATCCAATAATCTCAAACAGCTTTACAAAATATTATTTAATTAAAGCTCCCCCAAATTCTGTGAAATAAGAATACAAGGGACCACTTAGCCTAGAACTAGCATGATGGTGGTCACCTATAAGATGGGAATAATGTATCTGTTTAATAACACAACACTATCCAACACTTTAAGACAAGAAAGATAATATATGTAATTCAAAAATGGGAACAGAGAGAACATGATTATTAGAGCTGGATGAAAAATGATAAAAATAGAGTTGCAAACATTTTCACCATTCCCCTCCACCGCCACCCCAATTGTTTCATTTACATTTTGACCAGTCCTAATGAAGACTGGATCTTGAATATAGCCGTCATGCAAGCCTTAGCACTCCTACTATTCAAAATATGCCCTCTGATCACTAACAACCATGAGTAGTCAAGACTCTGGCTTTATGTCTCTTCTCCAAGATGGCACCTCTAGCAGCATGGAAGTCACCAGCATGAATTCTTGTAGTGCCTAAATGACCTCTACAGAAGTCTCCCATCAGAGCACAGTTTAACACCCCCTTTTTTTTTTGCAAACTAATTGAATGAGAGCACAAAAGTGATGGGCCTGCATGTACATCCACTAAAGTGCTAGTTCACTATTTCCATCTAGTAAATGCTGGAGTTGCCCATAATGTTTACACTACATATTTTAAAAATATCTGCAAAATGATGTATTCCTCCACTGTATCCTAACTGTACAATAATTTGCTAGTGCATAATACCATGAGACTACAGATAGGAGGATCTAATTGTTGCTAATGTGCCTTATCTGAGCTATGGTTTCACTAACATATGCTTCATTTATCTAAACTGCTGGCTAATAATGCCCTTGGAAAGATTTGTTTTAGCGAGAATTGAATGTAGGCTATAAACAAAACTAATTATATTTTCAATGTTATCCATGTTAGATGATAAAACTAATAAGAAAGCAGCTTTAAAAATATTTTGCAGACCAGGTCTCTAGCACTGAGCAACTCAACAATACACACAATGGTGGTGGGACTCTTTATTCAAGTCCCAAATTGCCCTGTGGGCAACTAGGGCCAGCAACAGTCAACATCTCTTTGGAGGGAGTAGCAGAGGTGAGCGGGAGAAAGGGCGAGCCCTTTCTAATGTTAGCAGCAACACTTGCCAGTTGCTCGCTTCAAAGTTCTGACGTATTTTACATGGCGATCCAATTTAGTCCAGATACATGGGAACATCAATACTACCTTTAGAAAGGAGGTGAGGATTGGAAAAAGGAAAAAATGTCTTCATATAATGATATGAGAGTGCCTCAGATTTCCTCCAAATTTACCTGTGTGGTTTAGTGGTTAGTACAGGGGAATGGAAGTAAGAACTCCTAAGTTCCATTCATGGCTCTTAGGATGTGGGCAAGTCACTTAACTGAGTCTCACTGAGGTTTCCCCATCTGTAAAAAAGGGGATAATCAACCTTATCTACCTCGGATAGGTTTTGTGAGGCTCAACAAATGTTTGTAAAGCACTTGGAGATACTGAGCTCAAAACCAAAGTTTCACAGGTAAAGAGCAAAGTACTACTATTTCAGCTTACCAACAGATGGTTTAAATTGTCTACATGTTAAAACTGCTACTAGTAGGCAAAATAAAACATTTTTAAGATATCTAAAATCAACTGATATTTAGAATGCTAAATAATTTCAGGATTACACCCTGAGACTATAAGTCAATATAACATTTATATAAGGACTTTTATAAGGACTCTTTTATATTTTAGAAAAAAGTACTCAGATATCAGACACTGTCATCCGTTCACAACCCAAACACATTTAAAAAACACAGTTAATCAATCTAAATACCTACATAGTATGTGCCCATACACCCTCTACTGTCCTAGGACATGCCCAAAATGGTAATAATCATAATTATAAACAATTGTGACCAACATCCAACCACCAACTCATTTTCTTTGTTCATCTTTTAGCTTTTCACCTTGTATTCAGATGCCGTAGCTTGATAATGTTGCAATTCTCTGGTAAAGGACACATTTGTCTATGCCCTTGGACCAAGACCAAGATGGGTAGGTAGGTTACAGAAACTCTACTTTTCAATCTCTCCTGAGGAGATACAGGGGTCTTTTGAGATGTTTCCAATAGATTACCCATGCAGTAGTAATCTTAACAAAAAGAAGATTTTACAATCAGAGAAATAATGGAATTAAAACTAAAATTTTCCACATAAGGTAAGTGTAACTGAGTCCTGGTCCAACATAAGTAATTAACATATGGAGGGAGATATGGAGGGAAGATAGAATTAGGGAAGTAAACGAACCATCAGATTGAAAACAGAATGCTTATGTTAAATAAGATAAGTAAATAGGTCAGTAGGCTAAGCCAACTAAGATAAGAGGGAGAACATGCATTGAACTATTTACTATGAACTAGATAACAAAGGAAGTTAGGAATGTAGAAATGAGGAAGTCGAACCTTGGTCAGTCCATGGACAGCTCGTGCTGCACTGGGATTGTTTCCTGCAAAGTAACCAAGTCAATCCAAAAATGTGTGATGCAATGTATAGTAAATGTAATGAGATGTGTAATGTATATAAAAGGGAGAAGGTTTCAGTGTAACTTGGAGCTGTGATGTACCCTGCATCCTCTCCCCTGCGTTTGAATCTGATCAACTCAACATAACACTGCTGTATGCTATATAAAGATACCTGAGTGGTGAAAGCTGGAGTCAAACAGTTCTTGGGAAGCTGAGTGGAAAGAGGTCTCAGAGGGAATCCCAACAGTAAACTATATAAGGCATTTTCAACTTATTTACGGAGTAAAGGAAAGTGAATAGCTTATATATCTGACCACTCTTCTCATCCACCTTTCTCTATCATCTCATCCACCTGTCAGTATCAATTGCTGTCCCCAGAATCCCCTTTTCAAGTCCCCATCCCTGGATCATCTTGCATGTACTGATATGCCTCTCCTGGATGTTCATCCATCTCTCACGTGTTAGAGTCCATTCACGCACCCAGGTGAGATTTTGCTAAATTTTATACAAATGAGTCTTTGAATCAAAAGTCTTACCTGGGAAGAAGGCCACGTGACTATTGCCTCCCAATCACCTCTTGAAGTTTCCCCAAGCCATCCTATCTTCAAGGCTATCATAAGCCCCAGTGAGTTTCATTAGTTTAAATATAGTGATCAACTTTTAGTCTGCCATTGTTCCATTCTAGAGGAGCTAGCTCATGCCTCCAGATGAATACATCCAGTCTCCACCACTGATGATCACAGAGGCAGCTTGGGCATAACCCTTTTAAAAGTTTCTTTTATTCATTTCTCTTACCATAAAACAAATTGACAGACCCTAGATCTTCTGCCATATCTATGAACACAGAAAGATCTGCTATGACACAGATTGACCTAAAATGCAATGGAAAGGCCCATTACAGAAATCCACATCTATGTTCACAGCATTCACAGTTCAGAGTGGCCTGGGGAATAATTTCTCAATATACACATGTACAGTAAGAAATGCATCTCAGTGCTCTACTATCAAAAGTCTCCATATCTAAATTGAATAGATGAGTCACTTTTCACACAGACATATCTATGCCCTCTATAAGAAACCACCAACATTGTACAAGACATCACATTGTGTGCCCCGGGTACATGGCCGAGTGGTTCATAGTGAGTGAGAAACATCTCTTAGCTCTACTGCTTAGGGTGGAAACAACTCAGTTACTATCCTATAGTTGTCACACATATCAGTTCTGAGAGTGGATGCTAATATGTCACAGCAGGAATGCATTTTTGACAGCACGGTTGCAACCATTGTGGAGATATATTCACCAAGTGCTGCACAGGTGCCTTGTCAATCACTACACACAGAGTCCATCACAAATCTTGATGATGCCATGACAACAACACTCATTGAGAGAGGACGTAAAGATTTGCTGTCATCACATATGCTCTTATACGTGAATTACAAGCTGTGAGCTGCCTTGACAGTCATTCACTGTTGTCGGGCAATTCGAGAAGTCTGTTCTTTAGGTCTGATATGTGAAATATAAATATACTATGGGAGTAGCCTATAGAGTACACAATAACATGACTGTCACACACCCTATTCATGAATGCTTATATGTAGTTATGGTAGATAGGAGATGTTCCAATGCAGGTGGAACATGCTATGGCAGACTCCTTGTCGTGACTCTGAAATCTGGTATTATAGGCTCATCTAAGGCTTAGAAGCAAGTTTAGGATCCCACTGGGAAATTAGGAATCTCACCTTTTCCAATAGCATAATACTCCACTTACTACCTCTGTAGGTATTACGTCAGACAAAAAAAGAAAGATCAGGGATGGTATGGGTCTGCTGCTCAATGGAGAAGGTGAGTTGGTAACAGAAGATGATAAGAAGACAGAGCTGCTCAATGCCTACTTTGCTTCAGTCTTCACACAAAAAATAACATGTGACCAAGTGACTAGTGAGGAGATCAGGATAAGTAAAGAACATGTCAGGGATCTTCTGAGCAATTTAAATGAATTCAGTTCAGCAGGGCTTGATGCTATTCACCCCAGGGTGCTGAAGGAATTAGCTGAAAAAATCTTAGAGCCACTGGCAATAATATTTGCAAATTCATGGATGAAAGGAGATGTCCCAGAAGACTGGAGAAGGGTTAATGTAGTGCCCATCTTTAAAAGGGGGGGAAAGGAGTAGCTGGAGAACTATAAACGTGTTAGCCTGATCTTGATATCTGGGAAGCTACTAGAGCAATGTATTAAACATTCAATTTGCAAATATTTGGAGGATGAAGGGGTGATCACTAGCAGTCAGCATGGATTGATTAAGAATCAATTATGCCAAACCATCTTGATTTCTTTATTTGACAAGGTAACTGGTTTGGTGGACAGTGGGAATGTGATGGACATAATATACCTGGACTTTAGCAAGGCTTTTGACACAGTCCCACATGACATTCTCTTAAGTAAGCTGGAGAAATGTGGGCTTGGTAGAACTGCCATTATATGGATACATAATTGGGTAAACAACCTCAAACAAAGAATAAGTATTAATGGAATTATGTCAGATTGGAAGGAGGTCTCAACTGGAGTTCCACAGAGATCTGTTTTGGGTCCAGTGTTTTTTAACATCTTTATTAATGACCTGGATGTAGGAATAGAGACCATACTGATCAAATTTGCAGATGGCACAAACCTAGAGGGTTTGCAAACTGTTATGGGGAGTGCATCACCTGTTGGCTGTTGGGGAATGAGCACTGAGCCCTCTTCTGGTGGTGTCTCACCTGCTGTCACCTCTGTTCCTGAACCCATGTCACTCCTAGGACCGCGGCATCCTCTTCAGTGACACTGCCCTCCAGCTGTACCACACTCCATGCCCCGCCCTTCCAAGGGGACCCGCAGTCTACTGTCCGGCCACTCCCTCCAGTGGCAAACTGCAGTCCACTGTCTAGCCATTTCCTTCAGTGGCTCCATCACCCTCTTTGCCCTTGCATCTGGGCCTCAGTTTGCAGATCCCTTCAGCCTGCCAGGAGCTGCCTTTAGCTCTCTGGGTCTCTGCCTGTAGCACTGCTTGGTCCAGGGTTCTTGCTGCCCTCTGTCTGCAAGGCAGCCAGTCCTCCTACCTTCTCAAGCTCCAGGGAGTCACTCAACTCTGCTCTGCCCTGCAACCCTTCTTATATGAGCCTACCAGGCCATGATTGGCTACTCCTCTCAGACCCTTTCTAATTGGCTGCCTCCAGCGCAGCCTCCCTAGGGCTGCTTTTAATCCCTTTTCTGCCAGTGATGGGCAGCTGCCCCATCACACAAACACATTGGAAGATAGAGCTAATATGCAAAGGGATTTTGATAAACAGGAGAACTGGGCTATAGACAAAAATGAAATTAAAAAAAAGACAAATGTAAGGTATTACACTGTGTGTGGAAACCACATGCACAAATACAGAATGGGGGATAACTGGCTTGGCAGCAGCACTGCTGAGAAGGATCTGGGAGTTGTAGAGGACCACAACCTCAACATGAGTTAACAATACAATGCCTTTGCAAAAAAAAAAAAAAAGCAAATGCAGTTTTGGGTTGCATTAACAAAGGCATAGTATGCAAGTCAGGGGAGGTAATAGTACCACTCTGCTCAGCGCTGGTTAGGCCTGAGCTGGACTATTGTGTCCAATTTTGGATGTAGAGAAACTGGAAAGGATCCAGAGGCAAGTGACAAAGATGATGAAAGGCATGGAATGCAAACCATATGAGAAAAGGTTAACAGAACTGGTTAAGTTTAGTTTGGAAAAGAGGAGATTAAGAGGAATATATGGTAGCGGTCTTCAAATACTTGAAAGGTTGCCATAAAAAAAATGGAGAAAAATTGTTCTCTCTTGCCACAGAGGGAAGGACAAGAGGCAATAGTTTCAAGCTATAGTATAGCAGATTTAGATTAAATCTCAGGAAAAACTTCCTAACTGTAAGAACAAATTGACGAGGGAAGTCGTGAAAGTTCCTTCACTGGAGGTTTTCAAAAAGAGGCTGGATAGCCATCTTTATTGGATGGTTTAGACAAAACAAATATTATATCTTGGCTGGGGGTTAGACTAGATGAGCCTTGCGGTCCGTTCTAACCCTATGGTTCTATGAGTCAATAACTCTATTCTATGATTCTACTTAATACCTAATTTTACCCTTGCTGGTCTCAGGCTGGAACAGACCTATCTACATAGCTCAACTAAAAGCCTGAAAAAAGTCCATCTGTTATATTTAAAATATGCATGCATGCAACATAAAATGGATATCACACTACATAATGTGCTACCCCCAAAACACACATGTGTACACCTCCATTGATTCCCAACAAACCTATCAATTACTTCCTAGCGCACAAGGCATCAATACACTAATTCTTCCTCTCAGTGCATCCATCCCTTTCTCCACACAATACTGTAGAAACTCCTGTCTCCCAGCTTCTCTCTTCTTCTGCAGTAGTAGTTCTCTGCTCATCTTCTCTTAAGCCCCATTAAATGGCACTAAGCAAGTAGCAGCACTATTGCACTCTAATAGACTACCTTTACCAGTATTTCCCCAGCCTCAAAGGCTGTCTTATTGGAGAAAAGGGAGGGGCTGAGGCTGGAGAACAACCTGATTGACAGGAAAACAATAGGAGGGATTCTCAGTGATTGATCCCATCCTTTCTGCCAAAAAAAGCCCAAGACTCAGCAGGGGAACCAAAAAGTCAGGGCATGTTGCTAAAAGTTGGGGAGTTAGACAGATAGGTGTTGGAATAATGTTGCGTGAAATTTCCTACCCGGGAGAAAAAGAAGAAGCATTTCTCTGGTAAGTGATTTTAAAAACAACAAGATGGTGGCTGTTTGAAGCTAATCAGGAGTTTGGAGAGTAAGAATAAAATACAAGACGATGGATTGGCATGCAAAGGGCAGGTGAGGTGGTCAAAAGTATATAATGATTTACTATATAAAATAAACCCTTATTAAGTGGCTCTGAAATCTCTGAAATCTCAGCTACAACTACCACCAGTCTTCTCTCTCTTGACATAGCTATCGAATCTTTCTCTCAATTAGTATCATGCAAATGATTTTGTTTTAGTTAATTTAAACCTCTGCAGCTCCCCTACAACCTGGGAACCTGTTCCTGCAGACACTTCATCATGAAAGTAATTGCTCTGAGTTTGATGGGATTACTGGTATGAGTAAAAGTTTGCAGGATCAGGCCCCAGATTTGTTTTTAAACTATTTTGGAAGTGAAAAACAATACACTTACAGCTAATTCGCTGATTAAGTGTCCTGTCAAGTGCTATGGGGGAAATTTTGCATTGAGGAAGAGCTCCATATTATAACAGATAAACAAATAAGTGTTTAAAAAGATAAAATATAACACTAATGGATCACACACTCATGGAGGCCAAGTGTTGTGTGTTATCCAACTTTTTAACTGAAAATGGCTTTTCAGGTTCAGTGTCCAGGGGTTCGGAATCATAGCTTGCTGCCTTCAGAAACTTAGAATGTATCTGTTGAAGCTGAGGCTGGAAGAGTTGTAACAATAATGAATTCTCCATTAGAAGAGAATGGACAATGTCAATCCTAGCTAACAAACTCCACAGAAACAATAGAAAGCCCACAGGTAAGTGGGGAACATGGAGACCTGGGAGATGGGTTGGAAACAAGAGGGAGTGTGGGCTATATTGGCAGAGAGAAAGGAGGGTCAGGACAAAACTGGGAGGCAAGATCAAACCAGTATCTTAGATGCCTATATACAAATGCGAGAAGTACGGGTAATAAGTAGGAAGAACTGGACGTGCTAATAAATAAACACAACTATGACATTGTTGGCGTCACTGAAACTTGGTGGGATAATACACATGATTGGAATGTTGGTGTGGAGGGGTACAGCTTGCTCAGGAAGGATAGACAGGGGGAAAAGGGAGGAGGTGTTGCCTTATATATTAAAAATGTACACACTTGGACTGAGGTGGAGATGGACATAGGAGACGGAAGTGTTGAGAGTCTCCGGGTTAGGCTAAAAGGGATAAAAAACAAGGGTGATGTCATGCTAGGAGTCTATTACAGGCCACCTAACCAGGTGGAAGAGGTGGATGAGGCTTTTTTTAAACAACTAACAAAATCATCCAAAGCCCAAGATTTGGTGGTGATGGGGGACTTCAACTATCCAAATATATGTTGGGAAAATAACACAGCGGGGCACAGACTATCCAGCAAATTCTTGGACTGCATTGCAGACAACTTTTTATTTCAGAAGGTTGAAAAAGCTACTAGGGGGGACTTGACTTTAACAAAGTTCTAGACTTGATTTTAACAAATAGGGAGGAACTCGTTGAGAATTTGAAAGTAGAAGGCAGCTTGGGTGACAGTGATCATGAAATCATAGAGTTTGCAATTCTAAGGAAGGGTAGAAGGGAGAACAGCAAAATAGAGACAATGGATTTCAGGAAGGCGGATTTTGGTAAGCTCAGAGAGCTGATAGGTAAGGTCCCATGGGAATCAAGACTGAGAGGAAAAACAACTGAGGAGAGTTGGCAGTTTTTCAAAGGGACACTATTAAGGGCCCAAAAGCAAGCTATTCCACTGGTTAGGAAAGAAAATGTGGCAAAAGACCGCTTTGGCTTAACCACGAGATCTTGCATGATCAAAAAAATAAAAAGGAGTCATATAAAAAATGGAAACTAGGACAGATTACAAAGCATGAATATAGGCAAACAACACAGGAATGCAGGGGCAAGATTAGAAAGGCAAAGGCACAAAATGAGCTCAAACTAGCTACGGGAATAAAGGGAAACAAGAAGACTTTTTATCAATACACTAGAAGCAAGAGGAAGACCAAAAACAGGGTAGGCCCACTGCTCAGTGAAGAGGGAGAAACAGTAACAGGAAACTTGGAAATGGCAGAGATGCTTAATGACTTCTTTGTTTCGGTCTTCACCGAGAAGTCTGAAGGAATGCCTAACATAGTGAATGCTAATGGGAAGGGGGTAGGTTTAGCAGATAAAATAAAAAAAGAACAAGTTAAAAATCACTTAGAAAAGTTAGATGCCTGCAAGTCACCAGGGTCTGATGAAATGCATCCTAGAATACTCAAGGAGCTAATAGAGGAGGTATCTGAGTCTCTAGCTATTATCTTTGGAAAATCATGGGAGACGGGAGAGATTCCAGAAGACTGGAAAAGGGCAAATATAGTGCCCATCTATAAAAAGGGAAATAAAAACAACCAGGAAACTACAGACCAGTTAGTTTAACTTCTGTGCCAGGGAAGATAATGGACCAAGTAATTAAGGAAATCATCTGCAAACACTTGGAAGGTGGTAAGGTGATAGGGAATAGCCAGCATGGATTTGTAAAGAACAAATTGTGTCAAACCAATCTGATAGCTTTCTTTGATAGGATAACGAGTCTTGTGGATAAAGGAGAAGCTGTGGATGTGGTATACCTAGACTTTAGTAAGGCATTTAACACGGTCTCGCATGATATTCTTATCGATAAACTAGGCAAATACAATTTAGATGGGGCTACTATAAGGTGGGTGCATAACTGGCTGGATAACCATACTCAGAGATCAGAGGGGTAGCCGTGTTAGTCTGAATCTGTAAAAAGCAACAGAGGGTCCTGTGGCACCTTTAAGACTAACAGAAGTATTGGGAGCATAAGCTTTCGTGGGTAAGAACCTCACTTCTTCAGATGCAAGAAGTGAGGTTCTTACCCACGAAAGCTTATGCTCCCAATACTTCTGTTAGTCTTAAAGGTGTCACAGGACCCTCTGTTGCTTCATACTCAGAGAGTTGTTATTAATGGTTCCCAATCCTGCTGGAAAGGCATAATAAGTGGGGTTCCGCAGGGGTCTGTTTTGGGACCGGCTCTGTTCAATATCTTCATTAACGACTTAGATTTTGGCATAGAAAGTACGCTTATTAAGTTTGCGGATGATACCAAACTGGGAGGGATTGCAACTGCTTTGGAGGACAGGGTCATAATTCAAAATGATCTGGACAAATTGGAGAAATGGTCTGAGGTAAACAGGATGAAGTTTAACAAAGATAAATGCAAAGTGTTCCACTTAGGAAGGAAAAATCAGTTTCACACATACAGAATGGGAAGAGACTGTCTAGGAAGGAGTATGGCAGAAAGGGATCTAGGGGTTATAATGGACCACAAGCTAAATATGAGTCAACAGTGTGATGCTGTTGCAAAAAAAGCAAACGTGATTCTGGGATGTATTCACAGGTGTGTTGTGAGCAAGACACGAGAAGTCATTCTTCCGCTCTACTCTGCTCTGGTTAGGCCTCAGCTGGAGTATTGTGTCCAGTTCTGGGCACCGCATTTCAAGAAACATGTGGAGAAATTGGAGAGGGTCCAGAGAAGAGCAACAAGAGTGATTAAAGGTCTTGAGAACATGACCTATGAATGAAGGGTGAAAGAATTGGGTTTGTTTAGTTTGGAAAAGAGAAGACTGAGAGGGGACATGATAGCAGTTTTCAGGTATCTAAAAGGGTGTCATAAGGAGGAGGGAGAAAACTTGTTCACCTTAGCCTCTAAGGATAGAACAAGAAGCAATGGGCTTAAACTGCAGCAATGGAGGTTTAGGTTGGATGTTAGAAAAAGTTCCTAACTGTCAGGGTGGTTAAACACTGGAATAAATTGCCTAGGGAGGTTGTGGAATCTCCATCTCTGGAGATATTTAAGAGTAGGTTAGATAAATGTCTATCAGAGATGGTCTAGACAGTATTTGGTCCTGCCATGTGGGCAGGGGACTGGACTCGATGACCTCTCGAGGTCCCTTCCAGTCCTAGAATCTATGAATCTATTAATCTATATCATCCCCTCTCAGATGGCTGAAGAGAAATTGAGCAAGGAGGGGAAAGGGCCAAAGAAATTTGGACGGGAGTAAAATTGATTGGGATGGTGACGTGAAAAAGTCCGGTGAGGAGAAAAGACTATATATAAATATGTAAGTAGTTAAGTTTGTGTTAATTGCTGGCATTAATTGCAAACCTAGTTAAAGCTGAGGTGTGTGTCCCCCAATACGTCCTCTCCCTCCCCATACCAGGCCCCCCATTCCTCCTATCTCCCATGCCAGGGGCTCTGTGTATCCACACATTTCCCCCTCCATCCCCGTGCCATGGTTCCCCATTCTTTCTCCTGTGCCATAGACTCCATATCCCCCATCCCAACCCTATTCCCTTTTCCCTCCCATACCAGGACCCCAAAACTACCTTTTTGCCCCTGGAATTGGAAGGGATAGGTAGACAGCTTGAATCCTCTCTCTTCTCTTCTCTCCATCTAGGGTGACTAGATGAGAGACGTGAAATATTGGGACGTTGAGTGTGTGGGGGGGGTGCTAGCGGAGCAAACAAAAAACAAAACAAAAAACCCCAAGAGCCGGCGGCAGAGGAAAAAACAAAAACCAAGAGCGGTTGGAGCATAGGAAAAATTGGTGGGAGCTGAGCATCCACCGGCAGCTCCACGCCCCGCCCCAGCTCACCTCCGCTCCGCCTCCACGTCCCCTGAGCTGGCTGCCACCTCCTGCTTCTCCCCCCTCCCTCCAGCACTTCCGCCACCATACAGCTGATTAGCGCAAGCCTGGAAGGGAGGGCTGAGGAATGCAGCATGCTTGGGGAAGAGGCAGGGCCAGGGCGGGAATTTGGGGAGGGATCCAATGGGGGAGGGAGGGGGCAGAGTCGGGGTGGGGCCGGAGTTGGGGGAGGAGGTGCGAGCCCCCTCCGCCTGTGCGCCGGAGGGCAAAATATCGGGACAATTCGCATCCCGACCGAACATTGGTCGGGACGCAGGACAAACAAACAAATATCGGGACAGTCCCGATAAAATCGGGATGTATGGTCACCCTACATCCAGCCCTCCATCCAGTATGCTTCAGGGACACAGCCCAGTAGGAAATGCAACCTTCTCTTCTTCCTCTACAATCCCCTGCATCCATCCCACAGCAGTTAAACAATTGCCAGACATACAAGCATCCTCAAGTTCAGAGAGACATACAGAGAAGTGTAATTAAGTTGAGTGTCGGACCTCGCTTTACTCAACCACTTAAACAGGTTAAAAAATAAATTCTCCAAATAATTATAAAACAAAGTGAATTGACAAAGTGGCACTGTATTAACACCATGACAAACTGGAAATATTAGTTATGTTTAAAGGATTCATAATCTTATAAGAAATCTATGTAAAATGGAAGGCTTACATTTTGTATATTTACAGAAAATGTATACAAATTATGTAAGCATTATCTTCCAATACTTCTTCAGATCTCATGCCTTCAAAAATACCACACAATCTAACATTAAGACAATATTTAGGATTCTTGTGGGATTCAATCCACACTTATTTTAGAGAATTGTTTTGGAAGGATCTGATCCAAAGCCTATTGAAGTTACTGGAAAGAGTGTTATTGACTAACAGTACTATGTGGATCAAGCTGTAAGGGCAGAAATGCTCTCTGTCTTTGTCTCTTCTGGCCATTGTGGAAGATCACTTTTTGAATGGTACAGTGCTGCTAGGCTGAAAAATATGGAACTTAAGAACTTTATCCTGCAAAACCTTATGCCAGTGAGTAATTGTTACTTACCTGAGGAGTCCCATACTGACTTCAAAGATGACTTATATAATAGTTGAGCTGGAAGGTTTGCAGGATTTAGAATTTTGTTTGTTTTTAATTTGGATGAGGACAGTGAGGTAGTCATTGAGGATTCAGAAATGCCCTTCCTATGGGCTCAATCCTATGGAGGAAATTCTTAGCACTTTCATCGCCCAATGATATTGAAATGAGAGTTAAGTGTGTTCACCATCTCACCCGAAATTATGGTGTCATGGTCATTTTATATATTCAGTAGTAGGCCCACTGTTCTCAGTGTTTCATTCATGTGCTAAACTACCTGCCATCTCCTGTTGCAAAACTCCTTCCACATGGAAGTTCTCTTGGGTCTTTAATTTCAATCCTAGCTGAGACCACTAAACTCACTCCGTGTTATTTAGCACCTCAAGCTAGACAGCAACTTGGCTGTAGAAAGGAACAGCCAGTGTTTTATTCACCATTAAATACAGACACCTTTTAAACTGTTCATCATGTATTTTTATTAAACAAACGGCCTTTTATTGGCATAGAGCCATTTTACATAAATATTTCTTGGTCAAGATCTAATAACGTAGAACATCCTGAATAACATTAAGAGAACTATATAACAAGATTTGTATGTCAGATTATATTAAAGTGAGAAATTTAAGGTAGCTTAGTTTCAAAATTATTGTAGTGTATGAACTGAATCTTGCTTAAATATATAAAAAAAAACCATAAATACACACATGCAGACGTTAGTTATCCATTCCAGATGTATGGTTTTCTTTTCAATGTTCATAATTTCCTTCTGGTAAACCGAGTCACTTTCCCTCTATTATATTCTGGAAGGGGAAAGGAGATATATTCACACACTGACAACCTTGTAACTATTAAATTATCAGTATAATTCAGGATGTCCTTTTGTCACCATTGTGCCCTTTGGTATGAGCTGTTGGAGGCCTGTAGATCTGAAGGAGCAAAACATTGACACCTGATCTACATTACAAACTTAGGTCAACGGAATCCGCCTTATGTCAACCTAATAATGTATGTGTCTACACTACCGAGTCCCATCTGCTGACCCAATTCACCTGTTATGTTTGACTTAATTACTCCACCTCTGCGAGAGGCATAGCACTTAATTCGATGTTGATAGGTCAACGGAGAGGCAGTGTAATGCAGTGTTGTGTAAGTTGACTGAATTGGCCTTCAGGAGGCGAACCATAATGTTCCGCTCTGGTCATTGTTTTCAACTCCCTTGCAGAGCAGCCAGGTACACAGGAAACAGCCCTCCCCTGTTAAAGCCCCAGGCACTCTTGAATTCCCATTTCCTGTTTGATCAGCATGGAGAACTCACCAGCCCACCTGGTCATGGTGACTCAGTGCCCCAAACGTGCTCCAGCCTGGAGTACCCAGGAGGTGGTGGATCTTAGTGGTCTGTGGAGAAAAGAGTCAGTGCAGGTGCAGTTCCAATCCAGCCATAGAAACGTAGACATCAATGCAAAGATCGCACGAGGCATAGGGGAGAAGGGGTACAGAAGGGACATGCAACAGTGCCATGTGAAAATCAGAGAACTTCGGCAGGTGTACCAGAAGACAAGGGAGGCGAACAGTTATTCTGGTTCTGGACCACAGACATTCTGCTTCTACAATGAGCTGCATGCAGTTCTTGGCGGCTATCCCACCACTACCCCCAAATACAGCGTGGACACCTCCCAGGAGTCTGAGTCCTGGGCCACCTCAGGCAACAACGAGGAGGACATTTTGGATGAGGAAGAGGAGTAGGAGGAAAATGGGAGACAAGCGAGCAGGGTATCCTTTCTTCCTGACAGCCAGGAGCTATTTTTAACCCTGGAGCAGTCCAGCTGATCACAGGACAGCATCATGGCCGAGCGTGATGCCAGAAAGGAAACTCTGGTGAGCATGCAATTCCAATCAAACTGTAGGGGTTACATGCTCTTATGTTTTATGTTTAATATGAAGAAAAAGTGAGGTGCAGTGGATATCTGCTTCCCAGTGGCCGCTCCAGCTATGCAGGGGGTGCCCTCTGGAAAAGACTGTTTATGTGCATTGGATGGGCTGGGAATCCTCCATGGAGATCTCTAGGTAACTTTTTTGAAGGTACTCTGCAACCTTGAAGAAGGTTTCTGGGGAGGGATGCCAAATTTCTTCCACCCTGTGGGAAACTTTCCCACCCAGGTTTCAGAGTAGCAGCCGTGTTAGTCTGTATCCTCAAAAAGAAGAACAGGAGTACTTGTGGCACCTTAGAGACTAACAAATTTATTAGAGCATAAGCTTTCATGGACTACAGCCCACTTCTTCGGATGCATATCAGGACGCTGAAGTGGGCTGTAGTCCACGAAAGCTTATGCTCTAATAAATTTGTTAGTCTCTAAGGTGCCACAAGTACTCCTGTTCTTCTTTTTCCCACCCAGATACTTGTAGCATCTGCTCCCTTGCTGCCCTTGTTACTCTCCAGAGACTGATATCACATAGGGTCACCTAGGGGAGATGATAGAAGTTTTCATTACAAGTGCTCGTACCGCAAACAATAGAGGATGTGATCCCCCACACATGGTGATTTTCAGGTTCCTCAACCACAGTTTCCCTAACATGCTGGGGGTTACGGGGAGGGGGCATTGTTCACCTGCCCACCAGTGCTCCCAACACGGATTGCCCACAAGTTGCAGCACAAGGCCTGTTGCGCATGCCGCTGGGCCATGCTCACCATGTCTGGAACAGGAAACCGGTTCATTGAATAGTTAGGGATATTTATTATGTTCTGGCTTGCACTTCTGTGCTTTCACAGACAAGCTGACTTGGTTTCTCCTCTCCCAATTTTATCACACCATTTGCCCAAGATTAAATTATTTTCCTTGTCTTTCAGTTTCTTTATGTTTGTGCTATAAAAGTCACTGTTTGAGAATGAAATATTCTTTATTTATCTGAAGTATGGGAAGGTCGGGAAGGGAAGGGGAGGTACAGGAAAACTGATGCAACCAAGGGGATGGTATGGGAAGGCACAACGCAGATAAGCAGTGAACGTTGCTGTGGCTCATTACTAAAATGGGATTTCAAAGCCTCCTGGAGACACAGAGCTCCTCACTGGGCTTTTCTTATTGCCCTGGTATCTGGCTGCTCAAAATTAGCTGCCAGTCTATCCAGCTCCACACCCCACCCCTGCGGAAATGTGACCAATCTCACTGCTCAGATTTCAAATTCTGAATACTCAATACTTGCAATGAACTGCTTGCAAACAAGCTACATGAATTAGTCACTGAAGTTATTAAGTGAATATTTGAACGATACATTTTTAAAGATGTGATCTGCTCACTAACAATATGTGAACATAAGAAGGTGAAACTCATCCAGTAAATTAATCAGTACTCACTATTCTCCTACTCTAGTAATTAATGACTCATTGTCAAGTTGGCAGGAGATAGTAAGTTGGGACCTATTCTGGCTCCAGTATTATTCAATATTTTCATTAATGACTTAGAAGCTGGAGTGGGAAATATGCTAATTGCATTTGTGGATAAATCCAATGCTGAAAGGAATAAAAAAGTTGGGGTTGTGGGGCAAGGACAGGATTAAACTGTATGTTGATGTTCTTAAATCATAAACTCTTTTTTGTGGTCAAGGACTGTGTTTACCTTTGTGTCTGTACAGTACCTAGCACAATGGGATGCCAACCCTGACTACGAACTCTGGGCAGGATCTTAATATATTAATATTAACAAAAATGATAAATTGGAGAAAGTGATTGAAATAAATAATACTCAATTCAGTAAGTACTTCAGATAAGAAGGAATAATCAAATGCCCACATACAAAATGAGAGAGAACTCCCTAACTTAGCAGTACAGTGGAAGATCTAATCATTTTAGGGTGATAAATTAAATGAGTCAACAATAGGACAGTTTCAAAAATGGTAAATGGTATTGTGGGTTGTAATAAAAGGAATATCATGTAAAACAAGAAGGGCAATTATGCTATATTACATGGCACCTCTGGTTGCAGTACTGTTTTCAGTTCTGGGTACAACTCAGAAAAGCACGTAGAAAAAACTAAGATATTAGAGGAAAGCACCGATTTTATCAAGTTTGGAAAGAAAGACTTAAGGGAAAAGATTTAAGAAGTTGGGCATGTTCAGTGTAGAGAAAAGTTGAGAAACAATAAATGTAACAATAAATAGATGCTATGAACAGGACATGGCTCACAATCCTCATGTTAACCATTATTAAACAAGAAGTTGTTGGATTAAGAGAGAAGTTTAACCTAGGTATTGTGGAAAACTTTAACTGTGTTTAACCACGCACCACCTCTTGGAGTTTGCCAGCCACTGGGGTCTGAGCTTCTAAGGAGCCCTACTGGGGAGAGGGATATCTCAGTGGTTTGAGCATTGGCCTGCTAAACGCAGGGCTGTGAGTTCAATCATTGAGGGGGCCATTTAGGGAACTGGGGTAAAAATCTGTTTGGGGATTGGTCCTCCTTTGAGCAGGGGGTTGGACTAAATGACCTCCTGAGGTCCCTTCTAAACCTGATATTCTAAAACGACTACAATTAAGATGAGTACCAGAGCCCTCTGATACACCCAGCAAGCTTGGAATCAGGAGTAGAGAGAGAAGGAACTAGAAACTCCAGCTGATCTAGACATGCAGTTCACTAGTCCAAAAACAAGCCAGTGTGGGGACAGCCTGATTTTACACAAAGAAAGAGAGTTTTGAATTTTGAGAGACTGTGCTTCTCAGAGAGGCCCTGCTGATTGACCCCATCCTCCAAAGGAGTTCTTGTACTGCTGTGATATTTTAGCTGTGACTTTTCTTTAGGCCAGCCAATGCCACAGTGCTGCAATACTTGATCTCAGGACATGCAACCTCAGCTTACCTTCTGCCTTGGCAACATGTCTGGGATAGAGCTGGGCTTTGGAGAAGTTTCTGAGTCTTAGGAGGCAGGGTGTTATTTTATTTATAAATGTTTATTAATGATCATTTATTCTGAATCCCTTCCTTCCCCAAATTCTGTTCCCAATAAAGTTCCTCCCATTTTGTTTTAGTTATTTTTGATGTGTCATTCCTTTGCTGGGGTTTGTGTTATTTACCTTATTGTCTCCTGTGAGCTGGGCTTTACACTCCTTGCCAGCTTGTAGTATCGATTTTTCTCAAGGGACAGCACCTCTGTGTATCTAGCACAGAGAGGAACCACTTTGAGTGGAGGCACCAGATACCCAGGACCCAACTCACACGAGGAGAAGGGAGAAAGCAAACAGCTGGGAGATAAAAGGGAGAAAGCTTATGCCAACACCTCAGGGGAAGGGCTACATATGAGAAGTGGCAGTGGAAACAGTTGCCAATGGAATATCTTTCAGCTATTCAAGGCTGAACTAAACATGCATTTAGTAAGGGTGGTTTATGAATAGTAGAATCAGTCCAGCTACCATATAGAAAAAAGGATTATGTAATTCACTAGAGGTCTTTTTCCAAACCAAATGATTACATAGTCCATTACAATGCAGACTAATGGACCTGAACTCAGTTTTTTGCATCTTGGCTGAATAATATAAATGTCTAATAAATATTCATACATACTGAAGATGATAATAGGCCAGATTCTCTGTCTTTCGCACTGCTGAACTGGCCAGTTCTTACCACTTGAGAACACCAATTTCTGTAGAGAAGTTATTGGTCCAGATTTGTTGCTACATCCGGTCTTTACTGGATGCAGCAGAGTGGGGTTGTTTGGGGGTCAGAAAGGACCCAGTTATGGATTCCTAATTCTCAGAGTGACTCTACACTAGTCCTGGCATAATGTAGAATGACATGGAACTGCTCAAAACAATGCCAGCTGGTACCAGGCTCCAAGGGCCACCTGACAGCTGAGAATAGACAGTGTATAACTGTGCTCCAGCCATACTCCCTCCTGCCCCAGCATAATTCCTACAGTTCAACAATGACAACCTCCATTGCTATTTGTTTGCCTCACCTACAGACATCTTAATGATTTCTTCCATGCTGTCCTATGCATGGAACAACCTCCACAGCCTTATTATTTGCTACATTGGACGGTTCTCTAATTGACAATATGGGAAAATTCCCACAAAAGTAACTATATTTTTAAATTAATGCTAAGGGGATATCCATATATAATTCCCACATACATTTAGAACTCAGTGTAATGAAGAGATGCAGGGCTGACTGGACATTTCTCTTAATAAAACAAAAGTAACTAGTTTAAGGACAAAAGGGAAGAGAAGTGTGCATTTAATGTTGTTAACAATGTTTACCACACAGTTATTAGATGTATCCCAATAAACTATATAGCAAAGGAATACTCAATGGGAACTCTGAGGGCTCAGCATAGTAGGGTCACGCTGCATCTTTGCATATGTAATGTTTTGTTTGATGTTTATATCCTTAATACAAGTTATAGAAAAGTCTGGGATTTTTTAAGTGAATAAAACATACTCTCTGAAAATTATGTTATCTTTGTCTCACAATGTTTATGATTGAAAAAATCTCATTTTACCAATATTAATATTATAATATTTATTGCACATAGCATTTGGTGAGCTATATGAGAGAAAATCTATTTTTCCCCCTTGGTTTATTTTTATCTCAGTTCCCAGCTCTGCCTGTTTGGGAGTAGATGACAGAAGCATTGACATTTCCACAAGCCAATGGCACTATTCAGTGCCATAGACTGATAGGTGGAATTGATTGCCTAGACAGCACCATTTGATAACCTTGCTGAGTGACTTGCCAACTCTCAATAAACTTAGAATACAAGAAAAAATGCATTTTAAACACTATATGATTAACAATGTAAAATCATGCTGTTAACATTTGCAGTGTAGGAGCATGCTAACACTTTCAGGAGAAAAGTTCTAATATGAACTTATGAAAACTGTGTATTTTTCCAGTCACCAGAATACAGAAGTTGTGTGTTGGAAGTAAAAGTTTTGAGTCTGAAGGATAATTAGAAACAATAGTAATTATATTGAGGTAAATTCAGATGCCTAACTGAAACTGCATGAACAAACTAGAGAGGGGAAAAAATTAATTCCAATTCACAAAGGTTCCAGTAAAACTTCTCCCACCACAAAGCTGTGAAAGAGAAGAAATTCTTATTGATCATTCATGTTGATCGTATCTCAAGATCTTTCACCTAGCAACTACTGAGATTTGCTGGCTTTTACAAAGTAATCCTTTCATGGGTGACACATGCACCAAAGAAAGAATGGTTTGCCTATATCATATAAAGGTCCAGTCCTGCAAACTCATGAGTATATGAGTAACTTTAATTACGCGTAGTAGTCCCATTTAAAGTATTCATATAAATGTTTGGAAGATCTTGCCCCAATAAGGTACTTAAAAATAATACAAGGATTGAAGGAATATGATTTCCAAACACTCAGTCTACATTTCTGTGTATAGTAGCCTGTGGAAACTGCATGTAGTATTTTCTTTTACTGACATGGAAAATCCAGTACTAGTGGAAAAAATATATATTTACTTGGAAAGTAAATTTTTACATTTCTAAAGAGGTGTAAGGGAATTCAGGTACTCAAATATATAGTTGTCTACATCACAGCTACCATTTTGCAAATAAAGACATTAGTAAGAGAAGTGCCTGTGTAAATATCCTATATGTGGATAGGACATAGACCCTCTAAGATTCAAATTTATATGCCAAAATTGTTGATAGTAGCTGCTCTAATAATTAGCAGCAAGTTCCCACAACACTTGAATCATAAACTTTGGGGGTCACCTCATCTAAATCAAAACTGGAGATTGTTCAAGTCATTTTGTATTGCAGAATTATAAGATGGACATATCATAAATTCTGTTATATCCTCAGCTGGCGTTGACAGAACTCTACTGTAACTTTACATGACTTTTGATTTACTTTACAGAAAAAATGAAGTATACATTCTGGAAGTGACAATGATGTAAATTCTCAGAGGGAGGCTTTGTTGTGCTAATAAAGCAATTCACGTGGGTTTAAGCTCTCTATTATTTCATCAACTGCAGAAGTGGAGCCTGAAAGGACACTAAATTTTTTCTTCCAAAGCATAATTTGGTGACTACAACTTGAGGGCCAAATCCTGCTAGCCTTGCTCATGAGCTGGTAAACCAAATCAGTAGAAAAACCACAGAGTCAGCTAGTCGGATCCCTTTTTCCTTTAAAAATAGACAAACCTTTTATATTTTCCATCTCAGGGTTTCCTGCCCAGACACAAAGCCCTGGGCTTAGAGAACATTCTTCTTCCAGGCAGTCTCCTCCCTCTTATAAGCAGAGATGCTGCTTTTATAACACCTCTTTGCAGCACTTCAGTTCCTATCAACTCCTTGTTTGCCAGAGACATGGCATGTCTTTGTACCTACTCATAGTCCCCCTGAAAGATGACTCACATACATAGTAAGGTGACTGCACATTTTATAAACAGAGTAAAAGTAACTCCCACTTCCTGCCCACCAAACGTCTCTTTCCTTCTCCAAACCCACTTCCTCCAGGAATCCTTTCTTCCTTCTTTTCCTCACAATCTCATCTCACTTTTCCTTCCACAACTGTTGTCTCGTGTCTTATCATTGTTGGTCTTGATTAACTTAGGGCCAGATTCTACCACCTTTATTCAAGGTGAGTAGAATGTTACTTCTTAAGTAGTCCTATTAATTTCAATGGCACTACTTTCTGAGTAAGGCACTTCTCATCCTGGGGTGACAGAATCTGGTCCTTACTTTGTAGATGCTTGAGGGCAGGGATGTTTAACTTACTCTATATTAGTAAAGCACTATACGAATTTACAGCACTGAATAAAAAAAAAAATACATACACTTCTACCCCAATATAACATGACCCAATATAAACATGAATTCAGATATAACGCGGTAAAGCAGTACTCTGGGGGGGGGCGGGGCTGCACACTCCGGCGGATCAAAGCAAGTTCGCTATAACGCGGTTTCACCTATAATGCGGTAAGATTTTTTGGCTCCCAAGGACAGTGTTATATTGAGGTAGAGGTACATTATAAAATTTTAATAATAGATTAGAGCATTATAGGAATAAGTATTAAGTTCAACATCATCCTGGCCCCTCATGCTGTAGGGGCCACAGTCACAAAGAAATGTAGACCTGCCAACAATAAGCATCACCATGCCTAACTTTTAGGTGCCTAGAAAATCACTGGGATTCACAAAGCCTGAGTTAAGCACCTAGACTCCCTTTACGATGAAAGGGGAGAGAAAGGTGCCTCCGAATAGATTCACAATAACCAGCATGGCTAGGCAGCTCCCTGCCTAAAGTAGCCAATCGGAGATGCCAAGGAGAGGGGTATGTTCTAAGTCTTGCTTCTCTCAGTGAGGTCAGAACCTAAATCAAGGCTTTAGGGAGGCATCTCACTGCATTTGGGATTCTCAGCTGCTAACCCTCTCTTGGAGTTAGGACACAAATCTGACATCAGGAATCATAACATTCAAAAACCAGTAGGCGAACACTTTAACCTGTCTGGTCATTCAATGACAGACCTGCGGGTGGCAATTTTGCAACAGAAAAGTTTCAAAAACAGACTTCAAGGAGAAACTGCTGAGCTGGAATTGATATGCAAACTAGATACAATCAACTTAGGCTTGAACAGAGACTGGGAATGGCTGAGCCATTACAAACATTGAATCTATCTCCCCTTGTAAGTATTCTCACACTTCTTATCAAACTGTCTGTACTGGGCTATCTTGATTAACACTTCAAAAGTTTTTTTTTCTCTTACTTAATTGGCCTCTCAGAGTTGGTAAGACAACTCCCACCTTTTCATGCTCTCTGTATGTGTATATATATCTCCTCAATATATGTTCCATTATATGCATCTGAAGAAGTGGGCTGTAGCCCACGAAAGCTTATGCTCAAATAAATTTGTTAGTCTCTAAGGTGCCACAAGTACTCCTGTTCCTACACTGTTTATCTTTTTTGTTTGTTTTTTGGTTTGGTTTTTATAAGAGGCCAGGAGAGGCTCATGACTTTGAGCCCAGTGGTTAGGTTACTTACCTGGAATGTGGAAAACACCACTGTTCAAGTCCCCGACTCCCCCACCTGGGGGGCAGGAAGGAGGGAGGAAAGAGAGTTGAACAGGGATCTGCCACCCTCAGCTGAGTGCAGTAAGCAGTGGATTATTGGATATTCTGATGTGGGGCTCCCTCAGTCTCTCCTGTAGAAGCTGTGGATCTGGTAGGCAAGCTCTGAGCATGCTTACTGGATCAGGCCCCACAGGTAAGTTAGAGGAATGCCTGTCTTTTTCCAATTTGGACATTGCTCTGGGGCTTCGTGTGGAGTGCCCACCGCTTGTAGACAGGCAGAAACATAGGTGCCTAGGGAAATTTTACTGCAAAAATTTAGGCGCTGAGCAAGTTTAGGTACCTATGGGGTTTGGCAGCAGCTGAGCAGGGGGATTGTGAATGTCAGTGGGGCCTAATTTGGGGATTTAGGTGCTTAAGGTGGCAGTTAGGTGCCTAAGTCTTTTTGTGAATCTAGTCCTAACTGACTAGAGAGGAGGTGAAGGGCATAAGGGCTCAAAGGGTAGGCCATGGTCCCATTTCCCCTTCCATGGCAGAATGTATGAATCAGTCAAACCACTTAGAGGACTGTAGGAGCATATGCCTTCCTGTGGCGTGGTGCAACTAGTTTTGCCTAAGGGACACAGCTAAGCCCATAATTTTCAGTTACACTAGCAGGAATAAAATTATAAAGGTTCTCAATCCTAAAACATTAAGGGTACAATTTTCAAAAGTGCTTACGTGACTTCAGAACTTATGTCTCATTTTCAAACATGGTTTAGGCACTTAGGAACCTAATTCCTATTGATTTTCCTAAATGCCTAGGGCTTCAATTTTTAAAAGGTATTTAGACATTGTTGTGCTCAGAGTTACAATGACTAACTGATTTAGGAGCCTAAATCTTATTTTCAAAGGGCATTTAGGTTCTTAGGAACCTAAATCTCATTGACCGTCAATGGGAGTTTGGCTCCTAAGTGCCTGAATCCTTTTGAAAATGAGATGTAGGCTCCTAAATCAGTTAGGCATTACAACACTGAGTGCAGCAACTCCTAAATATCTTTAAAATATGGGCCTAAGTCTCTTTTGAAAATGGGACTTAGGAGTGTAAGTCACTTACGCACTTTTGAAAATTTTAGCCAAGATGATTACCAAATGTTGCCAGGCAAAAGACCATCTTCTGCCCAAGGGATAGCATTGCACAATTAGGTGCATGATGGACATTCTTCATCTTCCTTTGAAGCATGCTGACTGCTGGAGACAGGATATTGAAATAGATGAGATACTGATCTGTAGCAATTCCTTAAAAAATGCTAGTCACCGTTTTATGCTTGTCCATGTTATGCACGCTAAAGAAATGACTAGGAAGTTCTTTTGAGGCAGGATAGAGGAATACATCAGAAAGCATATAAATAAAGTCATGTGTGAGTTAAACGCTGACTATGTTTGGCAGTTAATAGGCGTTGTGCATGTAACTCAAGGACAATTTATGGCCCTATGTGTAAATCTTCAAAAAAGTAGAAATAGTCCAGGATTTATTTTCAGTCTCTCACAAACATTAAACCATATGCTGTTCTGTCTATGTGTATAACTCCAATTGATGTCAGTAGGTGTTCCACTGCATATCAGGGCCAGTCTATGGCTCTCTGTGTGTGAAAACCAATGGTTGTCTTTAATTAATTTCTAGTATAAATCCTGTCCCAAGCTCTCTCTGATTTTATGGTCTTAAAACCTGCGTATATTATTCAATAATCATTCTAATAGCATCTACTCTTCAGTGAGTGAGGTAATATCTTTTCGTGGACCAACTTTTAAAGAGTAGAGATTGTTTTTTGTATTTATAAAAGATATTACCTCACTCACCTTGTCTCTCTAATATCCTGGGACCAACATGGCTACAATAACACTGCATATCTACTCCTCAGTGTCATAAGGACCTGTACTGAAATCTGGCATGTAAGGTCTTCATATAGAGGACACCCCTGTTTTTCACTTTCAGTATTTTGTACTAAAATTGATTCTGCAGACTCAAGTTAAAGGAAACCCAAATATGTACATTTCAGATGCTTTCTTTTCTCTTCCAAGCAAATGAAAAAAACCACCACACCCCAAAACAGCTGTCATTTTTATAATGAAATTTTGCAGGCAATTAACTTGTAATGCAGAATAATCTGTTTAGGTAATTTAAATTGGACAAGATATTGAGGTTTTAAAACAGCTACTGCAGACTCTCTGTTTTCTACTGGTGTGTTTACTGTGCATTAAGTATCGCGGGTATACTGTTATTACCACACAGCAAGTCCATGTTTGGAGGGGCAATTACCATTCTGATGCAAAGGAATAATAGTAGAGATTGCTCTTTGTATTTATAAAACATAAAAGATGGTGATGTTGGAAAAGTGTCTACTGAGCTTGCTCAATAACTGCCTTACATAAAGGAGTTTCACTCTGCATTAGGTGATGCAAATCCACCATAACCATTCCATTTTATTGTGCATACACAGTCATAGTATGTGCAATAACCACTCCTGAGACTGAGATTAGGAAAAAAAATCTGCTTGATATTAGACAAAATGGTGCATCTGAAAAAGCCTGCAAACCCAATGCATTTCAACAGGACTTCCCTACACTGACTTTAAAATTCTGAGATAAAAGAAAGGAATGACAAAGAATTACGTGTAAAGTTACAAGTACATTTTCAACACCTGGTGCTGTGCACAAATGCACCAAACCAATGGCTTTTTAAAAAATTATTAAACTCTGTTGTTTCAGATCTAATTCATTGCACCCATGCTAAAAATTTACACCAAAGGCCCAATTTAAACTCGGAGCAGAAGAATTCAGAATTAAGGGCTCCGAGCAGAGCTCAGGACTGGAGTGCTACAAAGGGGCTGGAAAGCAGTTCCCATCCTATGAGTCCCCAGTCAAGTAAAGCAGACACAGTTAGCTCCTACACCACCCGCTCTGCAGCATTGATACAGGGGTTGTACAGAGAAGTGAGGTTGGCTGTGAAGAGAAGATGTGTACAACAATGGATGGCTCTATGAAAGCATAGCCAGTGTTGTATTAATTTAGTATAATAAATATAGAGAGAAGGTTAGCATAAAATCCCTCCTTGGCAGCTGTACTGAATCACTTTACCTGTAAGGGGTTAAGAAGCTCCAATAACCTAGTTGGCACCTGACCAGAAGGACGAATGAAGAAAGAAGATACTTTCAAATTGGGGGGGGGAAAGAGAGGATTTGTATGTAGCTCGCTTTGTTGTTCCCTCTCTGGATGAAGGGAGAGAACAAGCAGGTACAACATCTCCTGAAAATATACCTGGAATAATAGATCTAAAACCACAGAAATTGTAAGTAGGCAAGGAAATGCGTTAGGTTATCTTTTGTTTTAGCTTGTGAATTTTCCTATGCTACAAAGGTAGTTTTATTCCTGTTTTTGTAACTGTGAAGCTGAGCCAAGAGGGGAATCCTCTGTGTTTAAAATCTATTTATTACCCTGTAAAGTTACCTTTGATCCTGATTTTGCAGGTGTGATTCTTTTACTTTTTCTTTATAATAAATTTTTTCTTTTAAGAACCTTATTGATTTTCAGTGTCCTGAAGACAAAAGGGTCTGGTCTGTGCTCACATTGCTAAGGCAATTGGTTGGTATATTATTCTCAAGCCTCCCCAGGAAAGGGGGTGAACGAGCTTGGTGGGATAGGGATTCCAAGTGACCCTTCCCTGAATTTTTGTGTAAATCACTTGGTGGTGGCAGCAATACTGTCCAAGGACAAGGAAAGGAATTTGTGCCTTGGGGAAGTTTTAGCCTAAGCTGGTAAAATATAAACTTGGGGGTCTTTCATGCAGGTCCCCACATCTTACCCCAGAGTTCAAAGCGGGGAGGAACCCTGACAACAGTGTACAACAATGGATGGTTCTATGAAAGCATATCCAGTGTTGTATTAATTTAGATGGAATATATGAGCCCAAAGCATCAAGGTGTTAACATAACTCAGTCACTTGTCCAACATAAAACAGTTTCCAACAAGGTTTGGGGTTTGGTATACAGAGACTTCAGCCTGCTTAGTATCATGGCAAAAACACTGTTTAAAGTCTTTAACCTTTTATTAAAAATATAGACGAGAAGGAAAAACAGTTGAAGTATTTGAAATGTAAATTATTAAATAAACCTTACATTTTAATATTGTTTCCTTTAGCTGGGGAGAGTTTTTAAAAGGAATAACCCCCTTGTTTGGCAGTCTCTTGGATGGTATTAAAGATGGTAATAACTGTCCTTTTTGGGGGGAAAATAAGTTGGTTGAGATGGGCTGGAGCTGTCTTTGTTGCTGCTGTTGTTAAAGTCCAATCTCATTTCCTAAAAGACAAAACAAGATGAACACACACACAAGAGGGGAGAAAAGAATAACAAAGACAGAAAATTGAGCTTCTATGTCTGTTATTGGCTCTCACTCGCAACCTCGCTGCTAGAAAAACACAGGCACAGCACATGGTCTTAGCTGCCACTCGGAGACTGGCAAACTTATACCAGCATTGGACTGCTTACAGCATTAAGAACATAAGGAGAACATAAGATTGGCCACACCAAAGGTCCATCTAGCCCAGTATCCTGTTTTCCAACAGTAGCCAATGCCAGGTGCCCCAGAGGGAATGAACAGAACAGGTAATCATCAAGTGATCCATCCCGTTGCCCATTCCCAGCTTCTGTCAAACAGAGGCTAGGGACATCATTCCTGTCCAGCATTGCATTTCTGGTCACAGGCACACAGCAGTGTTGTAAAATAAACAGCCTTGGCCGCCTAAGACACATACTCATTAGATAGAAAGAAAAAAGGACAGAGATATGAAAGAGAAGAAATAAGGTAAGGAATGAAAAGGATACGTTTTAGGTGGGGGAGACAGTCTCACATTCCAGATGGTGATTGGGATTTAGCCAGAGGCAGTAGTGGTGGCAATGTCATCTGGTACCTGTCTTCTACATGATCAGGACATCTCTCAGGACTAGGGTCATGAAAGCTTGTGGTCCCAGGAGGTAGTGGGGAGGGCAGTCATGAGGTGAAGCTCACTCCACTAGCCAATTTTTCTCCTAAAGTATCTTTCTTTAAAGGACCTCAAAGGGAGTAATGGGTAGAATAGCTCATCCCTTTATTATTTTGTCTGCTAGTTAGGCCTAGTTTCCAAATTTTGATTATCTGATTTCTGGTCTCATACTGTTCTTGTTTACCAGGGATGATCTCAACACAATCCTTGAATTGTATCAGTAGGCCCTTTTGTTTGTACTAATTCAATCTTTCTGTCTCTCTTTTTTGCAACTTTTTCCATCAATATTTGTTATAGCTTATTGTGATATTTTATGAACCTTCATTCACTTTCTACAATTGAGCTCAAGAGTGAATCTGTAGGCCCAATTATTACAACACCAGCGAGGTATATTTTAGAACAGCGTGAGGACGGCTCTAAAATATAGTAGGGGCCAAATCAGCCATACTAGCAAGTAGCCACAAATGGCTCCCCCAATCACCTGGGCCCAGAAAATATTGAGCACAGCTGAGGACTGATGATTAATAACTGGTCTACACAGAAACTTTACATTGGCACAGCTACATCTCTCAGGCGTCTGAAAAATCCATACTCCAGAGACCTAGGTAAGATGACCTAACTCCTGGTTTAGACAGTGTGAGGTTGACTGAATTCTTCTGTATAAGCTATTGCTTCTTGGAGAGGTGGATTAATCTGTTCCCCTCACAATACAATCATATTTTAATCTCTTCCATCTTAAAAAAATACCCACCCATGACCCCATTTGCCTCTTCAACTACAGCCCCATTTCTCTTCCATTTCAAAGCTCACTGAATGTACTGTTTTCAATTGCTGCCTGTAGTTCCTTTCCTCCAATTCTATCCTAGACCCTCTCCAATCTGACGTCCATGCCCTGAACTCCACTGAAACTGCTCTCGCCAAAGTTTCTAATGACCTCTTCCTACCCATGACTCAGAACCAGTACCCCATCTTCATCCTCCTTGATCTGTCAGCCGCCTTCAACATGGCTAACCATGCTCTTTTTCTTGAAATCTTGTCCCCACTTGGCTTCTGTGAATCTCTTTTCCTGGTTCTCCTACCTCTCTAATCCTTCAGCATGTTCTTCAGAGGGTGCTTCTCATCCATATTCCAGCTTTCTGGGGAGTTCCAAAGAGCTCTGGCCTTGGTTCCCTTCTCTTATCCCTCTACACCTTATCTCTGGGTTATCTCATTCACAAACACAATTCAACTACTGTCTCTTTGATGATGACTCACAGGTCTACCGCTCTCTGCTCCAGACCTGTTGCCTCCTATCCAAATTAAAATCTTAGCCTGTCTCTTTGACATCTCATCGAGGATGTTTAGCCGTTGTCTAGAATGTCATCATCTCATGCTCAATATGGCTAAAATAGAAGACTTAATCTCCCCCCCGCCCCCGCTCAAGTCCATTACCACCTTTCTCGATCAATGTGGACAGCATCACCACCCTGCCTGTCACTCAGGTGCATAGCCTGTGTATTATCTTCAAATCAGATATTTCTCTAGATCTTCACATCCTGGGCTATGTCTAAATCTTGCTGATTCTTTCTGTATAATATCTCTAAGACATGGCCTTTCCTATCCATCTACACAACTGAAATTCTCCTCCAGGATCTCATTTCTCTTCTTAATTGCTGTAACACCCTTTTCTCAGGCCTCAACAAATGCAGTCTTGCCCTACTCAACCCCATTCTGAATGCTGCTGCAAAAATCATTCTTCCAGCCCATCACTTTGCCCATTACACCCCATTACATCCCTCCAATGGCTCCCCCTTCTCTACTGAATCAAATATAAGTTGTTTGTCTTCACTTTCAAGGCCTTTCACAGCCTATTCTCACCCTACCGATTATCTCTCATTTGCTATAAATATGTCAGTTCTGGCCTCCAATCAGCCCATGATGCCAGCCTCTCTCGCTCACTTGCTAAATTTTCAAACAAGCACTTTCATGCTTTTTTCCAAGCTTAATATCTGCCAAGCTAACACATTATCCTTCTTCACATCCTTCTTTTAAACTCTTCTTTGCCGTGATGCCTACAAAATATTTGACAGTGGTTAGGCTTCTGGTGTGCTGATATAACTGTCTATCATGCTGACTAATATTGTCTCATTATTTCCTTGTACCGTCTGTCAGTCTCCATCTGTTGTGTCTTATCTTATACTAGATTGCAAGCTCTTTGGGGCAGGGATAATCTATTATTTTTATTTGTGCCGCCCCTACAACAATCGGGCCATGGTCTTAGGGCTCCTAGGCACAACAGTAATACAAATAATTAATATTAATCTCTGGGCTTATTTATTCTGTTATTACTATTTAATGTAGGAGGGCCTTCCAGTTGAAAATTGGGGTCCTGTTGTGCTAAATTCTTTATTCATTTCCATAAATCTCTCTCCCAGATCAGTTTTTTTCCCTTTCTTTAAAACAAGAAGCATCCATTCCCCTTCCCATCAGACTCACAAAAACATAGCCACCCAGGAGAGAGCTGAAATAGCTCTCTTGGGCTGGGCACCCCAAGTTAGAGGACAGGTGTTTCCAAGAAGTAGGGATTTTTAAGTGTGGGGAGAGATGAGCTCATTTCCATTAATTCTCTTTACCCTCAGGCAGTTCTGAGACTCACTGTTGCAGGTTTGGTTTTCTTGGGCACTAGCCATCTGTCTTAGGTTGACCTATACTGTGAATAGGTCAGCCTGCCACAGAGCCATCGTCTGTGGCCTTTGAGGGCCTGCATAGCCCACAAAATTATTGATACATTGGGCTTTTTATTTCTTCTTGCGTGAAACCTGAAATCCTCCCTAACTTCCATAAGTCAAGTTTTGTGCAAATAACTAGAATAGACATCAACGTTTTATACAAAGGAATGTTGTCAAAGTATTCTTGGGGTAAATTAAGTTGCATAAACCTCTTAAGGATCTTCAAGCACTGTATTCTTTATTTAAAAATGTGTACTGTGTTAACCAATTGTGAGTTCAAATGTATGACTATGATATTTTTGTTTTATTACACAATCTTATTTTTAAAATGTCTGGGATATTACTGCAGTGTTTTTATGATTAATCCTATTTACTTTACCAATTATTGGAGGTGAATTAAAGCTAAATTTGGCCAGACCCACAAACACTTCAAGGATCCCACCTGACAGCCTTTTCCCTCTCAGCTCCTCCATCATCCCAGAATATCTCGGCTAATCATTGACTCACTCCCTTTTGAAGTCGGGAACATGGGTGCTGTCTCACGCCTGTTTGGCAGTGTGGTGTGTTTGCTTTAGTTGTCATCTCCTTAATGCAATATGTGCAACACACTGAGTGGGAATTGCTCCCACATTATCATCCAATTGTCACCTGCCTGGGACTACCATTTTCCTGGTTACGGAGGTGGAAGGGGAGTGGGTGAATACTCCCTCCTAGGTACACCTCTACCCCAATATAACGTGACCTGATATAACACGAATTCGGATATAACATGGTAAAGCAGTGCTCCGGGAGGGCGGGGCTGCGTGCTTTGGTGGATCAAAGCAAGTTCGATATAATGCGGTTTCACCTATAACGCAGTAAGATTTTTTGGCTCCCAAGGACAGCGTTATATCAAGGTAGAGGTGTATTTGAAAGCAGGGGGAATGGAAAATTACTTCTTCAATCCCATCCTCCCATTGTCCAGGCTGCTACTTATCTAATTCACTTTGGTATTTCTATAATGCCCATCTCCTTGGTAATAAGTGCCAAAACAGTTATGTAGAAAGCAGAAAGATAATCAACAGGTGTTCTGTCTGGCAATGTTTCCACTCCTGGGACAGTAGGTAGGATACTAACTTTCCTTAACCCAGCCTTTCAGCCCTGGGAGACTCTATCCATTCTCCCCTCCTCAAAAAAATGCTTCCCCATCTGCCAGGTGGGGTGTGGGGGGGGGGTCTTGGTGGCTATTTCTCTCTCATTCCATGTGAGAGTGTTCTTGAAATCTTATGTTCCTCCATCCCAGTTGATTGTGGAGGAGGGGGATGTTGGTGCTTTCCTGCAGCTTCTCATGTGAGCAGAAGTACTCCTGGTGGCTCCAAAACACTGTTAGCACTGTCCAGAAAATTCCGAAAGAAGACCTATCAGGCAGAGAGAGGTGAGCAATGGTCAGCATGTTCAGTATAAGGAGAAACAGCTCCTCAGCATGAGCTACTGCTGAGTGACCATTAGTACTCAGTGCTCAGCATTCCCTATGGCCGAAAGTCCTAAGGATCCTACCTTAATCACCACCGCCAATTATATTAGCTTTCACAATTTCATGGGAAACAGTCTTCCTTATTAAAGGCAAACTTACACAACATATTTCATTATATCCCACTTACTGTAGCAACCAAAGAGATAATCACATTGCTGTCAGCAAATAACAAGAAAACTTGGAAAGTTGTATTTTCCTCTGGCTTTTTTTCCCCTTTGTAATATCCAGTTAATCAAACAGCACTTTCCCTTTCATAGTTAAGAATCCTGGCCAATGACACAACTGAAGCTAAAACTATTTCAAAGGGAGTGCAAGCTTTTGTTGGGATTTGGCTGGAAGTCATAGCTTAGTGGAAGGCGAGAGTGCTCCTTGCATTGTAAAGGAACTTTACAAGGCAAGGAACTTTAAAGAGGGTTGACAGCAAAAACTATTGGAAGATTAATGAGGATCCCCACAGCCTGGTCTTTTATGGATCACCAGTTTCTCTTTCATCAGCTATATGAACTGGGCAAGTAAATCTACTACTAAAAAATATGAAAGGCAACTCCCACAAGCCTGCGTAAAGGTAAGAGTCCCTAAACAAAGGAGTTAATAGCATTCTACCAACAATGAAAGCCCTAATAAAACATAATAAAAATTAACACCTAGGATAATCATTCTGCCTGCCAATTAGTCATTTTGCTATTCACTGCCATGTAGCTCTGGGACTGTCTTTTCTCAAACATAAAGAAGGTAACATAGGATGGTTAATCATATTGCTGTATCGATCTTTTATTAAGTACTATGCTAAACCTCTAAGATTGTTAATAAAATTATAATGTATTTATGACACCGAGCATTTAAGTCCAGAGTTATGACTCAAAGTGCATCTAGGCACTGTCACACATTAATGAGGTGAGGCAAATTCAGACTATTCAAAACATATTTATCATGGTAACAAAATGTGTAATATATATAAAATCTTAGGGCTAGATCCATAAATGGAACTTAGACTCAGCATTGCAGCACCTAATTTTAGGCACCCTGCCACCCAGTGGAATCTATGGCCTTGAGTTAAGCACCGGGGCTCCCTATACAATGCATGGGGAAAGCTAGCCACCTAAGAATGGGATCCAGAAAAGCCAGCATGCTGAGCAGGGAGCTCTGCATAAACTAGCCAACAGGATAGGTCAAGGAGATGGATATAGTTAGTTAACTAATTCTGGGCTGGAGGGAAGCATCTATCTCTGCTCTGGATTCACAGACATGAACCCTCTCCTGTAGTTAGGTGCTTAAGCACTTTTCCCCAATGTAAACAAAGGAGGGGGTGGTGCAGGGCTCTCTACCTCCCCAGAGATTTAAACCCAGGTCTCCCACGTTTCAGGTGAGTATTCTAATCAGTGGGCTATTGGATGTAAGAGTGGGGTGATACCACTACCATGGCTGTATTTTGTGCAGGCTAGGTGTGCTCTGAAAACACCTATTGAATCAGGTCCTGCAGGTCAGATAGCTGGGGGAAAGTCTAGCTTGAGGGACCCTCCAGGGTTTCGGCATGAGTTAGAGGCTGGGCATGAGGAAACTTTGTTCAAGCCCACAGGGAGGGAATCAAGGTGCCTAGGGAATTTGTGCCTATAGGTTTAGTGGGAGACTGCACAGGGATTTTGAGGATGTAGATATTGGATGTAAGCACCTAAAGTGGCAGTTAAACACCTAAATCCCTTGTGGATCCAGACCTTAATGTTTTACCTAGGTCCTGATGTTAACTCATAATAAATTACATTTGTAACTTATTACAACAAATTCAATTCATATTATGTTATGTAATAGCCCATGGAGACATAATTAATTTGCCAGTTTTCTCATCTCTGTATGTTATTTTCTCGATGGTATAGCAATTCACACACTATTTAAAATGATCATGGTGAGCTCAAAGAGCCCTTTCCTCCACCACGGTCCCCACCTGCATACAGACCCACACCAGGGGTGAAAGTAACATTTAACACTTACCGGTACGAGGGCTGGCTCCGGCCCCCAGAAGGGGCGGGGCCTCAGGCAGAAGGGGTGGGTCTGGGGGTCAGAGTCCCCCAGCCAGCCCATCTACGCTGCCTGGCCCGTGCCACCTGGGGCTCTAGCAGGGCCAGCTCCAGGCAACAGCTTGGCAAGCTGGTGCTTGGGGCGGCCACTCCGACAGGGGCGGCAGGTCCAGATATTCAGTGGCAATTCGGCGAACAGTCCCTCACTCCCGCTAGGAGCGAAGGACCTTCCGCCGAATTGCCGCTGCAGATCGCGATCGCAGCTTTTTTTTTTTTTTTTTTTTTGTGCCTGCTTGGGGTGGCCAAAACCCTGGAGCCGGCCCTGGGCTCTAGTGTGGATTTAAAGGGCCCAGGGCTCTGGCCCTCTGGCCACAGCCACAGTAGCAATGGCCAGAGCCCCGGGCCCTTTTAAATTGCGGCCCGGGGAAGCTGCTCCTTTTGCCCCACCGGGGGTGGGGTAGGATGGGAAAGAGACAACAATGAGCACTTTAAGCAGGGTCCTTTGCCACGGCAGCGCTTTAAGGACCCTGTTTAAAGCGCTGCTGTGGCAGCACTTTAATGTCAGCTGAGTACAGGCCAGTACCAGCGGCCACTTTTTACCGGTACACCATACCAGCCTGTACCTGCTTACTTTCACCCCTGACCCACACCCATAGTGAACATGGCTATATTTTTCAGCAACTCATCGAATCGCTGAAGCCCTAATTCAGCAAGGTACTTAAGCATGTGCCTAATATTAAGCACAGGGATAATCCCATTGAAGCCAACATGACTTAAATCTACTTAGAGACCTGAGGTTCTGGAACAGCCTCCCAATAGGATTTTTGGGAGCAAACAACATAATTAGTTTCAAGAGAAAGCTGGACAAATGTATGAGTGGGATCGTATGATAGGGTTGCTATGCTTGTCAGGCAGGTCTTTGTTGACTGAGCCCACCAGCCAGGGCACAGTCCATGTGCAAAACAAACCAACCCCTTCAGAGCTACACAATCCAAGATGTCCCCCAGTATCCCACAGCCCCTCTTGGACATAGTCTTCTAAAACAGTTCAACAGAGCCCATTGCGGTACCCTCAGTTGGTGTGTCCTCCTCTGCAGCCATCCCTGGGCTCAGATTTTAACCAGTCCAACAGGGCCCATCAAGATATCCTCGCTTGGTCTAGCTAGGTTGCAAGACTCCTACTCTGGAATTGAGCAACACCTCCAGGGTTTCTTCCCTGGGGACTCCTTGCCTCTACTTGAGTCCTCAGTGATGCCAGCCTTCCTGCTGAGCCACTCATCTTGGACTCAGTTCACTGACCACAACTCCCCACTGAGTTAGTCCAGTGCAGCCCGCTTCCCTGGGATACCACAGTTATAATTCCCTTCATTAGGGCATAGCTGCTTCCCACCTGTGGCTTGTGGGGGAAAACCTGTCCCACCCACTGCTCTGGGTCCCAAATCAGGGACCCTTTAAGTATAGTGGCCTCATGCTGCATCACTTACTAATTGTTGCTCTAGGCCACTTTTCCATAGCCCATCTTAGTTGAGTCCCAGGGGGCAGCCAGAAGCTCCTTCCTCACTCTCCTGGCCCCTGCCAGTAACTAGTACTTTGGCCCTTACAGCCCCACCAGCCAGTCAGCAGCACCTCTTACTCCCCTGGTTTCTGCTAACAAACTAAAGTGAAGCTGGACCAGCACTTCCTTTTATATGGGTCTGCTGGGCCCTGATTGGCTGTTCTTTGCAGCCACTCTAGCCCACCTGGAGGACCTCTCTACTGCTCCTTTCCTGGAACAGATGAGCCAGGACTCTGAGGCCTCCAGCAGGGGGCCTCTAGTCTTAGTCCACCCCATTACATGTCCCTAACTCAAGCCCTCTCAACATACTAAAACCTTTCATTCAAGTTCAGTGGTGCTTTTAACTCAAGCCAGCTGCCCCAAGAAGGGATATAGGCTAAAACTCCAGTGAGCACAACTCATCAGTTGCTAACAGGAGCACACTGTAGAGTGGATGCAGGCTAGCCCCACTCAAGTGCCTCTAGTTCTCCAATGCCTTCGCATAATTCCAACCAGTTGCCCAGAAAGGACAGACAAGTTATCCTGCAATACACTGTGAAGGAATCAATAAAGTGGCTCTGTGAAGTTGTGCAGTCTATATGGTTTTATAAAAACATGATAATAAGTGAATATAATGTAACTGGAATATGCTTCAAGCAAAAGGTCTCTTGTAAGGTATCGTTACAAAGCTTATAATCCACAGAGTGTGATCATCCTATTTGTATAAATGTACTACTCTTGTATCTAAAACTAGAAATATGAAATATAACTCTGAGGGCCTATTGTAATTATGCAAAGTGTGGGCCATTAATGGTGGTTTGGAATCTTGATGACTCTCATTAACCAGGACCATTGTCTGCAGATGGCTGTGTTTACCTGTGAGTCTTCCTGTATATGTGTGTGCTGGCAAGTGGGTAATGAAGTCTTGCAGTGACATATGATCATGTCACCTGAACTGGAATCCATCTTTAACCTGGTGCTTTTCCAGTGAGGGGGGGTGGAAACGCAGAGGGACAAAGGGTTCCCGCCTTATGCAAAAGATATATAAAGGAGTGGAAGAGAACAAGGAGGGAGAGGAGCCATCATGAAGAATCCCCTACCTATCACCTGAGCTGGAACAAGAGCTGTACCAGGGGAAAGAATTGTGCCCAGGCCTGGATAGCGTCCAGTCTGAGAAAAATCTTACTGAAGCATCTCTGAGGGTGAGATTATCTGTATTCAGTTTGGTTAGACATAGATTTGGGCATTTTATTTTATTTTGCTTGGTGATTTATTTTGTTCTGTCTGTTACTACTTGGAACCACTTAAATCCTACTTTCTGTATTTAATAAAATCACTTTCTACTTAGTAATTAACTCAGAGTATGTATTAATACCTGGGGGAGCAAACAGCTGTGCATATCTCTCTATCAGTGTTATAGAGGGTGAACAATTTATGAGTTTACCCTGCATAAGCTTTATACAGGGTAAAACAGATTTATTTGGGTTTAGACCCCATTAGGAGTTGGGCATCTGAGTGCTATAGACAAGCACACTTCTGTGAGCTGTTTTCAGGTAAACCTGCAGCTTTGGGGCAAGTAATTCAGACCCTGGGTCTGTGTTGGAGCAGACGGGAGTGTCTGGCTCAGCAAGACAGGGTGCTGGAGTCCTGAGCTGGCAGGGAAAATAGGAACGGGGTAGTCTTGGCACATCAGTTGGCAGCTCCCGGGGGGGGGTTCTGTGATCCAACCTGTCACAGGCTCAACTTAGTGCAGCACTAAGATGTGCCCCCAGAAGTCCTAGCATCTCACATGAAGTCAGTGAAGCATCTGTGTGGATGGCACAATGCATGTATTATTTCACAGGGTGACTGCTCTCGCTCAACCTAGCCTAACTCAAGAGGAATAACTCAAGTGCAGCTAATTAGAGTTAAGTCCACAGTGAAGAAAAAAAAAAGAGGAGTCCTTGTGGCACTTTAGAGACTAACAAATTTATTTGGACATAAGACCATGAAAGCTTATGCCCAAATAAATTTGTTAGTCTCTAAGATGCCACAAAGACTCCTCGGTTTTTTTGGCTGATACAGACTAACACAGCTACCACTGAAACCTATCCACTGTGAAGAGTTATCCTACTTTGCCTATCCTTCGATACTAAAGCAGAGGACTTACTCCAGCTGCACTGTTTAGTTGGAGCACAGTACAGCAATTACTTTTTGCTAGAGCTGCTCAAACTATTGGTTAACAATATTCCATACAAATCTAGACCTCCATTTGGTTAATGGATCATTGACTGTTTTTGTATTTGTTACTACTCACTAAATAGTTTGAATAAATAATTTTCAGGCTATGGGTTGCTCGTGAACTGCTCATCTCAGCTAGTCAATATTGATGCCAAGTGGTTGGTTGATTCCATTCCTGACTGTTTGATTGAAACAACAAGAGAATGAAGTACGGGGAATAAACTCACTTATTATGAATAATTGTATGTGTAACCTTTGGGATTGACAAGCATTTCCAGAAATAGCAATTGGTTGTCAACACAATAATATAATCCCAAAATCATAGTGAACTGGGATTAGAAAATATTTCCATGAAAATATTAATGGAACAGAATTTTGGGGAGATTACTATTTGATCAGCTTTGCTTTTAGCTTTCTGCAAGAACACAAAATGGATTTATTGGTCATTGAGACCAAGTAACAATTCCAATTTTGAAAGTTATAGCCAACAACTGGAGCCTCTTTCCACAAATTTTATTTCAGTTAAAACAATCACAGTGTTGAAATGGCTTTATGTGAAGATGACAGTGGTTAATGAAAGTTGTATTAAATAATTTTCTCTATGTTTGCTGGACCCCTTCTTCTGACATCAATAATTTAACAATTTGCATTCTCACATTACCTGCAAGTACACTGCTTTTTCCTCACTCCAGATTATTTTTATATTTTCAGTTTGATTCCAGTTTCCTTTATGCAAATTTTCTACTGCCCCCAGGATGATATATGCTGTATAAAGAAAACATTGCAAGGAATTAAATAGCAAGTAAGAAGAAATTTCTGTGCAATTATATAGTTTGCCCTTCATTTGCAGGAGAGAGCAGGAAGAGTATGATAGTTTCAAAGTCTTATATCAGAACAAAATAGAAAGTTTTAAATCTTTATTCTCCACATCATATTCTGCACCTATAATCCAAGTTTATCCTGTCATCAGACTGAGTTATAGTTTGTAGTTTTCTCTAATACAAAGTCTCCTAAACAGAAGTGCGAATGAGAGATCATGTATTTTGCCATTCACATCCAGTATCTTTTAAGGAAAGACTATAAAATTCATAACTTTCAGCATAACAATAATAATGCCATCAATAATAAAGTCATCTAAAACATCCCATTTTAAACTTTCAGGCAACAAACGTTGTTAATCAAAAAAACAAGCTTTCAGTCTTGCGATGTTCATCAGATTGTACAACCATATTCTCTTCAATAACCAGTAAATAGTTTTCTGAGCACTCTGAATGTTTGTTTTATTTTAGATTGCAGAGTTTGTTGATCCTCTATCTTCATTCTATAAGCTCTCTGAGAACTTTCAATTTCTTCTCATCACCTGTTCATTTCCAACCCCTTCAGCTCCAGTTTTAAGATCCAGGATCATGTTTATGAGCCATCCATGCCTCATGAACATCAAGAAATAAGGTGCATTCATATACTTCCACTAAGTTATACTGTTATACTCATAAGTCAGACTGAGCAGGCAGAAAGGCCATTTTCTGATAGGGACCTCTGCCCCATTATTAGTGTTTGGTTGGCTCATTCACAAAGCCCCTCGTTTTTTAGATGATAGGCCATGGTCTTTAGCTTGTGTCTGCCAAAGAGCACAATTCCTTGAACATCTGTGATTCAAAGGGTATGTATTATACTGGGATCACTTTGATGTGGTAGCCATGGGATTGGACAAAGTCGAGCAGAAGGTTTCTGCAGTTTCCAGTAATAATGTCCTGGAGAGTAAGGCAACCAGGAATTTGATAAAGTGATCCACAATGATAAGGAAGCTGGATATCCTACTCTGTCTTTGTTCTACATTCAAGTGGCTTAAGACTACCAACTTGAAATCTAAGCTGGCCTCCTATCCTCTGACACTGGGTTCCTCCTCTTGGTAAAGGCCTGGCAGTCCTTCCATCCTTCGTGTACATCTCAGTTCCATCTGAACAAGTACAACTGCCTGCAAACATCCACTTGGTCTTTTTCTCCCCAAAGTGGTCAGAAGCATTGTGGAAGGCTTCAAGAATTATGTCGCCGCCAATTTGAAGCAATACAATCTGGGCAATTTCTTCATTCGTTCCAAGATCCATGCTATTACATGTTAGTCTGCCTCCCACCACTCAGTTGTATAGCTTCCTAGGGCAGCCTGTTCTGGTCAGTGGCAGAGAGTGTTGTCATGCCAGATGACCTTCTGAATTATAGGGTTTGGATCTGGACTACAGATTCTAGTACTTCTCATATGCATTTAGAGATTCCTTCCATGCTCATCCTCATAGGAAATGTCAAAAGCCTGAGAATATACCTGTACCACATCAGCTGGGCCTGGGCCAGTGACAAATAGCAGAATCTGAGTTTTTATGCTTATTGGGTGCATCTATACACAAATATTTTTTTTAAATAGGAAAGCTTAGATTCTTGAGCACAAGATGACAACCATAAATGCAAAGTATCAGCCCACTGAATCACAGAAGACTGGACCAATTCACCTCCTACCTTCACACCTGCAGAGATGGTAGAGATTCTGTGTGGTCCTAGATGTAGGGACATATTCTAGGGTGGGGCTTAAGATCAGGGGGTTTGGGTGGCAGGTTTCAGACCCTTGATCAGCTGTGAAACTGTCAGAAATAATCCATGGGGGCTAGCGGAACTACATTATAGGGCTGTAAGTAGCAATGATACAAGTGAAAATTAATGGTGCAAAAAATGCAGCTATTTGGGCGAGAAAAGAAAAGAGCCTGAATCTGACCCCTGGTTATTAAAATATTCTTACACCTAGCTTCTTCCAGTTGCAAATGCCATTAGATTATACTTTAACTAATCCCTTGAATTTTGTTCTTTGTAATCTCAAAATTTTCAGAGTTATACAAGCATAAAAACTCATCTTAAACTTCTCAATTCTGATCTCTTTGCAGTGTTGTAGTTCAAAAAAAGGCAAGTTGGGTTTTTAAAAAAAAGTTTTTTGGGAAAAAAAAAGATTCCAGCCTGAACTCTGAATACCAAATTTCAACTCAGCCTTAATTTTTATGGCCCATTTAAAAACCCCTAAAATGTAGGTTTGAAATGGAAATACTGACATACCCATAGCTATAGTGTTGCTGTAATAAGAAGCTGTATGTCATCTATTATTAATTTGAGACAGTCTTAACACTTCTTTTCTAAAACATCTCCTTCCATCCTACTTTAAATTCTCATAGTACTGTATCATAAAAATAAGTTGCCCAACTTTGTCAAGTGTCAGAGGCATTCTGATTGTTTATCCCTAATGATAATCCAAGTTTCTGACATGTAATAATTTGCTATGTTCCATGTCAATCAAACTGATTTTCCTGAACATCTGCAAAAACCATGGCTGGAAATTTCAGTGTGTTTTTAACAGTGTGTTTCTAACTGCTACAGTATTGTTAATCTGTAAAATATAACTAGACTCAAACTGGATGCATGCTTAATTGCATGATTAAAATAAGAATGCAAAAAATTGATTGTTTAGCTGAAGACTATTTAAAAAAGGTTTCCATTCTAAATGCTACTCTTAGTGTATTACCGCCACTTTGGGAGTGCAGTTAGTTTACTCTAGCGTAATCAAATTTGCTGGTTAATCTGTTTCCAAAAGGTGTTTGGAGATGCATCTGCACAAGCAAATGGGATCTTACAAAAAAATATGAATATTGATTAAGTTCCAGATTTCTTTATTCCCAAGGGAAGTGTGATTTTTTACACTAAATCTTTAAAAATTAATTTGTATTTTGCTTGTTTTATATATTAGTGATGTGGGTTGCTTATTAATCAATATTTAACAATGTAATTACAGCTGTTTTTCGTTTTACCAAATAACACAGATTAATAAATGACCTGAAACTAGTGAAGTGTGTAGAAAGGGTAATGAATTCTTTCCATCAGCACATTAATTTATTAGTAATAAACAAAGAGTATGATGAATTAGAAGAATTCGTAGAGTTTCTGGATATTGCAACAAAAATTTCCAGATGAAAGCATTTAATCATTCAGTTTTCCTTCATTTACTTCTCTTCATGTGTTATAATGGTTTGGGATTTGCCTTTCTGAGCTGCATTAAGCAGCCCATCTAAAACTCTATTTCTATACTTTATGTAGGTTCACGTTGATCCAGCTCATATTGCTACACATCAATTTTACCAACCACTGAAGTTGGTGTAACTTTGATGTGAACCAATTAAATTCTTTCTATTTAGACAAACAGCTTAATGCAGCTCAGCAAAGCACTGCTGAATTAGCCTGTCTTTCTAAACTATCCTTAACTACATTGAATTCCATTTGAAAAGGATACCCAATTGCAGGTAGAAAAAAGCAACTCTAGAAGTAGTCTGATTAATGTGACCTGCCTCTGTCAGGTAAGTGGGTTATCATGCATATCTGCATTTCATAGAGACATAACTGTTAAACCCTAAGCAAATCTCATTTTTTTAAAAAAATTCTTGTTATATCCTTTTTATGAACTCCACAGGCATTCAGATATGGACAGACACCTATTATGTTTAAAATTGCATATGAAAAGTAATGCTCAAAACCAACTAATTTCTACTTACTTTTATCAGGTTTGGGTAAGATAAAATAAAAGCTGAGAAACCCTACTGTATAGGATACTAGGCTGGAACTAAGAAGACCAGGGCTCAATTCCATTGACTCCAGTGGAGCTACGTTGAGTTACACCAGCTGAGGATCTGGCCCCCAATGCTTACTCATTGGACATAGCTGTGGAGAGGAGTTAGTTACCTTACCTCAGGCTCTGCAGTGCTATGACCAACTCCCAGGCCTACAGCAGGTATGCATGCAAAGCTTCTGTTGACTTCTGGGGGACTTACAACAAGTAAATATTACAAATCAGATCCCAAAGGTGCAGTGGCAGATGCAGCACATATTTGGAGGACTTATCAAAAGGAGATACTGGGTTCTTCCCCCTGGGGGCTCGGACAGCACTTACTTACAGGGGCTGCAGAGGCAGTATAACTTAAACATATGTATGAGATTTCAGTAGGTTAGAATGGGGTGAAATCACTGTTACCCTAATGGGCCTAAATACTCAAAATCTAGCATAATCATGAGGTTCATGGACCAAGCATATTTACAGCTGCTAAGGATCTGGCTCTTAGCATTGGCCTGCTAAACCCAGGGTTGTGAGTTCAATCCTTGAGGGGTCCACTTGGGGATCTGGGGCAAAATCAGTACTTGGTTCTGCTAGTGAAGGCAGGGGGCTGGACTCAATGACCTTTCAAGGTCCCTTCCAGTTCTAGGAGATGGGATATCTCCATTAAAATATATATATATATATATATATGGTCATGTATATAGTTTCACTATGTTTAAGTTTCTAATATGAATATGTACACCGTATATAACTAGAGATATTTTTAATTTGCAATTTTTCACAACTGCAATATAGATTTCCCAAATGCTCAGCCAACAGGCCCAAGTATGGATGGCAGTTAGTCCAGCTCAGGATCTGCAGTTGGATAAAAAGCCCCAAACCTTCTTCCTTTATGTAAAACTACTATGAACGTTCTGGGAATTGTGAAAATATACTTTGCATGTTATATACATACTGAAAGATCAGGCCCTAAACAGATATGCTTCAGCATTTTTTCTGGAAGGATAAGATATTGGGTTCTCCTCCAATTTCTGATAAAGCATCCTTCCCTTTAAATCTTTGATCGCAATAATGCACAGGTGCAGTAGAAGCAGTACAGACTTAAAAGATATGTACTGATTTCAGCAGGAAGGAATGTGACCAAATACGTTAATTTGCTGGGCCTGATTAAGCTCCCCAAATCTAGCATAATCATGCTTCAACTGCCTACATGCAATGCCCATTATATGGCAGGATACAAGGGCTGGAGCCACATAAATGGTCCTAAAAATCCTAGTTTTGCCTAGGAGAGGAGTCCTCTTGTGCAGGCACTATGCAAAACAGCCTTCCAAGTATCCTATCACAAGTTTTGGCAAAAAGGGCACGGTGGGAATGGGAAGGGTATGTCAGGGGCAGAGCTTCAGCATGCAGAGATTGCTGCCAGTGTTGCTGCCCTCAGAGCATCCCCAGAAAGCTGCCTTAATTTAGACAAGCTCCCAATGCTTTTCCAGCCCCCAAAGCATCGCAGGATCAGGTGAGCACAGAAGTGGCTGAAAGCTGTCTTAGCCCCCCTTTCCCCTGGGCTGCAAGTTCGGTGCTGTGCCTCTACATATCTCACCTTCTGGGTGAAAACATTCAATATGAACCTTGTTCTTGTTTCATGGGAAGCAAATTCCCCCCTTCCTAATGGGATGATTAGGAGGAAACACATGTTAAAACTGTACAGGGGACAGTCTAGTCTAGACTTTCGCACCAAGTGTTCAGAAAACTAATGTCTAATGACGTGTTCCTGACAGATCCATTGAGCTGTAAAACTACATTAAAACAAAATTAAAAGGTATGAAAAATCGTGGAGGCTCAGTTAGGTTTCAAATATATTCCCTATTGTTAGGATAATTATTGCAACAGACTGGTTAATTTTGCTCAGTGTTTTGGACCCTAATAGACTATAATACATGAACAAAATACTGCAGTTTACTTCAAGGTATCTTAATTCCAAATTTCCTGCTTCTATAGATTTAAATCAGGCAATTCAGATTATATGAATTCATATTTTTGGTTTTATTTCATCTGATTGTTTATGATCATATTTAAAAAGAAAAAACAAAATTAAACTCAAAATGAAACAGGAGAGTCCCTCACAGGAGACTATTCCAGAAACGGAGTTATTGCAGAGTGACAGCTAATGTTCTGACAGATTGCAAATTAGGTAAGAGATAGGAAATAAAGAGTATTAATAAATGGTAAATCTCATCACAGAAGCAGGTAAATTATGGGGTGTGCCAAAGTAACATACTATGACAAACATTGTTTAATATATTTAGTAATGATCTCAAAAAGAGTGAACAACGAAGTAGTAAAAATTGCCAATGACACAAGATTATTTACGGTAGTCAATTTTAGAAAAGACTGTGAGAAAAAGGAAAGGACTCAAAAAGCCCGAGCAAAGCTAGGCAACCAGGCAACACGATGATAGATAAATTCACTGTAGACAACTGCAAGGTTATGCATTTGAAAGAAAAATGTGAACTATTCAAACACATTGATGGGCTTTACATTTATTGCAACCACTCAAGAGAAAGATCTAGACATGACTGTAAACTCTACAGCTCAGGGACAACTGCTCATTGTGTCATCACTGATAAAAAAAAAGACATTGTATTTTAAAAAGTCATATTGAATAATGCTGAAAATATAATATATAAATTCATGGTGCACCCTCACATTGAGTACTATGTTCAATTCCTGCCACCCCTTCCTCAGAAAAGATATAGCTGAAATAGAAAAAAATCTAGAAAAGAGCAATGAAAAGGATAAGTGTAATAGAGTGGGCATTAAAAAAAAAAGATTTGGAGCGTTCTGTTAGGGCCTGATTCTGTCACTCTTATTCAGGTTGACTAGTACCTTACCTGCACTGAACTCAATGCACTACTAATGGAGTAAGGTAATGCCTGAGTAAGGATGATAAAATCTGGTCCTTTGAGGGGGGGGAAAAAAGAGGTGACATGATAGAGGTATATAAAATAATGAATAGCATAGAGGAAGTCAGTCAAGTGCTTCTATTACCCTTTGTCATACTACAAGAACAGGAGAAAAAAGGTCACTCAAAGAAATTAAAGTCAGCACATTTAAAACCAATAAAAGTAAATACATTTTTAAATAAAGCATATCTAATATGTGGAACTCACAGACACAAGATAATTTCCACAGTTACAGCACTTACGATAAAATGTATAGGATATAAAACATCATAGGTTCAAAACAATATATCAACCACTGTCTGGGTGTAAAAAGAAACATCGCAAATGGGCATGTTAGATTAGATAATGCATAATAGTTAGCAATCTATCACATGCTCAGGATCTAACTGATGACCATATGTGGGGTCAGGAAGGAATTTTCCCCCATGTGAGATGGTCAATGTTGGGGGAGGGGGATTGGCCTTTCCATGCAGCATGGAGTGCTGGTCACATGCTGGGATTATCTGGGAATAGCTCATACTCCTGGGTGCATTCTGCACCAAAAATAATAAAAATTCTTCACAAAATATTTTAAAATTCTGCAAATGTTATTTGTCAAAATAACAGTACATAATCATGCCAGTTTAAATTATTTTGATAATTTATTTTAAAATACCTGTTAGCAAGTATGTCTGTAACAAAACAGACACCCACAAAAATTCCTCCAGAAGTAGAGAGTTAAAGAAACCCCTATGACAACCCAGTTCCTGTTTCTCTGCCCCCTTCCTCCCGCACAGAATCCAGCAGATATCCACAACCTATCCCCCTGAGTCCAGCCATAGTGCCCCCCTAGCCAATACACCAAAATCCCTTCTCCCCAAGAGCCCAGCCATGGGGCCCCTAACCCAGATACCTGCACCCCCAGAGCCCAGACACCCTCCCCACCCCCCGCCCCGAACCCAGGGATCCAGAGGGAGAAACAGCTCAGTCCCAGGCTTGCATGATGTTTCCTGCACACCTCCCTCTCCTTCCCTCAGGGCATGCTGGGAACTGCAGCTGCCAGGAACCCTTTAGCTCAGGGATCGACAACCTTTGGCACGTGGCCCGCCAGGGTAAGCACCCTGGTGGGCTGGGCCAGTTTGTTTGCCTGCTGCGTCCGCAGGTTTGGCTGATTGCGGCTCCCACTGGCCGCGGTTCGCCATTCCAGGGCAATGGGGGCTGCGGGAAGCGGTGTGGACCGAGAGATATGCTGCCTGCTGCTTCCCGCAGCCCCCATTGGCCTGGAGCAGTGAACTGTGGCCAGTGGGAGCCGCGATCGGACAAACTTGCGGATGCGGCAGGTAAACAAACCGGCCTGGCCCGCCAGGATGCTTACCCTGTCAAGCTGCATGCCAAAGGTTGCTAATCCCTGCTCTAGCTCTCTCTCCCTCCCCCCAACAGTGTCTTCTATGTGTGAACTGGGCTCTTCCAGGTCCAGGGGCTCCTAGTGGCGGCCAGCAGCACTGCAGCCCATTTCTGTGGGGGAAAGGAAATTCTGCGCACACAGTATTAATTACTGCAAAATTCTGCATTGCACAGTGGTGCAGAATTCCCCCAGGAGTAAATCTCACTTTATCATTTCTCTGCTGTTGCAGGGGCCCTGGTGCACCTCAGTTCCTCCTATTCTCTAACTGTGGCCCATAATAGTTTAGTCTCCTGAGCTGTAATACATTGGTCTAGTTTTGGTTGTTGGGTAGGGTTTAGTGTGCAGCTGCTGGGTGGTGTTGGTGGCCTGTGGCATACAACAAGTCAGACTAGATGATCTGCTGTCCCTTCTGGCCTTAAAACTATCTTTCTAAAAGGTGGGGGAGAAAGATTGATTTTTGGAAGGAGAGAGAACTGATTTTTTGGAGGAAAATAACTGACAGTGTGCAGGGGTGAAGACTTCAGGGATTGTAGGAGTGATCTGGAGGAGGGGAAAGAGGGAGTTATGTAGTGGAAAGTTTTCTTTGGGGGAGCTCATTTATAAATGATAACATTTCTAGAAGAGGATTTACTTTAGCTTGGAGGGCACAGACTTCGCTAAGGAGGTGAGTGATGAGAGGCAGAGGAGGGAGTTAGCTGTGAGTATGCAAAGCTTATACATATCATGTAAACAGCAAAATTAGTTCTCAAGCTTTTCAATGAATTAATGTGGTGAGGGCTGACCCATAGTTGTGGAAAGTGAGAGAGCAAATGGTGAGGGAGGCACAGGTAAGTGGAGTTAGAGTGTCTTGGAAGGGAGCAGGTGTAGGTTCAGTGGACAGACTGGGATGTTGGTGAAAAATGGGACACTTCTGCTAAAAAATTGTCCCCTTTTGCTATGTAAAGTTTTGACTAAAAAAATCATCTAAATTTCAAATTTTGAAATGTTTCAACCATTTCTAGTAAAGATCTGCAGTCAGGGCAGAAGCAACCATTGAAGAAACCAGTTGAAGTACCATAGCCTAGCACACATCAACTCATCCACAGCCCCCCAAACACACACATTGATGAGCCTCCTCCCTAACAACCAATCACTGGAAAAAACAGACTACCATCACACATACGCATCAACCTCCTCCCCGCCCAACCTTCCCTAGCACAAATATTCATTAACCGCACACACACTTACTAACTAGGCAGTGAACCCAACATACCAAATCAACCCCTCTTTTCACCAACATTCAAACCACCTCACCAGTATCCCCACACACCTCTACCCCTCCCAAACCTAGGGAGGAGAGCACTAGAGCACCTACCACTGGTTCCTGCTCTCTCCCTCAGCTAACTAAATAGGGGGCTTCTACCACTTGGATCTTCATATTACCCACCACAGCAGGAGTTCAAGAGCTGAAAAATCATTTCTCTCCCCTCCCCCCAGCCTAGCAGGGCTCCATAGGAACTGTGGGGGGAGGGAGGGGATTGAGGATACCTGCAAGAAGAAACAGTAAGTGGAGCACAGGGCCGGCTATGGTCATTCAATTAGGGTGATCTGCAAAGAACGGGGCAGCCAAACCCGCAAAAGCTGGTGGATATTCCAATACTTAGATTCACCAAGCCACCATAAAACAGCTTCTTTATTACCTTACTGGTTACTCAGAAGTCCAAACAACACAGTTCTCTTAAAGTGATCTAGCCTCAGGCCTCCATCCAGGTACCCACCTCAAATATGATGAAATTTTTTTGTAAATCATATTTCGTCATATAAAAGAAAAGGTTCTACCAATCCCAAAGTATCGGACACATTACCTCCCAGGTTAATGAATGTTTCAGATCTTACCCAAATGCACCCTACAGCCAATTAACTAAACTAAAATTTATTAAAAAACAAAAGAGAGAGAGTATGGTTAAAAGATTAATATACATACAGACATGAGTTCAATTCATTGAGGTTCAGATTCACAGCTGAGATGGTGAGTTTTGTAGTTGCAAAGAGTCCACTGTTCAAATCTCATATTCAGGGCATACCAGTGTAACTGGGATCTCAGTCTTGCGACTCATACATCCCCTGATGAAGACTAAGCAGATCTGAGATGACAGAATCAGGACCCAAGGATCTTCTATACAATTTCATGTCTTTTGACAAGTTGGGATTTCCTCAGGGAACAAAAGGTAATTAGGATGACTTTGAAGGATGTCCATCACCAATATTTAGCTATACAAATTAACATAAGGCCAGAGTCTATGCAAATGCCCCACTCGTTCGGGGTAGTACGGCCTAGTGGCCAAAGTCCATGAAACACGCCCCTACTGTCAGGGCAGTGTGGCCCAATGGCCAGGGGGGCCACCGACAGGGGGGGCCAATGGCCCAGGTAGGGGGGCCTGGACCCACCCGACTCTACTGGGCCCCAACACAAGGCCCTAGGGGAGTCCCACCGAAACATGCCAAGCTTACCTTGGTGGGAGATACACCTCTGACACCACCCGTGGGTCACTTCTTATCGCAGTCTCAGGCGTTGTAGTCCAGGAGGCTTTGGGATCTCTTAGTTCCCTAGCACCAGCCGCTCCCTGAGGCTCTGTGGGCTGCTGGGGTCCGAGGCGGTGGTCCAGATCTCCACTCCCTTCTAGCACAGGCTGGAGGTCGTCCTCAGGAGGAGCTTCTGGCACACATCCTTCCTCATCAGCGTCTCTTCCTGACTGAGCTGGGCTGCTCTCTTTTATACTGATACACCTGGAGAATGCCCAGTAGGGAGAAGGGGGCATGGCTTCCTCAGCCCACAATATGGCATTAACCTCTTCCTGTCCGGTGCGTGGTGAGTGCACCCCATCACAGGATACAAAAATTCTGCCAGTATATATAAACACAGTATGTAAATAGTTTTCTGCACAGAGAAAAGATTATTTGGATTTGGACTAAAATCACAAATAGCCAAACCCTGTTTTCTATCATTTCTATTAATAGAGACTGATTTCTTCTCTCACTCATTGTTTTAAAACAAATATGACTGTCCTTGGAACTGGTTTTGTGGGTAGTGGCTTGTGTGGATGGACCTGTATTCAGAATCATTTTCATAAATCATGCCTGAGGCTGTTTTTGAACATCTTTGTAACCACAGTTTTGAACTTGATTTAGCCCTGAAGTAGCAAACAAAGCTTGTTCAAAATCGGCAGAGAGGGGAGCTGTGTGTGAACTTAATTTTGAAACTATTTGCAAATATAGTTCTTTCTCCAGTGTAAACTGTACAACCTCGGAATTTGGCCCATTTTTTCTACATGGGTGCTTTACTAATTCACAATAAATTATGTGACCAAATGTGCATTTTCACATTTGTCAAGGGGCTGATTCGTTGAACAGTGGTCCAAATTCTGCTGTTGGTGCAATGCTGTCAATCTGTGTAACTCAGTCAGTGCCAACAAAATGAGGCTTCATAAGAATGGCTATACTGGGTCAGACCGAAAGTCCATCTAGCCCAGTATCCTGTATTTTGGCAGTGGTCAATGCCAGGTGCCCCAGAGGGAATGAACAGATCAGGTGATCCAAGCCCTGTTCCATCCTGGCTAATAGTGATCCATCCTCTGTTGCCCATTCCCAGCTTCTGGCAAACAGAGGCTAGGGACACCATCTCTGCCCATCCTGGCTAATAGTCATTGATAGACCTATCCTCCATGAATTTATCTAGTTCTTTTTTGAACCGTGTTATAGTCTTGGCCTTCACAACATCCTCTGGCAAGGAATTCCACAAGTTGACTGTTTGTTTATTTGAAAAAATACTTCCTTTTGTTTGTTTTAAAACTGCTGCCTATTAATTTCATTTGGTGACCCCTAGTTCTTGTGGTATGAGAAGGAGTAAATAACACTTCCTTTTTTACTTTCTCCGCAGTCATGATTTTATAGACTTCTATCACATCTCATGTTAGTCATCTCTTTTCCAAGCTGAAAAGTCCCAGTCTAATAATTGCTCCTTATACGGGTAAGACGTTCCATACGCCTAATCATTTTTGTTGCCCTTTTCTGAACCTTTTCCAATTCCAATATATCTCTTTTGAGATGGGCGACCAGATCTGCATGCAGTATTCAAGGTGTGGGTGTACCATGGATTTATATAGAGGCAATAGGATATTGCTATCTATCTAAATAGATATTATTTATCTATCCCTTTCTTAATGATTCCCGACATTCTGTTCCTTTTTTTGACTGCCGCTGCACATTGAGTGGATGTTTTCAAAGAACTATCCACAGTGACTCCAAGATCTCTTTCTTGAGTGGTAACAACTAATTTAGATGCCATCATTTTATATGTATAGTGAGATTATGTTTTCCAATGTGCATTATTTTGTATTTATCAACTTTGAATTTCATTTGCCATTTTGTTGCCCAGTCACTCAATTTTGTAAGATCCTTTTGTAGCTCTTTGCAGTCTGCTTGGGATTTAACTATCTTGAGTAGTTTTGTATCCTCTGCAAATTTTGGCACCTCTCTGTTTACCCCTTTTCCCAGTTCATTTATGAATATGTTGAATAGGACTGGTCCAAGTACAGACCCCTGGGGGACACCACTATTTACCACTCTCCAACCTGAAAACTGACCATTTATTCCTACCCTTTGTTTCCTATCTTTTAACCAGTTATTGATCCATTGATCTTCCCTCTTATCCCATGACAGCCGACTTTGCTTAAGAGCCTTTGGTGAGGAATCTTGTGAAAGGCTTTCTGAAAATCTAAGTACACTATACTCACTGGATCACCCTTGTTCGCATGCTTGTTGACCACCTCAAAGAATGCTAATGGATTGGTGAGGCATGATTTCCATTTACAAAACCATGTTGACTCTTCCCCAACCAACTATGTTCATCTATGTGTCTGACAATTTTGTTCTTTACTATAGTTTCAACCAGTTTGCCCTGTACTGAAGTCAGGCTTACTGGTTTGTAATTGCCGGGATCACCTCTGGAGCCCTTTTAAAAAATTGGCATCACATTAGCTCGAGATTCACACTACTTTAATTGAGAGCAGAATTTGGCCTAGTAAGTGTAAATTTTCAATCAATAAAAAGGATTATCTTAAAAAAATCCCAGCCTTTTGATTTCATTGTTGCAGTTAACCATTTAATTTGATGGTGTTTGAATGGTAACATACTGAGTTGAATGGAATTTCCAGTTGCTTTTTTCTCGGGGATTTGTATGTGAAAATTGATGGTTATAGTCCATTCCCCTCAGGTATTTCAGTTTACTTGTAAGCAATATTTCTTCTTTTATAATCTGACCTTGTTCACACAAGGTAAATAGCAACCACTCAGCATGATGAAACAAAGTAACTCTGTACCTTCTTACGGAATAAAGTATTAAGAAACATTACCAAGAGGCAGGGGAGAAGGAAAAATCAGATTAATTGAAAAGGATTTCAACTTCTGTGTACATCTCATAAAGATTCCTTGTGGTAGAACCTGAATTCATTAACAATATTTTTTTCCTAGCTATATGACCATAAAAGAGAGGAGGTACAACAAGGGAGCTTTAAGATGTTTTACTATTGTATTTTAAAGTTGCTTCATCTTAACTGTGAATAAATCCATCACTGTCTTTAGGATGCAGTCGGTACTTAAAATGTGTAAAGGATTTTGTAAAACTGCCAAATTTAGCCCAATGTCTGATGGTCAGGCAGGCAGGTCAATTTGAAAATGGTGCTATTGAGGAAAAAATAAGTATTTTAAGAAATACAGTAATTTCATTTGTGTTTGTGAAAGAGAAAATGTGGCAGTGTACCCCATAAGGCTTTATGGGCGGAGTGCTTATAAATTAGGGTTACCATATTTAAAAAATAAAAAAAGAGGACAGTACACGGGGTCCTGGCCCCGCCCCTTTCCCAACCCCGCCCCCGCCCCTTCCCCGCCCCCACTCCACCCCTTCCCCAAAGTCCCTGCCCTAACTCCGCCCCCTCCCCTGAGCGCCCCGCATTCCCCCTCCTCCCTCCCAGCCACGCGAAAAGGGCTGCCCGAGAGCTACCGGCTTCATGGTTTGCCGGGCAGCCCCCAGACCCTGCGCCCCCGGCCGGCGCTTCCCCAGCACATCTGTAGCCCAGGAGGGGAAGCACCCAGCCGGGGGTGCAGGGTCTGGAGGTTGCCCGGCAAACCGTGAAGCCGGTAGCGCTCGGGCTTCGGGCAGCCCCCATGCCTCCGGACCCTGAGCCCCCGGCTGGGCACTTCCCCTCCCGGGCTCCAGCTGCTGTGCTCCTCCCCTGACTCTTTGGCTCTGTTTAAGAGCCGAGCTGCCCGAGCGCTACCGGCTTCAGGCAGCCCCCATGCCTCTGGACCCTGCGCCCCCCAGAACCCGGGAGGGGAAGTGCCTCGCCGGCAGCTCAGGGTCCAGAGGCATGGGGGCTGCCCGAAGCCAGTAGCGCTCGGGCACCTCGGCTTTAAACAGAGCAGAAGAGTCAAGGTAGGGAGCACAGCAGCCGCGGGAGGAGAAGTGCCCGCCTGGCGTAATTTTTTCCGGACATGTTCGGCCTTTTGGCAATTCCCCCCAGACGGGGGTTTGATTACCAAAAAGACGGACATGTCTGGGAAAAACCGGACGTATGGTAACCCTATTATAAATGTATATATGACATAACTGGAATATGTTTTGTGCTGCCTGTGCCATGTAACATATCTCCGTAAAGGTTATGGTCTACTATATCTATTCATCCTATCTATACACATATATCATTTTCTACTTGAGGTTAAGAATATGGGCTATATACTTGCTTGGTTTCTAAGTAAGCTTTGTGAGGCATTTGGTCAGTTTCTTTAGGAAGGAATTCGCAAGGTTAAGTACCTGATCAGGAAGCACTTGGGGAACAATGAATCTTGGAATGCTCTAATCCACATAAGAAGTCTTCCTGGAGACATAAAAGATACCATGTGGACAATGGCTTTGGCCTGTAAAGACTGAGTTATGCAGGGACATGTGACTTATCCAGGTGACTCCAGAACTCCATCTTGGAGCTAGACTTTGCATAGGAGTGAGGAGGGGGTCTCCACCCACAAGAGAAAGTCTATTTAAACCCATGGGAGACCCCTCCATTTTGTCTTCAGCTGGCTAAAGAAGGAGCCTCTCCACCCCCCCCCCCCAGGATACCTGAAGGAAACTGGAACAAAGGACAGTAACTACAGGGGGTGTGAGTGATTGCTTGACACAGGCTAAAAGGAGATTAGCCTGTAAAAGGGAGCATTCTGGAACTGGTGAGGATCTTATCTGTATTTAGTTTGATTAGACATAGATTTGCGCATTTTATTTTATTTTGCTTGGTGACTTACTTTGTTCTGTCTGTTACTACTTGGAACCGCTTAAATCCTACTTTCTGTATTTAATAAAATCACTTTCTACTTAGTAATTAACTCAGAGTATGTATTAATACCTGGGGAGCAAACAACTGTGCACATCTCTCCATCAGTGTTATAGAGGGCGAACAATTTATGAGTTTGCCCTGCATAAGCTTTATGTAGGGTAAAACGGATTTATTTGGGTTTAGACCCCATTGGGAGTTGGGCATCTGAGTGCTAAAGACAAGCACACTTTTGTGAGCTGTTTTCAGGTAAACCTGCAGTTTTGGGGCACGTAATTCAGACCCTGTGTCTGTGTTGGAGCAGACGGGAGTGTCTGGCTCAGCAAGACAGGGTGCTGGAGTCCTGAGCTGGCAGGGAAAACAGAAGCAGGGGTAGTCTTGGTACGTCAGGTGGCAGCTCCCAAGGGGGTTTCTGTGAGCCAACCCATCACAGAAAGTATATACACACACACACACACACATTATTATTTTTGTTGCCACATTTTGAAGGGTTTTATGTGTTCAAATAATTAACATAATATAACATATGCATAACATATAGTATAGAAAATTATAAGAATGTTTGTATACTGCAGGTGAGACAATCAAAACCATTATTTTTTTTATTATACCCAGGACATGTATATATCTCTTTATCACCCTCTTCCCTAGCTTTCCTCTAAAAAAAGCTTTTACGTTTTCTATTCTTAGCCATGAAGGCTGGGGGGGCTGCCGCACCCCCTGGCTTGAAGTGGTTTCCATCATATACAGGCTCTACAGTTTGGTTCAATGGTTCAGTTTGGTTCTCAGCACCCCACCACCAAAAATTGTTCCAGCATCCTTTGCCCCAACTGAAATTCATATATTGTTTTTTTTTTCTTTTTTACAAATGCTATATAGTGAAAATCATATTTATGACTTAGTGATCCTGAATTAAAATGTTACCACTCATCACAGTTATGCTAGAAACTAGAAGACTAGCTGGATTAAGGACTTTTTTCCATCTGGCTTTATTACAGTTATAGTGTGTGACATTTTGATGCTATATGAAAACCAAATTTACCTGTGAAAACCTGCAGGGAAATTACAAAATACCTGTATATATGGATTTAAAATAAAATAGCCTTTTAAAAAAATGTACCAGCAAACTCATTGTTTTTCTCTTTCTCTCTCTGTATGAGTGCGAGAGAGACAGCAAGAGCACCAGAAAGCATGTCACCATATTAATAACAGTATCTACAATAGCTAAAAATGATATGTTCAAGAATTTCTTGAATTTAATGGAAAAGTATTCATACTCTCACCGGTGAGTATTAGTTATTCAGTAGATGAAAGGAATACAGTAAACTTCACATGCTACCTCAGTGTCATTCTCAGAAGTAATGATGAGGCCACTGGGAAAGTGTTGAAAGCCTAGAGGATCTATTCCATTTTGGAGGTTGCTTATCAGACAGTGCTGCATAGATGATTTTTTAAATTCTAATTTTGTTTTATCTATTCAAGGATCCTATAAACAATCTCCCACATTTTAAATTTTTATTTATAACATACTGTTTTGCAGTATCAGTGTCTCCGTTTATATAAGGATTGTTTCAGATTCTCATATAATCTTGGCATTGAATTGTAGTTACATTCCCTGTGTTTCTTTATAATTATCTGCTTCCAAGATATAATCGGTTATTCAGTTTATATCCTTTAAAAGGACACAGCCAAGATATTTTTATATAATTATATAAAAACATTTAACATAATATAAAATAAATCTGTGGGACATATGCATTATAAAAGCAAAAATACCAAGTGAAGAATTTAAGAGAAGGAGAAAGGAAAGGAGAAGATCATTTAATTATTGTTATGGTCCTGCAGTAAACTCATCTGAAGAGTAGAAACTTCACATTCCTTCACAGCACAACTGTGCATCTGGTAGTTGTTGACAAAATTAGGTTGTGTATTCCATTCAGACAAAGGCCATCTGTGGTAACATCCCCATTATAGTTACCAGTAGCACTTCTATTTTCCTCTCACTCCGTCTCCAAGTCCACCCTTCCTTTTTTCATTTTTTAAAGCTTCATTTCAGGAACAGAAACTTTGTTTGATTCACCTTTTAAAAAGCAAGATATAGGTAACAGACATGTAAGGGCAAGGAGGGTGGATCTTCTGCTGGAAAAGCAATATTCAAGTCAGTGGGGGTGAACTTTGACAAAGGGAGATTTGGCAAGTTTCTTTCTTTTTCTTATTATCTCATTGTTACTGGATTACCCCTCGTTTTGGATTACACTGATAGGGTAAAAGCGTCTAATATCAATCAGATTTATGTTATCATTAACTGGTCTCTTCATAGTTTTGGGAAAGTAGGGAAATGAAATGTTAGTGTTATGTCTGGAATAATTTTAATTTTTTTTACAGAGACTTGTTTTAAGAAATGAAACACAAAACGTACAAAAAAGTTCTGAGTTTCATAGCAAAGTGTTTACTTGCTCTGTGTTATGGGTGGCACCACAGAGATCGGAAAATATAGTGAAAGGGTCCCGCAGAGGTCAGAGAAATAAGAAAAACTATCAAGGCGGAATGTTCTGCTGAGTGGTTTCGACTTGTCCAGATTTTACTCAACAAACCTTTGCTTCCTCTTTGGCGATGTTCATCGTGGCGCGGATGCCGCGATCGAAAGGGTTTTTTAAATGCTCACGTTGTTTCGGGGGTTTCATTTCTTTTCCCACTGCTTCCTTGGTCGGGGCTTGTTTAAAACTCTTGCAAACGTGCTATTTCACTGTGACCAGTAAAACACACTGCGTTCAGCACCCACTTCGAGCGGTGCCCACTCGGGGGAACTAATTTGGTGGTGGCGGCGGGGATGCTGCAGGAAAGATAATTAACAAAGTTAGCAGGCGAGGGATGGTCTAAAGAGTCAGTGTCCTGAGAGTGAATCACTTGACTTAGAGGAACGATCAGAAAATCACCGTCTCCTTAAAGACTGGGGCTTGTGCAGCCAGTCTCCTTTACGCCATCCTGAGAGATCTTGTCGTCTTTTTTAACCATTACTCTTGTCTTTGCTTTATTGCAATCCCCAGCAGTAACAAGCCTGCCTGGAGCGCGGCTCCCAGTCCTGCCATGCCCACTCCACATTCACGCCCGGCCCCGGCTACACACTCAACCTGCGGGGAATCCTGTGCCAGCGGCAACCTGACACCTTCCCCCGCTCATTGGACAGCGCCGCCTGCCCCGCCTCCACTGCCGGGGCGATTCGTTCTCCAGCTCAGCCTCCCCGGTCTAGCTTGCCGCTCCTCTTAGGCCGGCTGCGACTGCCAGTCACTTTGAGGGACGGCCCGCTCTCCTGGCTCCGGCCCCGCCCCTTCCCTCCCTAATTGATATTATTGGAGTGTGGCGCTAGCAGCCCGGCTGCAGTCGGAGACTCGCAGGCAGCAAATACGGTGTGCGGAAACGCATAGGCAAGAGGAGCAGGCAGCCGGGGGAGAGAGAGCTCCATGCAAAGGCAAAATAAAACACATAGCAGAACAAACCCTTTAATCCCCAACAAGCGGCGGCAGTAGCAGCAGCAGCGATCGTACAGTACATATAAAAATATCCTGCTCCTGCATCATGGTTTTTCAAACTAGGCTCCCTTCTTGGATTATTTTATGCTCCATCTGGCTGTTTCGCTTTGCACACACGGGGGAGGCACAGGCTGCAAAAGAAGGTAAGGTGATGCAGAAAACAAAGTTTGGGCTTATTTATTTCCGTGCGCACACATTGCAATGTTTTAGTGTTGGGTCTGTTGCACACTGCATGCAGCCCCTTCCCCTAGTTAAACAGCTTCTTACTGAGGTGGAGGAGAGGCATTCATCACGGGCAGTGTGTGTGAATGTGTGTGTGAGAGAGAGAGAGAGAGAGAGAGAGACGGAGGGAGGTCGGGACAAACTGTATTTCATTTAAGGAATTGGGTTTGCAAGGCATTGCACTTGAAGAGCTGATATATTGGGGAGGGGGGTCAATGCAGGGGATACTGTCTATTGAATTGTTAATAGTACTCGTAGTATTAATACTGCTAGTAAGGTGAGGATAAGAATTCCCCCGTCCCCCCTCCGGGTGGAAGCTACTGTAGTTTGTCAGGGGCACGCAACCCGAGTGTCACAGCCAAGACTGCAGCGGAGTTTCACGACTCTGGACGCTCCCCAAAGGGGTTGGGGGGGACTTTTTGTTAGTCCCCCAGGTAATCATAAACGGTCTAATAAAAGTCCGCTTCTCCGTTTCTTGCTGATGCGGGCCTGCAGGTCTCAGAAGCCGGTGGGACTGAGACGCTAAGCGGAAAGATGTGGCATAGATCATGTTGGGGTACAATTAAATGTATCCGAGGGATGTATCTATAGGATGCTATATACATGTATTATATCTGTGTGTCGGTATAAATTGTATATTATCTAATCATCTGTAGGCACCTCTGACTAGATGTATGTAGATAGAGATTTTTGTTCCATCTGCGTATCATAAACAGGGCTTCATAAATCCCATCACTCCAGCATCAGTCTATTTTACATAAAACAAACGCATAATATTTCCTATTAAAAGAGAGCACAGGCAGTTTTCTATCAGAGACTAACATAAAAATCAATTCAGAAAGTCAGTCCGAGCATTTCTTTTCGTATGGGGTGGGGAGGGAGAACTAAAAATGAGACCTTTTAACTCTGATAGTGTGGTATCAGTTTCCATCTTTGGGAGGAGAGGACTTGAGTTTTTTTTTTCTCTCCCAGATATGTCAATATTCGTCTTTGAACCATTGGCTTAAGGTAAAGTACCTTTCTGAGCCTGTAGCTGGAGCTTTAAAACTAAGCTCTCTCTCTCAATTAAGATGTTCTTTGTCCCTAATAGAAAAGGGGGGGAGGGGGAAGAAACACCAAAGGTCCTTCCTGGGCGGCATTTCCAAAGTTTATTTGAAGAGATTTAAAAAATGGAATAATGAACTAACTCCTGGAAGGGCGAGAGAGGCTGAATGGGGGAGGTGAGCGGAAGCGAAGCGCAGAGAGGAGTGGGGAGCTGTGCTTGGAAGCTGCTTTGTGCAGGCTGCATGGGGAGTGCGCTTGGAGCTGTGACATTCTGCTCACCGGCACAGAATCCCACGTACACCTCGAGTTTGTGTTTCCGCTTCGAGCGCTCAGCAGCTCGTGGGCTGTAGGCTGAGCTGGCAGGAGGAGGGGGGAGCAGCAGGGAGGCAGGGATTTCGGATCCCTATGGCTGTTAACCTGCTGCAAATCTCCTGCGCAAAGTAACTTTCGTTGCCACTGGATTTCACCGTCTATGGTGATGAGAGAATCCAGCCCTCTGCAGACACCTCCTTCTCCGTCGGAAACTAGCAAGGCAGAGGGGCTGGGGGTAAGAGAGGAGAGATCCGAAAAGTCCCAAAGTTTTCCCAGCAGGAGCTGGATAAATAGGCGCCTCGAGGGGGAGAGAAGGTGATGGGGGTCTGACTAGGGAGGCGGGAGCTTGCAGGGGCAGAGGTGACCCAGCCAGGCCGGGTCTGAAAAGTTTAGCATAAAGGGATCCTGAGTGTGGGGTGAATTGAGACTGGGTCCCGGGGTTGGGGTGCGCGCAGGCTTACACGGGGCAGTGAGTTCGCTGCCTTCCAGCCCTTGGAGGCATTGATTGGAATCGCAGCGGCATGGCTCGGAGGTTAGACACAGGTTAAACACCACGTTTGACTCAGCTCCCTCCTGCCTCCCGTAGGCTGCGGCTGCTGGGCTCGGGAAGGCTGCTTCAGCCCTGTTGAAGCCAAGGGGAGCCTTTGCCATTGACATGAAGCGGGGGGCGGAGGGGGCTCGATTGCACCCGTGAGCTGGGCACGGAGATGCCTTGCCAGCGCGGACTGGCGGCATTTGAACCCCAGCCCCGAAGTGAGGGCCCCGGCGGTGGTTTAGGGGAAGATCTTAGCTTGGGTCGGGGGTGCGGAGGAGGCGAGAGGCTGCCCGTGGCTCTCCGCAAACAGCGCGCCCCTCTGACTGGGTGCAGAGCCCGTGGGGGAGTCCCCAGCTCGGGGAGCGCACGGGAGCTCAGCGCAAGGGGCACCGGAGGGAGTGAATAATTCAGGCCGAAAAGGGCGGATTAAAGCCTCCCATTGACTTCCCCAGCAACTTTTCCCTCTGTCCCAGCTTTGTCTTGTGTCCGTCGTAACGCAGTGAATGAACCAGGCAGACATGCCTTTCTTCAAAACTGGATAGCATTGCTAGTCAGTTTCTGCAACAACAAGAAGTTCCGAAGCTCAGCTCCTGCTCACTTGGAGCAATGCATAGAAGAACTTAAGGGCTGCCTTGGGAGGTAGATGGAGAATGTTGCCCACCTCTTGGGGAAAGTGTCTTTATCTCAGAAACGGGACATGCTGGATCTAGATTGTAACTGTGTAATAAAAAAGGCTCTGTCACCCACATAACTTTTGAAAACTAAGACAGCACTAGGAAATTAGCATTTCATATTGCATTTTACCTATTCAAGGCATTGTACAAACGTCCGAGTAGGAAAGATATTTCCCAATAACTTTTAGTGCAGTGAAGAGCACGCCATATTATTATGTAAAGGTCATCTATGTGGCACTGCTTTTTAATGAAGAATTACTGCCAGATTACACATGATGTGACCATCCACTATTGCATGGGCATGGTGATGAAGGGGTTAAACTTGCACTGTACCTAAATTTTTAGCTTATCAGCATTGTCCTTGATTAGCAAGCCAACACACACACCATCAACTCTTCTTTACCTAGTATTGCTAGTTAAAGCCCCTTAGATAGCGAGATTAATTAATTAAGAAGATAATCTATGTAAAGAGAGAATAGCAAATTTAATTCATTAGCTCAAGTGTATGTTGTCTTACAGAAATGGAAGTTACAGTTTTGTCTTTAACATGTTTTAGCTATTCCTGTGTCAGCATGAACCTTTATGTAAAAAAAGTGTTGCAATCCTTCTAATAATGTTTTAAAAAACGATTATTCTAAATTATATTTGACATAGGCTATAAACCAAAGGTATTGCTCTACCTGACAAAAAGTTAATTGTACTGAAATCAAGTTTAAGAATTAAAGCAGAAGATCGAAATATATGTAACTACTTACTCATATAAAACCTTTTACATTGGTATTGGTAGAGCTGTAATACTTTTTTATAATTAAAATGTATATTGTGGTTATTTGAAATTGAAATGTGTTTCTCTTTTGTTAAAAATGGAACAATTATTTGTTAAGCAGTAAATATGACTTTTTTTGTTCCAAAAATGTAGCATATATAGACAGATATAACATTAGGATTTATCTCTTTCCAGTTTAAAAGGTTATTTTTTAAAATGCAATCTAAGAAGTTATTTCATAGAGTTACTTAGAAATTTCAAGGTTAACTAATGTAAGTGCTGTTTAGAAATTTTGTGAAAACATATGCAATAATATATTCTGAGGTTTAAGACTATAATTAAATATAATCTCATGCTGATAGTTGTCAAAATATCAATATGATTTTCCCCAATATGTAATAAAGTGGACATTTTATATTTATATTTAATGATTTGTTTATTGGACTAAGATTGAGAAGTCTGCATTAAATACTTTTACCAGCAAGTTACATTTAATTAACAGCTTTGTGTATCAGAACTTCTTTTAGAAGTCTCATTGGATATGTATACACAAATGAAAATATTTATTTAATAAAATGTTGCACAAAAATTAGTTCTAACTAATATGCGCGTTCAGTATTTTGAAAATGGATAATGCTACATAAGTACAAAGCCTTATTTTGTGGAATCTTATTTGTCATATATTGACTTGTTTAAATTAATAGTCTCATAAGTATTAAGGGACCATCTTTTCTTGTGCACTACCCTTGACTTCAGAGTGGGGATCCAAGCAGTATGTAGTGTCCAACAGTGTCCAAATCAGTCTGGAAAATGTTGAAATATTGCTGAATTTCATTTAAAAAAAAATCTTAATTTTAATGAAAAGTACATGGGAAATATCCTTTGTAATAAGGAGCAAGAGGAACACATAGTCACAATTAAACCTTAGAATTTTTATGACACTTAGATAATAAGATGGTAAGTATAAATATGTAGACAGGCATAGAGAAAGATGCAGTAAAAAATAAGATTTAAATATTTCTGCTTAATAAAAAATGTGAATATCATACCTTAAATAATATAAAAACTTTTCTAATTTCAAACATGCATATAATGGTGAACATACATAATATATTTATTCCTTTATTAAATAATATTGACTGATAAAAAGAAGACTTTATATACATTCTTGTTGAATTTCATCACAAAGTTTTTGATTTAGTTTAGTAAAATTCTTAAATTCTTTCTTTAATACATAGTGGAAACTTTTTCTCTTGCAGTAATATTGCTGGACTCTAAAGCACAACAGACCGAGTTGGAGTGGATTTCCTTTCCTCCCAATGGGGTAAGTACTCAAAAAAAGAAAAAGAAAAAACAAACAAACAAAAAACCCCCTCCAAACATTGCTGGGTGTCTCATCTAGACAAAATTTTAAACATGCTTTAAACAAGCTGGTATTTCCCAAATTTCCCTCAGGAATCATAGTGAGTGTTTACGGCTCTTAAGTTTCTGTTGTGAGAAGAAGCATACCTCAGGTTACAGTGTACAAAAGCAAGCCAATTACAAGGAAGAGTCTCTTCAGTAACTCACCTAAACCCCTTTATTAGCTTTATGCTTTGTAGTGTAATTCTTTGTGGTACTTGTGACACTGTATTTTAAATATATTTTCTTTTCTCTTTTTCTTTTTGGAAGCAAATATATTTGTATATGGAAACTGCCTCAGAACATGTTATTTGATATTTTCCAGATAAACAGTGATAAGAAATTTATATACAATATATTTGTTGTAATTGAATAGTGTAGTATGAAGTGCTCTGAAATATAAACATCTGTATTAGAGACTGGTCTAAACCAAAACCCAGACCTGAACATTCCCAAATTTTAAGGAGCTTGAAATCTGGCTCTAAGTCCAAATTTTGGCGCTTGGGCCTAGTTCTCATTTATACACTGCAATACCTTTTAGAACAAATGCATCCAAGATGTTCTATGAAAACTTATCAACATGCAAATAGCTGTGTCTTCAGCTCTTAATTAGAAATTGTGAAAAAACACATCCCTCATCTCTTGAAGAAGAACATTTCAAGAGAGGAGAGTATGGCCAGTTGTGTTTACCATAGAGGTCAATCCTACAAACCTGAAGTCATGTGAGTGGTAATTACTCCTGGAAGCCATTTCATTGCCTTTTTGGGGCTACTCGCATGAATTAGGGCTTGCAGGATCAGGCCCTTAATCTTCAGCGCCTTATGAAATCTGGAGCCAGAAGAGCGCGAGATGTGAGTGAGGTTATAAAAGTGTAACAAATCCTTTAAATAAGAAGAATGAAAATCTGAAAGTGTCTTAGTTTAAAAGCAAGATCGTAAAAACAATACAAGCACAAAACGGAAATGAGTCGGAAGCTTGAGAAACTATGTAATGTGAGCTGAACGCTTAAGATGGATAAATAACTTTGGCATTAGCATTTTGCATTGATTGAAGCCTTTTAATAGAGGTGTCTGAAAGATTAGTTAGAAGAGAATTGCAGTAGTCTAGCCTGGAGGTAATGTAAGTATGAACTTTGCTAATGTATTTGAGGATGAAAGGTGGAAACATAGTTGACTAATATTGTACAAATGGTAAAAAGATGACCTTTTTAGGTTAGAAATATGGATTCAAAGGAGCATTGAGAATCCAAAATAACAGCTAAACGATAGTCAGTGAGGATGGCCAAAAAATAGTTTCCTATAAATTAACAAAAAATTACAATTTATTGATGGTGTTTAAAATTAAAAATATTGTAAATTTTTTTGTTAAATTCAGCTGCATTTAATTCTCCCCTATGTAGTACAAATATCATGAAAACATGCACAAATAGAGGAGAGAAACCAATACATCATCCTATGCTAGTTAAATTTCAAATGTACTCTCTGGCTCTGAGTGGCATGAAACATGTTTTATATAACTAAAGGAATTAACGTGTAATATGGTGTAGGTATACAATATGTATTAGTGGAGGAGGAGAACTTCATGTATTTCACTCATTCATATATATATATATATATATATATATATATATATATATATATATATATATATAAAACAATGGGATAAAGAGAAATAAAAAAAGTTAAGTGTCTGAAAAATCAAATATAGTGTTCAGATCATTCCAAGATGATTTTTTTAAGCAGTAGTTTTCAAATATGGTAGACAAATACAATTATGCTCCGAAGTATCTATAACATGTGCCTATCAAAGGGAGGAAGTTTGAACCCTTTCAGAGGAATGTTTGAGTAGTACAGCTATGACTACTGAAATTTTTTAGATAAACCAACAAACAAATGCATATAAACTATCCTTATGATCTTCCCCGTGGTTTTAGAAAGATGGGGAAGGTGTGACGATGGGTGTTAGCATAAGAGATGATCTCTGCTGGATTTTTTTTTCCATCCAAAGGAGTAATCTGAGCACCTCCAAGATTAATTACATTAATTAACAAGCATGGAATCTCTGGCTCTTCTTCTGGTTTGTGTTACCCTACCCAATGCAGATTTTTGTATTTTTATGATTATTTTGGAGGATTTGGGGGAGGGAAGAAAGGAATTCAGATGATCAGTGGTCTGTATTCTGCTCTTTGAATACGCTAGGGTAACTCATTTGACTTCAAAGATGTTACACTATTGTAACTTTGGAATATCTGAGAGCAGGATCTCGATCATGATGGGAAAACTGCTTACATGAGATAAAATATAACATACTCAAAATGAAACTGAGAATGAGAGCAGCAGAGTGAAACTCTTAGAGTGAACTTAGGCTCTGAGCCCTTTTTGTGAACTGTTTTTTGAACTGCAGTAATGCCAAAAGCCCTGCTCCATGGTCATGTTTGTTTGTTGTTGTTGTTGTTTTTTTGCTAACCTTATCAATACTAGTCCATATAGGAGAAAAAAAAATCTGGTAGTTAAAATCTACTAAATGTATAATGAAGATAAGCTTTCTTCTTTTCTAAAGTGTATTAGGTTTTAAAATGTAATCATTTGTTAACTATAGAAACATTTCATAATATTTTACTGTAAGCTAATACCAGATGTGTGGTACCATATATACCATACCTATAGTAACTGAAATACTTTGAAATGCATTTTGATATGTTCAGCTTCTGCACATTTCAACACTTACAGCCATAATATATTTTGTGGTTAAAAACTTCCAGCATCAGTTCATCAACATTTACTTTTCTTGGAGTAGTAGAGCAACATTAAATTATCTCATTTGCTGTCAAGTAGGCTCATGAAGTATTGCATGCTGCATGACTTTTGGTCTGGGAAACCAGTGTCCGTTAGTGTTTGCCTTTCTTGCCTGATTATCAATAACAGCACATTCTACAGGTGTTCAATCCTGGCAGGTGCTCTGTGCTCTAGCCAATCCAATAAAGCACATGCTTAATGTTAAGCACATGAGTAGTTCCACTGATGTTAAGCATGTGGTTAAGTGCTTTGTTGAAATGGGCACTTGGAGGGATTGAGCTCTAGTTGGCTGTGTTATTAGACACCATTTAACTAATTGAACTCTTTAAATGATTCCCATTTTATTTAAGTTGTAATTTCTGCTATGAATTGAGCACTGCAATACATTTATAAAAAGTGTAAGGGCCAGATTCTGCTTTTAGTTATACCTGGGTAAATCTGGAATAAGGGTCTAACCTTAGCTCAACTGATGTCAGTGGGAGTTTTGATTTTGACTTCAATAGGTCTGAGATTTGTTTCCAACTTTGTAAAAACAGTGGAATTATTGTGCATTTACCATTTTAGCACCTAGATACCACGGTGCCTGAGAAATGAAAAAAGAAGGAAAGCAGGCCCTGACCTTATTCAAATGATTAGCCCCTACTCAAGTGTGTAACCCCATTGACTTCAAATGAAATCCCATTGTAGTGAGGTAAGATTGTTTCACCACTGGTCAGTGAGCCTATTTGTATGAGTAGGGGTTTGCAGGATCAGGTTTGTAGCTTGTAAATGGGAGCGGAAAATAGTCCTAAATGCATAAAGTGATAAAACAGCTGGAAATGTCATCTTCATGACTTCTTTTTTTCTTCATTTTCAGTTTGTTTTCCCTACAAAATGTGATGATGATCACAATAATGGTAATAAATTAAAGTGTAATAATAATTTCAAACGCAGATTACAGTTACTAGTAAAGAATCAGGGCTCATTACTTGTGCACCAAAAAGTGTCACTGAGGTTTAGATGTGCAAGGATTGCAAGATTAAGGGCTCTCAGTTTCTGAGACTTCTTTGTTGGTTGTAGATTTGTTTCTAGCAGCACATCATTGATCACCTTCTTCATTCCTGGCTTACCTAAAGTTATGATTGATGTAAGAAAATGTAGGACTGAACCCCAACTATAAGCTGTATTTGAATATCTTGTACAGTACTTTCTAGAACTTGTAATTAATGTAACTGTAAACTGTTGTAATATGAATTATATATTTTGAAGGTTATTCACATGTTAAAATACATGAAACACAAACTAGAACGCCATTACAATTTGTGATTTTCTTACACAAAACATTAGCATTTTAATAATACTCCACTATTTTTTATGAGGCTTCACTGTTTACAAAGGAGGAAGACCAGACCTGTGTCAGAGTATTTTTATATATGTACTGATTTAGTACAGCAGTAAAATGCTGTCTTGTATTAATAACTGTTTGTTGTTGTTTTAGTGGGAAGAAATTAGTGGACTGGATGAAAATTACACTCCTATACGAACATATCAGGTATGCCAGGTCATGGAACCTAACCAAAATAACTGGCTTCGGACTAACTGGATTGCAAAAGGCAATGCACAAAGGATTTTTGTAGAACTGAAATTCACTCTGAGGGATTGTAACAGTCTTCCTGGAGTACTGGGGACATGTAAAGAAACTTTTAACTTATATTATTATGAAACAGACTACGACACTGGCCGGAATATCCGAGAAAATCAGTATGTAAAAATAGACACCATTGCAGCAGATGAAAGTTTTACCCAAGGTGACCTTGGAGAGAGAAAAATGAAACTTAACACAGAGGTGAGAGAGATTGGACCTTTGTCCAAGAAAGGATTTTATCTTGCATTTCAAGATGTAGGTGCCTGCATTGCTTTGGTTTCTGTCAAAGTCTACTACAAGAAATGCTGGTCTATTATTGAGAACTTAGCTATTTTTCCAGATACAGTGACTGGCTCAGAGTTTTCCTCTCTAGTTGAGGTACGAGGAACTTGTGTCAGCAGCGCAGAAGAGGAGGCTGATAACTCTCCTAGGATGCATTGTAGTGCAGAAGGAGAATGGTTAGTGCCTATTGGAAAGTGTATCTGCAAAGCTGGGTACCAGCAAAAAGGAGACACTTGTGAACGTGAGTAAACCTACACTTTTAATAATATCCTACAATAGCAGTTGGGTTCTACAGTCACATTTCTATTGTCTTTGCATCAAAATATGTTATTAGGCCCATACTAATACTATGAGCATTTGAATCCATACACTTCACATTGGCTAATTTAAAACAATCAGCTCTTTCAGGAATGGAAGTCAGCAGTTGCATATTGCATTTCAAATATAAAACAGGCAATTCAGAGCACAGTTTAATGTAAATACAGTTGCAGAAATTACAGTTCACACAGAAATAAGGTCAGGATGACATTCCGTGTAGTTCTTTGTAATGCTACTGAGCAGATTGTGTGTTGCTAAGAAGACCTTATTAACGTTCTTGCATGTGAGCATTATATAAACCAAGGATCGGCAACCTTTGGCATGCGGCGCGCCAGTTTGTTTACCTGCCGCGTCTGCAGGTTCAGCTGATCGCAGCTCCCACTGGCCGCGGTTCGCCGCTCCAAGCCAATGGGGGTTGCGGGAAGCCGCGCGGGCCGAGGGATGTGCTGGCCGCCACTTCCTGCAGCCTCCATTGGCCTGGAACGGCGAACCGTGGCCAGTGAGAGCCGCGAGTGGCCGAACCTGCGGACGTGACAAGTAAACAAACTGGCCCGGCCCGCCAGGGTGCTTATTCTGGTGGGCCGTGTGCCAAAGGTTGCCGATCCCTGATATAAACTATTTGCTGTTGGTCCATATGTTTTGTGACAGAAAATTATAAGGAAAATAAAACTCAGGATATATGGAATTTGTGCTAAAGTATAGTGCATACTCCAAATGACAACTGAGCTACAGAGTTTTGAATCTGCATTTCATTCTCACTCCTGTGATAATGCAGTAGATTTATTTATTTTAAATCTGTTTCTTTCAAACAGAATATATCAAAATATTGAGTGGCAGAATTTCAGTCAATATTTTTCTACATAAAATTAATTCAGCTAGAATCTTAAAAATAAAACTTTTCGGTTATTTATGGATTACATTGGGTCTAGTTAAATTATCAGCAAATCCAAGACTGTGGAGAGCTTTTTATTTTGTATTTTCAGCATGTAGTTCATCTGGTAGTGTTAGGTTATTGGAAAGCAGTTACACTTCAGAGTAACACACAGGATTAACATTTTCACCCTGGCTAGTGAATAAAAATCTCAAAGTAGTTTGTTTTTTGAAAACAATCTTTTTAGGTCTTGATTCTGTCACCCGTATTCATATACTTACTCTGCAATTAGTGTCCCCACTGACTTAAATGGGGCTACTTGGGTACAAAGGCAATTCTGAACATAAGTGTGACACAATCAGGCTGTTTTGTTTACAGTGAAGGTTCTAGGATACTAGGTACTTTGTATAGTGAGTAATGGTTCCAAATATATTTAACACAGAAACTGATATCCGTCAGACTTTTCTTGTAGCATATGATAGAAACATACTTTTCTGTTTGTAGTGCTGCAGAAATAAATGATATTAAAATAAATGTGAAAGTGAGAAAACACTAAAAAGTAAAACCATTACAGGCATTGAAGAATCAAGGGAGTGACATGTACCTGATTTATTTTGGGGTTTGTCTAAGATTAAACCCTTCAGTCAATGAGTCTAATGAGAGTTTTGCCTGTGCAAGGATTGGAAAAGGACTGCAGGATTTAGCTCATACTGAAAGAAAGAAAGAAAGAAAGAAAGCTGTGTCTCATCCTGAATCCTTAGTCCTCAGGAAACTCACATGATTGCCTTCAGCAGGGGTTACAATGGAAGATTTGGTACATAGTTGGAGTGTGTGGAGTTGATCTGGGATCTTTCCAACACTCTTTCAGCATTGTGGGGGAAAGGGCCGAGTTTGTAGCATGTGGAGGGTGATCTCATTAACAGTTATAATGTGAAAAACTGCTTACACACATCAGTTCAATACGGTGTGTCTAGGTTCTGTTAAAAGTATTAAAATCATTCTGCCCCGTCAAAGCACGTTCTGAAACTTTCAAAGGTATTCTCTAGCGACACTGACTTATTTTTTTTAAAGCATCTTAGTTAACTCTCAGTTGATGATGTGAATCATGGATAGGCCTATAATTATAATACTAATTTTCTTTGACTTTCAGTAAAGGAGAGAAAGTGCCCAGCCAAAGGGAAAGCAGGGGTAATGGGGGAGGGGGAAGGGAATCAGTGTTTGGTAATTGGAATTCAAGGAAATTGTTTAGTAAATAGGCTTCTTAATTTCTAACCACAGCAATGTTGACAAAGGAATTAAATGATAACGTGTACTTGAGTTCATTTGCAAGAACATTGCCCATTTTTGGCCTGCTTCCAGAGCAATTGCTAAGAGAATACGCAACTCTGGAAGCAGTCCAGAGGCACATTGATAGGATTTCTCCTCTTTTCTTTCAGTGATCTTGTTAAGAGTTTGAAAACAAATTCTAGCTCCATATTGAGGCAAGTTAATATACTGAGGCGAGAGAGAGGGTGGGAGGCAGCCACTCGCTGAATGAATGATGTTACCAGCTTGAAGTCAAAATGATCTGGGTGACTCTGTGGCTCTATAGTAGTTGCAGTCTGTGATACTTGTTAGGATTCTCTGCACTTGAAGGTGTTATTAAGTATGATCAACTATATAGTGACTGATAATGCAGCTGACATACTGATACAGTCACTGTTTTTGTGACAGATATTGAAAGAAACTTATCAGAACGTTGACACTAATGCAAGTGGCTATCTGTTACTGTCAAGCTTTATAACAGATCAAGCAGAAGCAAGTTGGTGCATGCTTCCTTAATCCAAAGCTTTTGTGGTCCTTCTTAAGAGCTCAATGCTGCAAAAACTCAGTGCCAGGCATTCTGCATTGACTTCATGCTAGTAAGCACTGGACATAAGACCCTGTCTTGATGGGCGAAAAGGATATGTTTTTTTCTTCAATCATGGTAGCTCAATGGAGTTAATTTAACACCATTGAAAACCCTGCTAAGATACAGGCTAACATGTCTGAAGATGTATTAGCTGGCTGTGTTGTAGCCAAAGGAGAATGGCTGGTGAGAGCGTAGACTACAACATAGCCATCTAATACATAGAATCATAGAATATCAGGGTTGGAAGGGACCTCAGGAGGTCATCTAGTCCAACCCCCTGCTCAAAGCAGGACCAATTCCCAACTAAATCATCCCAGCCAGGGCTTTGTCAAGCCTGACCTTAAAAACCTCTAAGGAAGGAGATTCCACCACCTTCCTAGGTAACCCATTCCAGTGCTTCACCACCCTCCTAGTGAAAAAGTTTTTCCTAATATCCAACCTAAATCTCCCCAACTGCAACTTGAGACCATTACTCCTTGTTCTGTCATCAGGTACCACTGAGAACAGTCTAGATCCATCCTCTTTGGAACCCCCTTTCAGGTAGTTGAAAGCAGCTATCAAATCCCCCCTCATTCTTCTCTTCTGCAGACTAAACAATCCCAGTTCCCTCAGCCTCTCCTCATAAGTCATGTGCTCCAGCCCCCTAATTATTTTTGTTGCCCTCCGCTGGACTCTTTCCAATTTTTCCACATCCTTCTTGTAGTGTGGGGCCCAAAACTGTACACAGTACTCCAGATGAGGCCTCACCAATGTCGAATAGAGGGGAACGATCACGTCCCTCGATCTGCTGGCATCTTCAGATGTGTTAGCCAGCATCCTAACAGAGCTTTTCGATTGTGTTATGCTAACTTATTTGAGCTACACTAGTTGAAAAAGTCATCCTTTTTGTCTCTCATGAAATCCTCTATGAGTAAGTATTTGCAGGACCTTAAGAAATAACGTTTATCTTTTATTTTTAATTTAGACAAATTTCACTCCCAATATGTTGGCAGAGGATATCTGTGTCAGGTAAACAAATACTCTGCAAATAGTAGTAAATGATACTGCTTATCAAAGATTAAATACTGAACTTTGCCACTAGTTTTCCCCTTGTGTTCTATCTCCAGCACCAAATCTTTGAACGTGTATCCATATGTAAATATCCTTATTTTGGTTGTACATTGAATTATTCACATTATAAATTTGCATTCCAGTAGCATCTAGATGCCTAAACCAAGTTAGGGCTACATTTTGCTAGGTACTGCACAGACGTATAATAATAACGGTCTCTGCCCCCAAAGAATTTACAGTCCTAGTTTAAAGCAAGCCATAACAAGTAGGTGAAATGAAGTGTGTGGGGGGAGGGAGGGAAGGAGGAGGGGAGCTTATATTCTAGTGCTTGATCCTGACAGTGCTTAGGAAATGGTAAGCCCCTAAAACATACACAGACATACCATTTCTGTTACTATAAAAACTAATGGAAATGTTAGCACTCAGGAGCACTACATAGGACCCATTCCTGCAATTCGCACATAGCCTATGACCTGTGCAGTGGGAATTTCACCTATTTTGCCTATGCAAGGATCACATTTGGGATAATATTTGAATGACTGTGGTTTGGGGGGAAGGAGGGAAATTCTTTGTAAAGTTCTAGTATAATCCACTTTCCATATGTTTCACATTATTTAAAGAGAAACTATACCCATTCGCTCCTGAGCAGCAGTATGATATTTCAGAAGGTAGGAAGCACCTCTCAACATGAATGAACTGAAAAAATATATACGAAAATTAATTTGGCACCACGTCTGAAAATTTGGATTTCTGGAGTAAGCCAAACAGGTACAGTTTACTCTTAACTGTTTTGTAATACTATGTGCATTAGAAGAACACAACAGAATAAAATTTGCTTATCCAAAAAATGGGAGAGGGCTACAACTAGTTGTGGAATGCATATCACTGAAGTGAAGAATACATGCTTGATTTTTGAGCTGCATTGTATACTGGATGCAGCAACTTGCAACAAGCTACGAACTGCTACAGGAACTACTGATTTCTTTTGGGACATAAACTTTTGGTGCTGTAAATGTGACTTGACAGAGAGGTCCAGCCTACGAGATATATTATATATGACACGTTTGTGATATGGCATTTTTAGTTACATTTTCAGGCATATTCCACTTCTGAATAATTTTTCTGATCAGTCTGAGTTAACACTGAGCTAATGTCCTAACTTACTATTAGGAGGGATTGTACTGCTGGTGGAGTCTGTTTCTGAGACTTAAAGATTGGCCATTAAAGATCTCATGGCACTTCTAATAAGAGTGGGTTGTATGAACTGTAAATCAATGTAGAATTTGGCCCAGGGTGTCTATCTCAAGAGTTGTGGCTAACCTGTAGTTTGGGGTAATTATCTCCTGTCTATCTAAATTCCATGCTGTTTCAGTTTTCCCTGCTCCTCTTCCTTTGCACTGCTGAGAAGGCTCATACAGAGCCAAAATCACCTTCAAGTCCCTTGCTGGAGTAGAGCCAGTAAGGTTGGATCCCGTCTCCCTCCCAGTACTCCCAGGCACAGAGCTGTATTAGGTGGGGCATTTCAGGGTGGGGAGGAGGTGTGCTTGGAACACAATGCACTAGCTGTCCTCACCTGTCTGTGGTGTGATTTCAAGCAAGTTGTAGCTAAGGCAGAGCACAGGCAATTTGTAACTGGCTCTCTGATGGCTTCTCTCCTTTCTGCACTGAGCAAAAGCTGGATGCAGCAGACTGCCCCGTATTCATTTTCCTTTTCTAAAGTGTTCTGTAATGTTTCTGTGCACTGTTAAACAGTTGTTGGTTTGGTCCCCAGATGTGACTCTATTTCAGTGGGGGATGCTTCTGTGTATATCAGTTTGTGAAGAATTTAGGCAGGGTTTAAAAAATGTGGCTGATACCTACTTGCTGGAGGATGAGAAACGTAAATACAGGGCTCTGACCCCCTGCCATCCCCAGCTGTTCAGAGGGGAGGTGGGATTTCCATAGGCTTTCCTGAAGATGCTGCTTAGGGACACCCTGGTTTTTATATTGGTCTTTGGCTAGAAAGTGACTCTAAATTTGAAGCTCCATCCCCTTTCAGTTGCTAGAAAGTAAAAGGATACTGGTTTGTTTTTCTTTCCCAGAGTGTTCTAGCTGCCATTCATGAAGTGGCTGGGTGGAAGAGTGTTTTTCTGCCCTCTATCTCTCCCTCAGCATCCTAGCTGTTATGGAGACAAGGGGTTTTTACTACTCTGCTACATCCTTCTGGTCTAACTGTAGGTGGAATGGGTCTTCAGTACTGTCCTGCTCCTCTAGTCTTTTGGGTGCATTGTGTAGAGAAGGGAAGGGGGAAGAAGTTTATTCTACTTTACTACTTCTCCAGCCTTGTCCCCCTTCTCCTTCAACCCCCTGCAGAACTCCATGCTTTCCTAAGTTAAAGGAGGGAGAGGGAGTCTTGCTTGTGGTCACTGGGTGATAGGTCCCCAACACCACCACCCTTTCAGTCACTCAAGTACTTGCATGTGGGATATCCCAGGCTTGTTAAGCTGCAAGGCATAGACAGGAGGTTCCCTTGAAGCATTTCCCGATGGTATCCTGCCCCTGAAACTGGCTACTCATAGAAATCCCAAACCCTCAGAATCAATGTAGCCGATTTTACCAGTTTTACCTTCAACTACTGATCCTGCATAACACACAACACTTGCAATGAAACAAAAGTAGGTTTATTAAAGAATAGAGATTCCATTAGAAATGAGCGAGTGATGTGAACAAATGGTTACAGTACAAAACAAAATAATAAAACGCAGACTAGGGCCTACACCTATGAATAGTTCTTTCCTGTCTCATAGGAACAGGGGAAAATAGTAGGTTTTTTTCCCCCAAAGTTCAGTCTGTTGCATAGCTCACTGGCTTCACAGGAACCAGGATCCAGCTTTTCACAAAAAATACCTCAGCACAACAAAGAATCTGATCAGTGAATAGATTCGGAGTGCCTCTCCTCGCTGTGTTATACTGAAACAGTCTTTTGTCTCTATTCATAAGCAGGGCGATCCCCTGTCTGTTATAATGTTTCTTTTTTTTTGTTTCCAAGTGGTTTCGATTGTTGGCAGGGGGATTCTGGTGGTTTTCTATTGACTGTTCTGTGGTGGGGCAGTGGTAGACAACATTACGTCACTGGCTAACCAGGAAGGGAGGCAACTCCCTCCTGCCTGAATAGGCCATCACCAAAAAAAATTACTCCATGGGGACTCCTTTTAACTTTGAGACCTTAGGGCCATAAACTACAATATAGTTACATTATTCCTTCAATATTACCCCTACATGCATTATGCCATGATTATGGACAAGCTTTCAACACAGACCTTACATGTTACCCTTTATGGACAATTATCCTGTGAGCAATGTATTTGATGTAGTGAGTTTGTCATATCTGAGATTAGAGTTGTTTGCAAAGAACGGGGGATCCTTTGTCACGGAACCGGTGGCAGAGAAGCCTTCTCTGAGTAATCAAAATCAGGTATAAATCGAGATTTGTGTTTAGTTGTTGATCAAATGCTGGGTATGTGTTTAAGCCGTGAGGATCTCCAAAGTACTCCCATTGCTGTACAGCTCTGAGATCTGCACACTTGGGATACATACTTGTGCTGGTTTCTTGAGCCTTTTCCTGCACTGTTTCTCCTAGGTCCTCCTTCCTTCTCTAATTGAAAAAGTAGCCACATGCTCCCTCATTGCAGCCCTTTCTGGTGCCAGCTTCCTGGCTTTTTACTAGCCCTATCTGTTCCTTCTCAGCTGAGCTCCTTCATAAATCAGGGGTTACTTAGGCTACCTGAGGAGAATCAGGTGTGGCCTATCTGCTTAATTGGCCTTTGTCAGTTTCATTAACCCTTTCCAGGCTAGTGTGGAGTGAATACCCCATCACAGATGCCTAGAAAAATGAGAGTTAAATGTGAGGATTTCCCAGGGTAAAGAATTTTATCTTAAGAGTGAGCAATTATAAACCTGATGCTCACCTGGTATGAATTATAAAATTTAGAATTCTGATTCACTGGATAAAATGATTTCCATTTTCACTTTTTACATTTGTTTAGAGGGATCAAGGAGTGAGCTGGGGTGAGGGAGACAGGGTGTGTGTGGCAGTAATGGGGCTAGAAGGAGTTGCAAGCCAGGAGGAACTAAGGAAGCAGCAGAGAGGCTACAAAAGAGTGGGGGAGCAGATAGTAGTTGTTTTTGTGTTTTCTCAGGAGGGATGGGAGAGCATGTGTGTGTATATATAAGACCTCTGTCACTTTGGAATCTAAGTGCTGATAAACGTGTAAATGTGTTTGGGTAAATTATTTTTGAAATAAATATGGGACAGTGGGGGAGTAATAGGGATTTATTGAAACAAAAAAGAAAAGAGGCAGGAGGTGGCATTTGTTGAAAAAGTGAGTCCATACCTGCCATATGTGGCAAAGGAGTTGAAGGCAACAGAAGTTCCATGCACAAAGTTTTTGCGTGATTGGGCTAGTATTTTAAGAGTTTTGTTGTATTTCAGAGCTTCAACAGTGTATGACAGGAAATCATGTTTTCACTTTGTCCCAGCTGTCAGTTCATCAGTATTGATTAGCTCAGGCATTCTAAGAATACCTGGCTCTTACTACCTGAGAAATCATGGAAGTTGTTCTTTCTTTGATCTTTATCTGGGCCTGCAGTTGCTATTGTTTTATTACCACTGAAGATTGTTAGAGTAAAAAATCAGTCATTGCTCCCTCACTCTAGGCATTAATAATACATTATTTAAATGTTTTCCCTCCATTCTGCAAGCCCTGGACTACAGTGGTAGTCTGGTTGATTTAAAATGCTACGATGTTCATAGAATGTGAATGTATATTCACTTAACCTGAAATAATATGAATTAAACTATTAGAAACTACCGTTTCTGCAAAAGGCAAACTGGAATTTTCTAAGTGGGTTCACTTACTGAAATATTTCAGTAGCTCTTTATAAACTGAATAATTTTGTTTTACATTTTATTCTTCTGTAAATATTAGAACTCATGCTTTTTAAATATACTTTGTTATTCAGAACTAAATTTTTGTTGAGATCAGAACAGAACTAAGAAGAAAACCTGGATTTAAAAAAAAAAAATCTAATGTTGGTTCAAGGGTTCATAATAAATGTGAGAGACCCCATCACTCATGTGATTCGAAAAACTTCATATTTGCCATTGTAAGTCTTCACTAAAATGTGGTGTTGTGATCAGCTTTTTCATGAAGCCTAAGAAACAATGGCCAGCTCCTATTTAATTCAGCGTTACCTGTCATTTAATTCCCTTGCTGTTTGCAAGACTTTCCTTACCAGACAATGAGTGAACTACCCAACTTCTCCTTTGGCCTTGAGCTGGTGTAGTGAAGGTGGAAACAACATGATTAATAGATTCTGTGGCCAGAAGGAACTACTGTGTGACTAGCAACAGAGGGTCCTGTGACGCCTTTAAGACTAACAGAAGTATTGGGAGCATAAGCTTTCGTGGGTAAGAACCTCACTTCTTCAGATGCAAGTAATGGAAATTTCCAGAGGCAGGTATAAATCAGTATGGAGATAACGAGGTTAGTTCAATCAGGGAGGGTGATCTGGCATCGAGGTTTGTTGCATGGGTAACAACTTGTCAGCACAATTTGTTGCTGAGCTCTGTGACTTTATCCTCACGCACAGTTATTTCAAATTTGGTGACAATATATACCTCCAGACCAGTGGCACCAAATCAGCCACAACACCACCGGCTCATTCACCTGCACGTCCACCAATGTTATATATGCCATCATGTGCCAGCAATGCCCCTCTGCTATGTACATTGGCCAGACTGGACAGTCACTACGCAAGAGGATAAATGGACACAAGTCAGATATCAGGAATGGCAATCTACAAAAACCTGTAGGAGAACACTTCAACCTCCCTGGCCACACAATAGCAGATGTAAAGGTAGCCATCTTACAGCAAAAAAACTTCAGGATCAGACTCCAAAGAGAAACTGCTGAGCTCCAGTTCATTTGCAAATTTGACACCATCAGATCAGGATTAAACAAAGACTGTGAATGGCTATCCAATTACAGAAGCAGTTTCTCCTCCCTTGGTGTTCACACCTCAACTGCTAGCAGAACACCTCACCCTCCCTGATTGAACTAACCTCGTTATCTCCATACTGATTTATACTTGCCTCTGGAAATTTCCATTACTTGCATCTGAAGAAGTGAGGGTCTTACCCATGAAAGCATGTGCTCCCAATACTTCTGTTAGTCTTAAAGGTGCCACAGGACCCTCTGTTGCTTTTTACAGATTCAGACTAACACGGCTACCCCTCTGATAATGTGTGACCGTCTAGTGAGTCTGACCACCTGTATAACTCACGCCACAGAATTTCCCCAAAATAATTCCTACAGAATAGCTTTTAGAAAAAAACACCCTATCTTGATTTAAAAATTGTCAGTGATGGAGAATCCGCTATGACCCTTGGTAAATTTTTCAAATGGTTAATTACTCTCACTGTTGCAAATTTATAATTTATTACATAGAGATATTTCCAGGACTGTGTTGTTCTGAGTTTAACATACACTTAGAATTTCATTGATAATTTAACAGCTCACAAATTATTAAAGTTTAAATCTCATTCAGGAGCTTTCATTCCCTCACAATTCAAACTCCTTTAATTGTCCATAACCGTCATTGAAAGCATTTAGTCCCTACAGGCAGTAAAATGATTTTCTTAAAGTGTGTGTGTGACCCTCTCTCTCTCTCTCTGTCTCTTTCTTTCTGTTGTAGTTTATAGCAGAAAAGTGTTCTCAGAACTTTTCCTCTCAGGACCCTCCTCAGACGTGTCAAACATGGCAAAATCTGCCCAGAGCTTAAAGGGGCTCTTTTGATAGGGAAGAAGAGCATTTTTTTAAACCTTTCCAACACCAACTGCATTTGACTCTGCTTGAACCTCTGTAGTACAAAAATGTTGTCCAACACATTGAACAAATGACCAACAGTTGGGAAAATACACTCATGGCTTCTTGATGACATTATGATTCCCTCATGGAGGTAATTTATTATATCCTTTGAGCAATAATTTTCCTCATACAGTAAAAACTTCTGTCTTTGGGCCTCAGTCAAATCTCACTTCTAGTGGACTAAATCAGGAACAGCCCTACTAAAGGCAAAGAAAACTTGTGTAAAACTGGTGTAAGTCAAATCAGAATCTGACTCAATTATTTTACCTTATCAGCCCCTGTTTATTTGTGTGGGTAGCCCCATTGACTTCATTGGAACAACTTATGAGGTTAAAGTTAGGCACATGCATAAATGTTTGCCGGACTGGAGCTTAATATTGTTTTTTTTTGTCTTACATGTACTGCAGCTGTAGTAATCCTCTGCTGCTGATTCTGTTTTAGATTATAGCTTCATGTGATCCTTTTAGATAATAGCAGATCTACTGCAATAATAGCATCAGCCATCTTGAATGAACAGATAACTGTTAATTAACATTATTACCAATTTTTATAGTTTCTGGTGCTTCATATTTACTTCAAAATGTGTTATATGAGAGCCAGATTATTAATTTTTTTGTTTTTAAAAAGAATATTACTGTGCATAGCTCTTGGTGCATAAGAGTACCACAGATGGTGTGCCAAGTGTGAGTAAATGTTAGGTCAAATTTTCAAAAGTTGCTTTTTGAGATTGTGCACTCAAGTAACATTGTGTAATTTTTACTTGCACAGTTTTAGAGAGAAATTTTAAAAAGTAATCCCAAAATATTTCCAATGGAATTTTTTTGCCATATATGATACAGCTACAGTGGGCCATAATGATGATTTTTTCTTTTTGAGGACATTGGAGTTTTGGGTATATAATGCCCAATCTTACAAACTCTCTATTTAAAACAATGGAATGATGGGCCCAATCCTGGTCCATCAAAGTCAATGCCAAGTCTCCTATTGATTTCGGTGAAAGTAGTATCATGCTGAAATCGTATCCTTATTAAGTCCCTTTGACGTCAGTGGAAGTTTAGCATGTGTTTAAATGCTTTCCTGAATAGGTATGTTTTTCGGAATATGGGTAATATGGGTAGGAGAAGACATATACCCGGGAAGTAAATATTTGATGAGTCAAGAGTAACTCCACTTAAGTTATCACATATTATGTTCACACAACACATAGACCAATCTCTGTCATTCATGGCTGCACCACTTGTTATATATTCCTTTCTGATTTACTCATGAATATAAATGCCATCACAGAAACCATCCATTATTTACCTGTAAAATATCAGAAATGGTCTAGATTAAATTAATGTATTTATTTAGCATATTATGACTTGTCTTCACTATCGTGCTAAGTCAATATAAGTTACACTGCTTCAGTATATAAACTACATAACTGAAGTTGACGTAACCTATGTCGATTTACTGCAGTGTCTACACTGTTCTATGTTGATGGGAGAGCTCTCCTGTCGACATAGCTTATGCCTCTCGTTGAGTCAGATTACAGAAGTCAACGGGAGAGCGCTCAGCCATCGACTTAGCATGTCTTAACCAGACCCGCTAAATCTGTTCCGCTGCATCGATGGCAGTGGCACCAATTTAGCGCCATAGTGAAGACAAGCCCTTAACCATTACCCTTCTATCAGTAGTAGTAGATATAGATTGATAGGGTAAAATCCTGACCCCAATGACTGACATTTTTGCCATTGACTTCAGTGGGCCAGGATTTCACCTCTAGATTTTTAGGGCTAGAAGGGACTATTAAGATCTAGTCTGACCTTCTGCATAACACTTGGTCCAGTGTCCTGCATCAAGCCTATAACTTCAGGTTGAGTTAAAGTATATATCTTAGAAAGACATCCCATGATTTAAAGATTTCAAGTGATGTAATATCCCATGTCCTTAGGTAAATTTGTCCAGTGGTTAATTACCTTTACTGTTAAAAGTTTGCACTTTATTTCTAGTGTGAGTTTGTCTGGCTTTAGCTTCCAGCCATTCAATCTTGTTTTCCCTCTCTTTGCTAAAGTAAAGAGCTCTGTACTATTAGAAATGTTATCCAAATGTAGGTATTTATAGATTGTGATCAAGTCACCTCTTAACTTTCTCTTTGATAAACTATATAGTTGAGCTTTCCAGTAAGGCAGGTTTTCCAGACCTTGAATTATTCTGGTAGCTTTTTTCTGAACCCTTTCCAGCATGTTAACTGAGGCACCAGAACTGGCACAGGGTTCCAGTTATTGTCTCTCTAATGTATGACCTTTGCCATGGAAGTCAAAGCTAGCAAAGGTCTTGGCCAGATATTTAGAGGTATTTAGATGCCTAAAGATACAGAAGTCAAAGGGAGTTAGGCACCTAGCCACTTTTGAAAATCCCACTAAGTATCTGTTTTTATCTTTAGTTGCTTAAATTCATTTAAAAATCTGGCCCTAAGTGCACCTGAAGCTGATGTTTTCAATTTGGCCATATACCATCCTATTTGAACAGCTATATAATATTAACAATACTTATTCCTGACTGGATTTTCTCATTTATTTCTTAAAAGATCCCCTCTCTTCTTTGTAAGGCTCTCATGTGCTTTCTGACTTGTTTTAATGTTTCTTTCTTAATTGCTGATGAGATATTTTAGAACATGATCCATCAACCATTTAACTAAAGTTGGCTGTTAGAGCTGGTCATAGTCTTTCAAGTTTCAAAATTTCAACATTTGTTGCTGGATTTTGCCAAAGAATTGGGATTAGACAGCTTTCACATTTTATTTGTTTTGTTTTGACAAGCTATATTGGTTGTGTGTTATTATGCATCTGACCCCTGTACAGTAGAATTAAACACTTATCTTTTTTCACACTGAGCATACTGTCACTAGAAAATATTCTGAGTCTTAACATACTTATTTTCATGTTTGCTGTATATGAGCAATATATTTGTAACATACAAATGGAAAATAAAAATGAGCCTGGCTGCTCTTGGAACGAGGGGAAATTATTTGTTTGTTTTTTGTTTTTGCAAGACTTAGAAAGTGGCATTGCTATTTTAACTGGCAGCAAATTCCAACATTCCATACTGTTAGCTAATAATTAACTTGCCTGTAGAATTTTCAGCCAGACCCAACCTACAGCCTATTGGGAGACCAAAAAGTAACATACGGTATATATTTGAAATCTTAAGGAAGATAGAAAATATTGTCTTGGCTATGAACACAATATTCTATCCATGGACCATGAATATGCCTTTTCATTCCACTCACTTTTGCCTCTCGTTAGTTATATAAGGATGTTATTGGCTGAATGCAAAGGGATACTCTTTGGCCTTCCAGGGATCACGGTCTGTCAGTTGTTTCAATGTGTCAATTAAAGTGAATCTGTTTATCTTTGTGACTAGTCTAATGTGTGTAAAAAAAAAAAAAAGTCTTGTCAGTGAGATTGCTAGTGAATTATGACAAGAAATGAAGAAACTTAGAATAATAATGTTTTTCTAACATGTTTTTTGGAGTGGGAGGGGAGGAGTGACATATTTCCTTTTGATCTTTAGTATAAAGATTTCCTGTCAAAAGTACAGAGTTGCAGAGACACAGTATTGTGTGTTAGAATGGTTTAAAAATGCATATTCAGAAGTCTGAGATTTAAGCTTGTATAACACAAGCTGACACAAGGTTGCCTTGTTAGAAAATAAAAAACATTCATGTTCACAATAGTTCAAATTAAATATGAATCTTTTAACACAGACTTTTCTTTTTTTCTCTCTCCTAATACAGCATGTACATGAAAACACAATCTAAATTTTTCCTGATCAAACCACACGTTTAAAGTCCACCATTTTAAAGAGATGTATGTATATTTAAGCAATGACAAGGGTATTCATCATTCATTAACATTCAGGAGATAGCTGACTGCCAGTTGCCAGTCAAAATGGAGTCTGGGTGAATATTGACATTGATTGATGGACATGCTCTGAGAATATGCACGAACAGGCTGCTTAGGTCATTTTGAACACATAAAAACCACTGTAGCTAGGCTCCACAGACACAAAAAGACTCTTTGCTTGGGCTTTCCTTTCCTTCTAAAGCATCCCAGAGTATCCGAGTTTCACATGATTGATAAGGTAAACCTTAGTTTTCGAACAGCATTGTCATCAATTAAGGAAAGTGTCTAGTTTGATCTGGTAAATATGGGCGAATTGTATTCATGCTGCTTCTAGCTGTGAGCTGAGTGTCTGAGGGGGGAATCTGGTGCTTAATCATTCAGCTTGACACATCTGTTTTTTTTTTTTTTTTGGATGTTGTTTTATAATGTGCATTTTATATGCATACCTAAAGATGATTGGTTCTCTCCAGCGGGTGGGGGAGGGGAGCAACTAGGTAGAACACTAAAAATGCAGAGCTGGAAGAGTTCAAATGTTGATAAGGCACCACCCAGTATTTCACTGAAGCTTTCAGTCTCCCAAATAATGCAGAAATGAACTGTGGTTTTGCTTATCTAGTGAAGTAACTAAGTACTATAAAGGATTGATTGTGATGTTGCCGCAAACCCAAGGTAAAGGGCATTGCGGTGTTGTGCTTCCCCGGGAGCAGACTGTTGACCATATTGTGACTGCAGTTTGGTCCCTGGTTACTTCCGCCTTGGAAGAGGAAAAATTTTGCCCTAGACTTATATCTGACACAATGTTACTTCTCCTCCATGCTGGTTCAGCTGTGCTGGCTGGTGCAGGAGAGGACAGCGTAAACTCTGCCCACGTCTCACTGCTGCCCACCCACACATGTGCACGAGTAGGGACAATGGCCTGATAGAGGCCCTGTGCTGCAATCTGTGATATTGGTAGCCCATGTAGAGGAGTGAGGGGGCACGTTCTATCCTCTTACTCCCTTGTGCTGGTGTACGATATAAGTGACTTGAAGCTGTGGAGAGCTATATAAGCACTAAATATTATTATTTGCATTTTTCTGTATCTTAACACTTAGTAAAGTCCACCGGCAAAGTGATCATATTTAACTTGCATTATGTGACCAAGGTTAAACAGAAAGTAGGTTATTCATTAAGATGGAGCGGGGAAGGAAGGGAATCCCTTGGACTAAATCAGGGGTAGGCTACCTATGGCACACGAGCTGATTTTCAGTGGCACTCACACTGCCTGGGTCCTGGCCACAGGTCCGGGGGACTCTGCATTTTAATTTAATTTTAAATGAAGTGTCTTAAACATTTTAAAAACCTTATTTACTTTACATACAACAATAGTTTAGTTATATATTATAGACTTATAGAAAGAGACCTTCTAAAAACGTTAATATGTATTACTGGCATGTGAAACCTTAAATTAGAGTGAATAAATGAAGACTCGGCACACCACTTCTGAAAGGTTGCCAACCCCTGGACTAAATTATTCCCCATTGATTACCTGTGGGGAATAGACCCTCAATTTAAATCTCCCCTGCCTCAAGTGCTTATTGAATCATAGAGATGTACGGCTGGAAGGGACCTCAAGGGATTGTCAAGTCCAGCCTCCTGTGCTGAGGCAGGACTAGGTATACCTAGACCATCCCTGACAGGTGTTTGTCTAACCTGTTTTTGAAAACGTCTAGTGATGGGGATTCCACAACCTCCCTGGAATCCTATTCCAGAACTTAACTACCAGGGTCAGCTGATGGATCTCTCATTCCATTGAGGGGTCAGGCCTGTCCAAATGAAGACCCTATGTCTCCACCTCTGCTTTGGGTCACCCCCGAGCTAGGGAAGATTCTGCATTGCTGGGCCCCCTTGCCCACTGATATCCCTTTTTGGGGTTTCTGTAGCATGGAGGGGCAATCCAGTGGAAGTTTCCATAACTTCAGGCTTGGATGAGGGAACAAATCTCCCTCTCCCTGGTCTGTTTCCTCTCTTCCCGCTCCAGCTAGGTGGAGGTAAACCCCTTCGAGCTTTCCTCATGGCTGGGTGGAGTTTACTGCAGAGGCACTTCTGCCTCCTTCCATGGGCACAAATTCCCTTTCCCCTATCTCTTGGAGTGAAGCGGGGGACCAAAAGCTTCTTTCTTTCTCACTTTGTTTTAAATATAAAACTGCTTATTTTCCCTTTGGCAAAATCCTGCTTGTGTTAGACCTACAAGTAATTAGTCCACCTGTGGGACCAATTGTGGGAGTAAAAAGAGCAGGAATTGGCCCCCTGTCAGAACCATCTGTTGTTAACACAAAGAGCAAGGGCGCAAACTCGCTGTTCTTACAAAAGCAGAACTTCTACTTCACTTTAATAGGAGTTATCTTGAAAAGGGGTTGCAGGATTAGCCTCCTAAACATGCAGTTTTTCTTATTATTATCATTGTGATATTCCCTGAAGTAGTGTGGTGGTGGTGGTTTTTTTATTATTATTATTTTTTAGTGATTGCCAACAAGCGTGAGTGTTGGCATAAACTCACATGAGCATCGTATATTTTAAGTTGCAGTATGTTGTATTTTAGGCAAATAGATGGAGTTAGCTTCATATGTATTTATGCATGCTGTCATTCACAGTACATCTGTATTAAATTTGTGACTGGAGTTGTGAATAGATTTCTTTTTCTGCTGGTTTTGGGATTGAGGGAAACTTCATTTTAACTGGAGCTAGTTGAGAAATAGGCTTTTTTTCTGTGGGACATTTTGACATTTTTGGCAAAAAAAAAAAGCAAAATATTTTGATGGAACACTGAAATAGTTTGATTTGGAAATGCCATTGCGGTGTTTGATGGGAGTTGTAGTTCAGCTGCCTCATGCTTCCATTCACCTCTATAGGCCAGGGTCCCTGATTGTAGTAGTAATAATAACAACTATAAAAATGCTTTTCTTATCTAGCACTGTTGATCAGTAGACCTCAGAGCACTTTATAGTCATTCTGCGATTTATCCTCACAACTGTCTTGTGAGATAGGGAAGCATTATTTTCCCCATTTTACAGATGGCGATCTCAGGCAAAGAGAGGCTAAACAACATGCCCAAAGTTATACAAAGTCCATGGCAAAGCAGGGAATTGAACTGAAGTAACCCATGTTTTAGGCCAGTGTCCTAACCACTTGACCATTCTGCCTGACTATATCACACCTTGATTCAACATTTCAGAATTGAAATATTTTGGTTTTTGCGCATTCAGGGTTTATTTTTTTTTGGGGGGGGGGAACAAGCATTTAGTAAAAACCCAATTTTCAGTTAAAAATCAGTTTAAATGAAATTTTTTGACCAGCTATACTTCTAACTAATTGGGGAATGCATCACTGAAATAGTTTAAATATGATTCTTAGCTGTGGCCGAGGAGTGCACAGTACAACTCCAGGAGCTCCTGAGAACTGTTCTCACTTGTGCCAATTGCAAATCACATCAAGGTGATGACATGACAGATAGGATCTAGCAAGATGTATGTGGCCATGCCCCTTTGCGCCTGGCTAGGCACCTATGTTGGCCATGGTGGAAATGGCGTAGGGGTTGTTACACTGGCTATATAGCACTGGAGGACCAATCTTTCTATGTCTGGCTACACCGTTTGTAGGATCACTTTGAACCACCAGTTCAGTACAAAACAGATGTAGCACAGCCCAAAATCTGGGGCAATATGTGTAAGTTTTTGTGAGAGGCTGTTTCCACAGCGTGTATAGGAACGTAAGTATTGCTGTATTGGGGCAGACCAGTGGGGCATCTAGTCCATTATCTTTTCTCTGGTAGTGGCCATCTGTGGATGATTCAGAAGAAGGTGCAAGAACCCTGTAAATCTTTCCTCCTCTCTGAAGCGTTCCTTTAACTCTGTTCTTTTCCTGTTCTTGTACCATGCCCATAACTATGGTATCAGAATGCCGGAGGATTTAAATCTCTGATTTTTTTTTTAGCCTATCTAACATAACTGTGGGTAGTCCCATTCATCTAAATGCTTAACCGTTTTTGTGAATCCTACTAAGCTCTTGGCCTCAGTGCTATTTGTGTCAACAAGTTCCACAGGGTAATTATGTGTGTGTGTGTGGGGGGGGTTAAACTAGTTTTTATTTACACATTTGTAGCCTTTCAGTTTGATTGCAAACAGTATAAAAATAGAATTCTACTGTGTGTAGACAGATTTTTATATATATGGTACAGTTATGAGAATTAATAGCAAGTCCTTTACTTTTTGGTATTTTCTGTCAGTGAAATTAATTTGTGTAGCCATTATGTCTGGTATCAAGACAAACATATTGTTCCCTGATGGTCGCAAAATTACAATGGTTGTTTCTCGGCTTATCAGCACTTTATGAGATATGAAAGGGTTAAACTCTCCAGGCAAACCACATATCTCTTTCCTTAAAATGCCATTGGGAAACTGAGATAAACGGTGAAACATTTTCTGTGTTGACATGATGTTCGCCTGTCCAATTGCATCCTTCCCAACAGACAGCAGAGAAGCAATTACAGAAAAAGACATCTGTGCCAAGGTTTGGCTAGCCAAAGAGGGCAAGCTTTCGTGTTTAAAAGGTATAGAATCCAATCGATGAAAATGTCTGGACCTGTTAGCACCAATAAAGCTGAAGGCCACTGGGAAGCTCAGAGAGGGTCTTTTGTTATGGAGAGAGAAAGGAGGCTGAAACTGTGACACTTAGGGAGGAATAGGGTCAGCTAGTATGATCATCCATCTTCCTCTGTGGCAGCTTTTTGTCAGCTTCTAACCCCGCTCAGCAGAGGATCTAAACACCTCTATTGTTGACACCAGCCAATTCTCAGCCAAGTGTAAATGAAGTTAATATTCACTGACCTTATGCATAGCCAATGAAGGCCCTCTGATGACATCTTGGAAATAATGTTATCTGACACTTCAAAAAGAAAATGTTGGCAGTTTTTTTTCCCTTTTTTTCTTTTTTGCTGAGCAAGTAAACAAATATACATTGTTTAGCCACTTCACATTTTAACTGATTTCCATCATAATCACAAACGTCTTTTTGGCCTTAAATCAACTTTGTTATATTTTCAGTTTGTTTATCATTATATCTTACTCTTAGTCTGTGAGAGGTACCTTGGCTTACTTGCATAAGAAATGTAGAGGCCAGTGAGCAAAACTGTGTGTATGTTGATAACTGAATAGGAAATTAAAATAGTTTTCAAGAGAACATATGAGCCAAGAGAATGCCTTTTTCAGAACCCAGTGAGTAAAAAATTCAGACTAGAGTTTATTTGATTTATAGATTTATTCAGAGAAAGTACAGTATTTTAAAACAAGACTATGAAAGTCTTTTTGAGAGACCTTGTTAAAATTAATCGCTAAGATCTTCCTTTGTCTCCGCTACTGTTTGTCATGACCAAGCCTTGTTCATCTGACAGTATTTTAATTACAGAAAGTCCAACAATTTTCACAATCCTGCTTTGCCAGAAAATGTATTTAAGAGAAAAATATCATCATGAGCTTTCACAGAAGGACTTATAGTTCAGTAAAATATTAGCTAATGAAGAGACACAGGAAGGAGCATGTATAAACTGTCTTCTTGAATATGTTCTCTTGAGTGTTGATTATTATGCAGATAGCTGTATTTATATAGTACTTTTCATCCAAATGGATCCCCAAACTACTCACAGACGCACTAACTGAATGCATGTGCACCATCCCTTTATAAAATCGATTGGAAAACAGCTACCATAGTTCAAAAATGAAACACTGCAGCTGTTTTTAAAGCACAACAATGCTGCACAGCAGTGTATGGCCCTGATTCAAAGAAGCACTTGTGCTTAAATGCTTTTCTGAATAGCACCTAGCACTGGAGGTGAAAACTACCTTATCTAACAGAAATGCTTATCACCCCCTCTAGTCTTCCCTGCAGGTATGCCAGCTATCTGCTGTCCCATGTCAGGCATGCTTACCTTATAAGAGATTAGGAGATCACAGTTTGTGGTAGCAAAATATGGCTTCAGGTTGAGCAGTTATTATTAATCAAGTATGTCCAGCTGTATCCATCAGCAAACGTTGCACAGCTGCATTCCCCCTGCCATCCCTGCCATGAACAAAAAACAGCAGTAGATAACAGAATTACCTGTTTCAGAGTGGTAGCTGTGTTAGACTGTATCAGCAAAAACAATGAGGAGTCCTTGTGGCACCTTAGAGACTAACAAATTTATTTGGGCATAAGCTTTCATGGGCTAGAACCCACTTCATCAGATGCATGGAGTGGAAAATACAGGAGCAGGTATAAATACATGAAAGGATGGGAGTTGCCTTACTAAGTGTGAAGTCAGTCTAACGAGACAAATCAATTAACAGCAGGATACCAAGGGAGGAAAAATAACTTTTGAAGTGGTAATGAGAGTGGCTCATTTCAGACACTTGACAAGAAGGTGTGAGTAACAGTAGGGGGAAATTAGTATTGGGGAAATTAGGTTTAGGTTTTGTAATGACCCAACCACTCCCAGTCTTTATTCAGGCTTAATCTGATGTTGTCCAGTTTGCAAATTAATTACAGTTCTGCAGTTTCACGTTGGAGTCTGTTTTTGAAGTTTTGTTGTTGAAGAATTGCTACTTTTAGGTCTGTTATTGAGCGACCAGAGAGATTGAAGTGTTCCCCTACTGGTTTTTGAATGTTATGATTCCTGATGTCAGATTTATGTCCATTTACTCTTTTGCGTAGAGACTGTCCGGTTTGGTCAATGCACATGGCAGAGGGGCATTGCTGGCACATGATGGCACATATCACATTGGTAGAAGGCAACTCCCATCCTTTCACGTATTTATACCTGCTCCTGTATTTTCTTCTCCATGCATCTGATGAAGTGGGTTCTAGCCCACGAAAGCTTATGCTCAGATAAATTTGTTAGTCTCTAAGGTGCCACAAGGACTCCTCATAGAATTATCTATAAGTATACTATAGGTATCAGTCTTTTTGAAAATTCTGTGGAATGATGATTATTAATGTTTGGGCTAGAACCCATACCTGTAAGGAAAAAATCCAAAACTGTGACATTTTTGGGAAAGAGGTTAATGGTTGAAGTGAGTACTGTAATCACAGGGATTGCTGGTAGGGTGATTATCTGACATGCTGGCTATCATGACAATCACCAGAACAGATCTGCATCTAATTGGCATCACTCATATTTGATCAGAAAGTAAACAGTCCTAGAATTTTTTGGAAGCTGTGTATTGATTTTGTTCACCTCACCAGTTTTGTTTATCTGTATCTATTATAGCTGTGAGCATGTTTCCTATAATGACAGATTTACATCTGACATACATACATACAATGACAGCATCTGATTGGCTAGATCAGTGTTTCCCAAACTTGGGATGCTGCTTGTGTATGGAAAGCCCCTGGCGGGCCGGGCTGGTTTGTCTACCTGCTGCGTCCGCAGGTGCGGCCGATCGCGGCTCCCACTGGCCGCGGTTTGCCGCTCCAGGCCAATGGGAGCTGCGGGAAGCGGCGGCCAGTACGTCCCTTGGGCCGGCCCGCCAGGGGCTTTCCCTACACAAGCGGCGTCCCAAGTTTGGACTAGATGTTTTACTTATGGGTTTTGCTTGATACCAACTCAGATCTTCAGATGGGATTTCAAAAGAGAGTGAGTCTGACCATGTTCCTGCATTTATGAAATCACTGACCAGTTTTGTTTAAAATACAGCACTGTGTTGCATTAGCTTTTGGATAGTCACCTACAGACTGAGAGGACACATGCAGTCTATCTCATAGAGCAAATAATTAAAAGGTCCATTTTCTATTTTTGACTGATCATTCTGAAGTGGTCAGCAAAACCAATTTGTACAGACAGATTAATTAAAATAAGATGTTTTCACAGTGATTTTGGGATGGAGAATACACCTCTACCCCGATATAACGCTGTCCTCGGGAGCCAAAAAATCTTACCACGTTATAGGTGAAACCGCGCTATATCGAACTTGCTTTGCTCCACCGGAGTGCACAGCCTTCCCTCCCACCCCCTTTTCCCCCCAGGCACTGCTTTACTGCATTATATCGAATTTGCGTTATATCAGGGTAGAGGTGTATTATTATTATTCTCGAGTTACCCGGAGAAGCAAGAGAATTGCTGAAATATAGTCAACCACTGAACTGTGCAATAGGGGGCCTCATCCAAAGCCCATTGAAGACAATAGGAGTCTTTTCATTAATTTCATTGGGCTTTGGATCAAGCCATAAAATTACTAAACAAGCAAATTACTACCTACGAGACCTTTAAAAGGATCTATTTATTGTGCAGGCAATATCCAGTAATACCTAGATTCTGGGCCAGGTCTTGATTTCCTAAATCCACTGACTTCTGGCTCAGGTCTGACATTCTGTCCCTTTGTCAGGTTTATCCTGGGGAAGGTGTGGAATGCCAAAAACATACTGAAACTTCTTTGTTTTTGTTTTTGCCATTGCTTATAAAATAAACGGATAGTGGAATATGGTGTTTTGTTTAATATTTTTGGCGCAATGCTGTGTTTTGCTTTGAGGGTGAAAAAACTTGTTTCTCTGAATTAAACCATGGGGAAGTTGATTCATTTCCCCTTTTGGTATTGAATATGAGTCCTGTTTTAGTTGAAAGTTTACAAAATCTTAGCTTTCTATAGGCAAAAAACTGAGCAAGTGATCCAAAAATAATGTAAATTGAAAATGTTTGGTTTAATGTACCTTTCTGTTTGTTTGTTTGTTTTTCCCTGTAAAAAGACAGAAGACAGGTTCTTTGTACTAAATGTCAGTGGAAGATTCATTAGGCCAATAGTGAACTGTGGGTGTCTGAGGAGGTGGCTATTTTCTCTTTGTTGCTGTTTGAAGGGAGAAATAAGCCTGATAGTACCAATAGCTGGTTTAACATTGTCACTCTGTCCAGCTGTTCCTGTAGAGGAAACCGGGCAAAAGAGCATGCAGGGACTGGGGATATAACATTCTCATTGGGAGCTAGGATGATTTTACTATGATTAATCTAACTTGTAGGGGGTAAGGACTTCAGTGACAGGCTTTGGTCTGCTTCTGTTATTCCGAATAATGGGTAACTTTCACCTCCTACCTCTGGGTCTCTGTAGAAAAGATCTGTATGGATCGGTGTTCATTCTGAATTGCATTGTCAGCATAGCTGTGATTTTCTTTGACAGTTACATCAGTGGGGATGAGAAGAAAGGAATTAGGCATGAAAAATTGCTTTGTTCTCTTGAGTTCTAGACAAGATTTTGAATGTGTACCATGCAGTCTTCAGCACATCTGCAGATGATTACATTTATAAAGAATAAACATCAAAAAAGTATTTTAAAAACTTAATAGTGCAGGAAAAAGGCAAAAAAAAATCATTTTGAAAGAGGAGACTGAATATTCTATGGTGAGTAGCCTACCCTATACAATAATAATAATAAAAAAAAACAGATTATATGACTAATAAAGAATCACCTTGAAAGCTGAGTTGACCAGATAGCCCATCACTAATTTAACCAAAGTATATAATTTTACAACAAACAAAATTTGGGACATGCAGAAAGGATCTTGGTTAAATCTTAGATATTATTCTTTAATCCTCACATTTATGAAACAGTCCACCTGTTTCTACCAGTAGGGCAATTGCAGCATAATGCCTCCAATTGGTTAAAGGGCTTTTCTTTGTTTTCATACTGTAATATACCTACACTTCAACCATGGAAATATCCATTATGCTGAAGATATGCGCGTGGGGTTAGCCACAGAACAATACAGTTTAGGCCAGGGGTCGGCAACCTTTCAGAAGTGGTGTGCCGAGTCTTCATTTATTCACTCTAATTTAAGGTTTTGCGTGCCAGTGATACATTTTAACATTTTTAGAAGGTCTCTTTCTATAAGTCTATAATATATAACTAAACTATTGTTGTATGTAAAGAAAATAAGGTATTTAAAATGTTTAAGAAGCTTCATTTAAAATTAAACTAAAATGCAGAGCCCCTGAGACCAGTGGCCAGGACCCAGGCAGTGTGAGTATCACTGAAAATCAGCTCACGTGCCACCTTCGGCACACGTGCCATAGGTTGCCTACTCCTGGTTTAGGCAATAGGTTTATTTGAGAGATTCTTAGAAGTACCTTTTGGTTTTGATTAGTGACAGGTTGGTAAAATGAACGCAAGAAAATAAGTTTGGGACCTGATCCTGCTTCTCCTGAAGTCAGTGGGAGTCTTGTCATTGATGTCAGTGGGAACAGGGGCAGGCCCAGTTCCTGTTTGACTGTTTTTTTTCTCCCCTTATACTATTTCCAAAGTACACTTTGTACCTTAAGATAGCAATTTCTTTCCTCTTTTTTTTTTTTTTTTTGAGAGACACATTTTCTGATAGATACAAAGTCGTTAACCTGGAGAACTAATCTTGACAATGAAGGGCTCAATTATGAGCCTTGCTGCGCACCCATACAGTGAAATAAAGAAGCATGAGAAGCTACTTTACTGTACTGTGTGGGCTGTGTGCATCACCATACCCTGCACTGGAGGGTGTAGTAGACACCAGGGTGCTGCTACAGGCCTTCCTGCTCAAATGGGTAGGAATGGACTGGCAGAAGTGGATGAAGCTGAAGGCTTTCCCCACATCCTGCCTGTTGCCAGAACCTTTTCCAGCTGCCAGAGCCTTTCACTGCTAAAAACAGAGTAGATAGGGCTTGCACTGCTTGGGTGCACAGAAGGCTGTGTAGGATATATACCCTGTGGGTTCAGGGGTGTAGGGAACTCTACTCTATTTGCCTGAGCCGTGCCTCACCGTCTACACTGTTATTTGTACCCATGCTAGCTGGAAATGCAGTGTCTATACTCTGCACACACACACATACACCCCGTATAGGCATACTGTAAGAGAAGCACCAAATATCGCGAGAATCCCCATAAAATCATGTGAGTTGGCAATACTGTTAAATGTGTAGTTCTTCTCTGAAATTCCTGTGTAAAAATAGGACCTTCTTACTGAATACATGTGTTCCATTTGTGTATTCATAGTCAGGCCTGCTCACATTCTTGCTGTTTTTTAATGCTTTTAGCCCTACAGAGCCAACATACTTCAGAAAGAGTGAGCTGAGGATGCTATTAAATCTGATCATCACCAACAATGTTGTTTACTGAGTTCCAATAGATTATATCTGTGCAAACTGGTAGAAGACAAATGGGTTGAAGAGGTCTCTCTGAATACAATGGGATTGCACAGGTATAATCGAGGGTGTAATTTAGCTTGCAGAAACTTCATTATGCCTGAAATGGAAAGAAGCCAGTTTGGTTTTCA